>NC_047677.1:16307884-16907884 GCF_011762505.2 Arvicanthis niloticus
TACTTGCAAAAAGGTCTTATGAGGTGGGGGAGATAATTCCCTGTGGTAAGCAAAGGTTTCACAAGTGTTTGGCTGTATATGTAATTCAGCTCTTTGCACACTCAGCGTGCTTGTGGCGCTGCACCAGCGGCCCACTGTGTGAGGAGAAACTCACTGCCCGGGCCATTTGGATTGACAAAATATAACTCTCCCTTTTCCAGTAACTTTGGGGTTTGGCTTTCTTTCCCCAGGTCCGTAACATCCAATTCCTGGAGTTCTCGGAAGTTGAGAACCAGGATGACTTCCACAGCACACAAGCTGGCTGCATCCACACTCAGGACCAGCGCGGCGTATATGTCGTGTATGACTGTCGCCCTGCAGGACTTGAAGGAACTGGAGTCAGAGCTGCTGCTCATCGCTAGTCATTACATTGAGAAGGAAAAAAGTAAGGAGAGAGATTTAAAAAAAAAAAAAATCAACTGGCCAGGGCTGGGGAGGAAGTTCAATGGTGAAGTGATGGGCTGGTGTGCACAAGGCTCTGGTAGCTCTCCGGTGCTGAGAAAACAAAGGAAACTCACACACACACCAATGACCAAACAATGGTATTTAAAACCTGAGAGAGCACACTCAAGTTTTACTCAAGCGTACTCAATTACTTCTTGTGCGCGCGCGCGCGCGCGCGCGCGTGTGTGTGTGTGTGTGTGTGTGTGTGCGTGAGTGTGCACCCACGCACACACACACACTCACACACGGTCGGTCTCCTTTGTGGGGGAGCTATGCTTTTCAAGGGATCAGCCCTAATTCTTGCTGTTGTTAGATTACTTGTCCCCGATCCCACACTGGGTAAGAGGGATGTGGTTCAGGACACCAGGGAAGCAAAGGAAGCAAGTGAACAAATGGCGCCATTCCTGAGCCACCTGACCTTGAGGAAAAGCGGAGACATCGAGAGCATGTGAAGGGGATCTGGCTAAGGGAACGCCAGGCGCCCCCAGATGGGGGGTTCAGGACTTGGGCTAATCTAGCAACCCACAATTACCATTTTTGCTTCTTTTTTTTGCAACACCATCTAATTTTCTAATTTTAAAAGTAGGCAAGGTAAGGATCTTTCTCTTAGAAACATTTCCTGTTGCATTTGGAAAGAACTCAGGCTGTCTAGACACATTGCAGCCCAGGAAGCAGAGTTTAGATGGTGTTGATGTTGTGTTAAAATGTGTGTGGACTGTGACGGGTAAGTCACCTTCACTGTGTGGACTTAAGGCCTGGTCCTTTGACCTGGTCTCCTCAGGTCTCTTTGGGGAGTCCTAGTCGCCAGCTCAGATCTACCCCTGGGATGGAGCGAATTGTCTCTGAGTTCTTCAGAGATGGAGCACTTTGAGAAGGCACATCTCTAACCACTCCCATTGACTTCTTTCCAGGTCACAGACAGGTCAGCCAATCAGAGGGCAGCCAGCTCCTGGGCTGGGCCCATGCAAACGTGGACCGATTTGCCGTGCTGTATGACCTGTGGACCTGCGAAGCAAATCTTCTGGAAGGCAAACGCCAGGTATGATTCTGGAAGGCAAACTGTCTTTCAGAGATCTGTCTGCTGGCTGTGGTGTTGGACACCTGTAATCGCAGCATCCAGGAATGGAGGCAGAGGAATTGCCCCAAGTGTGAAGCCAGCCAGGACTACCCTTGAGTGTAAAAAGACAGTTTCATACAAAAAAACAAGCAAAACTAAATAGCAAAGTTAAATTATTTTTACCTTGCTAGGTGCTGTTTCAGAGTTCTATAGATACATGCAAGAGAAAGTTCATATTTACAGTCTAATGAAGGTATTGAGAACCCTACTTGTACAAAGTTTAAACAAAGGCTGATGATCCTTCATCTTGAATATCCTAGGGCTTCTATGACAGAAGCGTACATACGCCTTACTGTTTAGAAGGCATCTAGGGGGAAGCTCTGGGTTATACCATTACATGTAAGATTTACCATCATTTAAAAAGTACATTTCCATTGGGCAGTGGTGGCTCACGCCTTTAATCCCAGCACTTGGGAGGCAGAGGCAGGCGGATTTCTGAGTTCGAGGCCAGCCTGGTCTACAGAGTGAGTTCCAGGACAGCCAGGGCTATACAGAGAAACCCTGTCTCAAACAAAACAAAACAAAACAAAACAAAAGTACATTTCTACAAATCGTAGAAAGAGTGAAATTTGTGGTCTATAAAAGTTTATTCAATCTCAGCAAAAAGCATCCTTGTAACTGAGATACAATCAAGAGCTAGGGGGGCTTCAGTGGAAAGAGATATTTGTCTTGTCTGGGGACTGTCTATGTTTCTCATGGAGAAAACTGTCCCTAAGTCTTCCCTGAGGAACAGACTTAATCTTACTGCTAAAAGATTAATAAGGTGTCTGGCAAAGAAAGATTCTTTTTGTTTTGTTTTTGGTTTTTCGAGACAGGGTTTCTCTGTATAGCCTTGGCTGTCCTGGAACTCACTCGGTAGACCAGGCTGGCCTCGAACTCAGAAATCCGCCTGCCTCTGCCTCCCAAGTGCTGGGATTAAAGGCATGCACCACCACTGCCCGGAGGCAGAGAAAGATTCTTAAGCATAGGAAATGCCATTTACAATATCATACAGGGGATGGCAAGGCAGAAAATCCTTCCTTGGTAGACAGCTAATGGGAAGGTTTACATACTAACCCTGTCTGGGGACAGACTGGTAAGAGCTTGGGAATCATTGACTTTAAAGTTCACTGTATAACTTGGCTTTCTTGGAGTTCCCCACTTATCCAAGAAAATTGTACACAGTTTTTGTTCATTTGTTTTGTTTCATTGTTTTTGTTGTTGTTTTTGTTATCTGTTTTGTTTGTTTGAGACAGGGTTTCAACTGTCTATGACTCTTACAACTGTATAGGACTCCAGTCATATATATATATACAATAGATACGGGAATTGAACATTACTGATAATGAATCATAAAAAAAAATTAGTTTAAAATAATCCTTTTTGGCACATTGTGGCTCTGCCTCTTACTAAGAACCAAAACAAATTTCCATACTAATGAAATAACGGTCCCTGTTTTTCTGATACAGTCCAATCAAAGATAGGCTAATTTGATCTTTAGCATGCTGTGGAATGACAGTAAGAAAACAGTAAAAAATAATCTCTTTTTCCACAAGTAAAGCTTTATGCTTTTGTAAGAGCAGAATACATACATGTATGGTAAACACTGACATTTATAACACACAGTGGTCCCTGGGGCTCAGCTGGGTGTTTCAGGCAGTGTTCATTGACGAGGTGACATTAACAGAATGAAGTATGCATGCTGTGTGTTCAGAACTCGGCCAGCACGGAAGTCCCATGATGCAATGTGGGTGAGCATTGCTCTTATGGATTTGATTCTGAGCTAATTTTTAGTTGCTGTGTATTCAGGAACCTTTTAATATTGTTCTCTCTCTCTCTCTCTCTCTCTCTCTCTCTCTCTCTCTCTCTCTCTGTGTGTGTGTGTGTGTGTGTGCGCGTGTGTGTGTGTGATTCCCATATTCTGTTACCATGACTATTGTGACCCATTGTTTGAGAAGCTTTGGCGATGTGTAGAAGATCCATAGGGTGAGCCCAGCTTTGCTTTCAGTAGCTGTCTTAATGGCCTCATCGAGGATGGATTGAATAAGAACTCTCTAGAGAATAGATGCCCTCCACTGGCGATCTAGAGTTAAGAGGGAACCTGATAACAAGGATGTAGCCACGGAAAGCAGTGAGCAGATGCATCACTCTGAAGGAGACGTGGTAGGAGTTAAGGATTGGGTACGGATTTGGAGTGAGAGTAAAGAGAGATTGGGAAGGGTTTCCAAGGGCCTAGGAAGGAGCTTCTAGGTAGAGCACAGTGCAGGAGGAGTGAGGCGTCACTAAACAAGATGGAAGTGTATTCAGACACAAGTCTTCAGAGTGGAGGTGCTCCATCGGACGTGAGTGCTTTGTGGGGAGTTAGAGATCGAAAGCCACGAAGTAAATACGGGCTGAGATATGACCACGGATGTTGAGCCATAGCCATGGATGGGCTCCTGGTGATACCTACTTTATGGGGTAGGCTGTGGAGCAGATGGAGAAGCCAGAACTGAAGGCAAACAAGGAAGAAATAGTTTGAGAGCTGATGGGAAGAGCTGGAGGATGCCTACTGACACAGAGCACAGTAAAATATTGGGGACGATGGTCCCTCAAGGCCCCAGAGTAGGATCAGAGTTCAGGGCCCCAGGGGCCGCTGTATAGACCTCTGTCAGGAGGTGCCTGGAGGGTGGAAGAGACCACCACGACTGTGACATGGTCTGAAGATCAGGAAGTGAAGGCGGCTCCTTCTGTTTTCATAGCAGAATAGATGGTTAATGTTTGGTGCCCTCTGGTTAGTTACTCTTGGAGATATAGGTCACTGTCGTTTGGAAACAAGTAGTCTGAGCTGAAAAGGTGCAAGGTTGGGGCTTTGGAAGACAATCTTTCTCTCATAGATGACCTTGGCCTGCCAGTGAGGACCTGCCATTGACCAACTAAGTAAATGGGAGATTTGGGCTTGTCGTGGGGTAACAAGGCAAATTCATTACTCCAGGAACAAGTGTTTAAGTGTTTGTGTGTGTTGTGTGTGTGTGTGTGTGTGTGTGTGTAGGTGTGTGTATGTATGTGTATGTTTGTGTGCATGTATGTGTATGTGTGTGTGTACGTGTGTGTATGTGTTTGTGTGTGTTTGTATATGTATGTGTATAGTGTGTATGTATATGTGTATGTATATGTATGTATGTATGTGTATGTTTGTGTGTGTATGTATATGTGTGTGTGTAGGTGTGTATATGTAGGTGTGTGTATGTGTTTGTGTGTGTTTGTGTATGTATGTGTATAGTGTGTATGTATATGTGTGTGTATGTGTGTTTGTGTATGTATGTATATGTGTGTGTATGTAGGTATGTGTGTTTGTGTGTGTTTGTGTATGTATGTGTATGTAGGTATGTGTGTTTGTGTGTGTTTGTGTATGTATGTGTATAGTGTGTATTATGTGTGTGTGTGTGTGTGTTCTCTTCCCCTCAGGCAGGGGATTCGATGGCGATAGAAGAGTCAAGGGACAGAAAAAGCAGAAGAGTAAGCAGCACTCAGTGGAGACCGTAGGAAACTGTAGTTCATTCTATGCTAACCTGTCAAAGATGCCCACTAATTCCTTCCAGGGTACACAAAGCCATTTTAATTTAAAACAATTGTTGGAATTATCCCCCTCCAGTCTACCCTGAGAATAATTTCTCTATAGAAACTGAGCTTTCTGGGCCAAAATTGTGAAATATGGTCTTCTGAGTCAGAAACCCTAGCCAGAGAGTCCATCTTAAATGGCTGAGCCAACTTTTCATCTGAGGTACAGTTGATCCCCGCCTTCCACACTGACTCCTGGGCCAAGTCTCCTCAGCTGTTTTCAATTGTTAAATATGTTGGTATCACCACTTACAAGATTCTGGAACATATTAGGTTCTTCTAGTTCTTTAAAATAACCTCTGTATATATGAAGACTCATAAAATTAAAGCTGATGTCAACTCAATGGCTCGAGGAATGAGAGAAGCCAGAGAGTTGGTGTGGTAGCTCCTGGATCACGCTGTCCTGTCTCCTGATTTTCCCCACAGGAACCAGACACGCTCTACAACAATTTGGATTCAAATATGTATGCAGCACTAAAATGAGTTTTGTGTGTTATCCCTGGGACAAGGGAGAAGAGGTTGTGTGGCAAAGTTGTGTCTACCACTAGTTTTCAGTGTGACACTTTGGTGTGATGTAAAGCACTGTCTTTAAAGTTATCATAAATCTTACACATAAGACAAACTCATAAAATAATCTCACAAATGGCTCGATACTATCAATTTTGTCTGCTTTTCTGTTTTCTCAGACGTTCCCTGGCCAGCTCCCTGTTGTGTGGTGTATTACTTTCTGAGAGTTGGCCCTTGACACACAGAGGTGACATTTGACAGGTTAGGAAGACTTTTCAGGCAAATACCAGCCTGGCATTTAAATGGTAACAGGCCAGTTAGCAAACAGATAACAAATAGAACTGGTGAGGCAGAAAGATCATGCCCCACCCTTGCCAGGAAGGAATTCGTAATGAAATTATGGTACCTTCTCTCAGCTGAGCCTAAACACTGAAAAGATGATATTAGCTTAAATTATATTTTTCCTTCTCAATAGATTAAATACTCAATATTTGGGACATGCTTACCTTGAAAGAGTATTTGTCATCTATCTGAAATTCAAAGGATGCCCTTTATTCCTACTTATTTGGGTGAGGCGACAGGAGGCAGGCCACAGCGCACATTAGACAAGCCAGGACAGCTTAGCAGAGTGTGTTCTCGATTTCTATCATGTGAGTTCCAGGGATTGAACTCAGGTCCTCCCACTTGGTGGCAGGCGCCTCACTTGCTGAACCACCTTGCCTGCCTGGACACCCTATGTTCTTATTTGCTGACTCCAGCAACCTTATCATCAATAATGAACATTCAACTTAGCATGGACCTTTGCAACTTGGCCTCACCTGATTGGGATGGCCAGAAAGGACTCTCTGCAGCCAACTTCTGTAGAATCTCTTAGAAGAACCACCTGCCAATAAAAAAGCTGATGGCCAATGAAGCTGAAGCAGAAAAAAAGGAGGTGGGACACTGGCAGGAAGAGAGAGAATTCTGGGAAATAGAAAGAGTATAAAAGAGAGACTTGGGGAGAGACTCAAAAGACGAGACAAGACAGAGGACAGACAGATGGACATGAACCAGCAGGTAGATGAATTCAGGAAGACGCTGAGAGAGATACTGAGGGGTCTCGAAGGAAGAAGTGGGCCGAGACTGAGGAGAGATACCTAACTTAGTAGTTTGGATGGATTAAATAAATTACGAGCTAGTCAGGGAATGAGCGGAAGTTTATGGCCTAGGCATTTAATAATAACTAGTTAGTCTCAGAGTCGTCATTCAGGGAGCCAGGGCTGAGAAAGGAAAACTTAGATTTTAAAAATTACTTTTATTAACCAACTTCCCTCGTCAAATAACCAACAATTGGACTCTTTGTCCAAAAAAACAGGTCAAGAAGTTTAAATGCCATAAGCCAGTTCCCAGGATTAGCCTGGCCCAGCCAGAAGGGTTCACGTTGGGCTAGAATGAATTAAAAAGTAAATGTTTCTTCTCTAGTCTCTGCCCGGGACAGTGGAGTGGTGCTCTCAGCCTGTCCAGTCACTCCTTCCTCCATCTTGTCTTCTTCTCTGTCATTTAACAACTGACTAATATTCTAGTATGGCTCTTGTGTGAGGAGATCTGGTCACTAAGAGCGCCCTGCTCTTCCTTTTCTGTGGGAGAGTCAAAGGGGACCCCCATCTTTCTTCACTTCTGACTCCATTTTGTGAAGTGTGAGTTTCTTTCTAACCCCTGGCACACCTTCCATGGTAGCTTGAGTTTCTGGCTCCCTTTGGTGATTTCCTTTTCATACTAATGTTGAGTTTGGTACCTTTCCAAGAAGGCATCCCACCAAGTTTAAGTGCCATGTTAAAGCACAGTGACAAAATGCCTAGAAGAAGCAGCTTCAGAGAGGAAGGATTTATTTTGGCTCACACATTTGAGCACATGCAATTCACCTTGATTCGGAAGGCATGGAGGCAAGCAGCTTCATGGAGACGGGAGGGAGAGTGTAGCTGGGGATCCTTGCCTCCTCACATCTCAGCACAACAGGGAGGAAGATGTATACATAATTATACATATTAATGTATTTCATTAATAATGAAAGATGGAAGTGTTGACTGTGTGTACTCGTGGGGGTCTTAAGAGAACAGGAGACTCAAAGAAGCCAACACGTGAAAACTCATCTTCCAATCTACAAGTAGGCAACTGGACGGAGCAGACGTTCCCAAAAGAGGAAGCACAGTAACCAGCAAATATTTTAGGTTTTATTACATTTATTACTTTACCTGTGTGCCTGTGTGTGTGGAGGTCAGAGGACAACGTGTAAGTTCTCTTCTTCCACTTTGTCAACAGATCCCAGGGACTGAACCCAAGTCTTTAGGCTTAGCCACAGGTGCTCTTAACCACTGAGCCATCTCCCTGGCCCAAATAACATTAAAAAAAAAAAAAAAAATGTTTAGCATTCTTACTGGTCAGGGAAATGCAAATTAAAACTACTCAGATTCCATCTCACCCAGTCAGAATGGCTACCTCAAGAAGACAACAGTTAGTTCCGCTGACAGTGTAGGGAAACTGGAGTCTTTATAGTCTGCTGGTGGGAATGGAAATGGATACAGCAACTAGTGGAAATCAATAGAGGTTTCTCCAAGAAGCAAAAATAGAACTACGTATGAGCCAGCAATGGCAATCCGGGGCACATTCCCAAAGGGCTGTATCCTTCCGGAGTCACTCATACATCCATGTTTATTGCTGCTCTAGCCACAACACCAAGAGCATGGAATCAGCGTAGACGGCTATCAGCAGATGAACATACAACGAAAAGAACGTGGGACATATACACGGCCCTTGTAGGTTAATTTTAATAAGCAAGACCAAAAAGAAATAAAACAGAATGTGTGGGCAGATAAAAGACACATTGTTAGGAGACACCAGGATGGGTGGGAAAGGCCACTTCTCCGACCTGTTGAGCTGCCTGCAGCTTGTGCAGTGTGCTCCGGCTTTACCGCTTTCCTGAGCTCTCTCATTCATGCTGGGGTGGGCTTAGGTGCTGTAGGTGCCTTAGAGCCATTTCTGCTCCTGTAAGTAACCCCTCCCCCATATCCCTATAAGGACCCCCCCCCCAAAAAAAAAAAAAAACCTCTCATTGACTCACCTGGTTGGACTTTTGTATAGTATCCATACTTTGGTCTGCCGTCAGTTCAAAACAGAAAGAGAAGATATTATCAGGTTTCACCTGATAATAGTAGTTTTTAAAATGATAAAAGATAACAGATCTAACCAGAGTGATACATTGTGAAGAAGTAGCCAGGCAGAAGGAAAGAGGCTTCTAGGAATGGCAAACATTGGGGTGTTGTCTTATCGGGGTGACACTATCAACTATGTAACATTCCTTTTGTTTGTGAAGAAAGGACAAAAGTAGCCGGCTCAGACTCCAGTCCGGCCCTGGCTCCATGGCTCAGCTTCAGCTTGTGCCTCTTCCCTCTGCAGGCTTGCTACCTGCACCAGCTCTCACTATGTGTGCCCACACCAGACCACTAGCAACCCAGAGGTGCCAGCATCTGTCTTCTGCTAAGGCTCCTGGGCTTTAGCTTCCATCTTGTTTGCTGGCCCCAGAGCTGCTTCTGCTGCGTCCTGACCATAAACCTCATTTTCAGCTTCTCGATAGTTACTTTGAAGCATACCAGCATACTTTGGACCCGGAAGAACGGTTTGCTTTAGCACAAGCAATGACTGACATTATGCACCGTCGCCCCAAGTTTGATCTCAGCCAATCGTATTTCACTAAGGCCTACCAAGATGACTGCACCTGCCTGAGGCTTCACCTGCAGCTGGTGAGGGGCATCCTCCGCCACCACGTGAGTAGGGCTTTTAATGGCTTCATCTGGAAAGAAGATGGGAGACCCAAGCCAGAGATAAAAGTAACATCCTTTCATCGCAGCTCTAGAATCTGGGATTTCTGGGCAAAGTGTTTATCTGTAAGCGCATTTGCACTTCCGAACGCTAAGCATAACTTAGGTTTTAAAGGGAAGTTTCTAACCTCGACTACAGTTGATTCACAAGAAATCAAGAACTTCATCTTTTATGAGATCATAGAATTATCATCAACAAAAGGACCTTTCCAAGACACTATCATATAAAATTTTGATTTTTTTGTTCCCATATAGAGAAGATTTTTGTTTGGGTGGCTATATTTGTTTGTTTTGCCTTTGTTTTTGAGACAAGGTCTCACATAGTAGCCTGGCTTGCCTTGAGCTCCTGGCAATCCTGCCTCAGCCTGCCTCTGTGCTAAGGTGTGGACCACCACACTTGGCTTTTGTATATGTATATATACATATATATATACATATACATACACATACACACACACACACACACACACACACACACACACACACACACATATATATATATATATATATATATATATATATATATATATATATATATATTTGAGACAGTGTTTCTCTGTATAGCCCTGGCTGTCCTGGAACTCACTCTGTAGACCAGGCTGGCCTTGAACTCAGAAATCTGCCTGCCTCTGCCTCCCAAGTGCTGGGATTAAAGGCGAATGCCAACACTGCCCGGCTTTATTTTATATTTTATTTTATTTTATTAAGACAGTTCCCTGCCCTGTAGCCCTGGCTGCCTCATAGTGTAGCTCCAGCTGGTCCAAAACTCTCAGGCTGTCCTGGAACTCACAGAAATCCACCTGTCTCTGCCTCCTGGGTACTGGGACAGAAGACTGGGTACTACAGGCCCCGCTTCTTTTGCTTTTTCAAATTGGTTGGCTTTCCTTTCCTTGGCTGACGTTTGACTGAGAGACCAGAATGTCTCATTGTAAACAAATCTTCAAAACCACATCTGGGTGAAAACTAGTGAAGAGACAGGAACACAAGGGGTTTAGCCTTCTCCTGTCTAGGCTCACAGCTCAGGTCCTGGGAATATTTATTCTTTTTAGCTGGAGCAGCAGCAGGAGTATGTCCAGAGGCTCTGGCGAGGGGATCATCCCGAGGCTCACAAAACATTTGGACTTCCCCTGAACACAATTTGCAAGCAATTTGTTTCCATCGGCGACAGCTGGTAAGTTGGCGTTGTCTTTAGCATTTTCAATTTAATCTTCTACAGCAAATAAGGATGCAGCGTTGGATCACAGAACTAAGCTTTTAAGCACCATTCGGTGGCTAGTGGATGTGCGAGACCTTGAGCCGGGCTCATTTCATTCATTCATTCATTCATCTGAAGCCCTCGTGTGCTTTTAAGTTGCTCGGAGAGGAATTTCTTTCTTCTCACAGTATCACTAAAGAGGCTTCTCTGAGAATTGGCCAGGTGAACCTCTGGGCATTACCCTTCAAAGAGCAGTATTCAGTTTCCTGAGACCACTCAGAGTGGGTACACTCCTCAACACGACTACTTCCTTCTTCTGTTCCTTGATAGCCTTTGACTTGGAGGGTTCCTTGACATGACAGACCCCAAGTTGAGCAGGATAGCCTGCGATCAAACTCTCCCCATTGCCACCACAGGAGGGGACTAATTGTCTCTCTTCTCTCAATACCCAGCACATACTTGTGAGGACACAGGCGTGGCCCAGAGCTTCCGTAGGTTCACTTTAAGGACAGTCTTTATGTAAGAGGTCGTTGTGATGGCTTACATCTTTGGGACAGGCAGAGGACTGTGAGAGACAATAGCGAAGACTCTGCCTTCTTAGGAAAGAGTTCCGTTTGTGAACCTGCACCTCCCCTTAGCTCTCGCACAGCACTGATGTCTTCACTGTAATGAGCTTGGCACCAGCTGTGTGTACGTCTTGCTGTGGAAAGAATCTGCTGTTCAGGAAATGGCTTTTGGCAGATCAGGCTAAGGCTAAAATGGGTCAGTCTCCAAACGCAGCGCCATTGGCTTGGTTGACGCTTCTTTTCAGGTGTTGAGCTTTAAGACCTAGGACCAAGCTGAAACTCCTTTACACAGATTCTAATGGGAACATTTGTACTCTTCAGTTTCAAGGTAGGAGGACCCTTGACTTGTTCTGTATCTTTTATTTTTTAAAAAAATCCACAGACAAGTGTTTTATTGATTTTTTTTTTTGCCTCATCTATTCTAGGAGGCCCTTGGTGTACAGAGAACTTAAAAATTGTCTTTATTCATTAACATTCGGGGGGGGGGGGAGAAAAGGAAAAATTCAGGCAAAAAAATAGATACTATGAATCATGGAAATTTTTTTCTTATGAAATCATTTTTATTTTTAAGCTATTTCTTTTTCAGGTGGTCATTGAAGCATTGAGAGTTACGGACGTTGCTTATGGACAGTTGTAAATACATCAGTTTCTTTCCACGTTACAAGGCTTGTGTTAAAGCAAAGAGCATATTGCAGTGCTGGTTAATTCCCTCTGGGCTTTCCTGTCTGTAGAAAGATCAGGACAGGCAGGAGCTGTGATATTATTGGTCTTTAAAAATATAAAGTCAGATATCTTCAAAAAAATCTCTATCTTTGTTGTGAAAAATCAAATCATCCTTTCTTGTCTTCAAGCCCGGCTTCAGAAAATGTTCATCTGCTGGAGTTTCATCCTTCCCTGGGCCTGGTTGGACTCATCCCCAAAGCTCTGGAGCACCTGTCACGGGAGGCTCGCCACGCCCACAAGGTTGTGTCAGCCAGCGGGCTCGCCCAGCTGGAAATACGCATCTTACAGCTTGCCCTGGACCTGTGGCTCACCCCAGCCAAGCCGGAGGCCTTGTACAGCGCACAGCTCCAGAGAGATGTGGGTGTTTTTTTGACAGGACAGTTGGGTCCTTGGCAAAGAGACCACTTCCTTCCAGATGTTTCTGTTTGGCTCTCTGTTTGGCTGTTTGGCACTCTTCCCCTCTGTTTGGCTGGAGAAAGAGCATAGTCACAAGCCTTGCCAATATTTCTATGTGATTTTTGTTTTCGACAAAGCTTTTAGCTAGTATATAAGGATGTTGCTACAATTAAAATTAAATAGAGGATTATATAGGTACGTAAAAGTATTTTCTCACTTCCCAATGCGCTTTAATGATGCAGTGTGCCTGTGTGTTGGGAGACGCTGGAGAACACTGGAGAGCCATAATGGTCAGTGGTTCCGGCTGTGCCTGGTGCTGTGTCTGAACTTGTATTTCAGTCCTTTGCATTTTCTGTTAAGGCTTTGAATGCTGGGCTGGGGCTTCCAAACTGATTTCATTCTATAGTTTCTTGTGGTAATGGAGGGGGTTTGAAGGGTATCGGCACCTTGGGTCAACATGGTAACCTATCTTCTCCTGCCTAAACTAACATCACCTTTAAAAAAACAAAAGAATTTGTTTTTAAATTTTTATTATTTCATTTGTGTATGTGTGTGCCTTTGTGTGTGTGTGGGGGGGGGAGGCTGTGTGTTTATGGATGTCCATGGAGGACAGAACAGGATGCTGGGTACCCTAAAGCTGCAGCTACCAATGGTTGTGAGATGCCCAATGTGGGCACTGAGAAAGAAATTTGAATCCTCTGGAGGCACAGAAAGGGCTCCTAACCCCTGAGCCATCTTTCCACCCCTAAAATCATTTTTAAAGAGACAATTAATTTAAAATTTATTAAAATAATATAAAAATACAGAGAATTGTAGCAGAAAAGGAAAGAACACATTTTAATTTAAAGCTATTCAAAGGCAGACGCTATTAGTACAGTCCCTGATGCTTGGGTGGCTGAGGCAGGAGGATCAGAAAGTTCAAAACCTGCCTGGGCTACACTGTGAATGTCAAGTCAGCTTGAACTACATAGCAAGATCTTCCTTCAAAAGCAGATAGGGGAAATACAATTTTTAAAAGGTAAAAAGAGGCCTAGACATACAGCTCAATGAGAGAGTGCTCACCCTGCACGTATAAGGCCCTAGGTTGAATTCCAAGGACTGCAAAAGCAATAAATGAATCAGTAAACCCACTCACGATAGTTAACTCAAGCTGTCTTCCGTGATTAGGATACAGTCATACCTTTCACACATTATTATCTTTCAGTTCTACAAGTCTTTCTAGGCTTTTTTGGGTTTGTGTGTGTGTGTGTGTGTGTGTGTGTGTGTGTTTTGTTTGTTTGTTTATTTGTTTGTTTTTGGGTTTTTTGTTTGTTTGTTTGTTTTGTTTTTTGGGGTTTTTTTGTTTGTTTGTTTGTTTGTTTGTTTTGAGACAGGGTCTCACTATGTAGCTCTGGCTGTCCTGATACTTTCACTATAGACCAGGCTGGCCTCGAACTCACAGAGATCCACCTGCCTCTGCCTTCCGAGTGCTAGGTTTAAAGGTGTGCTGCCACCATGCCAGACTCTACTAGGGTATAATTGATGAACTGAAATTTGATTCTTAGATACTGATTGGCAGACTGCTTTGAAAAAAATCGTGCCAATGTCTATAAAAACCAGCTAATGTATTAGAGATACATTTCCACTACAGTGCAGTATCAGCATTAGAAATGCAATGTGTGAACTAAGTCATTGCATGTATATATGAAAGGTCGCTTTATGGTATTAATGTACACTTCCATGTTATTACAACCATATATGTACATATGTATACACACATATATAAATATATCTGTGTATATATAGATGTATATAGATAAATGTATGTGTATTCTCTCTACATATGTATATACATGTGATATATATATTATATATACATATATATAATTTGTGTGTGTGTGTGTGTGTGTGTGTGTGTGCCTGTATGGATTTATGTGCACCATGTGCATGCAGGTGCAGTTGCTTACAGAGGCCAGAAGGGGGCCTCAGTTTCCTTTACCTGGACTTATAAGTGGCTCTGAGCTGCCTGATGTGGGTGCTGGGAACCAAGCCCTGCAGGTGCTCAGTCTCTGGGCCATCTCTCTAGCCCGTGTTGAAATGATTTTTAACACATTTTGGTCACTAGCTATAATTTTTTGTGTGATTTTTTTTTTTTTTTTTGGCTCACTCATCTGAGAAAATAACTTCAGTGCTATTCACTCGCCTGAGGTTTAATTAAATAGAACTGTAACCTATTGTCTATCATATTTTCTGCAAATATCTTTTTATTTGTCTTTTTTAAGGTAAGCCTTCTTATTTTTGCATAGTTGGAGCTGCTCTTCATTTCCTTTGTGGTTGCGCCTATCTTCCTAAATACAGAGATGACGTCTCCCTTTGGGGGTTTCATCTGTCTCCTCTGATCCCTATTGTAATTTGATTTAATTTTTAAACATCCAACTCTTCGTTGGAATTAGTGTTCATGGGATGATGTGTGAGGCAGGAGTTGGAATGTTCCTGAAGCTCCGAGCCATTTGTATGACCTCCTTGTTTTTATTCTCTCAGTGTCTTGTAGCACCACCTTTAACATTAATTTTATAAAAGGTCTTATTTATTACAGAGACTGTCTGGGGCGCGACTTGTCTAGTCTCCTATTAATGTCACAATTTTAATTATTGTTTTGGAAATATGTTCACAATTAAACCTGGAAATACTGGAGTATCTAGGCTAACTTTTTGTATTAGAAAATGCATATACCACTGCCCTCTAAAGGCATGCAGGAATTTAACAGCTCTCTTGGGAATCACAGATGAAGACTTTAGGAGGCTGAAAGTCACGTGTCCAGTAGACAAGTCCTTTGGTAGATACATAGGAAGATGGCACAGCATCTGTGGAACAAGCCAGAAAAGAAAGAGAAAAGGGCCTCAAACTAGGTCTTTATTGGAAAGGGCACATCAGATGTTCCCCAAGGCAGAAGGGGATTAAAGGTCACTTGGATGTTTCAAGGATCACATGGGGCCACTCAGGAGTGAAGAGGCACTGAGAGGCAGGTGGGGCTAAGAAACTCAGAAGTGGGGCTACCAAGCTACTCTTGGTACTACTGAATGACCTTGTAAGACTTAAAGGTCACAGGCAAGGCTTGGTGCTGGCTCACAATCTCAGATACTTAGGAGGTGGAAGCAGGAGGATTTACAAGTTCGAGGCCAGCCTGGGCAACTTAGTGAGAGCCTAGGTTTAATTTTCAGGCATTTTAGATTTCTTGTTGCTGGAGGAGAAGAAGGAGGAGGTGGTGGAGGAGATCTGTGCTTCCTGGGGAGTCTGGTGAAAATTGAAAAAAATTCATAGGTATGAAAACTCTTTGTCATTTTGAAACTGCAACCAGAGAGGATTATAAAAATTGTTCTTTGACCGGGCAGTGGTGGTGCACTCCTTTAATCCCAGTACTTGGGAGGCAGAGGCAGTCAGATTTCTGAGTTCAAGGCCAGCCTGGTCTACAGAGGACAGCCAAGGCTACACAGAGAAATCCTGTCTTGCGAAAACAAAAACAATTGTTCTTTGGCCACCAAAACATTTTTTTTTTACCAAAACTATTTTTAGAGATTTTTATGTTAAGCATATGGGTCTCTTGCCTGCATATATGTCTGTGTACCACAGGCATGCCTAGTGCCTGTGGAAGCCAAAGAAGGCATTGGATCCCCTAGTACTGTAGTTACAGGTAGTTCTGAGCTGCCGTGTGGGTGCTGGGAATCATCCCAGGTCCTTTGGACAAGGAGCCAGTGCTCTTAACCACTGAACCATATCTCCAATTTTTAAATAATTTTTAAATCAGTGACTTTTATTTCTATTTAGTCCCTTCTCCCCCAGTTTTTTTTTAGACTCAAAATATTTCTAGTAACAAGATATATCTTCATAATAACAAAATACTTCTGCATATATTATCTCTCATAACTCTGGGCAGCCCTATTAATTAGTGACTATCTACAGCTGTCTCGTAGGCGGCCAGGAAATAATGCTTTCAGAGTCTGTACCACTGAGAGTATTTTTTTTTTTTTTTTTTAGTAAACACGATGCTTCCTCTTTTGAGTTTTCAAATTACTTGGTTTCCTTTCAGCTCTTTTCAGCTAAAGTGATGGGTGACCCCTTTCTCGTGGAAGAGGTGGGCCTGCTTGCGCTCAGGTCTGCAGTGGACAAAGAACAGAAACAAACGCTGCTCCTGGACACGTTTTCCAGACTTTTGGAACTCCTGACCCTCCGTCACCGGCTGATAGAAATGAGCATGGAGAGTGCACACTTGGCTGGGTTAGTGGGGGACCAGAAGCTTCATGGAAGGATTTGGGGAATAAATTGGAGAGTCCAGGTCTCAGTGTCCTGAGCAGCTAGATGAAATGATGACCGACCTACCTACCTACCTTCCTTCCTTCCTTCCTTCCCTCCTTCCCTCCCTCCCTTTCTCCCTTCCTCCCTCTCTCCCTTCCTTCCCTCCCTCTCTCCCTCCCTCCTTCCCTTCCCTCCTTCCCTCCCTTTCCTCCCTCCCTCCCTCCCTCCTTCCCTCCCTTTCCTCCCTCCCTCCCTCTCTCCCTTCCTCCCTCCCTCCCTTCTTTCCTTCCCTCCTTCCCTCCCTTTCCTCCTCCCTCCCTCTCTCCCTTCCTTCCCTCCTTCCCTCCCTTTCCTCCCTCCCTCTCTCCCTTCCTCCCTCCCTCCCTTCTTTCCTTCCCTCCTTCCCTCCCTTTCCTCCTCCCTCCCTCTCTCCCTTCCCTCCCTCCCTCCCCTCCCTTCTTCACTTCCCTCCTTCCCTCCCTTTCCTCCCTCCCTCCCTCCCTTCCCTCCCTCCCTTCCCTCCCTCCCTCCTTCCAAGCCTCCCCGTGAGCCTCTCTGACCATTCCACCAAGCAAGAGTCTCCCAGTGGCACCCACATTTTCTTTCCACTCAATGTAAGTCCTTTTGTTTAGATACTTGATATTGGTTTGTCAGCTTTCAAACAGGAAATCACTGCCAGGCTGTTTACCTTGCTATCCCGTGGCCTGGAATCTTAATCTGTCTGTACTGTCATAACAGAGGACCGGAGACTGTGTCATTTGTCAAGAATAGAGATCTGTATCTAATAGTTCTGGATGTTGAGATGTCCAGGGTCATGGGTTCTGTCTTAGGGTTTTGCTGCTGTGAGCAGAGACCATGACCGAGAACAACATTTAATTGGGGCTGGCTTACAGGTTCAGAGGTTAGGTCCATTATCATCAAGGCAGGAGCATGGCAGCATCCAGGCAGATTTGGGGCTGGAGAAGCTGAGAGTTCTGTATCTACATCCAGAGGCAGAGGGGAGAAGACTGACTTCCAAGCAGCTAGGAGGAGCATCTTCAAGCCCACACCCACAGTGACACACTGCCTCCAAACAAGGCCACACCTATTCCAGAAAGGCCACACCTACTCCAGAAAGGCCACACCTATTTCAGCAAGGCCACACCTACTTTAGCAAGGCCACACCTATTTCAGCAGGGCCACACCTACTTCAGCAAGGCCACAGCTCCTAAAAGTGCCATTCCCTAGGCCACGCATCTTCAAACCACCACAGGGTCCACACCTGGCAAGAGCCTTCTTGCTGCACCATCCTGAGACAGAAGACAGATAGGGCAATAGAGCATGCAAGCTCTGCTTATGTTCATTGTGGAATGGAGAGAGAAGGAGCAGAGGAAGTCAGAAAGGAGAGAGGGGAAAGGGTCTGATGTCCTTCCATCAGGAACCCACTTCCACAATAAGCTGGCCCCTCATTCTCTAACAGCCGAGGGCCCACAACCAATCACCCCTTGAAAATCTCTGTCAACTATCTTTGTGTTGGGATTAAATTTCTAACATGCCAACTTTGGGGGACCTCCAAACCATAGCTCCTGGTGTGGGGCCTGGGCCACAGCACACACTCTGAGGATCTTGGTTGACTTTTCCCTTGCACACAATAAAGCTGACTAGCAGAGGGCCTGAGGCAGGAGGATGTGTCAGGGGCAGCATCACAGTCTGTGAGGGCTGGAGCATCAGCAGGGCAGAGAAGACAGGTCCTGGTGAGCTCTGTGTCAGGTTTTAATGAGAGCACATGGGCAAGACCTTTCCAAAAGGAGGAGAATGGAGAGAGGGTTTGTTTCAATCATCCAGTGTTGCTCTGATTCCCACAAGAGGCCCTTCAGGCACAGCCCATGGATTAGCTCCAATCCTCCAGCCACCACTGAGGACCTGCTTGACCAGTCTTTATGGGACTTAGTGTGTATCATCTCCTTACCTTAGACTCTCCTTATGAGACAGGTGTAAACACTTCATTAGCAAGAAAGTGGAGGGTAGGAAAAAAATTGAGTAATTAACCTCAAATCTCCAAATTAGGAAGTAGCAGAACAGAAAGTGAACTGCTTTCAGGTAGACTGCTGCCTCTCAGATACTGCGTCTCTGCGATGTATGCATCTCTTGGGAGTTAATAATGTAAAAATTACCCATAATATATTATAATCATGAAACTCCTCTCACTTGACGTTGGGAGCATAGCAAAGAGGATATTTCGTTCTTTCTAAGTGGATCAGGCAGAGCATCATGGGACATGATGCTATAAATAGAACTGGGTCTCTCTACAATGTATGGAATCAAGAACCAGTATATTGCCAGGCGGTGGTGGCACACGCCTTTAATCCTAGCACTTGAGAGGCAGAGGCAGAGGCAGGCGGATTTCTGAGTTCAAGGCCAGCCTGGTCTGTAGAGTGAGTTCTAGGACAGTCAGGGCTATCCAGAGAAATTCTGTCTCAAAAAAAAAAAAAAAAAAAAAAAAAAAAAAAAAAAAAAAAAAAAAAAAAACCAAAGAAAAAAAAAGAAAGAAAGAAAAGAAAAAAGAGAAAAAAAAAAACCTAGTATATCAGGATGGGAGAGTCTTCTCAAGAGACAGTCAGTTAAACTGCAGGCACTGAGTTGGATCCTAATCCAATAGGATGATGGACTCATAAGAGGACCGTTGGCACAAATGACGGGGAAGGTATGGGGTGGGGGGCACATCTACAAGCTAAGGACAGAGCAATGGGACAGCTCCCCCTTCGTAACCCTGGAAGGTAACCAACTTGCCCACACCTTGATCTCAGATCTGAGGCAATGGACTTCTGTTAACACGCTGAGCATTCGGTGTGTTTCTGTGGTACTTTGTGGCAACCCTGGTGCACCGATCCAGGTACCAGTGGAACTCATGGCGAGAACTGAACTGGCTTAGATTGGAGAGACTGGTAGATGTTTAAGACTGAATTGCCAGAGAGACATCGGAATAGAGCTGAGACATGAATCAGGACAGGGCTGAGGGCCACAGATGCTTCTGTGAGGATATGGTTTTAGGGACTGATGCAGTAGATGAGAAGAGGGCCAGGGCCAGAATCAAGACCACATCTAAACTCAAAGCTGGTGAAGCCTGGGAAGGGGTGGTCACGGGGCAGAAGCATGGACAGTGTGGGTCTGGCAAATAGAGGCTCTCTCCAGGAAGGGGGTGAAGAGTCAGCATGAATAGCACTAAGGGAGGGCAGGGACCAACCATGTCTCAGAAAGACTGCTGAGCTCACGAGGTTCCTAGCACAGCAATCGCTGTGTAGGAGGTGAGGGCTGAGGTGGTACCCAAGTGCATCCCTGCTTCTACCACTGGCCTGACCTAGTGGCTGCACAAGATCATTTGAGATGGTTCTCTTTGCATAATACAGAGTCTTGTTCAATTTTGTGTTCACTTTCTCTTGGCACTAACAAACACACCCTTGCCCCTTCCCTGCTTTTAGGCTATATAAGGAATTGGCACGAGAGATGGGTTTTGAAGAATCCCATTTGCATCTGAGACCGGTTCACTTTGAGTTTGCATCACACAAGGACAAGGTTGACCCACCCCCGCCTGTCTTCATAACTTCTCTGCTGGAGGACAGCAGTCGGGTAGACAGGTGAGCCTCCAGCAGACAATGGTGTCACCTGGAGATGAGTAACCAGTGACAATTAAGGGTATAACTGGATTTAAAAACACAAAATCAGGTTGGGGAGATGGCTCTAAGGATAAAAAGCTTGCTGTGCAAGCTTGAGGACTCAAGTTTGGATCGCAGAACCCATGTACATGCCACCCGAGCACGGTGGAGACCTGTAATTCCAGCTTCAGGAGGGGAGGTGTGTGATCCCCAGAGCAAGCTGGCTAGCCAGAATTATAGTATTTGTGAGCTCTGGACCTACTGAGAGACCTTACCTCACTCAATAAAGTAGAAAAGTGATGAAGATAATTTCCAACATCAACTTTGAGTCTCTACATTCACGAGCACCTCCCCCAAACACATGTGTGCAGGCTGGGGAGATGGCTCAGCGGTTAATAGCACCAGCTGCTCTTCCAGAGGTCCTGAGTTCAGTTCCAAGCACCCACATGGTGGCTCACAACCATCTGTAATGGGATCTGATGCCCTCTTCTGGTGTGTCTGAAGACAGTTACAGTGTACTCATATACATAAAATATAAATAAATCTTTAAAAAAACAAGATAATGCTTTTAAAAAAACCACGTGTGCATACACATGGAAACATGTGTGCACATATGCGTGACTACAAACCCCACGCACACTCAAAAATGGAAAAAGAAAATAAATGGCTAGAAACACACAAAATCACTGAGACATGGGAGAACCAGGTCAGAGAATGCAAAGGAAACCACCGGCTCTTGGCTTCTGTGGTGGACCATGTCCTTCCAAGTAGCAAGGAGTGTGAGGGCTGGCCTCCTCTCTCACTTCCCCACACCAGGAAGAGGTCAGCAACCCTTCTGCGTCAGTGACAAAGAGCACAGAGCTGACATGCAGACATCTTAGTCAGCTCTCTTCATGGGAAACCATTCCAACCAGTGAAACCCCAGGGACAGCCGGGACAGCCCATGGCACTCTGCTGTGAGACAGATGCAATCTACTCTGTGGCCGTGGCCGTGGCCGTGGCCGTGGCCATCGTTGTGGCTATGGCACCTCTTCTCTCCCATAGCCAGCCTTTCGTATGTGGGGAGAGTCAGCTTCTCCTGTCCTCACTTCTTTCCTTCTGAGCCAGTCTGTCTTTCCTCTCAGGATCCCAGCTCTCTCCCGGAGAGTCAGGTACTAGCTCCACCCCTAGGAAGGCAAAGGAGACCCCACAGAGAGAAAGTCTTTGTACTGCTAGTATAGTCTGTAGGGTGACTCAGGCTTGCTATCAGGCTGCTGCACAGCCCGGGCAAGGGCTGGAGTGAGAGAAATGTGCATAGCAGGACACTATGGTGGTTTCTCAGCAGTGAGGAAACAAGGGCTGCATTCAGCTTTAGTGGGTGGAACAAAGTCGCTGTCCCACGTGCACCGTGGATTATTTAGCAGCCTTTTTGATGTCTACTGAGGGAGCCTCTGTCCTCATCCTCCTCTTCCTTCTCTTCTTCTTCTCTTTCCTCCTCCTCTTTGTTCTCTTCTCTCCTTCCTCTTCCTCCCCCTTCCTCCTCCTCTCTCTTCTCTTTTTTCAACCTACACACCCCTTTGTTTCTGACAATTGAAGATGCCTCCTGATTTTGCCAAATAATTCCTTGGGGGCCAAGTTCTCTTGCCCTGTTTCACCTCATGGCTAAAACAAGAGGAGCAGGCAAAGGCAGGAAGCACGATGCATCCTCAAGTGAGGCCAGGTGTCCACCCGCCAGGTGGAGCCAAGCTGTAGCCAGGGCTTTTGTAGAGGTGATTTTCTAGATAAAAGAAGACTCCACCTCTTGGCACAAGCTGCTGGGTGCTCTGTGGTTTGGTCCAGTGGTGACTGGGCCTCCTAGTGATATCCAGGTACACTCCAAGACAAGGGGACACTCTGGAAGGGTGATCCGTGGATTAGAGAGTGCGTATCTCGACTTCATTTTGTGTATGGTAATTTCCTAAAGTTGTCACTTTGGGGAGACAGAGTGAGGGCAGCATGCAGGCCACAGGACATGATACCTTACACTTTACAAAGCACATTTGTAGATATACATTTCACAGTTGTCCTAACCCTACAATAGCTAACAGTCCCAGTCACAGATGAGAAAACAAAGACTGATAAATACTAAATTACTTGATGGAAAGCTTGACAGAAAGCTACAGCTTCCAAACAGAGCTATGCTGCAATGCAGGACCATGGTATAGAGAAGAGGTCAGACAGCTGCTGGAGCCATGGAGAGCAGGAAATAGATGCCATTTAGGGGTGTTCAAGAAGGGGTTAGTGGGAGAGCCTGAATAGCTGTAGTCAAAGGGTAAGAAGAAAAAGGAATGATGAAGAGAAAAGAACTTCCCGAAGTGTGGAGTGGTTGTCACAACCAAGTCCAGGGAGGACTAGGAAGACTCCAGAGCCTTCCAGCGTGGGGTTGAATATGTCCTCTGTAAAGCTTGCTATGACCACTGGCGTCCCAAATCGGGTCATCTGCTGTCCTTCGACATCAGGTGGCCATCCCCTGACAGGCAGTGTGTCAGGACGGGACAGCTCCACTTTTGTTCTAACAGATACTGCCCCACCTCCCTCGTCTTAGCCATCTCTGAGCTGGATGCCAACCAAACCGGCAAGTTCAGTTTTTACACAAAAGAAGCCGTCCTCCAGGTAAACAACTCTGTGTGTTGGTTTTTGCTTTTTGTTTTTTGTTTTTTTTTAAGAAAAGATGCTAAAATTGAAAAAGAACCTAAGCTAAAACAAAACAGTTTATTCTTGTATTCTTTAAAAAAAAAAAAAAAAAAAAAAAAAATCCATAGAAAAGCCTTCCCCAAGCTCCACCTAGCATCATGGCATGCCTGTGATTCCAGTGCTGGGCAGGCGGAGGGAGGAGGATTGGGAGTTCAAGGCCAGCCTCAGCTACATAGTGAGTTTGGATTTGAGGTTAGCCTGGGCTACATGGGAGCATGTCTCAAACAAGAGAAAAGCTTTCCATTATTATTAATAAGGCTTGCCTTGCATGGGGCTGGCTTGGGCCACGAGGACTGCAGCCCCCATGTCATAAGTTCTGTTAGGGAGGAAGAGAAAGGACACACAGTGAGCCGAGCTGTGGACGGTTGCTACTGGAGCTTTCGTTATAGCTTTGGGCACCCGATGCCATTTCTCTCCCTTTTTTGCTTTTTTGCTTTTCTGTGGGTAGATATTTTTCTTGAGGGCTTTCAAGAGCCTGTTTCTGAGTTCATGTAGGTCTGTCAGAGCTCTTCCCTGACCACAGGGGGATTGCATGGTGTCCACCTACACAGCAGGTCAGACCCAGAGGCTCCCCGCCTGGGATGAGCGGCTGCCGGGAAGCGCAGGAAAGTGTAACTAAGCGGTGAGCTCCACCCTCAGCTACTCCTCCCTCTGGAAGCAATCTCTTTGTAATTCACCTTCTCTTCCTGCAGCTCTTGATCCACTCAGGAGTGGAAAATATGCAAGTGACCCTCGCATGCCAAACTGCCCAGAAAAATGCTTTGATGGTGGCCATTCAGCAAGCGTTCTTCTATTGCATCCCTGGAGCAGCCGGCCCTGTTGATATCAAGGTCAGCCTATAGGTTAGAGATAGATGCCAGAGCATGCTGCCCCGGCAGCAGCTAATGCCAGGCTGCCCATTCCTCCTCTTCCTCCTCCCTCTTCCCTCTCCTTCCCTCCTGCTTTTGCTTTCTCTTTCCTTCTCTTCTTCCTCCTTCTTCCCCCTTCCTTCTTTCTCCAATTTCTCTCCACTCTCTATTACCTTTTCTTTCTGATCTGTGTAGGGAAAACAGATGCAGTTTCTCGTAGTGCACACTCAAAACACAGACCACTTCTGTAGCTTCAAAAGCCATGGAGGCTTCTCCCTAACAGCAAACAAGCAATCTATTCTGCAGAGGACACCATCTGGGACTGCCCATATCAATTCAATGATGACACCATGCACCTGCAGCATGTAGCATCTCACTGATGAAGGGGCTTCAAACCAAAGCTGTTCCTATGCCAGACCCAGTCCAGGCCTCTGATTGGCTGGCTACAAGTTGGAGCACCCAGGACTTCCTCCTTGGGCTATGTACTATAGTTCTCACAGAATGGAGAGAACCATGTTTTACAGTTTATTATAATGGATGCTTGGAAGGTTATAAACAAGCCACCAGAGGGTATAGGCAGTCTGGAGGGCCCTGACTTTGGGAGATATTGTCCCCATCATGTTGGGGTGTGTGATCCCTATGGCATATAGATGGATTCTCAGTCACTTTCTTGCAAGTCGCTGCATGTCCCGCTGTTCTGAGATTCTCCAAACTCTGCTCTTTGGAAAGACTTTATCACATGGCCTCATGGGTCATGTGACCCGCACAGAGGCTTGGACCAGACTGTAGAAAAGCAACCATAATGCCTGTCCTAAGGGATTCAGTGAGAACCTGATTAGGGAACGAGTCCTCCTCAGATCTTGTCTTCTCAGAGGACAGAATTCAGCCAAAGGACACAGAGAGTTTAAGCCGAAGTTTATTGATCAAAACAAAGCTAAGGATGATTCATTCCTTCCAGGGAAAGATGAGATTGGGCTCACCTGAAAAGTGGAATTGTTGGGGTGTTTTCACTTTTAAGAAGGTTTAATGACTATTTATGAGGAGGTCAGCATATTGATGAGGTAAAGTGGTACCCCTCCAGAATCATGGCAGACCCCAGCTCTCTTTTGGGGTGTTTCTTCCTATGATCATCTTGAAAAGTCCTTGGGAAAAGGGAACACCAAAAATCACAATACCAATAATTTTCTAACGGAGTCTGGGCCTTTTGATGATGCAGACCCTGACTTAGTACACATGTAGCAGCCAAGAAAGTGTCCTGGAGCCTAAGTTTCTGATACAGTGGGAAGAATTTGAGCATAGCTTCAAGGATATTTGTTTGTTTATTTATTTACTTATTTATTCATTCATTTATTCATTTATTCATCTCAGTATCAGCCCCCCTCTCTTCCCAGTATCTTCTCACTCAGATCCTCACCCCATTTCCTGCCCTCCTCTTTTAAGAAAGGGGGAGCCCTCTTTGGTATCCCCACAACACATCTAGCCACTGCAGGACTAGATGCGTCATCTCCCACTCAGTACAGACAAGGCGGCCCAGTTAGGGGAACAGGGTCCACATGCAGGCATTGGATTCAGGGACAGCCCTTACTTCAGTTGTTTGGGGACCTGTGTGAAGACCAAGCTGCACTTCTGCTACATATGTGCAGAGGGCTGGGTCAAGCCTGTGTGTGCCCTGTGGTTGATGGTTCAGTCTCTGGGAGCCCACAAAGAACCAGGTTAGTTGACTCTCGGTCTTTCTGTGGAGTTCCTGTCCCTTCTAGTCCCTCAGTCCTTCCCCCAACTCTTCCACGAAACTCTCCAAGCTCCATCTAATGTTTGGCTGGTAGGTCTTCAAGGATATTTTATCACAAAGGGACATTGTGAACCTCAGAAGACACAGCCACGAGATACAGCTGTGTCCTAGAGCCTACGTGTGTAACTCTTGGTCTAACCTGGAGACATAGTGACTAAGAGACAGCGGCTGGATTTTGTTACGACATATCAAATTCCTTGCCTACCCAATTTCCAGAAGATTCTGAAAGGCGCAGGCTCTTTACCTTGTCCTGAGGACCTAGGGCAAAATTCCGTATGCAAAGGAGTCTTATCTACTGTTGAAAGGTAGATCACTGTACTTAAGATTAGGGTTTCTTTGACCTCTGCAGAAAGAAATTTCAGTTTCCGTGACCCACCTCTGAGAAACGGGAAGTGAAAGGCCCCTGGAAGACCAGGGTGGGAGGGCGGGGCCTCCAGTTTTGCTGCTGTTGAAGCCCAAGCTCCTCCGGGTTATTCTAGCCACTTAGGCAATAACAAGGCCTCGGGAGTTTTGACTCAAGAACCCTAGGCAATGTGAAATGGGTATTTCAGATCCCACTTCTTTGTTTCCCTTCCTTCTTGCTCCCCTTATGTGAGTGGTGATGTGCTTTGTATATTTCTCCAAAATACAAACTTGGCTAGACTGATCCAGGACAAAATGTCCCAGTTTTTAACCCTTCCCATTCGTAGATAAAAAATTCTATTGTTTTCTTGTCTATGCTTCCTATAGATCTTTTTTAAAATCCACACCCCCCGCCCCACACATGTATATGGCCTCCTCAGCTACCACACACAAACACACACACACTCATGACCTCCTCAGATGCCCCCCCCCACACACACACAGCCTTTTCGAATACCTACACACGTGTGGACAGACACAACAGACACAAGCAGGTACATATACTTGTAAACAAAAATAAAAATTTCAAAAGTATTTGATTCAATCTTCTTAGTCTATTCCCAGGACCATGCAACCATTGATAATTTCTATTTTAGAAATATCTGTATCACTTTCCTAAGAAACCCTGTACCTCAGAGGTCACTCCCACTTCCCCTCCCCCCAGTCCCTGGTAACCATTAAGATACTTTCTGTGTCTGGACTTCTGTGTCTTCACATCATATAAACGTGATCATGCCTTTTGTGTCTGACTTTTTTTTTCACTTAGCGTGATGTTTTTCAAGTCTGTCTGTGTTACACCATCTATTGTACCCCACTCCTTTTCATTACTGCATAATATTCTGTCATGTGGATAGATTCCATTTTGTTTATTCATTTGTCAATGAGTTGCCTTGACTTTTTGGCTATAAGAAAGAATACTGCTGTGAACATCCACACACAGTACACAGAGCAACCATGCCTCGATGGTTAAAAACCTGTAGAAGCTCTTTGTAGCCCAAAGCACCAGGCCCAGGATCCTCATCAAGGTATACAGATGTCTGACCCAAGCTTTCTCTCATGCATGTCCTCTGAACTCTGTTTTAAGAGTCCTAGACATCTTGGATTCTACACCCCCCCACTCCTCCACATACTTTTTTCCCCTAAAGGATGCTACTCATCTTCCATGATACAACTTAATTATTGTTATGGGAGCCCACTAGAGATGCTCACTCAGACACAGTGTATGACCAATTGAGAGTCTTTATCCCAGCCGGCTGGGACTACACTCAGGTCTTAGGGGACCCAAATGTAACTCCAAGCATTTAGACCAGTGGCTCTCAACCTGTGCATCATGACCCCTTGGTTGACCCTTTCACAGAGTTCATATAGTAGATATATTGTATATCAGATGTTTGCATTATGATTCATAATAGTAGCTAATTTTTAGTTATAAAGTGGCAATGAAATAATTTTATTGTTGGGGGTTACCACACATGAGGAACTATATTAAAGGGTCACAGCATTAGGAAGGGTGAGAATCACTGAATTAGACCAAGGGGCTTTTAAAGAACAAACCCTTTTCTTAAGGCAAAAAATATCCTGTTATTTCCTTTATCAGCTGTAGGAGGAGGTTTGTGCAAGCAAGCAGTTCAACAGAAGCTAAGCTGACCATTCTAACTTCCCATGGGATCCTCCATCAGAGAGATCAAAATCTAAGTAAACCTGAGATGGCCTCAGTAAGAACACAAAATGGGGGAGCATCTGCACTGTCTGGCCCCGGCACGTTACAACTTCCAGAAACCATCCAGCCCTCTTTGAGCTCCGCTAAAGTGAATTTTATGATTGCTTCTTCATAAGATGCACATACAGATAGATTTATAAATCTTTTACAACTGTGGGACAGGAGAGGGTCTGATAGCAAAATCAAGAGATGGAGTGAGGGAGGAAGAGGATACAGAAACAGAAGTGCACACCCACTGCCCTGAAGGAAAGGAATCAGTGAGCCACCAACAGCACCGCCTGGCAAAGAAGGGTGAAAAGATGCTCAATGCCAGGAATCATTAGAGAAAAATAACTTTAAATCCCATTGAGAAATAGTCTGTGCCTGTTAGAACGGTTAAGATGTAAAAGACTGGTCTCCTCAGGACTGTCAAGGATATGGGAGATCTGGAACCTTTGTATACGGCTGATTAGACAGTAACATGGGGAAACCACCTGGGAAATAATCCAGCACTTTCTCAGGAGGTTAAACACGTGCCTACCATATGGACTGAGTGTTCAACATCTAGGTATTTAATCAAGAGAAATGAAAGCACGTGGCCTTACAAAAATTTGTGTGTGAATGTCCATAGAAGTTGCATGCATGACAATCAAGAAGTGGAGAGAAACCCAAGAGTCCTCCAATAGGTGAATGCACTAACACAAGTGGGCATATCCATAAAATGGAATACCGCACAATAGTATAATAAATAAATAATAATAATAAATAAATAAATGATTGATGCCCACAACAATGCAGATGCCACCAGATAAAAAGACCAGGTTCTGCACATATCAATGTAAAACTCTAGGTAATCTATCCTAACCTGTAACTGCCCAAACCAGAGAAGAGTTGGGAATGGAACATGGAGAGAGAAGAATGGGTGTGGGGTTTTATGTTGGCACGGTGGTGATGGTTTCATACTGAGAGAATGTCACATGCACATCAGAGCTTACCTAACCAAATACTTTAAAAATATGTATTAAAGAGAGTTACAATTTTTAAAAGGAGAGCTGAGTTCTATAGATCTGAATGAACAGGGGTAAAGCAGCTGGGCAGATTACAGTGAAGATGTCTGATGCTCAGTTACCCTGCTGACTCAGGAGTTCCACTCACTGGGTCGGAGTAAAAGCCACAAGGTCAGGACTAAAAAGGCATGGACTGAATGAGACTGTCTCACAAAACACCACCAACCAAAAACTAGATTAGAACTGAGCAAGCAACTTGAAAGCATAGTAGGATTAAGTGTTAGAAAGAGATGCGGACACCTTTGCAAGAAGGGCAGAAAGGGAGAAGTAGCTAGGCATAGATGGAAGGTGGGCCTGGTCACAACTGCCATTGCAAGGGAAGAGGTGGTGTGATTGCTGACTCAGCAGTGTCAGCGCTCCCAGCTGGCAGGAAGCCAGATAATGGCAACACACAGGCCAAAAGAATCTCTTCCCACCCTCCTGAGCTGGCCAGGAAACAGGTTCCAGAAGATAAGGGAAAACAGATGAGACCCAAAGGTGAGGATTGAACCCAGAGCCTTTGTTCTCATCCCTCCCAGCATCTTATGACCTGGTAAGATGACCCCTGTCCTGAACTGGTGGAGACTTCTGTTTCCTGCAGTCTAGGATGCCCTAGGGGTCTCGGTGGGGGTGAAGTTGGGAACTTTAGGTTTTTTTCCATCTCTGGGATTTTCTTCCTTTTAGCCTCGCCTGCCTTACATAATTTCAATATGCCAAGTCTGTCATTGAAGAATGACTTTCCCTTTAAGACTTAGCTTTTTTCTTTCAGCTAGTAGTTGATGAAACATAAAAGACTTGGATCCACCACCTCCATAACAGTAGAAGATACTGACTTTGTATTTCCTTCTCCGGCCACCCTCACCCCATTGTCCCCTCTTTATCATTGCATTGCAGGAGAAGGCAAATATAACCCAGATAAGCTTGGGTAGACTTGAGGGAATTTTCCAGATCTTTGCAATCCCTTAACAGATCATGCAATCCATCGTCCAGGTCTGTACAGTCCATTCCCAATTCTTTGGAAGCTGGTACACACAGAGAATTCCAATCAACTACTTTGTAGGATGGCGACTTTTTCTCAGAGCGCTTTGCATCACTGGAACTATTCAGGAAATAGCCCTACTTTGCGCCTTACCCCTAGTGTGTGCAAAGTGTTGTTTCTCTTCCCATCTCCATCACCTCTTCCCCCTTTCCATCACTTCTCTGCAGTCTCCTCCTCCCATCACATATGTGTGGGGTCTGCTGTGGACCTGCAGTACTACAGGGAGTATATGTCCAACACACTGAACTCATGTTGGTTTCAAATGGTTTAGGAAACAAGGCCAGACCAGAGACATCATGGTGGAAAGAGTCCAAGCAGAGGAGATTTCAGAACTGCAAATGGCAAAGAGTGCTTGCTGTTAAGCCCGACTCTGAGCGCCCCAGACACCTTCACTCATGCTTCAGAAGGATTTAAGACTTCCAAGAGGTACTGCATCTAGTGAGAAGAGATTTGAGTCAATCAAAAATAGAGTGTGTGTGTGCTTTATTTTTTTTTAAGACCTCATATGAGGGCACTATATGAAAACTTCTTCGGATATAATCCAGTCTCTGATGGGGCGTCAGCACATCCTGATTGTGGTTTTTCCCTTTCCTGTCTTTTTCTCTTCAATATCTTGATTTCTTTTCTTCACTTGCTGCTTCCTTCTCTGTAGACTTTGTCATGCTGTCCTTCACAAGCTGGGAGGTAAATGGGCCACTCCAGATTTTCTGTAACAACGTATGATTGAGAAGCACAGAACTGCTCTCATAATACTATAAAGACTTTACTGTTGATCAGAATAATGGGAGGGTGGGTTCTCTGAGACTCATGGCATCACGGAGGTATGTCCACCACCAAGGATGCTTTACTATGTCTTGATCTCTTTCCACCATGATGAATAAAGACATAGAGATATTCTCTGATAATCGTGACCACTCTGGATATTTTGTTGAAGGACCAGGGTACTCTAATTAATTTGGTAAATATGAAATGAAAAATGACAGCAGGCAAATAACTTCTATTCGAGAGGCTGCCAACAGGACACGTGGCGGAGGTCAAGGATCTTCAGACCACGTTTTCAGTGTGGATGGAAGATTTAAGATCAGTGTCTAGTTGAAAGGACCCTGCAGTTCAGGTATCTCTGTAGCTAAGGCAGAGGTCACATTGCCCCAGGCTTTGATGTCTTGGGAGGGACTGCTGACACAAGCTTCAGATACAATGGGGTCTTGAAAGGAGTACAATAGCAGGCGAGTCACCAGATGCTCTTAAAAAAGTGGTTGCTGTGGAGACAGAACAGCTTGACCTCTTGCCACAGCACTCAACCTGCTGCTCTGCCTGCTGCCCCAGCTCAGTCTGTCTCTGTTTGTCAGGGCTCCAGAGGTCTTCGTGTCTATTCAACTAGAAAAGGCGGGTTTGAGGGACGTGATGCTGAACACCTTCCTGCACAGGAAGCAGACAATGATGGACCAGAGAAAGAGCCCCGTGAGTGTGGGAGGGGAAAAGCTGCCTAGAGCTCTCACTGCGTTTTATACTGGAGCAAAGAAACAGTCTGCATTTGGCATCTGTTGCTTTAAATCATTCAGATAAGAGTGATTGAAAACATATTGCACAGAACTGGAAATGAAACCCAGTCAGGACAGAATCTACAGATTTGTAGTTTCTTCAGAACTACAACTGGGTTTAAGGAATGCTTGTTTTTCAGAGGCCGCGTTTGGTTTGGTTTGGTTGTTTTTGTTTGTTTTTTGTTGTTGTTGTTTTGTCTTGTCACTTTCTAAACGGACTAGTCTGAGTACCTGTGCCAGGAGGTTTGCTACTTTTGAGCGATCTGCAGGGGTAAGTGGCTCGGTCAAGGTAGGCACATGGTCACCTGTTATCTTTGTTTATCAGAAGCCACTGTTGTGTCCTATTTGCGTTTCCCCCCCTCCCCAAATATTAGTCAAATCATTTAGAAAATATTATGAAACTCAAACCTTTAATCATTTAAAATTAATCCCCAGTTTAGTCAGTAGTGTCTCATTATCCAATACGTGTTGGTAAGGCTCAGTTCTCTGGGAGGAAATGGGAAGGTTTATTTTCTCTAGGCTTTGCCCCTCCCTATGACAGGAAAGGAAAGACTAACTTAGGTGAGCAAGCGGAATAACAGCAGCCAGCCACTTTATTTACTGATGACTAATAATGAAAACAAAAGGCATCGATTCTCCTCTAAATAAACAATTCTCAAAAAACAGTGACTCTGTGGAGTGTATAAGCCCCTAACAGGTCTCCAGGATTACCAACGACCACTAGGCCAGAAAGAAGTCAGGCCATCTTCCATCAGGTTTGTCAGCGCCAAGATTTTAGCCTATGGCAAGTTAACAGTCCTTTACCATCCCAAGGATACCAATGTATGTATCCATTCTATGTATCCAATGTATCCATTCTGTGGATGCCTGAGGTCAGATTCAAAGAACTTATTCCTCCCAGCAGAGCAGACAACACAAAGGCCATGTTTGTGTCAGTTCCCCTTGCCTCCCAAGTTCCACAGAAACAGTCCAGAAAGGCTACCAAGCACCCTGCTGGACTCACAGTCAGAGACTGCAAAGCTGGGTGGGGCACCTCTTTTATAGTGAAACTGCCCCTTTTCCTAGAGAGAGAGAGACTCTACCTCATCCCTGAGGGTCGCTGTCAGCAAACGCAACCCTGAAAATGGCTCAGATAGAAACCGGGCAGGACCTGGCATTTTTGGAGTACTCAGCCCACCCAAGAGTCTCCTCAGAAAGAACGTCTTGGTAGCTGTCCCTACTTGAACTTGACCATACATTCATTTGAAAGATGGCTTACTATAGGTATATTTTTCGCCTTTATTGACAGGATGACTTTGAAAAAGTGAAGAAGGAACTAATAGTTGAATATTGCCAAAAGTAAGTAGCGTCTGTATGGGTAATGCTCACTGGTTTCTCTGACTGAGTAGGCTTCCTTGCTAACAGCAGTGTCACCTAGAACCCCACACCATGAGTCTGGTAGTTTGTATGTAAATAATCCACAGCCCTGTTGGGTAGATAGAAGCACAGGAAACTCACACACAGGCAAGCATCAGAAGTAAGGACAGGAGGCACTGTGAAGAGTTCTATGCTTCAACCTTCAGGCAATGCCAACTATACCCAGGTGGCAATGTCTTCTCAGCAGGGGTGTTCTGTTCTCCTTGAAAAAGCCCCCAGGGAAGCAGATTCTGGACCCTCTGTGAGAGCTAGAAGATTCTTCAGGATACCGTCTGTCTCTCCTTCCAACCTTCAGGTTGAACCGCCGCATGTCTCATTCTTCCCTTCGGGGTCAGATCATGGCCTACTGTAATAGTCTGAGAGTTCTGCTTGACGACTTTCCTACTATCAGAGACACCTTCTTCATGGTGGGACAACCAAATGAAAAGAAGGGATTGCAGGACTCCAGTGGGGAGTTCAAGGCGGACTGCAAGTATGTAAGGCTGTTACTTGTTACTCTACCACCTGGGTCTGCTGTCTCCCAGAGAGGTGTGCTAAGTACAGAAACTCTCGGAGTTGCTAGGCAGGGATGCACGCTATTAGGAAGTTGTGGAGCCTCTCAGCGGTGGGCTCTAGGGGGAGGCTTTTAGGTCATTGAAGGGGACTTTGGGGGTTCTGGTTTCCTCTTCATCACGATCCACGCCTCCTCCTCTTCCCCCTCCTTTATTTTCCAGCCACAAGGTGAGCTGTCATACTGGTACTATAGCCATGACACAAAGCCTCACCTAAAACACCCAGGCCAAACAACATTGCTTTAAAACACTAAAGCGCAATAAACATTCTCTTTTTATAACTAGGTTGTTTTAGGTGTTTGTTATAGCAGCAGAAAGCTGGCCTTCTGGCTTTCTTGCCCTTGACTGACTTTCTGGCTCAGAAGGTCAAAAGAAAACATCAGCGCTCCAAGAATAAGAGCATCTTTGTCAGAGAAGGAGCCCTTTGTTTATGGGATGGGTGACTGAGTTTTTCATCAATGAGGTTTTGTTTTCTCCTGGGAAGGCCAGAGAGCCGAATCAGTCATAGGCCTTTGTACAAGCTAACGTCTAAAATAAGTAAGCAAAAAAAAAAAAAAGGGTGCTTGGTTTTTAGCTGTCTTAGCTTCCAATATTCTACTCAGTGGAGAAAAAATATTCAGAAGAAAATAATGATTAACCAGCACTGTGAGGAAGTCAGCGGCCTGATTTTCTCTGGTAGGATACCCAGAGATAGGCTGAAAAGACAAGGGACATTTTCATACTTCCTCATCATGCCGTGTAGATTTCCAAGCGTTCTTAACCCAGCCTACCTAGGCTCGCACGCCTGGATGGGGAGTTAGCATACCTGTGCAGTCAGTAACCACAGTACCTTGACCATGGAAATCAGGGAGTATGTGCTATAGGTTATGCAGTTGCTAGGAAGCTTATTCACTTTCTGTATTGTATGAAGTTTGAATAGCAGTAATATTTATAATATGATCACTGATGACACAGATGAAAGGCACTGGAAGATGGCAGACCATGCATCTGTTCATTCATTCATTCATTCATTCATTCATGTATGTACATCAGCCATTATTTCTTCAGGACTCAACTTCGTCCCAGGCATTTTGTACCAGGCATTAGGAACAAAGGTTGTTAGACTCTGGGGAGCAAAGCCTTAGTTTACTGGAGACCCCCGAGTGAACCACGCAGAGAGATCAAATGCATGAGGAATTTTTAATGTTCCAACATGCTGGGGCCATCCTGCATCCCAAAAGCAGAGGCAACACTGTACCGCTTGGTCAGTGAGCTTTTATACAGTCCTTACGCTGCGGCAGCCATTAGGCACAATGTGATTGGCAGAACAGTGTGACGTTTTAAATTGACTGGTCTCTAGGGAATGAGGTGGCAAGGACCTCCCTTGTCTTTGCTCTGGGCCTTCCCCACCTGCAGGTGGGTTCCCCTTCTTGTGGTCTGAGGAGTGTTAATCAGCCTCTCATTTCTCCTCTGACTGTTAATCCAGCAAGTGTCCTCTGACAAAGGAATGTTAATTAGCTTCTCCCAAAGGGGATGGGGGGTGGGGGACAAGTGTTCCAAAGTTCCTCTTCAAGGTGAACAATAGATGTTAGAGGCGTTTCTTGAGGTCTTTAAAGGTACAAAGGAGGAGACAAGAAGACAAGACTTTAGCTTTACCTCAGTGCCTCAGAGAGGACTGCAAACAAACAAGTAATAGGAAAATGGACTTTACCAAAAAAAGAAAAACAAAACAAAAAAAAGAAACAAAAATGGAATAGCCAGTGCAGGCCAAAGAGTGAGTGGAGAAGAAGTTCTTCGTGGGGGGAGGGGAGAAGGGATGAGGGGACAGGGAGCAAGAGGCAAGACAGAGCAAGCTATCAAAAGAGAGAGGGGGGGCAAGCAGCCCCTTTTATAGTGGGCCAGGACTACCTGGCGGTTGCCAGGTAACTGTGGGGAGGAGCATACCTGGCTGTTGCCAGGCAACTGTGGAGGTGGAGTTTAGACAGAATGCTAACCCAAGGTGCTCTGGTCAGTCATAGGTACCAATGTTTTTCTCGAGTAGGCTTCAGGACTTGTCTAATGTAAGGATGCATTTAAGAGAGAAGTGGGGTGAAGACACCCCTGTCGGCTCTCTTGTGGAAGGCTTTACTGGACACCTGCAGGCCAAGGAGGTTACAAGGCATTCATCTTTCATGAGAAGCATCCGAAGCTGCCTCTTAGTCTCCTCAGCTTCCTACCTTCTAGGCACATCGGCTAGGCTTCGTTTGGAATCAGCCTTTAAACGTTCTATCCAAAAGCTTAATCATGAAGTCACTACATTTTTGTTTAGGATGAAATGTATTCTGGGACTTGTTTTATCTCTGACGTGTTTATTTTGCAGTAACCAATGAGGAGGCAAACATGGGAAAGGGGGTGGGAACTGTGTGCACCAATGAAGAGGCAAGCACGGGAAAGGGGGTGGGAACTGTGTGCTGCTCCTTTATAGTGTTGTCTTCTTAGTTAGGGTGACATGAAAACTAGCCCGAATGTCTCCTAGGTGACAGCATTTCCAAAGAGTGAAGGAAGATGGCTTGACTAAGCAGAGAGCCTGGACTCCTGAGAAGACTGTTCAGTTATGTGCAATGATTTCAGGACAGAGTCTTGGACCAGAAGGGTGTGATCAAAGCGAGGCCCACACGGAGCAGTGGCACACAGCACACATTTGTTGCTGCCCCATGGCCCTGCCCTCCTGTTTCCTGTGCCCCCTAATATTAATGTCCTACTTTAAAAAGTTATTTTATGTGTATACATCTGTACCGGCATGCATGTAAGTGCATCTCACAAGCACAAGCACCCACAGAGGTCAGAAGAGGGCGGTTGATTCTCCTGGAACTAGATTCTCTGGTGGTTGTGAGCTGCCATGTGGGTGCTGGGACCCAAAGCCAGGCCCTCTGCAAGAGCAATGAATTCTCTTAACCACTGAATCACACTCCAGCCCCTAATACGTCTCTTTTAATACCCTCATTTGTAGGAATGCAGAGGAACTTCTGTCTTACACGGAAGTTTGGGGAAAGTGCTTTGTAGGACTTAGCCCCGAGGACTAATGTTCTGTGAACTGTTAGACACAGGGCCTTAGCTTCAGGCGCAGCCTAACTTTCTATATCCAGGGGCAGGATTATTTCAGTTCATTTGGGGAAGTCCATGGCGGTACACCAACATTAGATGATTCTGGAAGGAAGGGACCCTTTCTTGGACAGTCGCATCACACTGGATCTGAGTGTCTGAGGGAGAAATCATGTCAAATATCAGAAAAGCACAGCTGTGCATGGTGACACACTTGGGAGTTGGACACAGGACAATCAGGAGGTCATCCTTGGCTACACAGAAAATTTAACACTAGCCTGGGCTATGAGACTGACTCAGCATAACCTCACTTCTGATCAAATGAAATAAATAATTTTAAAAGTCAGAAAGACAGAGAGACACTGGAATCCAGCATTCCATTCCAAGAGCACACCGCCTACTGACCAATGGACAGGCTCATGTGCTTTACCCCTAAAAAGAGTCCCACCACCCTCCAGCAACTCTCCGCTGGAGACCAGTCATCTCCGTTCATGAAGTTCTTTCAGAGAAACACACTTAGACTCAGCCCAAGACATGGCATCCAGCCAAAGGTGCAGTGGAGCTCCAGAGCCTGGGAATGAGACATCTGGATTCCACCCAACTCAGTCACCTGTTGCTGCAGGGTCTTGGGAAAATCCCTTATCTTCAACCTCTGGACTTCCTCTCTCCTCAGGACTGACGCAGGGAAGCGGTTCTCTGAGGTCGAGCATGCTATAGTTTTTAATGCTTAAAGAGCTAGAGTCAGGCCACAAGAAGCAGGCTTGCCGAGGAAGCACTGTCTGCAAAACGAGGCCATTCCCATGACTGCGCGTGGAGCGTTAGCTGGGAGCCAGCATAGGGGTAAACATACAGAGAAAAGAGGAGGTGCTGAGGATGGGGGGGGCGGGCAGGAAAAAGAATCCTTGTTTTAGCCATAAGATAAGAGGCTGGGCTAGGCTGAAAATAAGACATAATCTTCATTTTAAATGTCAGCTCCAACGATTTATCAGTGTCCCTGCTGAGGATTCTGAGAACTTTTGTCTATGAGAGTACGGTAATTGATTGGCAATGTCTGCCGTGGTCAGAAGAGCCCCAGGAGCTGTGTTAGTTTAAAATTCCAAGAGGCAACTTAATCATTTAAAGGCGCTAATGTATTGTAGCTTAACAGAGCCCTCCCAAAGCCGGTCCTTTGTCAGAGAGGAGCCCTCTTTCCATCAAGTCCCTTGTGGCTTCTGTTCCCGTCATGGTTCTGGGGGAGGCGAGAGTCTAGAGACCAGGATATCATATGGCTGCACCTTGAGGGGCAGACTGATGGTAACAAAGTTAGATGATCTCACTGTGTGACAAGGAGAGAGTCACTGTCGTTGCAAACAGCTACTCTGTGAAAATTACAAGAAGGTATATCCCTTTTTCTGAGCGGGTGTGGCTTCATAGTAGGGTACAGGGCTTCATAAGAAAAGCACAGGCTAGACCCTAGCCACTGCCGGTTGCCTCAGAGTGCAACCTGAACATGAATATTTGGCAGTCCTACTAACTGCTGCACAACAATGAAATCCTCATGGCCTTCATCCAGCCAGGAGAGATAGATCATAACAGCACATTGTGATAAGGAGCAAGATAAGATAAATATTTAATGAAGATTCCGATCAAGAAATGCTGCAGTACTCGGACTGAGAGATGGGTTAACAGCCACTCTGCAGAGGACCCAGCACACACATGGCAGCTCACAGCCATCTGTAACTCCCACTCCAGAGGATCTGCTGCCAACTTCTGGCCTCTAGGGGCCAGGCATGCATGTGGTACACACATATGCATGTAGACAAAACACTCATACACAAAAAATAAAATTAAACAAACATTTATTTTTTAATTAATTAATTTAATTTATTTTGGTTCTTTCAAGACAGGGTTTCTCTGTGTAGCCCTGGCTGTCCTCGGACTCACTCTGTAGACCAGGCTGGCCTTGAACTCAGAAATCCACCTGCCTCTGCCTCCCAAGTGCTGGGACTAAAGGCTTGCGCCACCACTGCCTGGCTTAAACAAACTTTTAAAAGAAAATAAAGAAAGGCTCCTTGTTAAGGTGGTGGTTTGGATGAGCCGTGCCCCCTGTAGACTCCAGGATTGAGCAGCTGCCCAGTTGATAGCAATGTTTGCAGAGGTTTAGGTGGGGCAGCCTTGGTGGAGGGAGTAGTCACTGGTGGTGGGTTTTGAGATTATGTAGCTTCACTGTACCCTGCTTCTGTTGGCTGCCTCTGCCTCCTGAGTTGGATTGAGGATTCGAGCTCTTAGCTTGCTGCTTGGCCACCGTGCCTGCTGCCTGCTGCTTCATCTCCTTACCGTGATGGACTCAACTTATAGAACCAGACGGCAGAATAAGCATTCTCCCTTAAGTTGCCTTGGCTTTAGTGTTTGATCATAGCAACAAGAAAGTAACTAATGGGATTTTTGAAGACTGTGGAGATAAAAACAGAAGCGAGGGAGACCTCAAACAAGACTACAAGTAGTCTAGGTTGCTTGACGACTAAGACCCTAGGTGGGTAGAGAAAGGAGATTCAGCAGGAGCTGAGACATCTGAATTTTAACAGTCATGAAGATATATGGCACAGGCTGACTGACTTCTGCCTGTAACCAGGATGTAAGAGAATACAGTGGCAATACAGAGGGATAGGCAAGGTCCAGGAAACTCACATTTGTCTTCCAGGCCACAGAAAAGGATCAATATAGTTCTCAGTGACATGACTTGGGAGGCTCCTTAAATTTTGTCTAGGAGGTAAAATCAGTGGGCTGGGTGCCAAATCTCATGTGGGACCAAGGAAGAAAGAGGGCCAAGGATGTCTCCCGAGTCCGCTAGCTCAGGTGAGTGGATGGTGGCTATGCCGTTCTTTCTTTTCTAATTTATTATTACTGAGTGTGAGAGACGCACATGCAAGGCTCTCATGGAAGTCAGAGGAAACCCTGCTGGATTGCTTCTTCTACCATCTTGAGGCAGTTCTGCCTTGTTTCTGCCACACTATGTGTCTGGGCTAGCTGGCCCACCAGCTTCTAGACAGTTCTCTTGGTCTGCTTGTTATCTCACTGGAGGAGTGCTGAGATTACAGATGCATGCCATGAATCTGGTGTTTTTTTGTTTTGTTTTTTTGTTTTTTTTTTTTCTGTGGGTTCAGGAAGGGGACTTAGGTCATCAGACATGAGTGGCAAGTGTGTTTGCCTGCTGAGCCATCTCAAAAGGAATTGATTAGAGCTGCAGCGATGGCTTACTGGTTAAAGGTACTTGTTGCTCTTGCAGAGGACCTGAGTTCAGTTCCAAACACCTACATGGTGGCTCAAGACCACCCATAACTCCAGTTCCAGGGGACTGGATGCCCTCCTCTGGTCTCTGTGGGTATCAGCCATGTGTGTGGCATACATGCATACATTCAGGTAAAACATTCAGATGCATACAACAAAATAAATTTTTAAAAAAATATTTAAGGGCATTGGTTAATGGAAAATTCAAGAAGGTTACTCAGGAAGCCACTAGGGAGGGTCCCATGAGGCTTTAAGGGTGTGGGTTACATTCTGTTAGGCCAGGTTCCTGGGTTTCTGTTCATCCTTAAACCAAATACAGATATACGTTTGTCTATACGTCTGCAGCAAAGAGACTGCTAAAAAGTGATGTGATGTCTGAAAGAAGAAAAAAAAAGAAGGTGAAGACTAGGGTCTGGGATCTGGGCAAGAAAGGGTTAAAACAGCAGCATGCCTCTCAAAATAACAATAGATGCTCTAGATGACCAAATCCCACAGCCTGAAGTGGTCCAGCCACACTTCCCTCCTCCCCTCCCTCTCTCCTCCATTACCCCCAACCCCCATGCCATTTTATTCTTAATTCTTAATTTATTCTTATTCTTAATTCTTTTAAAGGGGTCCCTTTACTTCCCTGCCTCCCACATGTCTGACTCTACCATCCAGTCTACTGTTCTCCCTCTCATCTCCAGGCCCCACCAGGGCCCCAAACCACTTTCTTCTAATGATCTGTATCTTCTGAAGGGAATTATATGTCAGTTTTCTTTTCCCAGGCTGACTGCTGCATCTGCATCATTATGTCCTTATTATTAGATTTGATGGAAACATGGCAGGCGGGGAAGGAAAACAGCTGATGTCTAAGGGGATTCTTAGCTAGGCTAACTTTACCTCAGGAGCTGTCAGGCAGGACCTACATCCCTCCTCAAACCTCAATATCCTCAGCTGTGAAACAGGGCCAAAAATAGATGGTCAAGACATTAAGTGTCATAAAATATGTAGCACTCCATGTGAGGCCACCATCTAATTTCTTTCCTTCCTTACCACAGGTTCCCTCCCTCCTTACCCACACCTTCCTCCCTCCCACACAGCTCAGGCTAAAATCAGCCCTTCTGCTCTTTTTCCTGTTGAGTTATTTATAAGTTATTCTAGCCACCTGGGAGCCAGAGGCTGCTCCCAGGGCTTGGGTGCTGGGCCTGCAGTGGCCCCTCACACGGGGGCGTGCCTCTGGCTTGGTGGGATGTTGTCTGTGCTATGGGTCTTCCCTTTTCTCTCACACGGCAGGAGGTTTCAGCCTCGACCTAGAAGTCTGCTGTCTGCTGATGGAAGAGTCTTCCTCAATTTATGGTTTATTCCCCATCCGTCTGAGGTGCTGTTTATGTTCAAAACTCTGCTGGAAGAGGTTTGTTGTGGTTTTGTTTTTGGTTTTTTTGTTGGTTTTGGAATTTGGCCATGTTTTAGGCTCTTGGGTTCATCACATGGAGAGAGTGGTTTTTTTTTTTCCCTATGGTATCTAATCACCAATCCCTCTTCACAGCTCTTGAGACTTTGCTGCTTGTTACAATGTCTCTTGCTCGTGAGACTCATTTCATGAGTTTTATTTTTTTATTTTTTCCTGGTCACTGATGAACACTAATTTGGGCTTTCAATATTCCTCATTCATTCTGTTTCCTCCCAGCCCCTCAACAAAACCCCACTTTTTTTTAGCCCTGAAGCTAACAAAAGATGCTAGCCATTCGGCTGTGTTTTGTTCGATTTTGAGACAGTCTCATGATGCAGCCCAGGCTGATCTTGAACATGATATTCCTCTGCTTCCCCTTCCTAAGATGGTAGGGTTACAGGCTGCAACACTGTGTCTTGTCCAGCTTCCCAGGACTGGTAGGGTTACAGGCTGCAACACTGTGTCTTGTCCAGCTTCCCAGGACTGGTAGGGTTACAGGCTGAAACACTGTGTCTTGTCCAGCTTCCCAGGACTGGTAGGGTCACTATGCAACACTGTATCCGGCTGCCTACTGGGTTTTTTGTTTTGTTTTGTTTTGATTACTTTTAGGAGTCACACTAGTAAGCCCAGACTGAGCATCCACACCCAAAAATGGGTGTTTATAGTTTTTAAAGAAAATTCAGAATATTCCCCCAAATGCCATATTCAGTGTCACAGTTCAGCAATGAATTCCACGAAATGGAATTCACTATCTAGGCCAGGTTGGCCTTGAACCTCTGTCAATCCTGCAGCCTATGTCTTCCAAGTGTCGGATAACAGGTTTGTGCCACCACATCTTAACAAGCTGCAGTTTTGAAGGGTTTGGCGTCTGTGAGAAAATTGGTGTGGAAATAAAAACCTTCGCTGAACTGAGATGCTGAATACGGCATTTGGGGAATCTTCGGAATTTTCTTTCAGACGACCAACAGCCATGTCTCAGTTCTAGATGCTCAAAACAGGGCTGCCTGAATGAGAGTCCCTGATGCAAGTGTGACTCATGGACTGTCAGAAATAAGCGTTCCATACTGTGTTCACAGCTGTCATGACTTTAAACAAACAGAAACCGGGTGCTCTCACCCCTACAGCAGTGGGCCCACAGAGAGAGAGAGACAGAGAGAGAGAGAGACAGAGAGAGAGACAGAGAGAGACAGACACAGAGAAGCAGAGACAGAGAGAGACAGAGACAGAGAGACAGAAAGGGAGAGAGAGACAGAAAGGGAGAGAGAGACACACACAGAGAAGCAGAGACAGAGAGAGACAGAGAGAGACAGAAAGGGAGAGAGAGACAGACACACACACAGACAGAGAAGCAGAGACAGAGACAGAGAGACAGAAAGGGAGACACACACACACACACACAGAGAGAGAGAGAGAGAGAGAGAGAGAGAGAGAGAGAGAGAGAGAGAGAGAGATCTAGGGTGGCTGGCAGTCGTTTTATCCAGAGCACATACACCTGGTGCAGGCAGGTGCCTCTGTCAAGAGCAGGGCAGTGTTCAAGAAGAGGTTTGCTGTTTTATTTCCCTGGATTCACTGCGAAACTGTATACTTAAGCCAGATCAGTGCTGCGTACCACAGTTTCTGTGCTCTAAACCACTGATCCAATATAAATATTATAAGTAACTTATGATGGTTAGAAGTTGACAGGAGGTTCTATGTAGATAAAGCAGAGATACTGTCCCACATCACATAAGGCACATGAACATCTGCACATGATGGTGTCACAGCATCCTGAGGCCAAGGATACAGTATCCATGGAGCCTCCCATGGATACTGAGGGACCACTGTATGTTTGTGTGAATGTATTTCCCTAGTCACACTCAAGGGCTTCATAGGCCTCTTAGGAAGTTCCTAAAACCGGTTCCTTGTCTCGCTTTTCTCCACAGGAAGCGTTTAGAGCTCTAAAACTGACTCTGCAGCTCGTAGCTCCTCTCCACGACATTGTAGCCTACATTTTCAGTTTTGCCAAACTTGGCAATTGCCCAGCACGCTTCGACATTCCTCTAAGTCCAAACCCTTTGAGGCGGGACTGGGGAGGAGCCGAGGGCATTGGTAAGTAACTAACAGCCATTATTAGAATCACCAGACCTGTTGAGTGGCGGTTCTAAGAAGTGGTTAATATTGGAAACCCAGAAGTATATCTCCTTGTGACAGCAATAGGAAGAACTCAGGAAAACCCCTGTTATAAGCTGTCCCCAGTGTGCATTCTGATCAGCTCCACATTCACAGGCTCACCAGAAGCTACACCGAGTCAGAAGTCCAGAGACCCAGCTTGAACCTTGGCTCTGCCACTAGATGTGAGGCACTCTATTCTCTACATCTCTTTGACCATCTATGAAATGGATGATGTCTCTGTTAGGTTTCAAGTTCAGAACCCCTAGCCCTAACTCTAACCCTGTTAGTATACAGGCAATTCCACTGGCCTGATCTCAGCCACCTACCAACTGCTTATGTCATCACCTGCCTGCACCAGGTGTGTGTGCTCTGGATAAAATAACCACCAGCCACCCCAGATCTTCTCTCTCTCAGTCTCTCTCTCTGTCTCTCTCTGTCTCTCTGTCTCTCTCTCTCTCTCTGCTCTTCCTCTCTCTGCCTTCTTGTCTGCACGGTGACTTTTCAGGTCTCTTGTGAGACTGGTGAGCCCATCGGAGAACTGATCCCAAATAAACCTGCTTTTTGCACTTTTAATTCAGCTCAAATTTACTTATTTTGTTGGCAGGAAAACCTATTATCCTCAGAGCTATCCTCTGGCTTGAAATCTGTTAAAGGATACTAAAGGCCACTCTAAAGACTAGTTTTTATTCTGTTTCCTTCTTCCTTGTCACTCATGTGATGAGGTCCTACCCAAGCATTCACCTTGAAGAGGCTGATAGCCCTGATAACTCAGAACCACCTGACGGTGATAAAGATTTTAGCTTCTTATTCTAACTGGTGAAGAAGGGTTAGGTTAAATGACGGTATCTTAAAGTGCCTGGTATTTATAAGATACTATGTAATAGATGTCAGAGAGATAGTTCTGACAGTAAAGTGTGTGCCTTGGGAGTATGAAGACTTGAGGCTACATTAAGAAAAGCTTGAGATCTGAATGCTGGGGCGGCACAGACAGGAGCGTCTCTGGGGCTCCTTAGCCACCCTATTCAGCCTAATTGGAGAACCACAGGGCATTAAGAACCCTGTTTGAAAAATAAAGTCAATGACAACTGAAGAACAACACCCAAGGTTGATCTCTGGCTCACGCATACATGTGCACACACATACAAACTCATACATCACACCCACACAGACATGCTAACACGCACACACATGCACACGTACATGCACACCACACAATGTGTGTGTTTGTGTGTGTTGGGGATGTGAGGGTGTATGCCACATGTGTGTGGTGCCCATGGAGGCCAGAAGAGGGTGTCAGATTCTCTGGGGCTGGAACTACAGGCAGTTGTGAGCTATCCAGCATGGGTGCTGGGAACTGAACTCAGGTCCTGTAGAAGAGCAGCAAGTGTTCTTAACTGCAGAGCCACCTCTCCAGCCTCAGCAATAGAATCTTCTAGAAAGTAAACAGGATGTATTGGAGGCAGAGAGTGTTTTCTCTTAGTGATTTGCCTTATACAAGTTAAGTCGCTAGCTGTGTTGATAGTGGCCAATTAAAATCAAGTGTGTGGTAGCCAGGAGCTTTTAAATGGGGATGAGCCTAAGAAACGAGGCCTGTTTAGACTCACTGATTTTAAAAATCAAGTGTGAGTGATATGAGTTCCCCTTCCAGTTGTGACTTAAAGAAACACGTTTGAAAGGGACTCTGAAGCTGGTGACTAGTAGGTTTGCAATGTGCTAATTCACACGGAAGAGATCTGGGTATTCTAACGCAGAGCACAGGCAAAGGCCAAGTGGCCTTGTAGGAGGATGCTGAACTGAGATGGAGAGACAGGAAGAAGGCTGGTGTGGGTACCACCTCGGCAAGAAGCTTGGCACCGTCACAGGCTAATGATCTCAACTGGACACAAGCAAGTCCCAAAGTCACACGTCACGGGATCAAAGCCACGCCAGCTGTCCTTATCAATACAGAGCATGCCGAGCTGCATACTCTCGTGGGGGCTGCTGGGACACTGTGGCTGCTGGGTTTCAGGGAGTCAGGAGGAAGGAAGATGGGCCACGAAAGATGTCTATCCTGATCCTAGAGTCTGTGACAGCCAGAGCCACATTTCCAGTTGACCCCTGCCCCAGGAGTCCTTCTTTAGCAGCCGGGCAAGAGTCCCATTTACTCTATCAGTGGAGAAAACACTGAGCGTCTCCCTGGTGAGACAGAGAGAAGACACCAGGCCTTGTAGCGCCGAGGTTCAGCGGAGCTGAGAAGACCACTGAGGACCTAGTTCTAAATGAAGGAAGTCGAGTCCTTGCTGCTGGTGGGCCGCAGCCCTGGACTTCAGGGAACTCGGGTTTTCCAAGGTGTCAATTAGAGGCGGCATACTTCAGTTGTTGCAAGTGAAAGGGGGGAAATGTGCTCAGGGGAATACGTGCAAAGTTTTGCATGCTCTGATTTGCTGAAAATAGCTGAAGAGCAAATTAAGTGAAAAAGAAAAAAAAAACTTCCACTAAGATAATCACCCTCCTAAGAAGGCGGCTTGGCTGCTTAGCTCCTGGCTCAGATCCCAGAGGAGGCAGGAAAACCAAGGTGGAAGATGAAATTGAGTTGGGCCTTTATTGGTGGTAGATAAGATGAGACTTTTGTGGACTTCCATACTTTAAAATATTTTGTAAAGCTCTGGATATGAGCTTATGTGCCCTCCCCTATGACCAAGGATAGTCATCATAACAAACTGAGCTTCTGTGGACCTTGCCAAATTCTCCCCTTTCTTCACAACCAGCCTTTCCCTTTGGATCAGTGTGAAGCATGGGGTGCAGTGGGGGCGTTTATGAGAGCACCCCCATCAATGCCCCTGAGCAATGCCTGTCTTGGGCTGCCCACAGAGGAACAGTGACCACAGCTTTACAACCTCTCCTCTACCAGGGTAAAAAGCTGTCACCCCCTCAGCAGAAGCTGACAAACGTTCTTCTGGACAGCTGGTATTCAGATAGCCCTGACCATGCTGGCCTGGTGGGCTCCCTTTGTGTTTGTGTTTTACTGAGCTCTCCTATTTCCTCTGACTCCTTGCCTCCTGGATCCAAGGGCAGGAGGCCAGGTGCAGGCCAGGTTCCTCAACCCAGCCCTTGTGCTCCAAAAAGCTACTATTTCCTGTTTCATCTGTGGAGCGTTTTCTTGTAGCAAAGGTTCAGTTCCTGAAATGGCTCGAATCTTCTAGAAGTTTATGTATGGATACATATACACATATATGTGTGTACAAGTTCTATCAGACAATAACTTGAGGTCCCTAGTGGGGATTCTGAGGACCTCCTCATCCCAGGCGAGTTCTTTCTCCTTCTATTTTGAGACCATGGCTTTGCCGATCTCAAACTTTCAACGGTATGTGCTTACTGTGCTGAAGCCAGAGTGTTGCCGTCTCCCAGAGGGAGACAGGAAGGGAAGCTAAATCAGACCTTGGTTTCTAGAGCTGCTGGTCTTGCAAAACACATAATTAGCACATCCGAAAACAAAGGAAGTCTGTTTGGGTGACAAGTTGGTTCTGGAGGTGAAAGACAAGTCCGATAGGTTGGCAATCTGTATTTCACACTGACTTCAGTGTCGCCTGCTTTCTAGGGATTGAACTTCAAGAGCTGCAGAAAATGATTGACAGTCTCCAGAGCCCCCAGGACCCGAGCCAGGTGGCCCAGGCCCTCCTCCTCCGCAGGGAGGTGATGCTGCTGCAGTTCGATGCAGCCGTGCGACATCTCCTCCGGTAAGGGCTAGAGAAGCACTCTTCCTGCCAACTAGGTTCTGCTGATCGGTGCCTGCCGAGGCCCCATTCCGGGAGGCCAAGGTTAGCAAGATTAGATAACCAGCCAAAAACAGGGCTTCGGATAGATCCGGCGCTCTGGCTACCAAACGTTTCTTGCAAAGCCTGCGTGTGCCTGTTTGTGAAGTCTGCCCTGGTGTTCCTGAGAGTTTTCAAGACAATTTTCAAACAGGCTGTATAACAGTTCGCTACTTTTAATCTCCAGTTTGTATCATAGGGATTAAAGCCTTTGTATTTCTGAAGGTCATTATTCTGAAGAGCTCATTTCTCCTTTCCCACTCTAAAGGGATGGCTTTCACTGATCATCTGAAGCTCCTAGGACTGGCTGCAGGAGGTGATTTTTAAATAAACTCTACCTTGATCCTGCAGGAAGCACCTCAAGTTTGCTGCGTACAGAAGTTTTATCCGGCTGATTAGTCAGGATTCCAATGAATTTGGATTGAGTTTGGATGAATATTCATGTTTCCAAAGAATGTTGTGTATGAGAAAGAAAAAGAGTCAGTCAGAGGACCCCTGGATTTGTGTATGTTGGGAGCGAGAGTTGCCTGTTGCTTTTAATGAATTGGGCTGAAGACCCCTGGATTTGTGTATGTGTGTGGGTGGAGGGTTTGCCTGTTGCTTTTAATTAGAGTAAAGGCAGCAACAACAAAACCCTAGAATCTTGCTATGTACCTCAGGAAATCCTGAAACTCACTAAGTAGCCAAAGCAGGCCTTGAACTCGGGATCTCCCTCTGAGCCACCTGATCCGTCAGCCTATTCACCAGTCCAACTCTAATTATCCTTTTGTTTTGTTTTGAAAGAAAGTCTTAATTTGTAGCCCTTCTTGATCTGGAACTTGCTCTGTAAACAGGGCAGCCTTGAGCTTGGACCAGCCTTCTAGTGCTCCGATTACAGTCACCAGCCTCCCCTGCCCCCAGCCAGCTCCAGTTACTCTTAAATTACCAAAACCTAGCAACTTTGTCCAATTCATCTCCAGTGTGAGTACTTAGCCAAGAAGGGCCCCAAGGGCTATACTGGAGAATTACAAGCATTTCCCACCCTTAGCACGTGGAGCATCCATAGGGACCGGAGAGAGGGGATTATGCTGAATGAACTTAGTTTTTTACTTTGCATTTGCTTTTTTTCTGCCAGCGATTCTTGGATTTAGAATATACATTTAGCAGAGCACAAAGCTTCATGCTGACTTTCTTACTTTTTATTGGCAAACAGCTTTGGGTCTTTAGCTCAGTTTAGTTCATGGGCTATAAAGTTTGTGACTGCTGGATGGTCACCCAGTCGGCCACTGAGCTGACTGACCTCTGTACTTCTGAACTCCTGAGGGTTTGTTCTTTCCTCCATTTTGGTTTGGTTCCAGCCATACAGGGTTCTGTCTGGTTCCGTTTTAGGGAAACCACTCTGCTTCCCAACAGTTGCCCTCACAGTATCACCAGGAATGGGGCTGGAGACTGAGTGTCCTGTGCCTGCTTTCTATGTCCTTCTCAGAAGACCCGGTTTCAGACCCGGGGCAAGGGGCTAACATACCAAAGCAGACCTGGTCTCCAGGTTCTCCCAGCATCCCTCAGTCCTCGTCTGTTACAAGCTATGGCTGTCTTCTACCCTGGGGCTGGGCTTCCTCAGAGGCTCTTCACTGTATAATGCAGACATGTTGGCCTCTCTCCACCTCTCTGCATTTATTTCTCTCTGTTTGCATTCTTTCTTTCTCTTCCCTCTCCCCTCTGTCTCCCTCCCTGAATGATGACGTCTCTGACCCACCCTGTAAGATCAGTGAACCCATCCGAGAGGTGGCCCCAATAAACCTGGCTTTCATGTTTTTCAATTCAGCTTGAATTGAGTTATTTCTATCAGTGGAGGTAAGCTATCAGAAACCCACCCAGGTGGCACAACCTGATGTTCTTTATCTGGTCCATCTTCCTGTTTGTTTGTTTTTTTTCTCCCAGAACACTTCCTGTTGAGTGTATGTGGAATTAATTACTCAGTAGAATCAGAGACTCGGGATATTTAGCTTCAAAACCTGTGAACTATGGTAGTTTCTGGGCAGGTAGTGTGGCAGAGAAGGGGACTCAGAAGAGAAGGCCAGAGGGTAGAGATAAAGACTGAAGGGGCAATGTCACCCTTCCCCATCATCTGAGGTAACACTGATCCTGCAAATGGAAAGAAATGTTTAGATAGTCAAGAGACAGGACATAGGTAAACTTCCCTGGGTCATCTGGTCATCTCAGAATTCACCTGAGCAAGCATGGCTCTGTGACCCAGGGAAGGATCTGTTCCGGCAAGGGGAAGGTTCCATCTGAGTTTGAGAAGAAAGTCTAAACTCCTTCCTGGAATGAAAGGAACAAGTTTCAGGAGCCTCGGGGAAACAGGAAGGATGCAGGACCCCTAAAGTTGCCGGTCACCCTCCTACCCACATAGAAGAGACAGAGAGGACGTTGTCTGACACTTCATACTACCCCGCCCCCCCAACCTGCTCTTGAGGTCAGTAGGGGAAAACCTGATGAAAATCTGTGGCTCTTTCCTAATGAGCCAGAGTCATAGTGCTTGGGGCCCAGCATTTGCCGCTGCCCACTGAGGAGTTATCTAACTCCTGGTCCATGACGTTCCTAGGGCCAAGATTCTTTGTAGGGGAGGAGGGAGTCCTTCAGAGGTGCCTTATAGAATAGGATGAAATAATGGCGTAAAGCCTCTGTGTGCTGTTGCTGTAGGGATGGTTAGGGGAAGGAGAAAAGGAGAAGGAGAGAAGGGGAAGGAGAGAAGGGGAACGCCTGCCCCTCGAAAGCCTCCTCTGGAAGCTGCAGGCAAGTCAGTAAACAACACCAGCTCCATTTCCTTGGCTCTCTTTTCGTTTTGTTTCATTTTAAATTTTAGTCTTATTTTTATGCTGGCCTGTTTTAAGTGCTTCTAATCATTCAAATGTCAACATATGGCTTAAGACCATCTGGGGATTTTTTTGTTTTGTTTTTTGTTTTTTGTTTTTCGAGACAGGGTTTCTCTGTGTAGCCCTGGCTGTCCTGGAACTCACTCTGTAGACCAGGCTGGCCTCAAACTCAGAAATCCACCTGCCTCTGCCTCCCAAGTGCTGGGATTAAAAGCGTGTGCCACCACTGCCCGGCCCTATCTGGAGGTTTCATTTGACATGGTCTTAGCACATGACCATGGCCCCAGTCTCTAGTATTTGAGAAGTGCAGAGCCATAAGTGTGCCTGGCTGGTCAGGGCAGGTTTGGTTATATTCTTGCTTCCAGGGGAAAGCTCCAGCACACATCCTGAGTGGTCCTCGCTTTCTGAGGTCCAGGTCGAAAGCAGCCTGCCTGGTGTCAGGCTATTGGCAGTTCTCTCCCATGAGACACATGGCTGGGGGTTCCCAGGGAGCATCCCCTGCCTCTTGGGAGAGAAAGGGAGGGGAGGGGAGGGCTGGGGAGTGAGGAGGGGAAGAGAGACCTGAGAACTGGTGATAGAGACATCTGTGACGATGTGACAGGAGCCATGCAGTGGAAGAAATTATTCCCAGTCACCATGTGTCTGTACTTGTGACTTGTGCTGAATGTGATTCTGTGAGAACAGCCTGCTTTCTCTGCCATCACTTTAAGTAAATATATATATATATATATATATATATATATATATATATATATATGGCGGATATACCTTATCCATGCAATAGAGAGGAAGCTGGGAAGCAGCTCTGCCGTGTTGGTCTCTGTGGTGAAGGAAGATGATAGCCTGTGGGAGGTTTGTCTTTTTATCTCAGGCAGTTCCCAGCTCACTACTGTGTACGCTCTAGCCATGGCTACACTTGGCATGTTGACGTTTCCCTGGAAAGCTGACTTCTCACTGAGAAATCACATGGAAGTTAAAAGAAACTGGGAAATAAATTTTCATCCTAAGTAGAGGGCAATGCTGAGGTTTAGCTCGGTGGTAGAGTGCATGCTTCGCATGTTCAGGGACAATACAGGCTCATATGTGCATACACACACACACACACACACACAAGCACCAACGATCAGTGGTTTCATTGACTTTTTTAGTGTTCCACTATTAACTGTATCAGCTCCTACTTCTGCTGTAGCAAAAATATTTTGCTTTTCAATGACACATTATTGAGTTGCAAATGGGTTTAAAAGTGTCCACCCTGGAATTTCAAGCCATTCATTCATTCATTCATTCATTCATTCATTCATTTTTAGCTGCCTCCTATTCACTCTACTAGTGAGGAAAAGATTCAACTCTGGGTTATGTGATGGCTGAACAAATGTCACTAACTATTGGGAGAGATGAGATCAATATCAATTCCTTAGTGCTGTGTCCTCACGTGCAGGAGGGGGCGTCCTGCAGGCCGTGTCAGGCCATGGATGAACACAGTAAGCATGCAAGGACAGAGTGGGGCAGGCCCTGCAGTATAAGAGGTGTGGTCCTCCCTGGTTACCTGGGAGGACATGATCTGTTTGTTTGCCTAGCTCCAGGGTCTGGCAAGAAACAGAGCTGTTGCTCAGGGACAATGGAAAGGACACAGCTCCCTTTGATAAGGAGTGTGGGTGGACACGGGAACCTTATCCTAGAAGGAGGGGGGAAGCTACAGTTACACTCTTCAAGGCCTGCCAGGTGTCAAGTCAACTCTTAGTACTGGACCATAATTTTAGAACTCACACCCCACCCCCACCATTTTTGCTCATTCTTCTCAGGCAGTCTGAGCTCTAAGGGCTGCGGGCGAGCAAATCTGGAAGTCATAGGGGAGCAACCACTTCGCTCACCTCTCAAGGCTAGCTAGTGTCCCGTTCCACACCCTCACAGATAGATACTCACTGATGGGGCTCAGATGCTCCCCAGTGTCTCTGACATGCCTAGGGTCTACTAGCATCTCAGCTCCATCAACTGACATTTCCCTCCGTCCGGCTAATCACCTTTCTCTTTGGTGCCTTGTTTTTTGGTCTCCACAGAAGACATTGTTTCTCCAAGATACCATCCCCTAACTTATCCTGTGTCAGCACTTTTCCTAGACATCCTTTAGATGCTAAAGGGGTTTAGCTGAGACCTAGAAAGTCTTTACTTCCTTGTTAGTCTTATTTCCTTTGGGGCAGGAAAATCACCCTGAATTATACCATATGCCTCTCGTTCTTACATACGTTATAAATTTCATGCTCTCGTCTTCAGGGCTTTGAGGTTCTTGATGCACAAAGCCAAATTTCGTTTCAACGAAACAAAAGCGTGGATTTTCTCTCTTACCCGTGGATCTTACTCAACCTAAAATTTGGTTTTATACATTTGAACTGTTACTTTAGCTATTAACTTTTTGAAAAACTCAACAAACAGCTAAAGTCATTGTTCAAATGCTAAAGATGAAGTGTCCAGTCTTGCAGCTGTGTGGGTGATTAATTCAAGTTAGTATTAACTGAAATTAAGTAAAATTTAAAACTCAAATCTCTCATCACAAGAGCTACATTTCAAGTGTCCAACAGCACATAGCTAGTGCCTTCTGGATCTTCCAGCCTTCCAGAAAATTCTATCAATACACTCTACTGATAGAAAACCCTTGATTTCTCCCATTAATAATATCAGCTCATCCAGAGAGCTAGAGACTGAGGGAAGGTCAGCACAGGAGATGTGGCTGAGGAAGACACCTGTTACTCTCTCAAAATAGTCTCTTGCTCCAGTAAGTTTGAGGAAAGTTCTGGGCCTTAGAAGCACAAGTAACCACATTAAACCAAAAACTCACACCATATTTTGACAGAACATTTTTGGCAGCGGGAAATGTTCCCGCCTACCAGTCTGTCGCAGATGGTGCGTGCTATGGTTTGCCACCACTCAGCAGCTCCCTCAGGAAGAGCATCTTTTCTTCCCAGCTCAGCCTGCCCCAGCCGCTGGATCCTCGGAGCCTCCAGGTGAGTCTCATGGGTGTTTTGTCCCCATAAAAACATGTGTGGCCTACAGGCATGTCGGCTCTTCATTTCCATGTGGCTTCCAGTCTGCGGCATCTTTATACTTTAATGACCCTCGGTCTTCTTTGGCTTCCCTTCACTCACACAGGAAGCCATGGGGACTCCGGTGAACAGGACTTATTTCCAGTCAGGGTCTTTTCTGCACTGGTTCAATGGGAGGACTGGAGGCAACAGCCTGTCTACTCACAGCTGGGGGGCGGGGAAGGGAAGGAACAAACAAACAAACAAAGAACAAAACAAACACCCAAAAGGCTCAATCTTTTCTTACAGAGGTTTGGTCTGTTGCTAGATATTGTAATGCTAAATACTGGCCCCCAAGGCCTGGTTGCCCCCAGGGATGAGAGAATCTGCACATAGACTCAAATAACGTTTTGTAACCTTGCCCCTCAAGTTATCCCTGATTCGTGAATAAAGATGCCTACAGCCTATAGCTGGGCAGAAGAGGGTGTTGGTTCCCTGGCTTGGGGTCTGAGGAGAGCCAGGAGGGACAAGAAGAAGGTGGAGAGTGGGGGAAACCGCCATGGGGTAGGTGAGTCATGAAAACGTGGCCATTGAGGGCTGGCCAGTTACAATTGAGAGCAGCCCAGATGGAGCATGGCACATGATAACTCTGCGTTATGAATGGGGAAATGAATAGCATAGAGGGTAGACATCTGTCCGGCTCTCATGATGCTTATTGTAAACATAAAGGTTGTGTGTGTGTCTTTTATCTGAGAACCGAATGATCTAGAGTGAGGTAGAAACTACCATTAGAGATTAACTGTGTTCTGCGACGTTTTCTATTGGGTAAATAATGATGCAATTATTATGCATAAATAGGTCAGTCACTGGGCATTGCCCTGGTTACAACATGTGTTATCAAATGTAATCCTAGCAACTATGACTACTCCCAGGCAGGAGCATTATCCAGCTCTACAGAGGTCAAAGTTCAGAAAAGCCAGTGATCACACCACACCCAGGCAGGCACTTTATCCAGCTCTACAGAGGTCAACGTTTGAGAAAGCCAGAGATGGATCATGAAGAGTCAGAGTAGCATCCGGTTCCAAACCTGCTACTTTTCTATTGCCACATGCACAAGCCATCCCTCAGCTTAACAGGTTGAGACCATAAGCGTTCATTGTCATTCCCAGGCCCTGAGTCAGGAAGCTGGGACCAGGTCAGGAGGGAGCACTGGCTTAGGGTTTCTCTGCACGGCTGCAACCAAGATGCTGGCCATCCCTGAAGAGCATCATCTCAGGGCATGACTGAGAAGTTTGCTTCCAGTCTCATTCGCCAGCTCTCAGTAGCTGTCAGGAGAGCCATACCCAAGATGGTTCCCACAGTCTTCTCTACAGAACTTTCTCACAACATGGAAAATGGCTTTCCCAGGACAGGCAGCCCAAGAGGGAGAACCCAAAGTAGCAGCCACGGGCTTTGCATGACCTGACTCTAGGGCTGATGCCATCATTTCTGCCATGTCCTGCTCACTGGCACTTAGTCATTAAGTCCAGCCATATTCAAAGGGATAATGAAAAGTCATCCCTCCCTCCTCCTGCTCACACATATTACTCCCACAACCCCCAGAGTATCATGTAGTCCAAGCTGACCAATTAGGTAGCCAAATTATGACTTGAAATTCTTATTTCTCCTGTCTCTGCCTCCCAAGTGCTAAGATGACGGGTGTGTACCTAACTCTAAGTAAGCCCTAAACACTGTCTCCTGCTGGGATGAGTTTGTGTACATAGCTTTAAAATCATCTTACAAGACTCGTACTTAATCATTATCAATGATCCAACACCAATCTCAGACAAGTCTCCTTCTTCCATGCTACCTGACAGTGTCTCCTGGTCCAATCCTTAAACCTCTTTTAGAACCATAAGACGGGTCTTGTATAGAGAGACAGCATTTAACTAAGTTTACTGTCATTTCTTACAAACATGCCCCCTTGGTATTGTATTATTCCAGAACTTCTTTTGTCTTGTTTCTTTTGGACGGAGTCTCCCTGTCTAGCTCAGTGGTTCTCAACCTTCCTAATGCCACACCCCTTTAATATGGTTCCTCATGCTGCAGTGACCCCAACCATAAAGTTATTTCCTTTGCTATGGCATAACTGTAATTTTGCTGATGTTACGAATTATAATATAAGTATTTGATATACAGGATATCTGATATGTGATCCCTGTGAAATTGTAATATAAGTATCTGATATACAGGATATCTGATATGTGATCCCTGTGAAATTGTAATATAAGTATCTGATATACAGGATATCTGATATGTGATCCCTGTGAAAGAGTCCTTCGGCCCCGGGTTGAGAATCACAGGTCTAACTAAAGCTGGTTTCCAACTTGGAATCCTCCTGCATCAGCCTCTCAAGTACTGGGCTTACAGGTGTGTGCCAGCACAATCCTCTTGTTCTGGAACTTTAGACCTGGAGCTTCCTGTTTATACTGAAACTATTTCAGCAAAACCCAGGAAGAGTAATGGCCATTGCTACTCTTCCCTCTGTGTCACTGGGCATGCTCCAATGAGAAGTCTTTCTGCATCATAAGTGAGTCATGGGAGCGGGCTTTGGAGCACAGATGCAGCAATCTTGCTCATGTGTGGACTTATTCATCTGAGGGATACATGAGACCATTATGGTTTCTGTTCCTCTCTTTTAGGAGCTTGTGCTATTCCCGTGGAGGGCGTTCCTGGAAGATGGTGGACCATTTCCTGTTATAAGCAGCATCCCGGGCACCCTAGAGTATGAGATGCAGGTAGATCTGTCTTCCCACTTGTTGGAGAGAAAACCAGACACACACCACAGAGCAGGGTATCACGAGTTCATGCTCTAGCCAGTGGTCATTTGTAAGATAAATGTGTGTTTAATGGTGAAGCTGTAACATGAGGTGAGTCATGTTCTCTTATTATGGAGAAAACCACGCTCTCAGCAGCTGTTGCAAACTCAGCTGCAGTTCCCAGGACAGTAATGACCTAGAGGAGCGGCCACTCATCTGGAGTCACCATCTAAGCCTCTTAGAGAAACTGCCCCAGTGACACTCAGAGGCATAGACACCTGACCTGGGATGCGAACACCCCAGGCAGGAGTGAGGAGGGAAGTCTCTAGAATTGTTATGATGCTTCTTTAAATTCTTTTAAATTTTGGGAAAAAATATGTTTTCTCATGATTAAGTAAACGTGTGTGTGTGTGTGTGTGTGTGTGTGTGTGTGTTAAAACCAACACAAAAACTCAACTCTAACTTGGCTTCAGAATATGGAGTAGAGGGTTGGGGTGGGGTAAGTCTGGCTACACGCTGATGGATGTAATTGTAATCATTTGGTTAACATTTGTGTATGTTCAAAATCCTCCATAAGTAGAAAGATTTTTCTTTTAAGCCATAAAAGCAAGAGGGATTTGAAGGAAACTAGGATTATTCTATCCTTCCTTCAGTGTTTCTGTGTAAGGTTGGGAGACTTGCTACTCAAAAATCTACACAAGAAGGACTTTAGAACTGTTACTCTGATTTTTATGGCTGTTTTTATTAACTGAGAGGGTAAGGGTTACAAACATAGTTGCACTTAACATTTTTTTTTTCTTCAAAACCATGTATAAAGGATATGTAGGCCTCTTCAAAATGGGAAAGTATCTTTGTTTTTAGATGTGTCTCTGTGGGCTAAGTGACCGTGACCTCGAAGTGGCCCATGGAGAACTGGTGGGTGTGCAGATGCTCCTGGGAGATGTACGGCTGGGCAGCTGTCACGTGACCAGGAAGGCTGCTACTGAATGGCAAGCAGCACTGGACAACACACAGGTATCCCTTGCACAGAGTTGCTCGTGCTGCGCTGTACTGAAGAGCCTTCCTGTTTTCAGAGACGAACTGGAGGGCTATCTTACCCATCCGTTCCCAGTGTACCACGCTCTGAGCATCCCACAACAAAGTCACAGTAGCCGTTTGACAGAACTGAAATGCATCTTAGAGCAGTTTCAATTTCATTTCCCTGATGACCAAAGATAGCAAACACTTTTAAGTGTTTACTGATCGTTTGTATTTCTTCTTGAGGAGTTCTTTGGTGTTGGTAAGCTCAGCTTTTTTTTGACTGGGTTAGTTTTCTTGATTTGTTTGTTTTTCTTTCTTATACTTTATTTTCTTGTGTGTGTATGTGTGTGTGCACGTGTGTGCACGTGTGTGTGTGTGTCTGTTCTTCTGCTGCATCTGTGAAGGTGCCCACAGAGGTTGAAGGCAGTGTCAGATCTCTTGAAGTTGGAGTTGCAGGCTGTTGTGAGCCACCTTATCTGGGTGCTGGGAACCAAACTCGCTGGGTCCTCCGCCAGCATCTCAACAATGAGCCATCCCTCCATCTCCAGCACACTGCCTTAAATGTGAGCTGAATTACGTCACATCTGGCTAGAGCCCCTCAATGCTTCCAAATGCTCAGGACAGAACCCGAGGCCTAACAGGCTCTCCTTTATAGCCCCTCCCTGCTCAGCCTCTCTCCTTCAGGCCTGTGCATCATTGAGGGCTGTCAATTGTTGCTCTCTGACCCTGTTCTGGATGAGTTGCCCCCTGCTTCACCCCTTATTCCCTCCCACAGTCTTTTTACAAAAAGACTGAACCTTTGTGAGGCCAGGCCCTGCAGCTGGACATAGCAATCCTCATTGCAGGGTCAGCTCTGTTTGTCCTGCAGACATCTCCTCCAAAGCACTCTCTCTAGAACATTCTCTCTTCTCTTCTGCCTTCCAGCTGAGACTTGTCTGCAGAGGGTTCCTGTCATTGTGACTGGTTGTCCCACTGTCCAGGACTTAAGTTAGAGAAGAAGTACATGCATGTGCACATGCAAACACACACATACACTCACAAACACATTCATACACATACATTTACACACACATATACACATATACATATACACACAAAGACAGACATATATAAACACATACACACATATATACATACATACATGCACACATACAAACTTATACATGCATATGAAAGGTCCGGGACTCCCCAAAAAGGGGTCTACTTAAGTCACAGGATAACACGCACCCAAAGGACACACGAGAGACCGTCTTGCTGTAAAATACATGAGGTGGTTTATTATATCAGAGCTCTGGGCCAGCCCATATCCCATATCTCACATAGGGGATAGAGGGACTGACCTCGTGGCTCAGGGGCATAGCACTTATATATGGGCGGGGTAGGGAAAAATCGAACTTTCGCGCGGGTGCACAGGATTGGTTGTTTTACCTCTTTTGAACACTAGTAGGCCGTACCATGGGGCAGGGTGTAGTTCTTCCCTTGGCCAGTCAGTTTCTGGGATGTTCTTAACAGGCCTTTGTATTGTAACTCCCCCCTCCTCTGTAACTAATTAGATGGACCCAAACCTGCTGGCAGGTGCTTTTCTGCCCAAGGTCTAAGGCGAAAAATTTACACATATTTCATAAGATGGCCTTTATAATTTTTCACTCTACATCCCCACCTCTTCCAATTTGGTTATGTTTTTAATCTTAAAAACTCAATTATTAATAAGTCTATTTTCACCCCACTTTTTCCGATTAGGATCTTTAGAAAAGTTTAAACTCCAGTGTCATCATAATTATCATTTTCTTGACCCAAAGTCTTATATTGGTGGCGCAACACAAAAAGCTGAACAGCATTTATCCTTTCTCTAACAAAAGTTACTAATCTATTTTAAATGTAGGGGCCTATGGTTAAGAGCAAAAGTAAAATCACAAGGGGTCCAGCAAGGGAGGATTGAACCAACTCTCGAATCAAAGTTGCTGTGCATCTCTATCTTGTCTCTGGTCTAACTTTTTTTCTGAATTTATTCTCTGGTCACTCTTGAATGGTCTACATAATAGTAACATTTTTTCTTAGAGCAGCACACAGACTTAAACCCACCTCCAAGGGGTCTTCGGAAGTCCTGGGGTAGCTGCGTAAGCCTGGACGAAAGTTTCCCGGTCAGGGAACCAAGATGAAAGGTCCGGGACTCCCCAAAAAGGGGTCTACTTAAGTCACAGGATAACACGCACCCAAAGGACACACGAGAGACCGTCTTGCTGTAAAATACATGAGGTGGTTTATTATATCAGAGCTCTGGGCCAGCCCATATCCCATATCTCACATAGGGGATAGAGGGACTGACCTCGTGGCTCAGGGGCATAGCACTTATATATGGGCGGGGTAGGGAAAAATCGAACTTTCGCGCGGGTGCACAGGATTGGTTGTTTTACCTCTTTTGAACACTAGTAGGCCGTACCATGGGGCAGGGTGTAGTTCTTCCCTTGGCCAGTCAGTTTCTGGGATGTTCTTAACAGGCCTTTGTATTGTAACTCCCCCCTCCTCTGTAACTAATTAGATGGACCCAAACCTGCTGGCAGGTGCTTTTCTGCCCAAGGTCTAAGGCGAAAAATTTACACATATTTCATAAGATGGCCTTTATAATTTTTCACTCTACACATACATATGCACATGTATACATACACACATACATATACATGCATACACACATATACCCACATATACATACATATATACACATACATATATTCATACATATACATTCAAACATATACATACATGGATACACATGCACACACATATACATACATATATATATATATATACATACACACATACATACATGCACACACAAATACACACATACACATACATACAGATATACAACACATACATATACACATATACATACATACATATTCATACATACGTATATATACACACACATATATACATAGACACACATGCACACACATATACACACATATATGCATACATACAGACATACATTTACATGTATACAACATTCATATATACACACATATATACATATACACATACACATACATATAGACATACAGACACACACACATACATACACACATTCATACAGACATACACACATAATGCATTTAAAATGACACAAGATCACTGCTCTTCTATAGCAGGCAACTTAGGAGGAAGCAACTCAGCTCAGGTAAGGTCTATGCAGCCAATCACCTGGGCCCTCAGACACACGCTCTGCCACTCAGCTATGTGAACACATGGTCTCCTTGGCCTTTATAAGGTAAAAACCAAGAGAATTGGGAAAAGCAAAGCAAAACCACACTCTTATTCTGAAGAAGGAGAGGGTAGAGGTTTCCCAATAGAGTTCCCTTAAGTTTTCTTGGCTCAAACTGAGTCACGAGTCAGTTTCAGGTCAGGCGGTGGAGGTGGGAAGGGCGTAGACATGTCATCTAAATTAATGCAGCTTAATTGGACGCTTCCCTCTGAGGGATCACTCGCAAAGTTAGGTGTGCATCAAGTGGCACCAAGACCAGGAAGCGTTCTGGGCCCCCGGGCTGTCAATTGTTGCTCTCTGACCCTGTTCTGGGTGAGTTGCCCCCTGCTTCACCCCTTATTCCCTCCCACAGTCTTTTTACAAAAGGATTTATTTGATTTCGTGCATATGGCTTTTGCCTACGCGTGTGCATGTGAACCATATATGTGCCTGGTGCCCAGAGAGGCCAGGAGGGGACATCAGACCCCCCAGACCCCAGAGTTACAGACAGCTATAAGCTGCTGTGTGGGTGCTGGGAGCTAATCCTGGTCCTTTGCAAGAGCAGTCAAGGTTCTTAACTACGGCCATCTCTCCAGCTCCCTCTGCATTTATCCTGTCTACGAGTCCATTTTCTGTCCTTTAAAGTGTTTAGATATAAGGCTGGAGAGATGGCTCAGTGGTTAAGAGCACTTGCTGCTCTTCTAGAGGACACAAGTTCAATTCCCAGCACCCATATGGCAGCTTACAACTGTAACTGCAGCTCTGTTCAGATCCAGCACTGCTGGCCTCCACAGACTCCTGTACCCATGTTCACATACTGCCCACCACACCGACACAGAATTAAAAATAAAAATAAATCTTTTTTCCCCCCTTTGGTTTTTCAAGACAGGGTTTCTACGTTAGGCCCTAGCTATACTGGATTAGCGCATAGACTCTTCAGTTAGTGAAAGAGTGAAACTCAGTCTGAGGCCCCACAGCTTCTGTGTGGCTGTTCTAACTGCACAGAAGTTCATTGCGATGCACAGACTTTGAGCCTGGCTAACTTTGGTGTCTGATTTTTTTTTTTTTTTTAATTTCCAAGTTTTCTTTTTAAATAAAGCTTATAAAAATAAAATATGTGGAGCTGGCTACCTTTAATACAAATCTATTAAGAAGTAAATCTGTTCAATGCTTTTCACTTTAGGTGGTCTTATTTTGTGGGGTGTGTGCTGCTGAGTTCAAAGCCAGGGCCTGGAGGATGGTAGACTCCAGTGAGCTGCATCCCGAGCCCTTGGGATCTAGTTTTGTTTAGAAGTAGTTAGCTATTTATAGGAAGCAGAAAACACTAGAATCTGCACTGCTTGTAAGCCAAGCCCCTAAACATCCACGGCAGAATGCTACAGGTACCATGGCCTCTCAGGCATGGTCTCCTGAACTCTAAGGGGAGAGATTGACCCAGAGTCTTTAAAATTGTGTCCCAGGGAGGCCCAAGTTTCCTCTAAGACAGTGACTTCTGAGCAGTGGGGACCAATCATGTATCGTGCAGGCTGCCTGCTCTATGTGACTGTTCTTGTCCTTGATGGCTCAGACTTCATTTGATAAAAGGGTTCTGAGGATTAAAACAGGGGAAAGACATCTGGAAGTTCACAGGCTGATTGCCACGAAGGCTGCCGGGCTGAGGAGCTGTCTGTGGATGACATGTTGCTCCCTGGGCCCTGACACCAGTTCTTCCCGACTCTCTATGACCAACCCTTTCTCTGGCAGACACGCCTTCCTTTAGTTGTGTGAATAACAGGGATGTAGGGTCCAATTACCAGGTTGCTCTTCCAGTTTCTGGTCAGGAAAGCTGAGTGTTTAAGGTTCTGCAGCCTGAATGCTCGAGGCCACAGGCTTTATCATCTGGCTTGTAGAAAAAGGAGACACAGCCAGGAAACAGCTGAACTTAGCAACAACAACAACCCCCCACCCCACCCACCCAGTGTCTTTTGGGCTCTGGGTGGCCCAGGGCTTCCTAGCACTCACTGTTGCTGTGTTTCCTTCACAACTACTTGGACAAATATTTATTTAAGGAGAGCATTAGTGAGCAAATAAACAAATCCTAATTTTAAAGCAAAACTGCAGGCTGAGGCAGGAGGATCACCACACATTCGCAGCCAGTCTGCGTTACAAAGTGAGTGCCAGAGCGAGCATCCAGGGCCACCAAGACCCTGTCTCAAGTAATGTGAGCATTGAATAGTGAATCCAGACAAACAGTTCTCTCTTTTAGCTTTATAAAGGACAGAAGTTATCTGATTCCCTGAGCTGGAGTTATAGGAAGTTGTCAGCCAGGTGAGGAAAACTGAGTTCTGCTTTCTAATTCATAACATGGGTAAACTCTCCAAAGAAAAGTCATGTTACAGCTCCACCATAGAGGATAGGGAAGACTGAAGTCTTAAAAATGTTTAACACCCTTCCTTCCTTCCGTCCGTCCATCCGTCTGTCCGTCTGTCCTTCCTTCCTTCCTTCCTTCCCTCCCTCCCTCCTTCTTTCCTTCCCTTACCTCCCCTCCCTCCCTCCCTCCCTCCCTCCCTCCCTCCCTCCCTCCCTCCCTCCCTCCCTCCCTCCCTCCTTTCTTTCTTTCTTTCTTTCTTTCTTTCTTCAGCACTGAGGACCGAAACCAGAGCCTTGCACTTACTAGGCAAGCACTCTACCACTGAGCTAAATCCCCATCTCTTTCTCTCTCTCTCTCTCTCTCCCTCCCTCCCTCCCTCCCTCTTTTTCATTTTCTCTCTCTTTCTTTCTTTCTAACAATGTTTTTTTTTTTGTTTTTTTTTTTTGTTTTTTTTTTTTTGTTTTTTTCTCGAGACAGGGTTTCTCTGTGTAGCCCTGGCTGTCCTGGAACTCACTCTGTAGACCAGGCTGGTCTCGAACTCAGAAATCCGCCTGCCTCTGCCTCCCAAGTGCTGGGATTAAAGGCGTGCGCCACCACCGCCCGGCTCTAACAATGTTTTAACGATTTATTTTATTTTATGTGCTTGAGTGTTTGTCTGCATGTCTGTATGTCTGTATGTACCTGGTACCCAGGGAAGTCAGCCCTGGAACTGGAGTTATGGGTGGTCGTGAGCCACCTTGTGGGTGCTGGGAACGAGAGTCAGGTCTTCAACAAGTGCTCTTGACCACTGAGCTGGCTCTCCCCACTTTATGTTTTTGAAGATTTATTTCTATTTATGTGTGTGGGGGGGTGTGCCACCTTATGTCAGGGGTGGTCAGTTATTGTGGTCAGGAGAGGGTGGCAGATCCACTGAGCTGGAGGTATAAGGAGTTGCCAGCCATCTGACATGGGTGCTGGGACTTGAACCCAGGTACTCTGGAAGAGCAACAATCGCTCTGCTGCTGGGCTTGCTCTCCAGGACCAGCTATGCATTTTCTCTGTTTTCTCCTTACCTCCTTCTCTAATCTTTTTTTTTTTTTTTTTTTTTTTTTTCTCCTTAAGAAAGATTCTGGTTTGGGAAGGTAGAGATTCAGTGCCAAGTGTGGTGTCTCACACATGTAATCCTAGCACTGGAGATGGAAGATGGACCGTCAAGGGTCCAAGGTTGCCCTTGGCTATGTAATTAGTTTGAGGCCAGCTACATGAGACCTTGTCTTCAAAAGCTAAAAATGAAATATAAAAACCAATGGTTCAAATCACAAACAGGAAGCTGAGACAGCTGTTTCTACCTTGTCTGTTCAGCAAGGATATTCAGCCATCTGGGACTTTTTTTTTTTTTTTCCTACAAATGGTACAGGACAGCAAACAGTTTCTCCTGGGTGTTATTTTGCATGGGCTACATATAAAAACTTATCCCATCTTGAGCCACAGTTGATAAAGGATTTCTGTCATATTTTCAGCCAGACTGGTCCAAACTGTCAGGACTCTGCCCAAATCAGTTGGGAAGTCACCCAAAGGACTCTGCTTTGCTGGAAGGCCCATGTGATGTAGTGATGTCCCTGGCTCTGCTGAAATCCTTCCTCATCTTGTGGAAGCAGCTGGAGGTGCTGAAGGAACATTGGGGCCGACTCAAGCTTCAGGGGCAGGACATCAACTCTGCCCCGCTCCACAGACAGTTCTCAGAGCTCTATGAGTGAGTTCCTGCTGGGATGGAATTCATGTCAGTGGATAGAGCCTGCGGTTCCAGGGTTCTCCCCTTTCACTGAGAGAGATTCCATTTAGGACTCTGGTGACACCCAGCTCCACTGGGTCAGGTGACAGCTAGAAATATTCTCCACAACAGTGCTATAAGGAAAAGCTATTCCTTGTTAGCTGTGGGAAGAGCTAGACTCCACTGAATTGTCCTGTTTATCACGAATCCCCCCCCCCAGAGTCTGTTGCTTGGAACTTAAACTTACCAAGTTACTTGATTGTGAGCTTTTTAGCTCATAGGAGAGCCTGCTCTGCAGTTGGGGTCACCTCTAGCCCCACTGCTGAGCCTCAGTGCTTGAGGTGTTACAGCCAGAGGGTGACATGGCACACAGGATGTAAGGGCCTTAGGTTCAAAGGGCGCCACAGACCTTGGCTCCTAGTGCCATCTAGGAGGGCTTAGCTGACAGGAAAGACACACTGTTCTTCCCACGTGTCTATTCCAACTGGGCCCCCACTCCAGGAGACCTCACTAACCTTGGCTTTGACACACTCAGAATTGTCTGTCCTGGAAGTTACTGAGGTCAGGTTCCGTATTAACCACAAAACAAGAAGAGTTGCCAACATCTTGAAGCACAAAGACAACAGTTATGTGTACTTGCGGATTTAATGTTGACCAAAGGAGTGGCAGATTTAGTTGTTGACGTGTCTATAAAGGGTTTGAATGACAGGAAACTGAAAATGACGGACAGAGAATCTGAATGAGAAGGAAATAGGTTTATTTGCTGATTTCTGGCTCTCTTCTTTGATAGAGCTGACATCGTCTACCCCAGCATGAAAGCTCTAGCCAGGCAGATGGGCAAAGAAGATGAATTTGAAGAACTTATAATAAGAAACCAGTCTATCCTTCCCCCAAAGGGAGCCTCGGAAATTGAAATAAAAAGTCAGCAGGTACACGGCTCTCTTCAGTTTGCCTCTGACAGTGGCTTGTGAAACTGCAGTAAACACAAAGGTGTCTTCTTCAAGTTGGGGGTGAAAGAGGGGAGGCTCTTAAAGGTATATGGGGTTTGAGTAATGGAGGAACTGCCCCTGAATGTTCTGTAAGTCTAGGGTCTTCCTATTCTCATTTTCCTCAGACTGAGGAAACTGCTGCACTGTAAGGAACATGACAGACGGATAATTCTATCTTAAAATAGAAAATCCAACCTGTGCCCATCCACATGGAAGTGAAATATTGAACATTTTGAAGAGGCTTTTCTCAGAAAAAAAAGAAAGTTATAGTTTTTGCACTGGCTCGGGTGTGTGCTGAATAATTATTCACTCACCGTTGCTCAGCTTGATCAGGTGTCCCAGGGCCTCTGGCTGTCCGAGCAGAAAAGCCACTGAGCAATGGGCAATGTCAGCGTTAGTGCCATATATGCCTCGGGGGACCAAGCACACTGCTTATGCTTCTGAACCTGTTCCTCTGGGGCACCTCTATTGCTCCCACAGGGAGGAGTAGACTCTGCAAGCATCATGGGTGGAGGGTGGCTCACAGCTGTTGGGGCAGCATCTCTTGTTATGTATCAGCTTTAAGTCTTCTCATGAGATCATCCTTGGTGTGTAAATTGGCTTTCGGACTCTTATTAAAGTAACAGCTTATGAGATTCCTGGTATCATTTAGAGATCGCCAAAGGGCATGAGGTCACCTGGAATATGGAACGCCTTGTGATGCAGTAGGCTAGAGTAAGAAGGCTTATAATTTATCGATCAGGATGAGGGTCATGAAAAAATGTTAGTATGCAAAGCGATTTATTGATCCTGGGGTAAAATTTATGGTCTTAAAAGGCACTCTTCCCAGAGATCGGAGCTGAGGGGGAGGACAAACCCAAAGCCCCTCACCAAGTATTGCTGTTGGGAGCTGAGTATACAAGTGAATTGGAGTGTGACTCTCAACCTATGCAAATTCAAGCTTCAGAAACTTCTGGAAAGTTTACAAATTCACATGATCCAAGAAGTATTGAGAAAAGTTAATAGAGAGATGACACTGTTCCTATCAGAAAAGTCCAAGGAGGAGTCTACCCTCCCAACAGGTAATATATGCTTGTTTTACTACTTGGAAAATTAACATTTTTTTTTCAGAATGTAAAGTGTCTGTGGTAGTGGGAAGGGTACCATCCCATGCTACCCCCCAAAGCCTGAAGAGTTCCCTTATCTTTTAGGGGCTGCTGCTCAGCTAAAGGCAGTTGCTCAACTCCTCTAGAAAAAAAAAGGATTTCAGGATGAGCCGGTATAAAACAGTGTTGGTATTTATTAAGAGGTTGTTATCATATTTAGGATGGAGATGACAAGGAGAGCATGGCTGTGGATCTCTGGGAGAGTCACAGTTCACTGTCTCGAAGTCACTGTGTGCACTGCTCTCTGAACCACTGTCTTGACAATGCAAACATGATCCATCATAGTCTGCTTCCTCCAGCTTGAGGGTCGTGGCTGCTAGGGTAGAGCCCGAGGTTCAGGGTGGCAGGAAGAGAGTTAAGAGTCTCTAACGATGAACAAGGGGCTAGTCTTGTCTTATGAGAGTCCCAGAAAACACCCGGGAAAAGTGGAAGGCCACACTGGAAGGTCACATGGGTTTGGTTCTTAGCATGTTCACTCCATTTCCACGTTCTTCTTTATAGAAAAGGAATATTGGCTCTATGTTCATGACCTTCACGGTGCGTTTTCCTGATTGTGCTGAGATTCCTTTTAAGTTTATGCTGGGACCTGAACTTGGGTCCTCTGAAGAGCAATAAGTGCTTTTAACTACCGAGTCGTCTCTCCCCAGCTCCTGAAGTTCTGAATTCTTAGCTGGTGAGAGGCTTCAAGCAGACTCTGGAGTGAGGGGTGCCTTCTCCTTCCTGTATGTCCCTCTGTCCTGAATCATACATTATCCATGTGTCCATATTCACCACAGACAATGGCAGTGCCTTACATCTGTAATCCCCACACTGGGGAGGCTGAGGTAGGACAGACATGAGTTGAGGCCAGTCTGAGTTTTATAGTGAATTCCAGGCTAGCATGCACAGCTGCGCAAGTGCGCGCGCGCACACACACACACACACACACACACACTCTGCAATAAAATAAAAATTTCAGTGGTAGAGTGCATACCGGGCATATATAAAGTAAATACAGGGTCTTCCTTTTGATCCCCAGCACCATAAAAACAAGCAAATCATAGGAAAAAAATTCTTTTGCACCCTTGACCTAGAGAGAAATACTACTTATACTTAGTATATTTCTTTCCACTTAAAAGGTTTTGTGTGTGTTTGATTTTGTTTGCAAAGTTTCACTATGTAGCCTGGGCTGGTCTCAAACTATTGTCCTGCTTCAGCGGGGAGATGCTTGGCTTAGGTTTTACCTCCTGGTATCTGGGTCTGACAGTGGCTGGGGCTCCCATGGACTTGTGCTGAACCATGAGTGGGGTTATGGGTGGAGCCGTGGATGGGGCTGTGGGTGGAGCCGTGGATGGGGTTGTGGGTGGAGCCGTGGTTGGGGTTGTGGGTGGAGCCGTGGATGGGGCTGTGGGTGGAGCCGTGGATGGGGTTGTGGGTGGAACTGTGGATGGGGTTGTGGGTGGAGCCGTGGATGGGGTTGTGGGTGGAGTTTTGGATGGGGTTGTGGGTGGAGCCGTGGATGGGGTTGTGGGTGGAGCCTTGGATGGGGTTATGGGTGGAGCCGTGGATGGGGCTGTGGGTGCATTTGACGGTTTCCTTGGGCCCACACCAAAGGGAGTGTAAGATTGCAGCCAGAAGACATACTGCAGGGTAAGAGAGACTTTGGAAGAGAGGAAAAAGCTTTCTATTAAGTATTTGCATAGATTCTTTCTTCTGCTTTTTTGAACAAGTTGGCCCTGAATTTTATTGCAGCAGGTTCTGTGGATTATGAAGACCAGCAAATATGTATTCCTAATTCCTAGCAATCCTACAGAAAGATCCAGAACCTTTGAGCTAGGGAGGAACTGGAACAAAACAAATTGGCTTTTCCTGAGAGGAAGCCATTCATGTTCACCAGCGTGTTGATTACAACTTCGTCCTCACCTAAGACAGTGCCTCCCACCCCACCCCCAGCAACTCTCAAGTCACTGAGTTCTACGAACAGGGCTTCTAGAAAAAGACTGTGCCCTGTGTGAGCTGACCACGCCCCCCAAGGGCATCGGCTCCAAACATCACCAAACATCACCAGAGAATGGAGCGTGACAGAGCTCCAGTTACGGAACATAAGATGTGAGACACAAAGCTTCTTTGTTTGGGCTGTGATGGCATCTAGGTGGCTTTCTTCTGAGGCCTAGCAGAAAAGGCATAGGCCCTGAGCAGGTGCAACCACCTTAGAGGTTCAGATAGTCCTTCTCATGACATCCTGGGGTGGGAGCAGGGCGCCAGAGAGCATGTATGCTTGCAAACTTCCGTTGTGGGCTGTGCTCCCCTGCTCTGGCGGTGGGGAGTTCACCAGCTGGGCTTCCAGAGAGCCTGTGTAAAGGGCCAGTGGGAGGGAAGCAGAGGAACAGAGTGGGGTTATTCTGTGCTGTGGTCAAGTTGACAGTGGTAAATCATGCTGGCTAGAGTGTGCCACCAGGTCTAGTTAGATCCCTGTTTGGATTCCATCCTTACAAAAATTTAAAATTGTGTGCTGCTGGGAATATGACTCAGGGTGTTTGCCTAGCATGTGCCAGGCCCTGGATTCAATTCTCAACACCACACACACATACACACACACACACACACAGAGAGAGAGAGAGAGAGAGAGAGAGAGAGAGAGAGAGAGAGAGAATAAAAATAAAATGAAATTTAAAAATCCAGTACTGAGTGGTGCCATGATTACTACCGTTCAGTTTTATTTGCTCCTGGCCTTTGGTCTGGGGGGGCTGCCTCAAGATGAAGGTCTGGGTCAGCCGAGTTCCCTGATGCAAGCAAGTAGGTCCCACTGTGTGCCAGGGATGCTGTGAAGGAAGGTGTTAGTTCGGTTTAGTCTGTGCAATTGGTACCACTGTAATTCCTAGGCACTAGAACCTTGGAATCTCTACCCACCCCACAGTTCGTTGCAGCTGTAATGGGCACAGCTTCTAAGCAGAGGCAGTGGCTTCTCCGGAGAACAGTTGTTAGTGTCAGTTTTGACTCCGTGCTAGCCTGGAGCCGGTGGCTTCTCAGAGGCAGTAAGGACTGGAGAGCATTTAGAAGTGGACTAACCCTGTGGAGTTAGCAGAGGCTCCAGGCTTTCCCCGAAGGCTTTTTGCTTTCCCTGTTGGCCAGACCAGGATCCGCCTGTGTTCCTGCCAAAGGGGAACTGGAGGGTGGGGGTTGGGGAGCAGAGATGGCTTAGTCAGTAGAATGCTTGCCACGTAAACATGTAGGATTCAGAGTCCTATGTAAAAAGCCAGGCATGACTGTAATCCAGCACTAGGACTGTAGAGACAGAATGAGCCCTGGAACTCAGTGTCTCGGCAGCCTACTCAGGTTCCGTGGGAGACCTCGGCTTACAATATAAGATAGAGAATGAATTTCAACCTCTGACCTCAGTGCACACATACACAGGCACACACACACGTGTGCACACATCATACATGTTCTCACACATGCACACACACACACACACCAAACCCTGGAAGGCTTTTCTCTGTCTCCCTTTCCACTCTGTCTTTGAAACCTAATCTTTTTATTTATGGTCTCTGGCTTGTCAGGGAGCCTGTGACAATACAGCATCCACACCTGGTCCTGGCACTAGCTCTTGATAGCTGTGGTTTCTCCCCCTCCTAGCCTGAGCTATCAACGGCTGCAGACATCCTGATTCAGCCTGGAGCTGTACCAGACTCAGGCTCCCTGAATCCAGAGAGGCCTACGACCTCTCCCTTTGACACTTTGATATTAAATCAATTTTTAAAACTGATTTTCTAATTTTCACTTAACAATTACAAGGTCAACAGTCTCCAAAGTGGAATATACATACATGCATACACCTATGCATATGTGTTCATGCATGTATAGATGCATAGATGGTTGTATGGATGAATGCATGTATGCATGCATGTATGCATGTCTCATACTTTGGGGAAGCAAGCCAGCAACCAGCAAAGTATGTGTTAGGCCTCAAACCTGGGACAAACGGCTAACTGAGATGCCAACATATCAAATTTGATATTTAATATATCAAATCCCTCAGTCTTTACCTATTACAGGGTATGGCTAGCATACCCTGCCCTCTATGCTGAAGTCTCCAGCCCAGGGGCTGGGCTGCCCTTCTTCCAGTTGTCCTTCCCTATATAATCCAGCCCACATGGCCATGCTTTCTGGACTCCTAACTCATGGCATCTTCCTTCTCTCTTTTCTCCCCCATGGTTCTCAGACCTGAGCCTGAGCCAAGGAACCCCAAGCCCCGCCCATCTCAATTCTGCCCAGCCATTGGCTGTTGGCATCTTTATTTACAAATCAGAAATAAGTTGGGGGCTAGATCACATAGGGTCACTTGGGACTATGTGAAGACTCTCTTGTCTCAGGGACAACCAGGCCTTGGGGGCCCACAAGTAACACTAATATGTATTGGTATTACAATACATAGCAACAGAGCAAGCCTCAACCATCTACTCTTTCCCACCTCAAATACACGTAGAAATTGTCATCCATACACTTTACAGTACACAGCTGTCAAACCCTACAGACTGTGGAACCAAGAGTGAGCCACAGAACATGTTGGGGACTACATCATATTCACAGAGGAGAGATGATCAGGCACTCCAGCCAGGCTACACAGAGAAACCCTGTCTCGAAAAAAAACAAAACAAACAAAAAAATAAAAAAAAATAAAAAAATAAAAATAAAATAAGATACAGATAGCATATATATCCTGTGAAAGCAGGCTCTACTTTGTTTTTTATTTAACTTTTTATAATTTTATGTAATATGTATGCATTTTATAATAAATATTTTTGTTTAATTATTTAATGATTAGTCTTTCCCCTCCCAATACCATAAATTGAACCTCAGACTTGGTGCATGTCAGGCAAGTGCACTGAATTACATCCCCAAACCCCAACACAAATGCCTAAGTTTTTGCTCTTGTTGAGATAGAATCTCGATACGTAGCCCAGGCTGTCTGTCCTTGAACTTGCTTTCCCTAAGCCTCTGAGTGCTAAAACTACAATATTGGGAAACACATTGTAGTTTCGGATAACAAATTGGATAACATAATGCATTTTATGTCAAAATAAGTGACCTTTCTCTTCTGACAAAATGCCCCAGAATTCAAGGAAAAGTGGGTTTCTCGTGGCTCACAGCTGGAAGCTGCAGCCCGTCATGGCAGGAAGACCTGGCAGATGAAACATGAGGCAGCTGGAACATTGCACCTATTCAGGGAGGGGAGACAGACAGAGACAGAAAGATAGACAGATACACAGAGAGAGACAGAGACAGACAGAGAGAGATGGAGACACAAATACAAAGACAGAGACAGAAAGAGAGACAGAGACAGAGAGACAGAGACAGAGAAAGAACAGAGTCAGAGACAGAGAGATACACAGAGAGAGACAGACAGACAGACAGAGATGGAGACAGAGACAGAGAGACACAAAGAGACAGAAAGAGAGAGACACAGAGAGAGACAGACACAGAGACAAAGATAGAACAGTGTCAGAGAGAGAGAGACAGACAGACAGACAGACACACACACACACACACACACACACACAGAGAGAGAGAGAGAGAGAGAGAGAGAGAGAGAGAGAGAGAGAGAGAGAGATATGCCGTGCTTCACTCTTCTTTTTGGTCAGTGTGGGGCCCCACCCCATGGGATGCCACCACCCAGTATTGCTGCCCACATTTGGAGTGGGTTTTCTCACCTCAATGAACATAGTCTAGACATGTTTAGACATAGTCTAGAAACTTCTTTGTGGACATGCTCGTAGATTTGTCTCCTAGAGGATTCTAGATTCTGTCTAGACTGTCAAGTTGACAGTCTGTAGCAACCATCCCAGTAAGTTTGGAAAACTTCAGGAAAATCTTGGGTAAAGTTTCCCCCTAATCAAGACCCTAGAACCTTTACTGTATTGCTATCGTTATCCTGTCCAGAAAATAATGCAGTGCTTGGGAAATTAGTATTGAGGAGTAGAAGACTGAAAAACCACAGGAGGACAGGTGAGTCTCAGCTCAATGTGCCTTTCAAGCATTCACTTCTTGGGGCCCCTGGCTGTGGGGGAGGGGAGCAGAGAGGAAGGAACCTCTGCCTGGCAGCTGTGAGTCTTCAGCTTTCACTTCTGTCTTGGTTCCGACCCAGGAACCACTGAGATACAGAGAACCAATGGGGGAAGTCGGTGCTTCTAGCTAAGAGTTTCAGGGAGAGGGACAAAGGGAAGTGATCTGGCCAGCTAAAAACCAAGCTCTAGTCTAAGGGCTCGAGGACAGAGAAAAAGGGTTTAGTGTAACCGCAAGGGTGCTTCTTCCTCCCTCCCACCCTGATGATCTGTAAAACTGTGGCTTCGGGCTGGGGAGATAACTGAGTGGGTGGAGCGCTTGCCACACAAATGGAATCGTAAAGCTGGATGCTGGAGCAGGAATCCTAGCATGTCCCACAGAGAGATGGGAGGTGAATCCAAAGGCTAGCCTGGACTAAAATCAAGCAAAGATCCTGGTTCAAACGCAATTCAAGGCAAGGGCCAACACCTGAGGCTATCCTCTGACTTCTCCTCTGACCTGCATTCACATACACACACCCACACACTGTGCACATTACATACACACAAGCACACACACACACACACACTGTACGCTTTATATACACACATATGTGCACACAAGTACAAATACACTGAGAGACACAGACACATGTGTACACATGAGTACACAGACACATACAGACACACAGACACACAGACACACAGACACACACACACACGGGGGTCAGGGGGACATACCCCTCACCTAATGCTTCTTGTTGAAGGGGCCATGGCCACATACATGCACTGAGAACAGATGGAGAGGCTGACTCCTCTTTGCCAGGAATTTCTTGGTTGGCTTCCTCTTTCTCTCTCTGGCTCCAGCCAGTAAGTCCAGCTGTGTATCTTAATTTGAACTCATGTGCAAGGAGAGAGAGAGAGCTGAGAAGTCTTCCAGGAAAAGCTTTCTCCTTAGCTGGAGCCAGAAATAAACCCCAGACTGGTCCCAAGCTAGAAGTATGTGTCAGACTCAGCACCTCAGTGGGCCTCTGCAAAGGCATCTGAGCTCTCGTCTGAAAAGTTTTCCATGACAATTATGAGTTCTGTCTGTTCCGTCAAAGCTTAGTCTTATTAAAGCCCTAAGCGTCTTGTGAACTTTAACGTATAGGTTTATTATGCAAAGTAGCCATCTATAGAAGAAATATGGAATCCTATTTTCAAAATCAAAACTTCTGGTCCAATGGCAGTCTTAAAATCCTAGAGGTGCAGCCATTTCTGAGCGATGGTTATGGACGCTTGCTCTTGTGTGTTGGTCATCCCATCCATATTGGAGTGTGTGGTAGAGACTCTCATTTAAGAGAAAGGAGAAGCCATGGCAGGCAGGGAACTCTCTGGTGCATTCAACAGAAGAGGGAGCGGTGGGCTTGTCTTCTCCCACATACCTATAGTTTCTCTCTGGGGTTCCTTAGGCCCAGGATAGATGGCTTGCATTTTATTTTAAATGTGTGTGCATGTATATGCATGTGGTGTGGGTACACATGCATGTGGAGGCCAGGGGACAACCTCCAGTGTTGTTCTTCAGAAATCATCCACCCATTTGTTGAAATAGGATCTCTTACTACCTGGAGCTCACCAACTGGGTAAGGTCACTGGCCAGTGGGCACAGGGGGTCTGCTTGTCTTGGTCCTTGGCCATGAGCGTACACATCTGTTCCCACACCTGAGCAGCCTTTATGGATGTGCGCTGAGTACAGAACTAAGGTCCTTTGCTTGTACGCGAGCGCTGGCACCATCTCTCCAGCCCCTCCCAGCTGAAATTAGAAGCAGAGGAATGTGCATGATCAGGTATTGGATATCTTCAGAAGCAGCAGAGGTCCATCAGATACAATGCAGAGCATGAGAAAAAAGAACAGTCATGGTGACCCTGGGGGTTTTGAATAATTGGAAATATGGAAGCTCTATCTTTGACACGAGGCAAGTTGTAGATGGAGCCTTTTAGGGAGGGGGCACTGACATTATTATGCATAAATTAAGTTTTAAGCGATCTTTAAAGATCACTTTTTTAAAAAAAATAAAAAGATGTTCATCTAAACTTATGATGATGGTGATTGCTATACATTATCTGTGAGAGGATGAAGAGCAGAGTGAGTGTGTAAATGCACACAAGTGAGTTGGTGGGCACAGACTGAGTCCTGGGGCACAGGGAGTGCAAGGAGAAGGAATGTTCATGAAGACAGTTGAGACACAGTCAGCTAAGAGGAAGGCAGGGCAGAACCACGATGGCGCCACGAGAGGGAAGCGTCCCCAGCAGGGGAGGTTATGAAGCAGGCAGGCGAGCCAGGCCACTGGCTTTGGAGGAAGTTGTGGGTATTTAAAACAAAACCAGTTTCCCCAAACTTGTGGAAGTGAAAACCAGGAGAGTGGGGTTGAGAGACAGTATTGCTTTCTGGGAATTTTGCCACGAAAGGGTGCAAAGAACTGAGGTGATAACTGTGAGAGGAGAATTCTTATAAAACAGGGGAAGGCGGTGCTGCTGGGAACAGCTCTAAGTCAGCTCCTGTTTTATCTTCACGGTTCTATACCTTGCCACTCCCACTTAATAACCTACCATTTGATCAATGCCATTTGTCTTAGTTAGGGTTTCCGATGCTGTGAACAGACACCATGACCAAGGCAACTCTGTTTGTTTGTTTGTTTGTTTGTTTTCGAGACAGGGTTTCTCTGTGTAGCCCTGGCTCTCTTGGAACTTTCTCTGTAGACCAGGCTGGCCTTGAACTCAGAAATCCACCTGCCTCTGCCTCCCAAGTGCTGGGATTAAAGTCGTGCGCCACCACCGCCCGGCTCAAGGCAACTCTTATAAATGACAGACAACATTTAATTAAGGCCGGCTTACAGTTTCAGAGGTTCATTTCATTATCATCATGGTGGGAAGCATGGCAGTATGCAGGCAGACACGGTGCCGAAAGAGCCAACACCAACCAGGAAAGGCCAAGAGCATTTCCTGCAGGTTTTTTCTGCAGTAACTATTGTTCACTGGTTTCCAGGAGGACATCCCCAAAGCCTTTTTAAAGAACCTTGCTAGAGGTCTCCCTTCCCCCCTGTTCTAGAGGGTCCTGTATCCGTACTGCCCCCTCCCCTTCCTCACGGGAATTTCACAGTGGAAGACTTGCATCCTTTGAGAGCTGTTGAGTCCCACCTTTGGTGGCAGTCTGTGTTTTGTGATGTCACACTGATCTGCTTTTTTTTCCCCCCCCTAGATCTTTGGAAACACCAAGTCATGAAAGAAAACTTTTCAGTTGTGAGACCCCAGATAGTCGAGAGATTTGTACAGAGGCTAATGGAGAATTCCCAAGACAACGGACCCGAGGTACACATTCAAAATGAAGGCTGTGCTTCCCTTTGAACAGAAACCCAGGGAGGCAGGCCGACATTTAACACACCCGTGGTGCTCTCCCTAAGGATATGATTCCTGAGGCTGAACCCCAAAAGACCACCATGCATTACCACTTTAGCATGAAAAATGTCTGTCCATTTTGGAGTAATCAGGAAATAGAAATTTCCTAGTCAAAAAATTGGTCAAATGTTTAAAGACAAACTTGAAACTTTTGAATGAGTTGATTTTTTTAAGTAACATTTCCTGTTGTCGATTTGTTAGTATAAAAAAGTTAAAGAGAGAAAAACCAAAAAAAGCCTATGATACACCTAACTAGGAAATATTTTTAAAATGTACGATTTGAGGGGGAAAGCCAATGACAGGCCAACAGCACCAAAAGTAACATTTTATCCACATCCTGCTCCTCCACAATGGAAGTAGCACCAATAACTTTATGTTTGTGTACATCAGAAAAGATATCTGAACACTTTAACACCCCAAAATGTAATGTTTAACAGTATTTACCCTTGGCAGGAAGTGATTGCTAAAATCAAAAGAACCCATTTTGATTGTGTCTGAAAAGGAAGAAAACACACAGTGTTTGGACACCAGTCTCGGGATCATTAATAAGTGCTAGACATGCAAATCAACTCCATTCAATTATTATTAAAAAAAAAAAAAAAAAAAAGAAAGAAAATCTGTCCTGCTAGGCATGGTGGTTCACACCCGTAATCCTAGACTCAGGAGGCTGAGGCAGCAACACTAAAAGTTCCAGGCCAGGGGGCCAGTAAGATGGATCAGTGAGTAAAGGGGCTTGCAGCCAAGTCTGGATGACCTGAATTCCATCTGTGGGACCCACAGTGGAAGTAGAAAACCAACTCATGAACATTGCTACATCTGACCCACATACAAACACCATGGCATGCTCACATGTATATGTAAACACACACACACACACACACACACACACACACACACACACGCTCACACACGCTCACACACACACACACACACGCTCACACACAAACACAAATAATGGAAAGCGGGGAGGGAAAGAGTTCCATTCCAGGGACCAGTGAGATGGTTGAGTAAGTAAAGGTGCTTGCTGCCAAGATTGGTGACCTGAGTTTGATCCCCAGAACCCACACAGTGGAACAAGAAAACAAACTCCAGCAGGTTGCCCCATGACCTCCACATAGGAACTTACACATACTAGTTAGTTAGTTAGTTAGTTAGTTAGTTAATTAGAGGAAAGGAACCAAGAATTCCAAACCAGCCTGGGCTACACAGCAAGACTCTGTTTCAAAAATTTAGTAAATAAATAAATGAAATTTAAAACTTAAAAGAAATGTATTGGAAAAATGTGTTCAATTTTGGGTAGGTATAGTTTTCTTCAAGTTTATATTTTTCTTCAGAATTTGGAAATGTTCCCATAATTTTTACATTAAATACCTTAACCCTTAATTATGAGGTAGAGAATTCTCAATTTTCAATCGTGGTTGGAGATCTGTTTCCTTCAGACTCAGACATATTCATATACTCGCTTGGCTTTCAGTTACACTGAAGCATCATCCTGTGTGCTGATGAGAGGCCCCATCTCCCAAGGGCAGAGGGCTTTAAATCAAAACAAACTGTGGAGTGTTTCAAAGACTGGAGAGGTGGCACAGGTGTGTACCTGTGCAGGTGCACACACATATGCATAAATAAAAATAGTGTATTAATCCTTAAAGACAAAAAAGGAAGGGCATTCTGACATGTATTGCCACACGATGACCCATGAGGGCACCTGCAGAGTAAAATGAGTGGAAGGATCCTGAACTCAACATTTCTCAGGTGCCCCGAAGGCAGGCTCTCAAAGAAAAAAGGTAGGATGGTGGTTTCCAGGGCCCCGGGACAGAAGGGGCAGGTTAGCATTCAGTGGGTACTGGCTTTATTTTGTGAGATGAAAAGAGATTTGTTGATGTGGTCATGATGCTGCCACTGTTTCTTATTTGATGACAGTTAAAAGGATAAATTTTATGATATGTGTATATATGTGTGTATACATATATCCATATATACACATATATACATATGTATGTATATATGTATGAACTCCTGCTCATATATACACACACATATATACATACACATACATACATATATATACATACACACAAACACACATATATACACACACACATACACACACACATACACACACATACATACACACACATACATACACACACATACATACACACACATATATACATACAAACACACACATACACACACATATATACATATACACAAAGACACACATACATACACACACATATATACATACACACAAACACACACACATACACACACACATATATACATATACACAAAGACACACATACATACACACACATATATACATACACACAAACACACACATACATACACATACATACATACACATATATACATACACACACATACATACACACACATATATATACACAGAAACACACACATATACATATACACACATACATATATGTATATATACATACACACAAACACACACGCATATACATATACACACATACATATATGTATATATACATACACACAAATACACACATATACACACATACATATACGTATATATACATACAGATACATACACACACATACATATACACATATACACACACACACACACACACACACACACACACACACACACGTGTGAATTGTGCCCTGTTGCTCAGCCCATCACCGAGGATAAGGATGAATCTTTGGTTTTGGCAGGGACAGAACATTGTGTTCGTTTTGAGGCCTCCAACTCCCCATCCTCCTGCTACCACTCCCCAGCTGCTAGGTCACAGATGTGTGTCACCACACCCAGCTAAGGATAACATCTTGCAGAAGGGAAATGTAGGATTTGAAGGTGGGGCAAGTCTCTATCAGGTATATCTGCAACTCAGGAAATGCTTGGAGAAGTTGGTAACACTCGGCTCCTCCCAAGTCCACGCCTGGCACGCCACCAACCCGGTACTCACCTGCTGGAACCAGGAGCTCACAGCCCCAACCCCAGGCAGCTTGTGTTTGCTCAGCTGTCACTAAGCTGTATTTGGTCTTCCGGGTAGGAAAGGATCTTCACCCTAACTCCTTTGTCCCCAGAGCTTCTTCACCGTTTAGAAGGGGCTTGGTGAGGAAGACAAATCTAAGTGGGTTCCTGTGGGGCTGTGGGCTGCACATCTGTCAGGACCCTCCTCAGAAGGTGTGGCCCCACACCAGAACATGCAAACCGGGAAGCAGAGCTTTCCTGAGCCCCTTTATGGTTTATTCCATGCATGGTGGGCTAGGCAGTGGTGTGGGGACCTCGGCCAGCCCTCCCATTCACAAAGCACCGATGTTTCTGCTGTTCAACAGGTGCACACTTGCAGTCCTAGCCGGTCTCCTTTAAATCTGAGGTTGCATGCTCAGCTCACAGTGACCTTGGCCTCGATGTTTCTCTTGGATCACTGCCTGGAAGTGTGCTGGGTCGGGCAGCCACATCACACTGACGCAGTGAGCTGTCCCCTGAAGCGCCCATGTTGTCCTCGGACACAGTACTGCCCCACCATCTGTCTTCTTGGATGGTTTGGTCTATTCTTGGCCTCTTGATGCTCTGAGCTCTAAGCATTCTTATTTAAGTCATTAGTAGCTGTGAAGTCAGATCAGGTCCCAAGTCCCCAAGCTGCCCACACTAGACCTCCCAGGCTGTGCAGCTGTCTCAGACATGGGCTGGGAGCACACGGTTATTCTGCCATGCAGCCGTCCATGTTCTTCTAGACCGCTTCTCTAGCATTCTGCTGCAAGCCAGGGGTACTGTCTGCTCTATTTCCTGAGAAAGTCAGGTCAATCTGGCAATTTTTCTTTAAAAACTCATGTCAGGTCCGTGTCTAGTCTCTTTCCAGTTTCTGGGAAACCAGCCTCCATCTATCACTGGTACTAATATTTTCCCCTTGACACCGAACTGGAGTTTATTTAAAAAGGAAGATTTTGAAAAATGGTAATTTATTTATTTATGGGGAGAGGCACATGAAGGCCTGAGAGAGGTGTTGTTGGGACCACATCTTGAAGCACAAGGAGGAGCTGGCAACATGAAGACAGGCAGGGGAAGGAAGGCCCAGCAGAGCGAGTCGGGGTGGGGTGGGGTGGGGTGAGTGGGCAGGGGATAGGGCTGGATGCTGAGTGTCCCTGCCTGCAACCCTTGGGAGTCAGTCTCCACGTCCATAGGAGCGCACCAACAGAAGCGGTGTTTTACAAACCTCCAAAATACTTTGTGCCTGCTACTAAACAGATGGTGTTGGTGTGGTGGCACACGCCTATAAAGCCATGGCACACATAATAAGCCCTGGTACCCGCCAAGCCACACCCAAGACTGGTTCTCCTGAACAATCAGTGCCCAGAGCAATCTGGGTGTTCACCCAGCCAACACCATCAGTGTGGTCAGGTTCAGATGTAATGGTGCCGGTCCTGAGGAAGGCAGCTCTGCTTACTGGGAATATCTGGGCCAGAGTGGGGGAGGTGGGAGGGTGAAACCTGCTTGAGCTACCTCTTTACATAGGCAGGAGGGACATTTGCAGTGACCCCGAAAGGTAGTGGGCACAGGTAAGAGTCTGTGGGAGTGCCAGCAGGAACCCCAGGGCCGAGCATCTGCTGTACAAGAGGCTGAGGGCAGCGTGTCAGGAGACCTGAAGCCTTTCTTTCTCACCTGTCAGCCACAGTACCCATCATGAGGGCCATCTCAGACACGCGCCCCCCACGTCCCTGCTCACATGAGAATACCTCTTCCTCCACCCCAGTCTCAGATCCTCATGGAGCACTGTGCTTGAGCTGAGAGCTCCTGGAGTGATCTTTCTGCCCAACTGCTATTGCCTCTATTGAGCCTCCTGGGAGAATCAAGCAGCAAAACTTCTCCTAGCTCCCCTTGAGAAAGTGCTTAAGGGAGAGTTCTGGCCACCTCCCACCTCCACAGTGTCATCCAAATTCTCCAGGGGCTCCTTACTCCTGCTGGAAAACCTCTGCTGGTGAGGGAGCCCATGGCAGAGGGCCATGAAAATTACCTTCTGCCAGCCCCATACTTCAGGGGTTCTGGTGGCAGGAAGTTAGTGTGAGAGGTGATTGCTATAGAGTTGATGGAGGCCTTGTTGGCTTGTACTTATTCCAGGAAACATTGCCTGGCCAGTAAGGGATGAGTCACTGGGGAGGGCTTCCAGCATGGCCTGAGGTGAGGTCACTGGCCACACCCTCACTAACCACCCTGTGACTTCTCATGGCTTCAGGCTTTCAACAGAAGCAAACCAGAAAGTTCCCTTTGCTATTATTAAGCCCTTTCCAGGCAAAGAGGGCTTCCGAGTCCTTGTCTTTGCACCAATAGCTTCTCCAAAGGCTTCCAAAGGCTCAGAGGGAGGCAGGGGCAGGAGGACCTGTCTTACCCCACCCACTGAAGGGGCCCTTATCTAAGGGAGAATGAATCCTAGGACTCTGGTTTAGGATCTTTTGCCTGCCTGTAGCTGGTCCCCGCCTCCCCAGCCCCAAGCAGAAGTTATCCTCAGATTCCATGGACCAGTCTTCATTACATCCTGCCAGGCTGATACCACTGATGACTTTCTGAAAAATATGACTTTTAGTATGTATCCTTTATGTAAATTTTATCTTAATTACACGTACAAACTGTGGTTATATCATATTAGAAAATAGAGCTATGGGGCTGGTGAAGTGGCTCAGTGGTTAAAAGCACTGGCTTCTTTTTCGTAGGACCCAGGTTTGATTCCCAGAACCTCTTTGGTGGATCACAACCATCTGTAACACTAGTTTCAGGGGATCTAGCACTCTCTTTTGGCCTCTGCAGGCACCAGGCACACAAGTAGTGCACGTGCAAGCAAGACACTTATTCTCATGAAAATAAGAATAAGGTCTAAAAAAGAAAACAGAAGTATGATCCTTTGGAACATGGCTTATAGTTTTGCCCTCATTAGTAACCTCTCTTATTGTTTTACTACATTTCTTTTTAAACTTTACTAACCATTCTTCCACTCATGTGCTTTATAAAGTAACATTTTCTTGTATGACACTATTATTATTTTTAATAATAATATTTTAATATTATTATTTACATTATTTATTTATTATATGTCATTTTTACATTAATTAATTAATTACTTGTTTGTTTGGTGTGTGTGTGCATGCACGTGTGTATGTGTGTGCCACAGCACATATGTAAAGACACCCTGTGGGAGTTGGTTTTCTCCTTGTACAGTGTGAACTGTGGGGTCATGTTCAAGTCACCAGGCATGCTGCCAAGCGGTTTTCCCGTTGTGCCATCTTACAGGCCCCTTCCTTTGTGACCTATTTTAAATGGTGGGCTTTTTTTTTTTTTTGAAGTTGATTATATATTATAAATATCTTTACATGAGGCTGAAGACATGGCTCCATGAACAAGAGCCCTGGCTCCTCTTCCAAAAGGCCTGGGCTGGCTTCCCAGCATCCTCAGGGTAGCTCACAATCTCCTACCTGCAACTCCAGTTCCAGGTGATCAACACCTTCTTCTGGCTTTTGTAGACACCAGGCACACAAGTCATATATATGCATACAGGCAAGACATGATACATAAAATAAACAACAGTGTGTGTGTGTGTGTGTGTATGTGTGTGTGTGTGTGAATGTAGAAATAGAGATGATATAGACACATATAGAGATAGATGTGTATAATATCTTTATAATATACATAGTTGTTAGTCAGTATTACTTCCTATAGATGAACCAGGTGGATTTAACTCATTTCCCTTAGAAGCCACTTGAGGCTGATGTCGGTTTTTTTCTCCTACTAGACAGCACATTAAGATGTTTGCATAAACTTTGCATACGACTTCATTGTGTTTTCATGTCTCCACTGTGACACAACTCCCAGCATAACTTGAAGGGATGGTGGTTTTCTTTTAATTCTTGGTTTCAGGGTTTCACATCAGCTGGCTTGGTTGCTCTTGGGCCTGTGGCATGACAGAAATATGAAGGAAGCACATAGCACAGGAAAGTCACCCACCTCAAGCCAACCAGGAAGCAAAGAAACAGAATAAGGAGCCTGAGGCCAGACTGACTCTTCCTTGGCACAGCCCCTGAGACCTGCTTTCTTTCTTTCTTTCTTTTCTTTTCTTTTCTTTTCTTTTTTTTTTTTTTTTTTTTTTTTGGTTTTTCGAGACAGGGTTTCTCTGTGTAGCTCTGGCTATCCTGGAACTCACTCTGTAGACCAGGCTGGCCACGAACTCAGAAATCCTCCTGCCTCTGCCTCCCAAGGAGACCTGCTTTCTCTGTCTATACTTCACATCCTAGCTTCCATCACTCCAGAATAATGCCATCAAGTTGGACTTCATCAATGAGGCAATACTCTGATGAAGTCTCAGCCCTCAAGAACACAGTTACACCCCACCAAAACCCACAGCCAGGAACCAAGCCTTTGGCATGCGATCTTTCAGGACCATTTTAAATCCAAACCATAATATTCCCTAAAGATAGATTCACAGGAGTGTTCCCCGGATCAGAAGGCTTAGAACTGTAAAGGTTGTTCCTTGCAAGAGTACTGAATCTGCTTCTGTAGCCTTTCCTCTGTGCTAGGTCCCCTCCCTATCTGCCATCTTGCCTAGTTCCTATGCAATCCTCAAAGCCCACCATGAGTTTTCTCTGAAGGTCAATATAGCAATGAAGTTGTACTGACAGGACAATGTCTTGAGCCTTGGACAAGCAGATCAGAGCAGGGGATCGGGGCAGGTCCTAGGAATAGCCTAGTTTCTGCAGCAAGAAGCCTACAAGTAGGGATTTATCTGGGTTTATCTTGAAATTGTCACAGAGAAAGCTCATGTAAGATTGCAGATTGCAGCTTGGACTTGATCCCCCAAGACCTCAGATACCCATACAGGCACTACAGGTGTCTACACAGGGGGACACACCTGTACTCGCTCAGACATAATGCTGGCTGGTTTTTATTGCCAACTTGACACAAACTAGAGTCATTTGGGAAGAGAGACCCTCCAGTGAGGAACTGTCTTCATTCCTTTGACCTGTGGGCAGTACCATCCCTAGGCATGTGACCCTGGGCTATGCAAAAGGATGACTGAGCATAAGCCATCAGGAGAGTGGGGCCAGAGCTCGTGCCACCAAGCTTTGCTGCTCTGTGCTCTGCTACGAGTTCCTGCTCAGCATCCCGCCCTGACTTCCTTCAATGATAGACTGTCACCTAGATGTGTAAACCATGGAATTTCTTTCCTCCAAGAGTTAGTTTGATTGGTGTTTTATCACAGTAATGGAATAACACTAGGGCAGACTCACTGGTCCTGCCTTTCCCAGACTGGTCCTCAGTTCTCTCCAGAGCCTACATCTAAGTTTCTGTGAGGGGCCTCTTTCCTGTCCCTTCAAAGAGTATGCCCAGTCTTCCACAAGAAGCGTTGAGGGAAGAGAGCTGTATGCTTTAGAACAGAGCAAGATGCCCAGGCTTCAGAAAGCACCCCCATCTGGCCCTCCCATAACCTGCCCTTTCCCCTGGGACATAGGGACATGTCCACTCAGAACCCTAGGCTTCCATCTAGGGCACTGTTCTAATAGAATAATGTTTCTAATGCTGTGATCCTTTAATACCGCCCCTCATGTATTGATGATGACCCCCAACCATAAAATAGTTTTTGTTGCTACTCCGTAACTGTAATTTTGCTACTGTTATGAATCATAATATATCTGTGCATTCTGATAGTCTTAGGTGACCCCTGTCGAAAGGGTTGCAATCCACAGGTTGAGGACCACTGATCTACACGTGTCTCGTCCCTTGACTGTCTTCCCCAGAGTGAACATAGACTGCACCCATGATATGAATACCTCTTGTATCCGAGACCAAGAGTGAAGTGTACTGTTCAGGCATGTGAGGGTCCTGAAGTAAGAAGTGGGGATCACACTGTAGACTCTGACTGGGGAGCTGCTCTCGCTTTGTCTCCGTACTTCACCTCAGAACTCAGAGGAGTTTCTGGACAGAAGCTCAAACCCAGCCATCACATTTATCTTTGAAAGCAGAACTAAATCTAGCACTCTAATAGTTTGTTGCTCTGACTTATAACCGTTAATGGTTGAGACACATGGCCAGCTTCCGTTTCTTCTCTTGTCCCTGGCTCTGCAAAGGTTCAGAGCAGAACTAAGAGAGAAATCGTCTATCAAGGGCTTGGTGTTGAGGGGAATTGAAAATGTGTCTATGAGCCAAAGTAACATGTTCCCCAAGCCCTTGCTTGATATGGCTGGCCAGAGGCCTGGGTGGAGCTGCAGGGAGAGCATGGCTGGCCAGAGGCTCCAGTGGAGCTGCTGAGAGACACACCATTCCCTTTTCAGATCACTTTCCGGCGGGAGCACCTTGAAGCCTGCCTCCTCTCCTTGGGCTGTGATGTGATGGCAAGAGAACGCAGCAACTTTGAGACCTACTCCATGTGTTATGAGCATGTCCTGCAGCATGTCAGGCAGAAGCTTAGCCAGAAGGAGCAGGTAGGTACCCGGAGAAGTGCAAAGGAGAAAGCTTGTGGGTGTGGAGGGCCCAGAGTCACCAGGCAAAGAAAATCTGAGTGGAGTGAGGAGAGATGTTCTTATGCCAAGCCTAGGGGACATTGGTGTCCTCCACATTTCTGTCCATTTGTTTCTTTTCTTGGGCCCTGGCACTCTCAGTTGCTAAGGTGACAGTCCTAGCAGCCCTGGGATGTAGGCTTTAGAGTATTACCAAGGATACAAGATGTGACCAATAAGGATGGGGATGGTGGTTTGAACATGCTTGGTCCAGGGAGTGGCACTATTAGGAGGTGTGGTCTTAGAGTACATGTGGCCTTGTTACAGGAAGTGTGTCACTGTGGGGGTGGGCTTTGAGACCCTCATCCTAGCTGCCTGAAGATGCAGTCTTCTCCTGTTTGCCTTTGGAACAAGATGTAGAACTCTCGGCTCCTTCTCCAGCCCCATGCCTGCCTGAACACTACCATGCTTCCCACTATGATGATAATGGACTGAACCTCTGAACCTGTGAGCCAGCCCCCAGTTAAATGTTGTACTTTATAAGAATTGTCTTGGTCATGGTGTTTCTTTATAGCAATGGAAACCTTAACTAAAATAGAATTTGGTATCAGGAGTAGGGTATTCCTGTGATAGGCCTGACAATGTTTTTGTTTGGAGGAATGTGGATTTGGGGACTTTGGATTTGGAAAACCATTGAATGCTTTAAGTAGAACTAAAGAGAAAAGTTAAGGGTTCTTTTGGAAAGTTGATTGTATTGGATGGTGTGTTGCTGGGGTAAACACATGAAGGAGTGTTTTCCTGAAGTGAACACAGGTAAAAGGCTAAAGCAGACACAGGTGAAAGGATGTTCTTCTAAAGCAAGCACATGAAAGGACATGTGATGAAGGATTCTTTGCTAATGACACCCATGTATTGATCTAGCCTTATATTGTGCACTTGAGCTCCATTTATTGTGAACTCCACAGAGAGAAATACACCAAAAAATTTTTGGTGCTGTGCTGAAGCTTCTTGTCACTTCCATGGATTCGCAGAGTGATGTCAGCTGGTGCAGACTCATGTGGAGTCTTGCTAAGTCAGACTCACATACAAGACACATGGTGAGGCAAGACCCTAGGAGGGCACGTGATGTTTGAAGGGAGTATAAATAGGACGCAACAGACTGTGAAAAGGGCTCGCTTATAGAGCTAGCTGTGCAACACTTCTCGGTCTTGAGTCTTTGTTGATCTTTGATTCACTGAGAGACACAGCTGAGAATTTTTCCTGGTGTCCCTAATGCCTCCTATTGACTCATGCCAATTCGGCTGAAGGCTGGCTGTCTCTGGTAGGTTGTGCCACTGCTGCTGATTCATGTTTGCTATCCTGACTCTACCAAAGTTGACTGCTGGTATATTTGTGAAGTATTTGCGAGTGGATGGAGCTGCCTCTGCTGACCTGTGAACTGAATTGCTGATTTCCGGACAATGCAGATGGGATTTGTTCCAAACAGGTCCACTCCCCCATATCCTTTCTTTCCCACTACCTCTGGCGGGTAGTGGGCTAGGAAGGAGGTTAAAGTGTTTAAGAACCATCATTAAAAGTACACATTGAAAAAAATTGAAGTTACATGGGACTTTTTGAGCCATCCTAATAGGAATATGAAAGACATTGATGCTGAGGGTGATTTGAACTCTGGACAGCATTCTTAAGATGGTTTGTGAACAATGTGGCTGGTTTTTGCCCTTAACTGAAGAGTCTGCCTGAGGCTAAGGTGAAGAGACTCACAATAATTGCATTGACAAAGGAACTTTCAGAAACACCCAGCATAAACTTTGTTCTCTGGTTTACTCTCATGAAGTGCATTTTGATCAAGCATAGTAAGCTAAAAAGAAAAAATACAAAATGTATGGTTCAAGTATTAAACCAAGTACCAGGAAGTGCAATAAAACTGAATCCCGTGGTCAAGGAGATAAACAGATTAAGGGAGTGGTGACCTCAGGGCAAGATCCCACCCAGCTAAGATGATTGTTTATGTGTTTACAGTTGTACAAGGAATAGTTATATATTATGTTAGGCATTATTACCTGGTTATCGTTTTCATTTTTACTTTTAATCTGGAATGAACTATAATCCAGAAATGGAGGACACTCCTATGATCCAGATCTTGAAGTTAGAAGATAAAGATTTTTTTTATTCAGATCCTGACATGGGATGTGACCGGCTTTGATATGGACCTTGAAAAATACTGGCCGTGAAAAACTTACGCCCAAGCTTGGTGGTACATACCTTTAACCCCAGAAGACAAAGCAAGCCATCTCTGAGTTCAAGGACAACCTAGGACAGAACAAGTTCTAGGTGAAGAAAAGCTTAAGTCCAGGCATGGTGGTACACACCTTCAATCTCAGAGTTCAGGAGACAGAGCCATGTAGATCTTGGATTTCAAGCTCAGTCTGCAGAGCAAGGTCCAAGCTTAGGTAGTGAAGGAGTTGGAAAACAGAAAGCTGGTGGTAATGTAATAACAATGGGGCCATGGTCCAACTCCAGCAAGCACCAGAACTTGGCAGCTTTGGCCATGTGGCTCTGGCTTTAGAGTCAAGAGTAGACAGGACTCCTGGGACAATTGATACTGGTTAGTTGAAGCTAAGAAATTAGCAGTGATTAAGAAGAGACCAGCATCACTGGAGTGAAGTCTTCTGGGAAGTGTTTTCTGAGAGCACAAAGAAGCTGTGTTCCAAAGATAACCCTCCCTTTGGCATCTGGTCTTGGTAATCTGTAAAAGTCACCCAGGTGGTACTGGTTTTTAAAGGCATAAAGGGGTCATGGAGGCAGCTGAGGCTTGGCACTGTGAGAGGCTAGGGAAAGCCACTGGTGAAAGGGTAGCCTCAGTTGCAGTTGACAGCCTGGATTGATGCAAGGAAGTTGAGGCTTGGCACCATGAAGACAGCCTATGAGAGGCTATTGGTGAAGCCTAGTTTCAGGGTAAGACCCTAGTGTATTGGAGATGTAAGGACCACGGGATGGCCACCAAGAACAGCAGCAGCAGTGGAGTCAACCAGAGCCTAAAGTGCTATGGAGTACAAAGATGGAGCTGTGATCCTTTGGAAGAGCCCAGAAGATCATGTGTGGATCCCAGACACTGAAAACAAGAAGCTGTAATGTTAAAGTTGCCTTGGAGACCCAAAGACATTAAGAGATGTCAGAGCCGTGGGAGACCTGCCAAGGAAAGCTGTTAACAGGGAGTGGAACCAGCCCAAGAGAACAAAGTCTGTTGCCGCTGGATGCTAGATCTGCCAACAGCAGTCAACAAAGATGAAAAGAGTTAGAGATACAGCAGACATATAGATGCTGAGTTTGGAGTTTTCCCAGCTGGTTTCTGTCTTGCTTTGTCCCAGTATCTCCTCACCATGATGTTCTGGAATGGTAAGGAATATCCTATGACATTGGAGATACATGATCTGCTTTTTAATTTTAATTTCTTAGGGGATTACAGTTAAGGGATTGCATGAATCTCAGAAGAAACTTTGAACTTTGGACTTTTGACATTGTTGAGACTGTTATGAGACTTTTGAAGTTAGGCTAAATACACTTCTCATTAGGCTATGGCTAGGTATGGCCCCCGTAGACTCATCTGTTTGAACAAGCCCATGGGGACCAGGGAGTGGAATGTGGTGGTTTGAATATGCGTAGCCCAGAGAGTAGCACTATTAGGAAGTGTGGCCTTACTGGAGGGAGTGTCTCACTGTGGAGGTGGACTTTGAGACCCTCCTTCTGAGGGTCATCCTCTGCCTGAGGATGTAGTCTTCTCCTGTTTGTCTTCAGAACAAGATGTCAAACTCTTAGCTCCTTCAGTGCCATGACTGCCTGGATGCTGCCATGCTTCCCACCATGATGATAAAGAACTGAGCCTCAGAACCTATAAGCCAGTCCCAGTTAAATGTTGCACCGATTAAATGTTGCAATATAAGAGTTACTTTGGTCATAGTGTCTCTTCACAGCAATGGAAACTCTAACTAAGACAGAAGTTGTTACCAGGAGTAAGACAGGGAGAGCCTTTGGAGGAAAAATCTTTATCTCTATCTCTATTTCTTTTTTTTTTTTTTTTTTTTTTTTTTTTTTTTTTTGGTTTTTCGAGACAGGGTTTCTCTGTGTAGCCCTGGCTGTCCTGGAACTCACTCTGTAGACCAGGCTGGCCTCGAACTCACAAATCCGCCTGCCTCTGCCTCCCAAGTGCTGGGATTAAAGGCATGCGCCACCACCACCCGGCTCTATTTCTTTCTCTATCATCTATCTCTCTATCTCTATCTCCATCTGTCTGTCTGTGTGTCTGTCTGTCTGTCTGTCTGTCTGTCTTCATATCATGGGTCAGTTTTAGTGGTGAGACCTCCTTAAAACTAGGTCATAACACCCAAAAGCTCATATTGTATATATTGTTTCAAAATAGATTGTATCTGAAGACCCATATAATTTTATTTTATACTCAAGGTAAAAATATGAAATTGTCCAAAAAAAACTAAATGAAGCATTAAAATATTAATCAGGGAGTCCTGGACTTGCCCACAGTTGATGACTCCCCCATAGTTGAACTCTGTATCATTGTAGAAGCCTGGAGATTATATTGTGGGGTTGTTGTTGTTGTTGCTAATTTGTGTGTACACATGTCTACACATTCTTGTGGGCGTCATTTCTCAGAAATGAGGTATGTTCTCTCACTAGAACCTGGAGCTTGCCAATTCATCTTGGCTAGCTGGTCAGCAAGCCTCAGGATTACGAGCATGTTCCATAGTGCCTGGCTTGCAGCTTACCTCTTGATGTGTTGTTAGAAACCCCAAAGTTTAACTGCCCAGGGTGGTGCAGACTTGTAACCCCAGGAGCTGGGAGGTAGAGGCAGGAAGGTGAAAAGGTTAGGGTCACCCTCAGCCATATATTAAGTTCAAGGCCAGTCTGGAATACATGAGGCAGGGAGGGAAGAGGAGAGGGAGGGAGGGGGAGGGAAGGGGAGGGAAGGGGAGGGAAGAAGGAGCCAAAGACAAACAAGGTGCCAAGCACAGCCCAGGCTACTGACAGGATCAGGATCAGGGGCCAGAGGGTTTTGGAATGAGGCTGAGTAGACACCAACTGGAAGGGGCTGCATGTGTGTTGACTGAGCCCTGCCTTCTCCTCCTCAGGAGGTGGACTTGCTACGAAGAAGTCAAGCTCCTTCTGAAGACTGTGCTGGCCAGGTGGGTCAGTGACTACACTCTCAGTCCATTAGAAGCTCATGTTGCCTGCAGGAATCTCGTCCATCGAGGCCTTATGCAGGCACATTTGAGGACCGTAATTTCGTTCTGCGTAAATGCTCTTCCTAAAGGGCGTTTTTTTTTCTAAAGTTTGTTAAGTTGTCTCTGTTATGTATTATTTGGGAGGTGGGTGTTATTTGGCAGAATTTTGTGGGCATTGCTTCTTTCTTTCTTTTTTTAAGATGCCAGGTGGAATGTACTTCAGAGATGAAATGACATTTGGATGAGGGGGTCAAGGGAAAGCCAGTGTGGTGATGAAGCCGAGACGGTTGCAGGGTTTATCAAAAGTGCTGTGCTTCAATACCAGCTTTTTAGGGCTCATTCATCCATCATACTAAGACTGTTCTATGAAGGGTGAGCACCTCTCACCTCAGCACTAGGGAGGAACCAACCTGAAGTTCTGCCACGCACGTCTACCCAGGAGGCTATTTGCCTTCACGAGACTGGACATGGAGGTGGTGCTAGCCTTCGCGGAACTATTCTGCTACCTGGAATCCCTCCGTTGCTAACCTTACCTCATGCCGTGTACTCTGCTTCATTTCCGGTAGATTGCAGAGCTCAGTCATGACATGATTATGGAAATCACTGCTCTGAGAGCCCAGCTCACAGACCTGGAAGAGGAGAATCTGAGTCTGAAAATCCAGATTAGAAAAGAGGTCCAGGAGGAGCACAGAGAATTAGTGCAGGCTTTGTTTATGACCTGCTTACACATAAAGGTGAGTGTCTCTCACCCGTGACTGGGAAAGCCCGTGGCTGCATACCAAGGGACCCAGGGCAAAAGGGACTTTGAGGTACCAAGAGATTCTTGAGTCCCCAAAATTCTAAGCTGGAAGGTTTTGTTTGGTTGGGGGTTTTGTTTTGTTCAATCATGCTCTTGTTATGTAGTCCCGGCTGCCCTGGAACTTGCTACATAGCCGATGCCAACCTCAAAGTCAAAACAATCCTATTGCCTCAGCCTCCCTTCTGTGAGGTTATAGACATGGACCATCTGGCCAGCTAGAAGATTTTGCTACAGAGAGAATTAGCAGCAGGTTGTCATTATTTTATTTTGTTCTGCTTACATTTGTGTGTGTGTGTGTGTGTGTGTGTGTGTGTGTGTGTCACCATGGGGGTTCTTGGGACCAAACTTAAGCCATCAGGCATGGCAGCAAGCACCTTTACCCTCTGAGATGTCACCAGCCTGAGTTGTCACTATGCTCTCAGGACAGACACTGAATTTTAGATAACCGAGTTGTTTATTCGACAACTAGCTGCTGTTGGAAAGAGGAGGCCTTCTGTTTCAGCTTCCCACCAGTGGCTACCTCTGCAGTTTCCATTAAGTGAGACACCCAGTAGGTAAGAAAAACCCCTCTGAGCTGCCTCGCTTGAGAGGAGGGAGCTGCTGTGAAAGAGCTTGCTGGGCAGGTTTGGAAACCGAACTAGTTTTCACAGATCTGGTTAGCCCTCAACATGTCCTTCTGCCTTTCTCCCACATTTAGAATTGGGGAGCTACCAACCTGTCAACTTTGGAGCCCCTCAGAAGAGAAATGACGGGACTCCCTGTTACGTCTTTGTGGAAGCTAGTCACTGTATAAACTTGTTTGAGCATCAGGGAGTCAGATGTCCCATGCTTAAGATGGTCCCATGAACCATCAGGACCTTGGGTACCCTGCCCTATGGATTTCAGCACTAATCTACAATGCCTCACTCTGTAGCTCTCTTCCCCAGCTCACTTCTGCATCACTGAATACTCTTTAGAGCCAGCCCCACTCAATCCCTGACCTCCCACCCATCTAGAGTGAGCCCTACTTAATCCTGTACCTCTCTGTCTCCAGTCCCTGGGAGTTCCAGAACAAACCCTATGATTACTTTAACAGGAGAGCCCCCTTGATGCTCTGTCTTTGCCTTACAGAGAGTATTAGAGATTTCTTCTTACTTGAAAAATATAAATGCTTACAAATCTTTAAAAAAAAAAAAAAAAAAAAGACCAAATTCAAAATGAACTGTGCCTAGAGCTACAGGAGAAGTCTATGAAAGCCAGCCTTTCCAGAGCAAACCTGCAGGCATAAGAAGATAAAGATAAAGATTGAACTTTTAACTCCTCCCACACTGAAGCAGTTCTACTAAACCCCCAGAAGTAGGGAATCCCTACCCAAGTCCTTGGTCCCAAGGTAATGACAATGTTCCCACTGATAACCAGCAGAATTGGCCAGGCTTCCTGCCACAGTTTCTAAGTGGGCACTGTCCTCCTGCCTTCCTCTTTGAGGAAGTAGTGCAGAGATGGGAAGGGCGTTCATGTGCCCATTTCTCAGCCCTGGGACTCTCAGCATCTAGTCTGCTGAGGCCACCACAATGAAATGGCACAGACTGAGCGAGCCGCTAAAGCACAGTTTATTTTCTCACAGTTCTGGAAGCCAGGAGTCAGAGATGAGGGTAAGAGCATGGTCTTCTCTATGGTCTGTTCCCTTCCCAGTGGACAGGAGCTGCCTCCTCCCTGCCCAGAGAAAGAAAGAAATGATTCTCTCTGCTCTTACAGGGTACAGTCTCCCTGAGATCAAGACCCACTCCTATGAAAGATCTTATGTCTCCAGACATTTGAGGCTGAATACATGAGTTTGGGAGGGGTCACAATTCAGTGCTCAGCCCTGAGTCTGTAGTAATAACTTATATAAGCTGTCTGGGCCATCATCAGCCACGGCCACTCTGGACAGAGTGTCCCATACCCACCGGAGCCTGAGGAGGCAGCCAGCCCATCGCCTTCCATCACTTATCCATATTTACTGAAACTCCTTTGTAATGGCTCATCAGCAATAAGGTCTCATCAGATTCTGTATCAACCTGGGAGCCATAAATCCACCTTCCCCAACTAACCTGATTTAGTCAGTAGATTTTCTCTGTCACCTTCCATGGCTCTACCCACTGTCCATGTGCCAGGTGCTAACAAACAAGGCATGTTCTAGGACCTGTAGGTGAACAACAGATGAAGCCCTCCAATGCGCCTGCCTTGTAACACTCATGAGGAAAACTGCCTGGGTGGAGGGCATTTCAATCCCGCCCTTCACGCCCTCAAACCCATTGGACTTCTTGACCTGAGTCTGCAATTTTCAGGAGAAGCTGGATGAGAATCAGTTTAATTTGATCCAGAAAGTATGTGAGCTCATTGGTGAAGTGAGAGCTGAAGGGATTGCCAACGTGAAGCAGCTAAAGAAAGCCTGGGGCTCTGCCAGACCTGAGGGGGAAACAAAAGAGAGCACAGCCAAAGTACCAGTCAAAGTACGTGAACTCGTGCTGCCTTCCTCCCTAGTTCCCAGCCTGCCACTGACCCATTTAGAGTTCCAAAGGGGTTAGACATTTTAAAGGGGTCCTGGGGTGGGGCTCCACATGGAAATGTGTCTTTCTGGAAGGCATGTTTCTGGGGTTAGGAGAAAGGAGCAAGAGTGGCCTGTTCTAAAAGTAGGCCTTCTTGGCAGGAGCAGCTGTGTGCCTTGGAGCAGGACAGCAGCAACACCCTGGCTGCTCTACTGTGCAAAGCACGGAGCCTGGGCCACTGGCGGCTGGCTGTGCAGCAGGCACACCTCAGAGGTCAGCTGAGCAGGGCAGAGAAGGTAAGTGTTGAAGAGAGGCCCCTCCCCCACATGCATACCACACACACACACACACACACACACACACACACACACACACACACACACACGGTGCTTCTGCAGCTGCCACACTGGTGGCAGGTGACAAGTGATAGGTGGCAGGCCCAGCCTTGCTAAAGAATCTGGAAATTGGCAATTGATCTTTTTTTCCCCTCTGGGAACAAGCAACCTTAGAGTGTTGGGAGAAATAGAAAACAGACAGGTGCAGCCAGCCGTGGAGATGGAAGAATGGAGCATAAGAAAGGTGAAGAGACGGAAGCGGGGTGTTTATTAAAGGCCTGAGGCTGGCTTTGGATTTTGTCCTTGATAATCTGAGGGAAATGAAGTAACAAAACAGTAAGAGGAAAATCTACTTTAAGCACGTTGAACACAAAGCACATATTGGTAGTAGTTTGAGAAGCTGCACTTCCTTGGAATCTGGATTTACTCTGATCTGTCGGGCTACCCATGACTAGATTCACACAAGCAGCGATCGTCAGGAACTCCACGCTATAGTCAGTGTCAAAGAAGGGCCTCTGGTGAGGCCTTAGCTAAGGCTTCAGATTAAAACCACAGAAAAGAAGCTCACTTCCCCTCTCTCTGTGTTTGCAATGCTGGCAGGAGTCTATTCACAGCAAAAAGGAGTGCTTGAGAATCAAGCTAATGGCGGAGCAAGAAGTGGCTTTACTTCATCAGCAGCTCCGGGCTTCGAGGCAAGCCCTGAGCAAAGCTCAGACTGACAACAGGAAGCTGCGGTGGCAGAATGATACCCAGGTACCTAGAGCCCCAGAGGTAGCCACCCCGAGAGTGGTCATGAGAAGGGACACAGTGGCAACCCGGAACAGTCACCAGAGCTCCCTAGCATTTAGAATACTTAGATTTGAGAGGAACTTGTAGTTAGTTCCCAAAGAAACTCAGGACAAATGGATAACTGAGGTACCTATAAACATATCAAGCAGGGTCTCCCAACATCTCAAGTACCCGGTACAGAGTCCTGGCTGCTCTCAGCAACAGCCCCCCCTCCCCCGCCCCCCGCCACACACACAGTCCCCAAGCCTCTCTAGCCACTGAGCTTCCCTCCCCTTCTCCCAGCTTCTTTCTTCCCCATATAACCCAGCCATTTTGGCTCCACACTCTCTTGCTCTCTCTTGGTCCCCCTCTATCTGCTCCATCTTCCTTTTCCTCTCTCACTCTTCCCCACCCTGTCTCCTCTCATGACCCTGTTCCGTCTACCAGTCATGTCTAGTCTACTACTTTTCTCTCCCTGCTCTGGACTCTTCCAGATGCCTCCAGCTGTTCTCCCCCTCATATCTATAATAAAAATCTTCTCCTTAACCATACCTGGGAGCCGTCATGTCTTCATTTTCATTCAGCTGCAATATAAACAAATTCAAAATTGGCATATCCTCCTCCTTCTCCTCTTTTTCCTCTCCCATTTTTACTTGTTGAGACAGGGTCTTACTTTATAGCACAGGCTAGCTCACGTCCTCATCCTCAGCTCCAGTTTTCTGTCTTTAACTATCTAGAATCTGGTTTCCCCCGAGACATTTTTAGAATAAAACCAGAGTCCAAGAGTCAGAAGCACTCTTCATCATGAATGTTTCTATGAAGAATCCTTGCCTCCTCAGAGGCAAGCAGAGACTTGGGTTCATTGCTGGTCCCCATGAAGAAGACTTTAGGGCAATGCAAATACAGCCTGTACTCAATGTGAGCATTTGGTGGGTAGTTAATCATCCAATGTTTAATGTTGAGAAACTCAATTTCTTCACCTGCTAATATTCTGTAGGGGCATTAACACATCCTGGCTTTCATTATAGTTTGTTGTGAGTTCTTTTTTTTGTTTTGTCTTGTTTTTGTTTTTTCAAGACAGGGATTCTCTGTGTAGCCCTGGCTGTCCTGGAACTCACTCTGTAGACCAGGCTGGCCTCGAACTCAGAAATCCGCCTGCCTCTGCCTCCCAAATGCTGGGATTAAAGGCGTGCGCCACCACCGCCCGGCCTTGTTGTGAGTTCTGATCCCTTTGACTGATGCCTTGGGATTCACAGTAGAAGTGTCTTCTGTCCAGGAAGTACCAGGTGAGGCAAGATCCTAGGGGTCTTGCTGCTTACCAGACCAGGACTAAATAGTCAGGCTGTTGTCCCCAGAGCCCAAGAACAGCGCAGGTCGCCATGCTGAAATGGCAGCTATGTCAGCTAGCCTCAGTTGCCTGCTGCTGACTGCTTTCTTTCTTGCCTTGGCCCTCCCTTGCTGCAGGCTCAACTGCTGAGGGAGTTGGAACACAGAGTGACTCAAGACTCTGTCACTCGACAGCAGCTGGATATCATAAAAACATCTCGCATGGAGAAGCTCCTTAAAGACTTGGAGCAAAAAGAACAAAAACTTCAGCTCCTGACAGAAGAGGCCGAGCGGGCTTCAAAGCGAGGCCAGCTGCAGCAGAAGAAGATGGACAGAGACCTGAGGCAGGTGAGGGCTGCTGAGCCTGCCCCTGAGGGCACCTGCCCCTGAGGGCCCGAGGAGCCAGCTCTCCACGGAATGTGTGTTCCCAGCACCCTCTGCTCCCCTCATAGCATCCTCTCTAATATGTTAGTCCTAGGCACACCTGGGAATGGTTCTCTGCAAACCACCCAGGGGCAAGTGCTTAAGCATGGTTGCTCCAGGCTCAGAGTCCCAGTGTCCTGATGACTACATGTTTTCATACTGCCTTAACCTTTGAGCTGGGGTCTTCAATCAGATTGTAGCTCACAGAGAACTGTGAAGCTACGATCTGGAAGAGCAGCAAGCGTATGAAAACTATAATAAGAGGTTTTTATTCCAGCGTGTCTAGAAATACAGAGTTGAACATGAAAAGCAAAAGTGGATTTCAGACATAATTTTTATAGCTATGCCCCCTGGGGAAATAAAAAGGGGTTATTATAATGCATGTATGGATTAATTCAACCTCAATAAGCAGACTACAGAAGATAATTCAATAAAACCCGACACAGAAGGTGCTTTACACATTTTCATGGGTGAACAAAGCCCTTAATTCATTCACTAGAGATAATAACAGACAGAAAAGCAATTTGAAAATTAAATTGAACTATTATTGGTCAAGGGTTTCAAGGGCTCTATGAGAAGTTCTGTGAAGAGAATTAAATTGAATTGAGGGAATGCTGAATAAAACACTTTCAAGGAAATGGAGAGAGGGGACGAGCTGTTGCAGAGTGAAAGGAAATTAGAATTTCACATTTATGAACTGGGCATGGTGACTCACGTCTGTAATCCCAGCACCAGGGACACTAAGGCATGCAGCTTTGTCACAAGTTTGAAATCAATCTAAGCTACATAGAGAAAACACCTACAAAAAAATGTACCTTTCCAGCCTTGCTGGGACTCGCACTCACTGCGTCTTACAGGAGAGCTGCATGGTACCTATCTTAGTTGGTGTGTTTTGTTTTTATTGGAAAGCCCCCTGCTATATAACAATCTCAGAAGGCGCAGGGTTACCTGGAGCCTGCTTCAGCCAGGCTTTTGGTAATAACCTTTTAGGTAACTCAGGAGGTCACATCAGCTCAGGAAGCTACTTTTTCTCTCAAAGCTAGAAAAATATGACCCAGGTATTAACCTTATAATGACCATTGATTAAAATTCTGCTGCCTGGCTTTTTATTTCACCAGCCGCTAACTATGAAGGAGTGGTATAGGGCCCATCTCTTTCAAACATGTTCATATAGAACTAATTACCTGTGTTAAATTTTCCTATTGCTGTGACAAAATACCTGACAAGAGCAACTTACGAGAGGAACGGTTTCTTTCAGCTCACAGTTTGAGGGGATTTGGCTCACAGTTTTGAGGGGATACATTCCATTGGCTCACAGTTTGGGGGATACATTCCATTGGCTCACAGTTTGTAGGATACAGGTTCATCAGGGCAGAGAAGGCAAAGACGCAGAAGTATGACGCTGCTGGTAATATCAAACCCCTAATCAGGAAGCAGAGAGGGGATGAGAAATAAAGCCAGACTATAAAACTAGACTCCGTGACCTACTTCCTCCATTTAGGCTCTACTGTCTTAAGTTTCCACAGTCTTGTAAAACACAATCTGGGAACCAAGTGTTTCAGCATGTGAGGTATATAAGACTTTTCACATTCAATCTATAATCCTACACTAATTATTATTTTAGTTATTGCTTAATTGTTATTTATTTAATGGCAACAATTCTGATGGAGTTAAAATAAGTATCTTAGGATTTTTCTCAATCAAGACACATGCCCATCAAAACTGCTAGCCCTTTTTAAATTACTTCTCTCCCTCTCTGACAGCCCTTGTGCCATGGTCACATGCTTCTTTACCCTAAGTGGCAGCAAAAGGCCACCAAGCATGTGGCCATGGCCAGCAGTGTCTTCTTTGGCCTCTCTCTAAGCTCCACCTCCATGGATGGCAGCAAAAGGCCACCAAGCATGTGGCCATGGCAGCAGTGTCTTCTTTGGCCTCTCTCTAAGCTCCACCTCCATGGATGGCTAATGACTAGCTGACTTCAGAGAACATCCTGGTCTCTTCTCTGTGCCTGGAAAGGTTACTTGGAGCATAGGATTGGAATCATACCCCGCCATAACTGTGACTTGGTGACTTTGATATTCTTCACAATCTTTCTTCATAGGTTATGAGGAAAGATTAGATAACTCATGTAGTGGGTTGGTCTAATGGTACTTGTATTCGAATGTGAATTTGAGGCCCCCAGGACTGGTGCCCCAGAAAGGAGTCTGGACTTAAGATACTGAGTGACCCTGCCCCTAGTTAATTGTGTTTGGTGAATAAAGATGCCAACAGTTAATAGCTGGGCAGAAGAGACATAGGTGGGGCTAAGGTTTGGTAGGCTTGGGAGAAGCAGAAGGAAGCTGCCATAGGAGAGAAGAACATGCAGGAGAGGAGAAAGGAGAGCCACCATGGGTTAGCTGAGCCATAAAAACGTGGCCATGAGGGCTGGCCAATTGGAGCTAAGAGCAGCCCAGATGAAACATAGTAAGTAATAACTTGGGATATGGATAGGAGGGTAGATTCTAACAGCATGGAGGGTAGACGGTTGCCCAGCTATTGTGATGCCTGGGAATATTTTAAAATATAGATGCTGTGTGTGTGTCTTTCATCCAGGAACATAAATGCTCTAAGGTGAGTAGAAACCCCATGCTGGGATAATTAATAATTCAACTACAAACTCAAATCCCAGAACAGGGACCAATAGCTAACTTTCAGTGGGGGTTAGGGTCCGTGGTTGTCATGGGCCTGTTAAGGCAGACAGGCCTCGGAAACAGATAGGTAACCTGGACTCAACCTCTCATTAACTGTTGACTTTGACAAAGACATTGTACACAAGGCAGTCCTTAGTAAGCATGGCTCTTTCCTCTGCTGGTACTTCTGAGATTTACTCAACCCGACTTGGCTCAGAAATTCTTGCTATGCCTCTTCTAGCTCCCACCCTGGAGTACAAGGGTACACATACACCCAGCATTCATAGCTCCCACCCTGGAGTACAAGGGAACACATATACCCAGCATTCATAGCTCCCACCCCGGAGTACAAGGGTACACATATACCCAGCATTCATAGCTCCCACCCTGGAGTACAAGGGAACACATACACCCAGCGTCACATATACCCAGCGTTCATAGCTCCCACTCTGGAGTACAAGGGTACACATATACCCAGCATTCATAGCTCCCACCCTGGAGTACAAGGGAACACATACACCCAGCATTCATAGCTCCCACCCTGGAGTACAAGGGTACACATACACCCAGCGTTCATAGCTCCCACCCTGGAGTACAAGGGAACACATATACCCAGCGTCACATATACCCAGCGTTCATAGCTCCCACCCTGGAGTACAAGGGTACACATACACCCAGCGTCACATATACCCAGCATTCATAGCTCCCACCCTGGAGTACAAGGGTACACATACACCCAGCGTTCATAGCTCCCACCCTGGAGTACAAGGGAACACATATACCCAGCGTTCATAGCTCCCACCCTGGAGTACAAGGGTACACATACACCCAGCGTTCATAGCTCCCACCCTGGAGTACAAGGGTACACATACACCCAGCATTCATAGCTCCCACCCTGGAGTACAAGGGTACACATACACCCAGCGTTCATAGCTCCCACCCTGGAGTACAAGGGAACACATATACCCAGCATTCATAGCTCCCACCCTGGAGTACAAGGGAACACATATACCCAGCATTCATAGCTCCCACCCTGGAGTACAAGGGTACACATATACCCAGCATTCATAGCTCCCACCCCGGAGTACAAGGGTACACATATACCCAGCGTTCACAGGACTATGGACTTGGTTCATATCACAGCATCCTCCCAACCTGGAGCTCTGATGAGCTGCTGAGATCTAAACTACATTTGGAAGAAGCCTACACACGAGAGTCAGCTTATAGCCTGGGAAATGTTATATCTGCAGAGGGTAGCCTTTTGCTCAGACATGGGGATGGCCTTCACAGCTGGGATGCAGATCTGGAAAAAGCTCCATCTTTCCATTGCCCAAACTGTCCAGGGGCTCCTGTGGGTCCCTGGTGTAGATGCTGGGAGCTGCGCTCTAACTTCCTTCTGTCTGCCCAGTAGAAAAGAAAAATGTTAAAAACACTGGGTAAAGGCACTTGCCTCCCGATCTGATGACCTGAGTTCCATCCTCTGGAGCCACACAGGTTGAAGGAAAGAACCAGTTCCCACAAGTTGTCTTCTGAGTCCCACACAGGTACCAGGACCTGCAGGTGCCCAGACACAGACACATGGACACGCAGATACAAATAAATAAATAGATAAAAAATAAATAATAATTTTTAAAACATGTATAAAGTTGTAAATGAACACCAAATAATGATAAAGCAAGGTCTGCAGAGATGGGTTTTGACCCTCTTTAATTCAGTTTAAAGCTGTTCATTCTGGTCTGAGTTCAGCCTATCCAGAATTCTGAACACTGTTCATCATGGGGTAGCCCTGGGCCTATACTCTCCCTCAAAAGTCACCTGGGAAGCAAGGGAACTAAAGAAAGCACCACACAGCATGTCTGCTCCCTGCCCTCTCTCCTCAGATGAGAAGCCGGCTTGCTCGGGAACGCAGTGTGAAGCTGGATGCCTTCCAGCGCGTGCAGGAGCTACAGAGTCAGCTTCATGACACCAAGCAGCCCTCAGTCCAGATGGGCTCCCCAGTCGGTGAGCGCAGCCTCCTCTGGCTAAATCACACAGTCTTGGGGACATGAGTTGAAGGGGGGCCTCCATGACTCCAAGACTGGGTAACAACCGAAGGCCAGGGAGGTAGTGAGTTCATTGTGATTATGAACTAAAGGAATAGCATGTGGGGTTAAAAAAAAAAACACTGCATTTCCTATTCCGTTCAACCAGTCGCAGCTGGTTAGAGGAAAGTATAAAACCACCTGCAGAACATCATCACACTCTTTGTCAGAGCATCTCAATGATTTGAGCACCACCGACCATGTTTCTAAGATTCAGAGAGGACACTATGATTGTTGGGTGCTGGGAGCTCAAGGGCACAGATGGCCACCAGAGTAGTCCTGTGGACGGTGTAGACAGTGGGCAGCATGAACATCAGACCCCAGAACTGGCTTCCTCCTCTGTACGATGATCAATTCCAGATGGGTGAGGAATATCAGATGTTGGTAACCATGCTTGGTAACCATGCTTGGACCGTCATTTGGATTGTCAAGCTCTTCCTTTCTGACCTGAACACAGACTGGTAGAATGTGTGGGCTTTTGAGGAAGACCGCCAGGTTAATTGACTCCCCACAGGAAAACGTGAATACCCCCATGCTTGTTCTGCACATTAAATGGAATAACACATATCCATTTACACTTAGGTATCCAAATATACTTAGGGTAGTCTTTTGTCAGTAATTGTATACAATGGGCCCTACAGTTTCATACATGTGTTTAGCTCTTTATCTGTGTTTCCTGTGGCTGCTTGTCCACGTGACCGAGCTGAAGAAGCATTTTTCAGAAGCTTGTTAAGAACGCAGCTGCACTTGCCCATGAAGGCCACAGGCCCACCCCCTGCCTCTGTGCTTGGCTCGCCCTTGCCGTGGGCTTTGGTGTCCCTGCCCCAGGCCTAGGTTCTGCCCTAAAACGGAGAGTTCTGCTGTGACCTGGCTGACAAGCAATGCGACATGCCTTTTGCTACAGAACTTTTCTTTCTGTCTTCTTCCTCTGCTTCTCTCCCACAAGACGGCTTTGTGATCCCTTCTAAGTAATGTGTCCCTGAGAGCTGCCATCCAGGACCCTCAGGGTCTGGAATTTATGGAAAAGAGCCAGAATGAGTAGCTTTCTAATGGTCCTGACTAGGAGGGTCCCTCTTAAGATTGAGGGAAGGGCCTCTCTTCTAGAAGAGAAAGAAGTTACTCTAGACTTCAGGCCTAGCAGATCCCTCTACATGTTGTGGACGGGGTTTGTAGCTGGGTCTGTGCCACCCAACACACCGGCAAAAAAAAAACACCAAGAAGTGAGTCTTTAAATTGCACTTTGTTCACAGAGTCAGCAATCTGAGGCGACAGTGAATTAATACGGTAAAAATCTGTCTTCTGTCTCATTACAGTCAGCATGGGGCGGGGCAGTTAATTATTGCAGTTTCCCCTGCCGCTCTGGTCAGGTAGTCACTGTCTCCTCTCTGTCTGCAGGAGGCAGGTTCACAGACATGGAAACCACCAAGTCTTGACTGCCTCGAGTGAAGGTTAACTCAGAACAAGCAAACCATTGACAATGTGTACCTGCAGATTTCCTTCCTGCAGAATGGAAGACAAATGCGCTCTGGAGGCAGGAAGGAATAGGGACAAGTTTAGAAAGCTGGCATCCCTTCTCTAATTCACTTGGCAGCCTAGCCGCTTCACCTGCGGGTACTATGTACACGCCCCTCTTCAGACAATTCCCCTAGCGACCTCAGATCTCTTGGGGCTACGCATACAGTAATGGCTCTCCACCCCTAATAATCAAATATCAACAGTTTCTATTTGAGTGTTTTCTCAATGTATTCCTGTATGATTCAACCTAAGCCGAAAGCTGAGTTAGGATGCATGCATAGTAAGGCGAATTGTACCATTAAAGTGAACTTTTTAGGTAACCTTATGCTTAGGCAACTGGGTGTGCACGTGATGGTAAGATGCATGATGGGAAGGGGTTGTTCATAGTAAGAAAATACGATTATGCGATCTGTATATGCCCCTCGTTAACCACCCTCCTCCTTCTCTTGAGCCCGGTAAAAGGAAACCCTAAACAATGACTGGGGTCTTTGAGTGCCCTCACTCCTGTGGCCGGCTGTCACTCTTGACTGTGTCCCTCTCTCAGTGTGCTTTGAGTAAAGCTGTCTTGCTACTTTCGCCAGGAGCCTGGCCATGCCACAAGCGGTGCGTGGTTTGGCTGCCTGAGCGGTGGAGGCGGGGTAGTCCCACAATGCAAATGAACCTTTAGGGGTGGAGCTTAGTTTGCCGTCCCTTGCTTGCTGTGGAGCTGTTCTCTGAAAGAATTCGGGTAGTTCTAGTGGGTCCCTTTTGTCACCAGAGAGTTGGGATTCCCTTTTGTGGCTTCCTAGGGTTGTTGTTCAAAGACTTTAAAACAGTCTCAGAAAGATGAAGGGACATTTTGTTCGAATTTGAGAGGAGAATAAGCACAGCGAGGATAAGCAATCAGTCTCAGCGACAGCTGTGTGGAAGGCAGCCGAGGGGTCCAAGGAAGCATTTTCGGTGACAGGGGTCAGCGAGCAGCTGCAAGCAGCACTGCGGCAGCTGGTATTCAGGGAAAGAGGAAGAAAGTCAGGAGTGGTGGTGAAGCATGCTAAGATTTTGGCCAATAGCCAAAAAGAGGATTGAAAGGGAGAAGAAAAAAATTGTGGTGTTTTGTTGTTGTTGTTGTTGTGTTGTTTTGTTTTGTTTTTTAAGTTAGAAAAGCAGACAAGCTTAGTGTAAGGCTCTGTAAGCACCTGTGCAGGATGTTTGGTGGGGGGTGGGTGGGGCATACAACGGCATAAGTTGTATAAGTTGTATAAGTCAATCATCATTGTGATTGACAGGCATCATTCATCTATTACTTTGGGGGAAGCATAGAGCAGCAAGCTTCTGAATATCAGTCCTCTTTGGAGGTTAGTATTCCTCCTGTCTACTTGGCACACCTCCAGCATTCCTGAAGGGTGGACTTCTGGCCACTTGACTGAGAGACCCATTAAGATTAATTATTTTTGTTGTTGTTTGGTTATTTTTAAATTATTTGTTTATTGATTTATTTATATTTACTTTGTATGGGTGTTTTATCTGCATGTATATGCATACTGTATCTGCAGAGTCCAGATGCCCTGGAATTGGAGGTTACAGGCGGATGTGAACTGCCATGTGGTTCTGGGAATTGAACCAGGGTCCTGCACAACAGCCAGTGCTCTTAACTGCTGAGTCATCTCTCCATCCCCAAGATGAATTCTTAAAGAAAAGGATAATAGCATACAATTTGGGGGCAGTTTAGAATGTCATTTCTCCAACCAGGCATAGAGGAAAACTCAGGTTCTATTATTTTGGCCAGGAGGAATATTCCTCTAATATTCCTCTAATAGGGCCTCAGCGAAGCCCTGCCACTACCTTTTTATAAGGTAATTTAAATATTAAGAACAGGCAAAGCATAATACGATTTGAATTCCCATTCAGAGGCCCTGAGCCTCCCAATGTCATCTAGCTGCCCAGCAAACTGAACCCTCAAGAGAGTGGCTGGATATTTCTAGAATTTCACTATAGCTCCCAAAACTAGAGTAACCATTCTAGTCTTTCATTATAGCCACAAAAACTAGAGTAACCACACCGTCCTTTTCCTTCTTGGGCTCTCCCCGTTGGCAGCATCCCCTCTACGCTACCTTCTCAGGAGTCTTGAGCAATCCTTTGCCTGTTTCCTTTCTCCACACTGGTATTTCCTGTCAGTCAAGGGTTCTGGATGACAGTTCTCTAGGGTGTATCACCCAGAAGGGATCTTGTAACTAACAATTATGTATTGATCGTGTATGTGTCAAGATCATAAAATCTACTAAAATAGAAGCCTTCCTTGAATCTAGGTTTGATAGCTTATGCCTGTAACCCTGGCCTATAATATACCCAGAGCCCAGGCTATCCCACCACTGAAGACAGGAAGGATTGAGTTTGGTGCCAGGCCATACCCGTATCTATAATCACATCCATATACATAATCATATACATATGCATAATCATACAATATACATAACCATATACATATACAAAACAACAAAAGCCAAGCAAAATTGATAATAAAACCACCTCTCTTGACCATACATTTCTTCTGTTCATAGTCAAGTGTTTTTCAAGAGTTACTTGTAATCACTCTCTGAACTCGCGTTATTCTATTTACAGCCCACATCCATTAAGGAGAGGGAGACAGAGTCACATAGAGATTTAAAATGAACTGTGGCTGTGAGTGTGAATAGTGTAGCGATAGCTTTCTCACTGACTGTCGTGAGCCTTCCGCGATACGGGATGCAGACTAGCCATGAACTGCCTGCCGTTCTTCCTGTGTGACTTGTGCTTCATGGGCCAAAATGGCTGCTTAAGCTTTCCAGCCAACAAGACATGAGAACACTAGAAGACTTCCTGGAAGTCCCGTCGGACCCTTCAGGGCATATCTCATTAGCTGGCCTTTAGCCCAGAAGACTGGGATGTGTAGCTTTTACTGCAGGACACTAAATGTCTGACAAGAAGCTGGGGACCCTATTTCTAAAGAAGTAAAGGGAGAATGACACTTAGTGACCAAGTACAGTTCTCTGCCATATCCCAACTGTCTGCTTTTTCATCTCTACCTCTTCACGGCTGCTCATCTTGCCAGAATCACAGAGTCCCCATGTCTCTAAGTGCATGCACACTACTGAATTCTCACCACCTGCTTCTGCAGTGTTTGAATCAGATAATTGCGCACTCCTAGGCACCTTCCCTGTTCCTTGTCATGACAGTGACTCTTGGGGCAGTCCACGGCTTTCATCGCTAGTTCTAGCCCTTCCTTCCAGAACCAGCCTCTAAAGAGCAGAGCCATTCAGAGCTGGGTCTGACGCCTCCCACGTTGTCCCCAGTGATGAAAGCCCCAGATCCCATGGCTTTGATCACCGTTTGTCAAGTCTCCACCTGCAGCTCAGTCAAAACTCTCCTGTGCACTCTAGACCAGTACATCTGGTGACGACTAGAAGTCTCGGCTTTGGAGTCTCTGGGTCACAAGTTCAGCAGGAAAAGCAGGACTCAGCCTCTACTCCTCCACTCTGACTCCTTTTGGGAACAAGGCGCTGTCTCAGCAAATGGTATTGCCAAATATCCAGTTGACCTGCGCCAGAATCTGAGTGCTATTCTTCCTTACCTAAGAACCTTGTTAATTAGCTACATCCCATTATGGAGTAGCTCTCAGTCTACTCACTTTACATCCCAGGGACCAAGTCTCCCACAATCCCCTTTCCCTTGGTCATGTCATCCCCGGGCAAACACACACACACACACACACACACACACACAGAGAGAGAGAGAGAGAGAGAGAGAGAGAGAGAGAGAGAGAGAGATCCAAAGTTTGACATCCTCACTTGAATTAAATGCTAAGGATAAGTTGTAATAAAAGTTTGTGTTAAATCTGGGTCTGTACATCGCAACAAGAGATCTACTTTGTTTTACTTTTTACTTTACAGGGCTTAGATCCCGGACCCACTGCTCCCTAAGTTCTGCTTCAACATTGTCAAGATATTCTCACCAACATTTTTCAAAGACGCATTTTATGGGCAGTAAAATGACAAGAAGGATTCAAAGACCAAAGACTGTGAGTGATTAAAAAGCTTGGCTATTTGTAGGAAACAATTTTTTAAAAAATTGTGCCTGGTGTTATGAGTCTGGGATAACCTCGAACTTACATTAGAATGATTCTATATTAGAATATTATCTAGGTAGTTTGGATCTGTTTTACACAGCTCTAGTGTTAAAATAAGCCCAAGGGCATCTTCTGGATTACAGCTCACTCACTGGCTCTGGAAATCAGTACCAAAGCCTTGCTGTATTCTCTTTTTGTTTCTTCTTTAATCATCTACAGTAATTAATTACCAGTATCGGTTCCCTTATCTGAATTCCTCCTGCCTCTATCTTATTTATTTATTTATTTATTTATTTATTTATTTATCTATTTGATTGATTTGCTATGCATATGTCATATATATATGTATATGTATACACACACGTAATATATATACATATATGTATATACACACACCATATATATATATATATATATATATATATATATATATATATATACACACACACATACATACATACATACATACATACATACATGTTCCAGCATGCACATGCTGAGGTCAGAGGTCAGGGGACGCACCGAAAGATTGATCCTGGAAATGAAAGTCAGGCCATCAAGCTTGGCAGCAAGCACCTTTACCTGCCGAGCCAGTTAATGGTTCCCAACCTTTCCTGGTGTTTCCTTTTGATTGAAAGTGTAACTCTGCAACTGTCAGTCTGGTTTTGGATAGAAGTTCATTGCGGCATGGAAAACATAGAGTTAAGAAACTGAGGAAAGAAGGTGGGAGCCAGTGAAGCCTTCCCAGATCAGGGCTGCGTTGCTGTGGTAACCCTCCCTCCCTTCCTCCCTCCCTCAGCCTCTGTGTAATCATCTTTCCCTAAAACATGAAACTCTAATGGAGGTGTTCTTAAGTGTCCACAAGGAGTTGGTTCAGGGACCCCCATGATACCAAAATCCACCGGTACTTAAGTCTGCTATATAAAACATAGCATTTGCATATTGAATAAAAAAAAACAAATAAAAAGGAAAGCACATGACTGTTCCTAGGTATGGTGGAGGAGAAAGTTTAGTATAGATATGTAGGAGAGCATGGCCAGAGGCAAACACATCTGGGTGAGTCTAGAGGGGACATGACCCTGGGGACAGCCAAGAAACCCAAAAGAGCAGATAAAAGGGACAGGTAACTAAAATGGTTGCATTATATAAGGAAAGGCAGCTGGAGGAAGAGCAGCCCAGCCCCTGGGCTAGAGAAGTTTAGGGTAGGGGGTAGGGTATGCCAGTCATATCCTGTAACAGCAAGGCTGAGGGATGCTGGGAGATCCTGGAGGCCATATCTGCTTTGATATGGTAAATGGGCACCTCAGGCATTTGTCCCAGGTTTGAAACCTAACATATATGATCTGCACACAACTTCCCAGATACTTTAAATCACCTCTTGATCACTTCTAATATTTAAGCAATGTAAAATAGTTATATCAATTAGGGAATATTGACAGAAAAAAATCTATACATGCAGTACAAATTTGATCATTTTCAAATATTTTTGGTCTGTACTTGGTTGAGTCCATGAATAGAACATGGAGAAAAACAAAAATAAGTATATTTGTTTTATTTGTAAAAGAGAAAAAAGATCACTTTTTGTATGGACAAAAACAAGACAGTTCCTGATTCGGTCCTTTATGCCCCTTCTGAAAGCTCTGCGTACTTTGTGGGTGTTGGTGGTCATAGCCCTTGTAGTTGAAGAGGCTCAATGGAGACCCACTGTGTGTGAGAAACTAGCAGGGCAATGGAGTAGGGCAAATTATTTGTTGACTATCACCAAATCAACCCACTAATAAACAAATATAAACTACTAAATAAACTAAAATAAACCCTACAACTAAGTATAGTGTGGTTCCATGAGTATGGATGGGTACAATAGGAACCCCAAGCAGGAAATTGAAGGCCAGGCACCACAGAGCTGAGCTGAGCCACTTCAAGCCTATCTGTGGTATGACTTCCTAAGCTAGGAGTAGACAATTGGACAGAAAAACACTGACTGATGGACTGTAATATACATGCAAGTGATTTTCTCAAAAAAAAAAAAAATATAGTGCAGTTCTGACACAAAAGGTAGAATACTAAAGAATGTTTAGGTTGTTCTAGGCCAGCAAGTCTTTTCTTTTTACTTGGAATTGCCTTTCCACAGATGGATTCATTCTTGACTTTATGACAAGAAGGCCTCTGGACAGAACCACTGATGTTAGTCTCAGGGGTAGCAGCTCCCTTTGCTATGTTATGAGAATCCTTTGCTACCTTAAAAAACAAAACAAAAAACCCATTACCAACTTGTTATTACAGGTACCAGTTAAGCATGACAGAGGGACTGAGGATGGTTCTCTACCCAGTGTGGCAGAAAATGTTCAACTTGCAACTTTACAAGCCAAAACAGCTCCATCTGGGATTTCATTCAGACCTGAAAGGTAGTGTGTGTGTGTGTGTGTGGTGTGTGTGTGGTGTGTGTTGTGTGGTGTGTGTGTGTGTGGTGTGTATGGTATGTGTGTGTGTGTGTGGTGTGGGTGTGGTATGGTATGTGTGTGGAGGGTGTGGTGTAGGTGTGGTGTGTGGGGGTGTGATGTGCGTGTGGGGGTGTTATTTCTGTGTGCATTTAGATGTGTAAAGATGACCCTAGCCCTACTAACCTTTCCATCCAGCTTTTCTTCCTAGTGTGTGACAGTCAGCCCTGAAGGACCGAGATGAACTCATCTTGAGTGTCCCTCCCTCATGAAGCCAGCTTTGGTCCCAGATCTGAAAGCATTCAGGCTTTGGTTTGCATTCTACAAGCTGTTTCTGGCTACTGGCAGCCCAGCAGTCTCTCTCAGTTTGAATTTTGAGTAACAAGGTAGGGAGGGAGGGTCATGATAGTGGACTTTAGTGCTGACTTGTCTTTACTAAGACATGAAGACCCAGGACTGGAAAGCTGGCTTATCTGGTAAGAGTGCTGGCCCCTCCCAGGACCCCTGTTTAGTCCCAGCTCCTACCTGTAACTCTAGTTCCAGGGGATCTGATGTTCTCTCTGGCCTCTGTGGATACTGGGCATGCATGTGATACACAGACATAAATGCAAGCAAGCATACATAAAAATAAATAAATAAATCTTTATAAAAATAAGTGAAAACTGTTATTGTTCAATAAAGATTCGTCTAAACAAATTTCAAAGCATTTTTCTTTTACATAAATTGTAGCGTGAAATACAAAAAAGCAATCTACACTATGTCGGCAAATGCGCTGGCAGGCCTCTGACCCGGAGTTCTAAAACCTCTCTACCTAGCTTGCCAAGTTAGCACCTGCGGGTCACTGCCACATCAGCCCCACAATTCCAAAACTCCCATGGCCTTTTGGGGTGCACTTCTTGCAAACCCATGCTTTGCTGCTGCACCTTTCTCTCTGGAAACCAGTTGAGTCACCACATGAAGGAAAATACCACACAGACTTAGTTCAGAAGTTGTAGGAACTCAATCACTGGGCACAGCAACTAGCATCCTAATTTATAAGCCATTCTAAGTTAAATCCTCCAATGGCGAACCCTGGCAGATCCACCATCTAAACTAGAGGCCTCTTGCTAGCTACATTTTTCCTTTAAGCTCTCCCCATCCAAAAGCAAGACACCTTTTTCTGTCTCTCCTCTTCTCCCTGACCTGGAAGTCCGGCCTACTCCTCACCCAGTGATTGGTCCCCTAAAATCTTTATTCATTAGGGGGAAGGTTCACAGGAAGTCAACAGGCAGCCCCTCTTGGGGAAGCAGAATTAGCATCAAAATACAAACAGCACCAGGGCTATCCACAACACTTCCCCCTTTCTGTCCAATTAAAAGCTCTTTTAATTTCAGATATAAATTAAGCACAACTATTACCATTCTGTAATTTCTTTTTTTTTTTTTTTTTTTTTTTTTTGGTTTTTCGAGACAGGGTTTCTCTGTGTAGCCTGGGCTGTCCTGGAACTCACTCTGTAGACCAGGCTGGCCTCGAACTCAGAAATTCACCTGCCTCTGCCTCCCAAGTGCTGGGATTAAAGACATGCGCCACCACCGCCCGGCCATTCTGTAATTTCTAAGGTACAAAATACACCTAACACCTAGTCTATCATTTTTGTCAATTAAATAGAATACTCTGTTATCTATCTTAACCTACAAATCTATGCTATGTCCTTGTTAGCTTGTATATTATCTGAAAATTATCTTTTCAATGTTAAATAGCCTGGGTTGGCTATGAGACTATAGCTAGTCTTTTAACCCCATCAGAAATCTGAGAATGACCAATATTATCTGAAAATATAGGAAGCCTAACACAGCTTCCAGAACTGAGACAAACTGCAGAGACAGCTGCCTACCTATATAGCTTCAGTATGTCAGGAAGTTGGAGCATCATTCTTCAGCCTTCTGGCCCAGGATAATTTGACAGACCTTTGAAAAACAGGAATTATTAAGGACTAGCTCATTGTCTTGGCAGAACTAAGCTGTCCTACAGGTCTGCAGGAGAGACAGGCAATTTCTGCCCAGTGGCCACCTAACCTCACCTGGAGGCAGAGGTGCGCAGCTGCTGCTTTGAATCCAGGAATGGGGAGCTGTTAGGAGCAGACTTGTCTCAACAGCAAGCGAATAAATAATATTAAATGTCACATTCTGTGGGTTTCTGATGTTTTTGAAAACTATTTATGTTAAGTAATCTGGACTGTTATCCATTAACCATTCTCAGCTGTTTCTAATTAAAATATCTTAAAAACACCCTAACAATAAACTCAGAGCCATGAGTTTGTTATCTGGCCCTTAACTTATAGGTTTAATCATCATAGATCAGTTTGTAATGGCATTTATCGAAGGACTGGATCCAAGCCTTGCATTTTTTTAATTTTTTTTATCAATAGAAGAAATTTATAGCAATGAAAACCTTGATTCTGTACCAAAATAAATTTTGTACCAAAATAAGGGATTATGATTTTAAGTTAGTAATTATTTTAAAGATTTTTACCAAATAAAATTATAACTACACAATTAATTTTAGTTATCTCCTCCCTGTTCAAATTGTGATCATTCTAAAATTACCCAGAGCCGGGCGGTGGTGGTGCACCCCTTTAATCCCAGCACTTGGGAGGCAGAGGCAGGCGGATTTCTGAGTTCGAGGCCAGCCTGGTCTACAAAGTGAGTTCCAGGACAGCCAGGACTACACAGAGAAACTCTGTCTCGAAAAACAAACAAACAAACAAAACAAAACAAACAAAAACAAAAAAAAAAAAAGAAAAAAGAAAAGAAAATTACCCAGAAAGACAACTTAGAATAACCACCTCCAGACCCCCAAGTCCAGGGAACTGGGGCGATGACTCTGATTATGGGCATTAAGATATCTTGTGGGGGTCATCTCTGATGATGACTGTGTCCTGACTGGATCCAGCTGAAAGTCCATGAGATGAGGAGTTCAAGCAGGTCAGTTCAGCACGTCTAACAATGAGAGTCACCAAGGCTGTATATTCTGTAATATACAAATCTCAAAATAAAATTTTAGTATCATCAAGATAACTTTTTTGTTTGATTCTCTGAAATAACAGTTTTTAGGGGGGCTCTCTTTGTCATATCTGATCTATATAACTCTGGAAGGTGTATAGAAAAACCTTTAGCTTGACTTTTCTCCCAGGGGAATAATATAACCACAAAACTCAAAATCACAACGATTTTGAAAATTAAAACAATCTAAAACAAATGAAATAAACTTAAATATTATATGAGCCTATTTTTAAGCTTTTTTATTTTGTCATGTCAGGAAATTAATCCAAATTTCCCATGGAGCCCACATTCAAAGAATATGAGTTTTTTGTAGACCTTAATATACCATCTATCTGTTATGTTCTCTATCTGGAGCCATAGACGTTTACTAATTAATATCTGTTTATAGTATGTAATTATCATTGCTCTCTACTTGGAGTCAGTGGCTAATTTTCCCTATCCTAGTTCTAAACCATGGACAAAATTCTCCACGTGATTTGGACAAAATTTGTATATAAATATACCCTAAAAGCAAGTAATCCCAATTTTATAAATTTATAGTTCAATCAATATCTGCCAAGAAGTAGGCAGCTTCCATTCTTCGGTTATCTGACTCAGAGTAACCATCTTGTCTCTTTTTACAGTATGAGACCTCAGAGCCCCCCCCCCCTTTTTTTTGTTTCAAGGTTCCCATGCTTGAGTCATGTGATTTGGCTCTGCTCCACTCACCAAACCTCTAAATTTCTAACTAAATATTAAATATAGGCTAAGACTCTTGAATTTTTAGTGGATTTTTTCCCCCACTTTGGGCACCATCTGTAGTGTGAAATCCCAAAAAGCAATCTATGCTATGTCGGCAAGTACATTGGTGCACCTCTGACCCAGAGTTCCGAAATCTTTCAACCTAGCTTGTTAAGTTCTCACCAGTGGATCCTGGCATATTCATTAGAGGAAGGTTTACAAAAAGTCAACAGACAGATCCTCTTGGAGAAACAAAATTAACATCAAAATATAAACAACATTAGGGCTATCCATAAAAATAATGTATCATCCTTTTTTATAGCTTTTTCATTTCTTGGAAAAAAATATGTGTATGAGTGTTTTTGCATGCATGCATGTATATGTATGAGGACCACATGTGTGCCTGGTTCCAGAAAAGTGAAAAGAAGTGAACAGATTCCCTGGGACTAGAGTTGTACATGGCTGACAGTTGCCGTGTGTGTCCTCTGCAAGGGCAAGAGTTCTTAACCACTGAGCCAAGTCTCCAGCCCACTGTAGCAAAATCTTAATTGAATTCTTTTTCTTGTTCAGACTAGAAAATCTATCTTGGGAAAGAGAGACAAGTGGGGGGGGGGGATGGGAACATTCACATTCATAAGTTTATACATTACTGTAGTTTGGGTCTCAAAGGTCTCCCAAAATGTTCACTGTATTGATGAGATTTTTGTCAAGTTGATATGTGCTAGAGTCATCTGGGACAAGGGACAAGCCACTGAGAGCTGCCTCCATTTCATTAGCCTACGAGCATATCTATAGGGCATTTTCTTGGTTAATAATTGATAGAAGCCAGTCCACAGTGGGCGGTGCCACCCCTATGGAGGTGATCCTGGATTGTGTAAGAGAGCAGGCTGAGTAAGCCATGGAAGGCTAGCCAATAAGCTGGTTCCCTCTGATTTACATTCCTGCCTTGGCGTCCCTCTAGATAGTCTGAAACCTGTAAACCAAATAAATGGTTCTCTCCCCTCATATTTTAGTCAGTATTTTAACTAAGTAACAGAGAGGCAAACTCTAAGACAGCCTTCCTCTAGGGAACTGAAGTGAAGGCTACCCATTCACCACTCTGTCAAAAATAAAAATAAAAATTAAAAATTGACTATTTTGCACAGACTCTGAAGGAGGCCTGGCTTAAATGGGACGGACTGGTTTATCCAGTAGCAGCCACTTCAAGGCAGCACAGCATCCCAATCAGCAACATGGGCATTGTTGGCTGGTTTTTTGCAAACTTACTGTGAAAATTAGGCCAGAGAGTAACAGAAAGGCTAAGTTCAAACAGCTGGCAGCAGTCTCACTGAAGAGGGTTTGGGCTTCCGCAAAGAAGGGTGTGGTTGCTGAGGAGATGAGCATCGATAAAAAGCTACATGGCCAGTCATACAGTCGAATACTTATAGTCACTGGGGAGTGGAACTCTAACAGGCTGGATTAGGAGGTGTGGCTTTGCGGAACATGCCACCCTGCTCCCCACCGTAATAATGGACTGATGTTCCGAAACTGCAAGCAAGCCCCAATTAAATGTTTTCCTTTGTATGAATTGCTGAGGTCATGGCGTCCCTTCACGGCAATGAGAGCAGTGACTAAGACTATGGTGGGGTTGAGTTCCAAATGTCACCTTTCTTACCTCTGCATGGCAGCAACACAAGCCCCTATTGACAAGACTAGTAGAGGTATTTTCGCCACATATTGTTTTTTTTTTTTTTTTTTTTTTTTTTTTTTTTAATGTGAACATGTGTGTAGTGCATGTGAAAGCCACAAGGGACCAGAGCCACTGAAGTTGGAGTTGCAGGCAGTTGTGAGCCTCCTGACATGGGTGCAAGTACCCTTAACTGCCAGGGCCATCTCTCTAGCCTTTGCAGATTGGATTAATTTATATGAGCCCAGGTAGCCGTTGTCCAAGGTCTTACGTCACTGAAAGATTAGATGCTCTAACTAGGGATGATTTCAGCATCCCTAGTTAGAGCATCTTACGGAAACTCAGACCTCCAGCTTTACCGACTCAAGACTGAAGAAATGTGAGAGGCCATTCTCATTACCTGAGCTACTCAAGGCTACATCCTCTAACTTAGAACATGTGGTGCTATCTCCCGACTGTTGTCAAAACTGAGAACTCAGGGAGCTGTTGGGAGCCGCAGTGATTCGCCATTCCAAGATGGCGCGGGCATCCTGTCCTCCCACTTGTAAACAACTGACTGCGCAGGTGCAAAAGGCAAAAGGCGCGCCAAAGTCACTGCCCATCCCGGGGCGTAATATGGGGTGATGAGTGAACAGCCAATCAGAAGTGAACACGCCACTCTAGGGTATATATAGCAGTGCCTTTCCCAGGCTTGGGGTCTTTCCGCTTCTGCTTATACAAGAAGTAAAGCCTCGTTTGTAGTAACTACCCGATTACTGCCTCCGTGTCCTTTTTCGCATGCGAAGGGGACACAAAAGAGGTGCGCGCAACAGGGAGCTACTGTACCTTTCAATTAGGCTGGCTACTTCCTGATAAAGGGCATGTTGGCTTTATTTGAGATTACCACAGTATTTCCTATGCTACTAAACTGATTCCTTGCTTAGCAGCAATACAATGTAGGGCTGGGGAAATGGCTCAGGGGTAAAGTTATTGCTGTACAAGAGCAGGACCTCGTTTAGATCCTTAGTACTCACATAAAAGCAACATGTGATGGTGCCTACCAGTGATCTCAGTCCCTGGAGGGAGGAGTAGACAGGAAGGTCCCAGGGACTCACTGATCAGCACTCTAGCCAATCAGTGAAGGTCCGAGTACAGTGAGAGACCCTGTCTCAAAAATAAGCTAAAGAAGAATTGAAAAAGACATCTGAGATCAACCTCCATACAAACAGATAGATAAACATGTATTACACACACACACACACACACACACACACACACACACACACACACAGAGCAATACTATGGGAATGTCGTGATGATTGATATGAAGAGACACTGTGACCACCGCAACTCTTATAATTAACTCTTTAATTGGGTGTGGTTTACAGTTTCAGAGGTTCAATCCATTGCCACTATGAAAGGGGGTGTGGCAGCATGCAGGCCGACATGGCTCTGGAGGAGCTGAGAGGTCTACATGTAGATCCCCAGGCAGCGGAAGAGAGAGACTCTTGGCTTTGGCATGGGTTTCTGAAATCTCAAAGCCCATCCCTAGTAACACACTTCCTCCAACAAGGCCACACCTTCCATCCCTTCAAAAAGTGCCAACAGACCAAGCATTCAAATCTATGAGCCTCCTGGGGCCATTCTCATGCAAACTACCACAATGATGAATGAAGAAACCACAAGTACATGAACTGAGTGTGGTGCTGGCAGGTGTGTTGTGGCAAAGGAGGCAGTCCTTATCCAGAATATGTACCTGTGTTAGTGAAGAGGAGTCTCTGACCCCATTCTTAAAGACATGGAAACTCCAGGCCAGTGAGAGACTCTGCCCACCCCACCCCCCTAAAAGAGCTGGGGTGATGGCTCAGTGAGTAAAATGTTTACCATGGAAACATGAAGACCTGGGTTTGAGTCACCAGAACCCACATAAGCCAGGTGCACTAGTGGGCATCAAATTCTAGTTCTCCTAAGATGAAATGGGAGATGGAGACAAGAGAAACATGCAGGTAAGTTAGATGGGCTGGACCATACCTTGATTGGGATTACTTAGCTATGCATAACTCTTGCCAACTACTTAAACCCAAGCCTCAGGCCAAGACCCAAAAAGATGGCCTTTTGGGGGAGGTAGCTTCCTTTCCCCATGTGGCCACAATAAATAAATGTTTCTATTATTGTGTGTTCAACTGGCTTACGGACAGGTGGCTAAACCCAGCTGTGCCACAGAGAACAGGCACCCAAAGTGGGGCTGTGGCTTTAAGAAATCTGTAATTCCTAGGCCTTGGCTGATCTGTGGGAGAAATGCTGCCGTTTGGAGCTGTGTGCTTGCAGAAGGCTGTCTGCACAGCTTACGGTGTGGAAGACCAGAATGCAGACACGAATGAACACAGTAATGCCTGGGCTCATGAGGTTTCAGAGGGTAACATGGACTCTCTTGGGAACTGAGCTAGAAGTCATTCATGTCACCATTTTGGCATAGAATCTGGCTGCATTCTGCCCATGTCCTGAAGAAGTGAATGAGGCTGAACTAAAAGGTAATGAAGTAAGTTATCTTAGTTCTTGTTCTGTTTGCTGTGAAGAGACACCATGACCAAGGCAGCTTATAAAAGTAAGCATTTAATTGAGATATTACTTACAGTTTCAGAGGGTGAGTCCATGACCATCATGTTTGTGGGAGTATGGCAGCAGGCAAGCAGGCAGGTATGGTGCTGGAGCAGCAGCTGAGGCCTTACATCTGATCCACAAGCAACAGTCAAAGAGAGGAACAGCCTGGGCCTAATGTAGGCTTTTGAAACCTCAAAGCCCACTTCCTCTGACAAGGCCACACCTCCCAATCCTTCCTAAACAGTTCACGAACTGGGAACCAAACATTCAAATGTAGGAGTCTATGAGGGGCCACTTTCATTCAAACCACTAGAAGCTGTTTAGCAGTGAAAATTTCAAAACAGCCTAACACCTAGGCTGTCAAACTACTCCTGCCTTCTACCCTTTCTCCAGTGAGAATGAGCTGAATATAAAAAAAAATTATATAGTTTGTCAAGGAAAGGTGTATGACCAAATTTAAAACGCAGACAAGTTTGGGACAAAGAAAGCAGCTATAATTTACTTAAGAGATTAGTGCCACAAAACAGAAATCTCATGTTCTGAATTAGGACACCAGGAATGGAGCTCTGAAAGCAAGACACGCCCCCCCCCCCCCCCCCTTCCATGAGAACTCTACTCTGAGAAAATGCAAAGTCATCTGAAAGGAGAGGTTGATGTGAGAATGCTGTTGAAGGAATCCCTGCTGGAAGGCATCCTAGGCTGAGGTTTGAGCTATGGTAGAAAGAGACCAGTCTCGGTCTCAAGCTAGAGCAGAACTTAGTAGCACCGTCCACATAGCACTGGTTTTGCAGACAAACAAAATGCAAGTTATATGGTCATGAAGGCCCATCCCAACGTCCAAGGAAGCCACGGAGACAATGTATGTAAAGGTCAGATGACCAGCAAAGAGACTGAGAAGCCACTGTGTGAAACTCTAAAGGAGAAGCTTAAGTTGCAACAGAGACCTGTTCTATTTTCCTGTTACTGAGATAAAAATAACAAAAGCAACTTGGGAGAAAGGATTTTATTTACAACTTCCAGGTCATGTTCCATTTTTAAGAAAAGCAAAGGCATGAACCATGGAAGAATATTGCTTCTGGCTTGCTCACAGGTTCATGATTACTTAGCTTTCTTATATAGTCAGGACCATCTGCCCAGGGAATGGTGCTGCCCACAGTGGGCTGGGACCTCCAATACCAATTTAGACAATCTCTCGATTGAGACTCCCTACTCAGGTGACTAGGTTGTGTCAGGTTGACAGTTACAGTTAAGTAGGACATGACTACATTACATAGCCATTTCCTCTGAGTTAAAACATCCCATTGGTAGAATGAATCTCCCTAAGACACAAGAAGTTCCAACTTGATCTGTTTCATCTTAGAGCAGCAGTTCTTAACCTGTAGGTTGCAACTCCTTTGGGAGTCAAATGACCCTTTCACAGGAGTCATGTATCAGATATCCTGCCTATATGATATTTACATTATGATTCCTAACAGTAGCAAAATTATATTTATAAATTTTATGGTTGGATGTCACCACATGAGGAACTGTATGAAAGGGTTGCAGCATTAGGGAACCACTCACTACAGGGAAGCTCCTAAGGAACCAGGAAATAACTCACAAGTCTCAGTGAGTTCCTGAAACTTACACAATTCACACCTCACTTAACCCTGACCACGGTTGTAAGCAGTAGGCTGTTGAGAAGGGAGGCTCTCCAAATTGTCAACTCTCTGCAAATCAGCAGAGAACTCTGGAATGGCAGCTTTTGAGTCAGCATCTAAGCAGGTGGATTGTTCCTTGATGCAGCTGCCTTTGAGTCTACAGTCTCATAATAACCCCCAAATCTACTGCTTCTCCAAATTGAACTTTGGTGTAAGCAACACCATCTGAGTAGACCTTTGTTCGCATCTCCCCAGGAAGTCTCACAGCAGAAGACACCAAGACATGCACCAGGGGAGGCTACAGGTATAAAGCTGGGCCAAAAGAGGCTACGCATACTGCAGCTGACAGAACTGAGAGGCAGGGCTACTCAAATCCACTGAAGCCCCGCTGTCGTCAGAAGCTCCAGATACTGAGAACGAAGCTGTAGTTTTTCTCCCGCTGAATTTGTTTTGCTTTAGTTAATGATCCTTGCTAATCTTCCATTTCTCCTTTTATTTACTGTGCACTGTGTCTTAGAAGCATGGAACATGGTTTGGTTGTACTGGCTCATAGTTAACGAGACTTCTTAGGGTCTGAGGGCAGACTTCATAATATAGAAATGTTGATACTGTTAAGACAATGGAACATTGTACTTGGACTGAACTCGCTTTATGGGATGACCATGAGCATGAGGGTCAAGGGTGGGAGGTAATGGTTTAATGTTTAGTAGTTTGTGACAAGCAGATTGGACTTTAGAATTACCTAAAAGACATACCTCTGGGGACATGGTCTCACAAGGAAGCTTCAAGAAGATTAGGAGAGAAGACCCATTTAAAAGTCCTTTGGAAAAAAGAGGAAGATGCAGGAATGGCGGTGCACGCCACTCTATTGAATTTCCACGCTCCAGAGGCAGAAGCAGGCACAGAGCTTGGAGTTCCACTTGAGAGCTACAAAGTGAAATCCTGTGAAATCTTGTCAAATTGCCACCACCCTCCTACTACCCCAAAAAGGAAGAAAACCTCATGTGTTCAAGTACTCCTTCTCTGCTTTCTGGAGTACTGATAACTAAACAGTTCCTGCTGCCAAGTCTTCCCTACCATTCCGAGGTGTAAGCCAGAACCTTTAAGTTACTTTTGCCAGTTATTTGTTCACAGTAATAAAAAAATTAATATATATGCCTTTAATATATATATATTTAAAGAGACAGGATCTCAAATAGTGGAGGCTGCTCAGGTCACTGGAGAGGCTGTCTTGAACTCCTGACTCACCTCTACCTCCCAAGTGGCAGGATAGGACTTGTAGCTCTTTTCTTTTTTGTGTTTTAGCAAAAGAAAGATTACATTCACTCAGAGAAAGTAGACAAAACATATGAAGTGTTTTTCTAAGGATAAAACTCCTAAAAGACAGCTCCATCTGCAGAGGACTGGGTACTGTGGAGCCTGGCTGCTGCAGGCTTAGAGGCTGACTACCTATGTCAAGCTAGTTCTACACCCTGTAACAGCCATTCCTTGCTGTGTTGGAACATCCTGAGACTAGTAAAAACCATTTGGTATCTAAAAACGAAGAACGTGATCAAATAGCATCTTGGTCCTATACAAAAGCTTCCCCATCTCACTGTAACTGCTCTAATAATATACCCACTTGCCGTGATTATCAATTTTTGTTTGTTTGTTTGTTTTTTCCAAGACAGGGTTTCTCTGTGTAGCCCAGGCTGTCCTGGAACTCACTCTGTAGACCAGGCTGGCCTCGAACTCAGAAATCCGCCTGCCTCTGCCTCCCAAGTGCTGGAATTAAAGGCATGCACCGCCACTGCCCGGCAATTATCAATTCCTTTATTCTGTACAACTTCTCCAATTGCTTCCATGTTGGATCATAGAATTTGGGGTAACCTAAATCTGTAGTTTCTGGACCATGGTCACTCAAAATGGCTTCAGAATAAACTCTTATTCCCTTAGATGACAGCTGCAGTACCTGCATAAACATTTAATATATTAGGTAATAGGTAAAACAAGATCCAGATCCCTGTCCTTAATTGCTGGGGAGCCCAGACAGAAATCAGAGGACTTGCAGAATTCAAGAGGCAGAGATGACAATCAAGAGACACGGGAAGCTGATTAAGTTCCCATGACAGCAGACCAAATCGACACTTAACATGCTTGAAAAAAAACAATGACAACAACAGGAATACATGAACATCCTGGACCTCCCCAACTTGTATCTATCTAGCATTCAATAAAAATTTACCAAGCATGCATCAAAACCAGAAACTACCACTTATAGTGTGGGTAAAAAACTCAATGAAAAGTAAATGCTAAATGTCGACATAGCAATGCTATGTAGACATTAAAAATTACTACTCTAACTAAACACAAGCATACACATACAACCACAAAAACAACTATGTAGAGAAAGGCACCAACATTTTACATCAACTACAGACATACCAGAAAACACTATTGGGGGGGGGGGGGAGAATTTTAATTAGTTTAATAAAAACACAATGGGACTGTAGATCAATTTCTAGCAACCTCTATAAAACTATAACCTCCATCAAGGCAGAGGGTGTGGACCTACCACGAAAAGTTGGAAATCTTTCAAATATGAAAGCCAGAGATATACCACCTTAACAGATCTAAAAACCCAAAAACAAAGAAGACTTCAATACAGCCCCCAATAGTGAAAACATGTATAGAACAAGAGATAACAACAGATTTGTTATAGAACACAATAGATACAATGTATCAAAGTTTACAGATACGTATGGAAAAAAAAATAGGGACCTTAGATTCCATATTTAAAATCATATTCAAGATTCTTTAAAAAAAAAAAGTGCTTTACTATCAATGATGTACTATGAATGCAATGGTTTTTGCATTGAAAAAAATACAAATGAGGTCAGGAGGCAAAATATACACAGGCTGGATTTACCAACAGATACACTAACAACAGCCTAAACACTATTGAATTAAAAAGTGCTAACACACACCCTTCAAGTACCCAAGGGGTGTCTATCTACAGCAAGTAAGGGGGATGGGGAGAACAAACCCTATTCCACCCTCTACTATTCACTCAATAATCTGTGTCAATGTTTTATTGCTATAAAGCTATGTAATTACCAAATGATAAGGCTAACAGGGACCAAGAGGCCTCAATTCTAAGGCAAATCACCGACTCTAACCTTACATCTAGACTTGCAGGGGAGCAGTGAATAACTTTAGTGTAACTCAAGTAATCAAATATAGATGTTTCAGCACAGTATCCAACAGGATCAGACTTCTTCATATGGCAGCACATGGCTCAACACTCTAAACAGAAGCAAAGTTTAACTGCATATGTACTCTCAACTAAAGGGTAGGATGTGGCTGGCAAGATGGCTCAGTGGAAAAAGGTACTTGTCCTACAACCCGTGTTCAGTCCTTGGGACCCACAAAGTTGAAAGAACCACAGGCTTCACAAAAGTAGTCCTATGACACAGACACACACATACACACACACACACTCCCTCCCTCTCTCTCGGATGACATGAGCTGGACGCGTGTCCCTTCATCAGCCCAGCTCTCAATATTCCTATGGTTGTTCTCCACGGACTAATTCACAGCCACCAGTCCCCATCTACACAGCAGCCTACAGGAGCAACAGACAGGAGACGGCCCAGCCTCAAACAGACAGGTAAGGCAAATACAATGTTAATTTCATAATCAAAATAGGACACTTTTGATCAAGAGACTAATAAACATTTATTTTAAATCAGTTTGGTACACATACATATTAGTTTTGTAGTTTTTTATGAACTCAAATAGAAACTTCTAAGTACAGCAGTGTCTGATGTGCAGCAAGTACAGCAAAGGTAAACAAGGTATCTGACAGGACTGGATCCTCAGGACAGGTCAGATGAAAACTCTGAAAAGGGTTCTATGTACCTTCTGGATTAAAAAACCCAAAATCATTAATGGCTCAAAATACTACCTTGCTAAACAAAGATGGAAAAGAGTCAGGGTAGCTGTGAATTCTGTGGCAAGAGCTTATGTAGAGACTTGCAAAGTGTCACTAACTTCCTACAAGGTTAGAGCAGTGCTCAAAATGACAGGAGCTTCAAATGAAGTTACAGTCTCATAAAACTTGCTACATATGCTGACATTTATATGGGGCAAGGAGTCACATGGAGGTAAATGACAATTAAACCAATTTTGCCACCTTTGTAAGGAATGGAAATTCTGTGTACTTTCAAAAGAACTTTAGCACTCTCTTAAAACTAACAGCCACAGCACTGAGATAGATTTTTGTGAGGAACCTAGAAATTACAATGGAAACATAACTGTGAGGTAAACCCATCTTTCCCCCCACACCTTTGAAGCCAGAGTTTAAACAAGTAAGGCACTTGAAAACACTAGATACATGTACAAATGTGCAAGTAAAACAACTTTAGCTGTACCAGCAAGTGACAAAAGAAATAGAAACTCCCTTAGTTTCACTTTACAACCCAACCCACATCCATCTGCCGTTTGTACGCTAAACCCTGGGAACCAAGCACTAACCTGTTACTCTAAAGAAACAAAAGCAAAAAACTTAAATGACGTAGGAAATCAAAAGCCTACTTCCAATTCCAGCCTCTAGACTAGTGCAGTGTGTCAGAGGCAAGGGAGAATTCCAAAACTGAGAAGCTACTGAAGTGAAAGTATGCATGATTATAGCACACGGGAACTGAGACCAAGGAGGGAGAAAAGAAGGCCAGAGAAAGCAGGCAGGGCATCATTGGAAATGTAGAGCAATCTCTTTCAAACCCTCAGGGTCTTTAAGTTACACAGGCCACATCTATTAGAAAACCAAGTGATTGTCTCATTTAAAGAACTAGAAAATGACTCTATCTACAGCTACTTCCCTCTTGCCTCATGTAAAAGCTACTTTTCAGGAGAACCTGATAGGAATCCTTAAGGAATAATATTTGGATACTCTGTGTATAGAGAGAAAGAGAAATCGACTTTATGTCCATTCAACAGCCCTAAGAAAAACGTTACATGGTTTGATATAAGGAAGCCTTTCAGCTTTATTATTCTTTAGCTTCTGTTTCTCAGCTCTGGAAAAACCAATGTTTTAATTAGGTATTAACAGTCTGTCATCCAGCAGCAGGTTTCTGCTGCTCACACCGACAGTTACATTCTCAGACCAAGTTTTGCCTTCCACAGTGTCAACACATTTTCCGTTCTGCCACCGTCTTGGTCTGTCTTAAGGCACTGTTCTGATTTCTTAATACGGTACACTTTATGAGTGTGAACAAGACCTGTTGCATATCCTTTCTTTATTCTAAATCTGGAAAGCCATGTGGCATCTTATTTCTAATATATAAAATACAACTTATCAAGCACAAAATTTTACTCTAGGGATAGTTTAGTACTAAATAAATTTAATCTATGTTTAAAGTGATGGCCCTCAATCTGCCTGACGGGTGGTCATTTGGCACTCTTCTCAAGTCTGGCCACTAAGTTACTCTGGAGTCAGGATGAAAGTAACAGACTTTAGGATTCTAGGGGGTATATTTAAACTGCAGTCAGAAGCTGCCTGCACAGGACAGCACTTTCCATAACTCACAGGAAGTTACATTTGGCATGTCAGAGGAAAGAACACAGTCCCTCAGCAGCAGCCATTTTAAACAAAAGACGACAGCCACACGGATTCATGCAGAATATTTTAAATGTTCCTGTTGAGCAAACTAGTTTAACTGACTTTTCTTCAAGGATGATGCTCCAAAATATCCTGTATGCATCCTTTGGAAATGTAAAGATCCTGGAACAGCGTCTTCCATGTGGGACTTCTTGAATATTTTGGTTTCAGTGAGTTACACAAGTTAACTGGCAGTCCACATTAATTTAATGGGTCTGTTTACAGAGTATGGTAATTTCGTTCTTTAGATTTGCAGAATTTATAGAGAAAGAATATTACAGCCTGCACACCCAAGACAAGGACGATTCCTCCAATGAAGCTGGCTGCATCAAAGGTAGACTTCCGCTCAGGCTGTGAGGTTGGAGTCAGAGTGGTATTTGCTGTACCTGCTATGATGATAAACAAAGAATCTTAAGTAAGTGTCATGGTATTGATCATTTCCAGACCCACCCAGGCATCGACTGTGCCCTGAGTTCAATTCTATGCAGGTCTTCCTGAGTCATGTCTTTATGACTAGAATTTATCTCCACTTAAGCCAAAATGCTCTTCCTCAGTCTGCCCAGGATGCGCTGTGGGTAATCTGCTAGCAAGTTTCAAATAGGTAAGAGCTTTTATGGCATATGCACTGTCTTCTTGGACATTCATCAAGTACTGCTAAAAAACATGTAATAATTCTGTGAATATATTTTGGTTATTGTTAAAATAAATGTTTGTTAAAACTTTTTGGCCTTACTAGCTATAGCTAGATAAGGCATATAGAAACTGAGTCGCTATTTTTCAAGTTAACAAAAGTAATAATCTATAATTTCAACAAACAAAATAACACATAGTTGTAAATATATTCAACACTCTGCTAATTTATTTTGCAGCATGAGAAAGCATTATATAGCCATAAGGGGAACAAATCTGAAAAGTAGAATTTCCACAAACTCATAAGGATCTAAAAGTAGTAACAGTTTAATTCTGTTTTATGGAACAGTATTACCAAGTCAGAAGAAAAAAGAACATGAAAACTAAAGTTATTAAGGAAGTAAAATGTTTCAATAGAAAACAAAAAGGCTATGACTGTACACACCCTCTAAATAAAGTCCAGGTCACTGTTGAACCAGATCCTAATGCATTCTTGAGTAGAGCGGCAACTGCGGGCTCCGGAGGCTTTTGTAAGCTGACCAACTTTAACATTAGCCAGGAGTGGTGCTGAGCCAGCACAGAAGCAAGTTCTAGGCACTAAAAACTTCAAACAAGGACAATATTTGGAGTGGCCAGATGGCTTAGTTGGTAAGGGCACATATTGTCCTTGCAGAGGACCCAAGCTCAACTCCCAGCACCCACATCAGGCTGCTTATAACTGCTTGTAATTCCAGCTCCAGGGGATGTCCCTAACCTCAGACACATGCACATATACAGACATACACACATGTACATAAATAATAAAAATATTTTAAAATATTCACTGCAAGTAATTTGTCTCTTTTGGGTGTTTGTGTGAGAACACAGTGGCTTCTCTGACACTGCGAAGCAGCACAAGCAGGAAGCCACAACAAACTTAGGTTACAAGAGCCCTTGGATCCAAGCAAGTCTAAGAAAATGAACAACTTGAAAAAGGAGGAAGTACAAATCTTGGCTTTTCAGATTGGTCTAATTAAAAACAACAGTTTTCCTTTCACTAAAACTGTTAATGGTACCACTCCTTCTGAATTACTGGTAGTCACAAATCAGTTTTAGCATCTGAGTACAGAAGGGTTTTAAAGAAAACACTCTTACTGAGTCTAAAGGGCCAGGCCACAAGTGACCACACATAACAGAAAAGGACTCAAGTAAACGTCAAGAGCCAACCACCGCCTTGGTGTTCTATGTTAGAAACTGCTTCAGTCCAGAGTATCTAAGAGTCGAACTGGACCCCGGCAACAGCACAAAGAACACAGTACATAACTGGTAGTTTATAAAGCCCCAATTACCTGATGTGACAACTGAGGGAGTAGGTGTAGGAGAGGAAGGTCGAGTTGTGGGTTTAGCTGGAATGAAAACAAAATGTATTTAAGAACCTTAAATTTCTAACCTCACAATTATCCTACAGGTAGCTTTTAATTTTTTAGAAAACAGAAGCCAAATTTAGTTAATGATCCAATATAAGCCCTTACACATTAAGCCAGCATAAACTTGTTTTTATCATAAGATCTACATCTATATAGATAGATACATGTATATATATGTAAGACACACATACAAAGACAAAGGAACAAGTATATTTAGAAAAGAGAGTTACAGGTTCCACTCGTTTCTGACAAATGATGCTAGTGTATACAGCTGAAGTACACAACTGAGTAGGCTGCAGGTGCCGAGCTTTGTTAAGGGGCAGAGGAGGAGATTACACTTTGTAATGCACAATCAGTCAAGGACAAGGAAATAAGCAGGCACAGTTGGATTCCAAGGAAACCTTACCGATTAGCATTAGCACCCAAGGCTAGCCCAATTTGGATATACTCTCCCACTCTGTATGAGGCAAAAGTACCAAACAAACAGAAAATGACCTCTGAAAATGAAGCACTTGATTATGAACATCCACTACTGAATGTAGACTCAAAAATTCTTATGTCAGTTTTAGAAAAAAAATTAAGTTGATACAAATTAACATTTGCCAGGTGTTGTGGTGTATGCCTTTAAACTCAGCACACATCAAGTTCCAGGCCATCCAGGGCTATACAGTGAGACACTGTTTCAAAAAGCAAACAAAACTTTAAAAATTGCAGTTGATTGTGTCTGTGAATCTATGGATGAGTGCACAGATGGCACAGTACAAGTGTGGAAGTCACCTTGTAGCTGGTTTGTTCCTTCTGTCATGTGGGTCTCAGAGGTTAAACTCAGGTCATCAGACTTGGTGGCAAATGCTTTTATTTTCTGAGCCATCTTGCCAGCCCCCAAGTTCTAACATAAAAGGAAGTTCTGTTCTTCAACAGTAACTATATGCCAACATTAGGCTTTAAGACAAATGTCACTAGAGTATGTGGAACTCTCCAAAAGGCATTGCTGGCACTCCAAAGTTAACAGGATCCTAGTAGGCTAAGATAGTCTTATTCTCATTAGACTATGGTAAACGTTTACTGACTGATACAAAGACTAGTGAGATACGATAGCCACCAACAACACCTGCTGTGCAAACCCGCTGACAAGTTTAAATCTCCAGAACCTAGGTAAAGGAAGGAGAAAACTGACACCAAAGCTGTCCTCTTATGGCCTACCTCATCTCTCTTTTCCCCAGGACTGAGCCCTTGATGACCCCTCCCCCACAAATTGGTTATCCAACACTAACTGGCCAGTCCTGAAATCATATACATACAAAAAACACTAAATGGACTAAGCAAGTTGTACACACACACACACACACACACACACACACACACACACACACCCTGAACCCCAAGGACCACATGCCTCCTAGAGGAAGTAATGACACAATTGTTTGTTACATTAGAAGATGTGACCTTGCCGGGCGGTGGTGGCGCACACCTTTAATCCCAGCACTCAGGAGGGGAGGCAGAGGCAGGCGGATTTCTGAGTTCGAGGCCAGCCTGGTCTACAGAGTGAGTTCCAGGACAGCCAGGACTACACAGAGAAACCCTGTCTCGAAAAAACAAAAAAACAAAACAAAACAAAACAAAAAAAGAAGGTGTAACCTTAGAAATTCTAACACTTTTATTTCCTTTTGTGGTTTAACTTTAAAAATTAAATATCTTATCAACTTCTTTTCAATCTTAGTTTTATGTGATGTTATGGGGGAAAATCCTATAGACTTGATACTTGGTTTTCACCATCCACTCTTGAAGTTAGTTAGGTGAAAGTGAATTCTTCACAAACAGTCCACTAAGCTATGTTAGGCAGTATATGCATGTTTCTGTAGCATATACATTTCTACTATAGCTGACTTCAAGCCCACTTTGGTCTTTTACTCTGCACAAGCCATAAGAATACATTTTATTAACACAGAAGTCTGGTCATGTGACAAGTTTAGATACCGTCTAAGTCTCTTGAGCAAGGCATACAGAGGAGCTTCTCAGTTTTCCTTTTGACTATCAAGTATACCAAACTCTGTCACCTAGTATAAGATGCTTAACATTTATGTCACTGTACCCTTACATCTCCATAAGTGTGAACCACCCTGCTTCATCTGTCAAGGTGTCCCCATATTTTCCTGTGTTTCCCACAGGCTGCCATTTCTGCCCCACTCAATACATACCAACCTACAAATTTCCAGTGCACAGTGTTCACTGACTTTATTCATCTAGCTGATAGCAACAAATACTGGCTAATTTCTGTCCCCATAGCCGTTCATCATCTGGGCTAGTTCTTGTCCTGGAATAAACGGTTTACTACTGCCCCGTTAAGACTTTCAAGGTATCAGTGAGACAAACTAACTGTACAATCATGAGTATAAGGAGAAAGTATAGCATCATCTTACAATAAAAAGAAAAAAAAACAACACAAACACACCTATTATCCATTCTCATAGAAAGTACACATGCTCAGTTATGCACATAAAAAGACTCAAAATAAAATAATTAATTTCTAAAAACATTCTGGCATACTGTTTAATAATGAGAACTGTGATACAAAACACCCACACAAGGTAGTTCAAAGGCTCAACATACAAACTAAGTAAACTTGTTGAGAGTCACTAAAAAAAATATTCAGAGTTATATGCACTGTCACAAAGGATATGCATTCACACTGCTATTGTGGTCGGTGGGTAAATAAACCCTTGCTAATCTTTAAAACTATACTAACATCTCTTAGCTAGTAGGTCTTTAAAACTCCACAATGAACAAGGAAGAAAAAAAAATCATCTTGTATTACCTGTAGAATTGGTTGGCACTGGAGTGGTAGAAGGAGTTACTGCTAAAAAAGAAAAGCCACAGAAAGTCGTGTAAAGTAAGCTGTAATAACAGTTCCCACTCTGAGAATATGACCTGTTTAGTTTTACAACCTAGACATCATTCTTGGATGAGCCAGTTGCCCATACCCAGCATCAGTTTCCTTCCTAAGAAACGAAACCATCAGTTTTTGTGGCATCTCACTTCCCCTTAAGACACAAGTTCACAGTTACATAGATGATTCAAGGCCAGAATGAACAACACGAGGCGGAGATGAGGGAAGGACCAGTTGTTTCAATTAGGCTTTTTCAGGGTGAAGACTAAAAGTCAGAGTTCCTCAAGTACAGAAGACACAAGTTTACTTTGCTCTAACACTTAAAAGGGAGGAACCTAACATCAGTCAACAAAACAAAGCAGGAAATGAAAAGACTTACAGCTGAATCATGAAACCAGGATTTTAACTGTCATCCTCTTTATCATCAGGATCAGGCTACTGGTGTCTAAGTGTTAACATCGAGGGCAGTGCTAACCTTACTCACCCCGTGCAATCATTTTCACAAGCAGCTCAAGTGAAAACTTACCAGAACAGTCGTGAGTGTTGTTCTTCTGGGTACAATTCATTACTGATTCACTTGAACAATAGGTCTGATTTGCTATGAAAAAGGGACAAAGAGCAATTACTCACTTACACTACACCTGTGGCTTTGCTTCTATGCTCTAGAATATGCTAAGAGCAAACAAACAAGCCCAACACGGCTGGTACGCTCCAATGACCTATGACCCTAGCACTCTGGAAGGGATCACAAGGATCTCAAGGTCTCAGACTAAAACCAGTTGTAGCGCAGAGCGGGGCTTTTGTTTTTCTAAAAAACAATAAAAACTGCTGTTCCTTTCCCACTGTCTTAGAGACAAATTGAACGTCGCTTGAGTATACTGAACAGATTAACCAGCCAGAATCTACAAGGGGATGTGGTCGAGTTGTTTCAACAGACGCAGTAGGGCCTATGCTCTGCATTTCCCAGATTCATTCATACTGCACATGGGCAGGGAGAGAGCATACCCTGAAGTTCCATCGCACAGCTCAACATACTTCTACCACAAAAAGCCAGTAACTCCCAGCTAATAGTCTAATAAGCATTCTGAACTCTGTGCTACTTCTAATACTCACTGAGTAAAGGAACCTAACACGGGACTCTGTTTTTATTGAAAAAACAAAACTATGGTTTCTGTACTTCCAGGGATGCCAAAATAAATCCTAACAAATCTTTAATAGACTGTTTTGCAGATAGAGAAAGCTGCAAGTACTTTACCTTAAGGGAAACAGAGTAATCTATGTTATAATTCTAAGAGAAATCTTATATTTCAACAGACTTCCATCTGGCTCACAGCCTTTAAATATTGCTAAATTAATGAACTTTACTTCACAAAAGCACAGAAAGCAACGCTCCCTTCTTATTGCTCCTTCACAGCTAAGCATTCAACAGCTCTCCACAAGGTCTCTCCACAGTTTACCTCCCAAAACAAATGACTCCACTTCCAAAGAAACTTTAATCCTTCCTTTAAAAGTTACTAAATCTCAACAGTCAAGTTTATGAAATCAAAAGGGAGGAGGGAGATTTCCAAGGAAAATGTTAAGAAACTACAGAAGTACTGAATTTAGAAGATGAATACTTCACACTACCTTAACTATTCTACAAAATTTCCAAATATTCAAGAATATAAAGTAGAGCCTGTGACCAGCTTCTTACCTTCATGGCACTCTATCCAAAAACAGGTCAAATTATTAGTACTGATGGCATTAGTACAGGAAACACAGCTGTTGAAGCTCCCACAGGTTTCTGGGGGGAAATTATGAAATCAATGAATTGACATTTCATTAGTTTGCTCTACATCTATTTTCAACAGTGAGCATTAGATACAGTTTTAATAATTAATAATCCCTTGAAATGGTCAACCTTTATAAACTGATTAAGAAATTTCAAGCATGGGACATCAAATTAATGTTGAGGACCTGAGTTCAGTCCCCTGGCCCCACATGGTGGAAGGAGAGAACCAGTGTTGTCTTCTGCCCTCCACTTGCATGCTGTGGCAGAAGTGTGTTCACATACACATACAGACACATGAACATTGAGATGATGATTGAAGCCTGGGATAGTGTAGCACACCTTTAATCCCAGCACTTCAGAGCGAGTGGCAGAAGACTATGAGTTCCAGACCAGCCTACAGAGTGAACTCCACAGCAGCCAGAGCTACATGGTAAGATTCTGCCTCAGAAGCAAAACAAAGGAAAAGTTCTAATCATCAACTACGAACCTCTAAAAAGTTAAGGAAAACAGGGTAGCGGGCAGACAGTACTGGGAAGTGATTGTCAGACAATTCACGGATTCCCAAGGCAAAACAGTAAACACTGTAACACCAACACAGAGAAGCCACTGCCCCCAAACACCAGAGAAAGAAGTTTTTGAATGCAAGTTTAGAAAAATTCAACTCTAACAGAAATAAGCTAATTCCTCAGAGATTTTTGTCTTCATCAGTGACTCGATTTTCACGATTTTCTCCACAACCAGGAAATGCCTCTAAAGGGGCCACTTTCATACCTGTGGCCTGATAGAAATCTAAACCTGTGAGTCCTGACCCCTCTGGGGGTGTGGGTGGGTGAAACGGAGTTACACAGCCCCCCCACCCGACCATCTGCTATCAGATATTTACAATACGATTTAAAACAAGTAACACAACTACAGTTATGAAGTAGCAACAAAATAAAATGGTTGGAGCTGCCACAACATGAGGAACTGTATTAAGGGGTGGCAGCATTAGGAAAGTTGAGAAACAAACCAAACAATCCAGAAATAAGAATTTAGCCGGCCAATTCTATGTCTGGACAAAAGCATGGACTTACAGAATGAGGCTAACTTCCTTTCTTTTCTAGAAACTAGCCGCCTGCAACATTCTCCTTTGCTTTCATCTTGCCTGAACAAACAGTTCTGCAGGAGCCCTGCATCCCAACATGTATTTACTGAAAACAGGACACGAAGAGGCATTCACAAAGTAATTCTTAAGACCCGCTATTCACAGTAGTGTTCGCTTGATAATGGGTGTAGCCTTCAGAATGTTACTGCACTCTGCGGCTTATCCCATAATTTCCAGAAAACACAAGTTATCTCCTCCGTGGGGATTTCAATTATACAGAGGCAATTAACTTGGTATTTCCAGGCTTCTCTTAAAACAATATTAAGAACTCACACATTACAAGTCTGGGAGGAAATTGTCAAGTATGTAGGAGTCAAAAAATATTTTGCTTTATCATCTTATCCGTGATAGAAATTCCCAGAATTGTTCTGTAATTTATTCATTTAAAGATATATGTTACTCTAGCATCCTTCTGAGGCTAACAAAAAAATCGGGTATTACGTACAGTTTTATTCACATAAAACGCTAAAACTAGAAAAGGCACTAGACAAACTAAAGTCAATCTTCAGGCTGAGAAGCGCAGTTACCAGATTCAGTGCGATAACCAATTTAAAACACGTCGTGTTTTCACCTCATTACTTGAACTTTGTCTTCCGTCTCATTTGCGTTGTCACGGCCTATGCCTTACACGACAAGCCTTAACGAACCCTAGAGTTGAACAATAGGCGTGTTGCTTGATCGGATTTCAGAAAAACGGAGAGACTGGATTTCAATCTAACGCCACAGCCCTCAAAACACCGGCCCCCGGGGAGACCAGATCTTTTACATGCCCCTGGGTTTCACTTGTCATCATCCGCCACTGGCCCCGTCCTTCCCTTACCACTCAAATCTCAGATACAGCCAACACCGCTCTGCCAAGTCAACGTGAAGTTACAGGAGGCTCAATTCCTCAGAGCCTCGCTGGTGGGAGGGGGAAAGGGACAACCGATTCATCTTAAGTCCCCCCCATCCCCGTCCCCTTCACTTTAAACCTCCGGAGAAGCCTCGAGGGGAGGACAAGAGCCTGTCCCGGGAGCCCAAAGTTTGCGCTCCCCGCCAACTGCGGGGTGCGTCGCCTCGCCCAGCTTCTCCTAACTGCCACCGCGGAAGCAAGCCACGTCGCCGTCCCGAGCTGCGGCGCGGAGTTCCCAGGCGCTCGGGGGACGGCGCCTCTGCGGGCAACGCTCGGGGAGCGGGAGCAGCCCCGCGGCCTAGCTCCCCACCCGTCGGGCCGCCGCACTCCGGCCGGGCGGCCATGTTGCGCGGGTCCCCACCGGCTCGGCCCGTGGTGGCGGGCGCCCACCTGGCGGCTTGGTGGGCGTGAGCGTCGTCGGGACCCCTTTGCTGGTCGTGGTCGGCGTGTCCGTCACGTTGGGACCTATGCTGCTGGTATCCTGCGCGGCCGACACGCAGAGCGCGGCGAGGCAGGTGGCGGCCCAGAGCAGTCGGCGGTAGGCGCCCGACATCGTGTCCTCAGCCCAAGGCGTCCAGGAGAAAAGCTGCGGCGAGCCAGGCTCCGTCTAGCACTGCGTCTCTACGGCGCCGCCCCCGAGAAGCCCGCCCCGCGGGAGCGCGCGGCGGTCACGTGAGCAGCCCGGCGGGGGCGGGGCGGGGCGGGGCGGGCGGGGGCGGGGCGGACGAGACCACTAGGAAGCCGGCAGGACGGGGAGAAGTGGCCGAGGGGACCGCCGCCACCTTGCGCCTCTGGGGCAGCAGTCCGTGCGCCGCAAGCGGTCTTTCTTGTCCTGAGAGGACCACGCGCGACACAATGGAGCTTTCCTCACATCTGCACCACGGAAGTTCCCCTCCCCCCCCATGGCAAGGATGAAACTGCCCACGTGACGTACGAGGGGCGTCCATCTGCGCCCCCGGGGAGGCGGGCCGCGGGGTGTCACGTGGTCCTCTCGGTAGCGCGCTGCGGGGTTCGTTTTAGCCCGGAGGCTCTGAGATCACTGAGCATGTGTTGTGCTGGCTGCGCTCGCTCGCTTAGGCTCTGCAGGAGCCGCCTTTTCTTCCTTGAAGTTTGATGTATTTTTAAGTGTAATTTTTTTTTTTTTTGAGAGTTCGGGAACTCAGGGTAATGACGGAACCACGTGATCAAAGAGTTTCTGCCGGGCCACCCGATCAGTGCGGGTGGCTGTGGGTGGATGGGACGGAAAGTGATCTGTCCGCCACGACGCGACGCTTCCCTGTCGTAACCGCCACCGGTGCCCTTGACTAACCTGCTTCTTCCGAGTCTCTCGGAGATCCGCAGTAGCGGCCGATCTGTCCCAACCCCAGTCGATCACTGTGGTCAGAAAAACGGTCAGGGATGAAAAGCCTTCGTGTCGCTTCGCACCCCCGCATCACAAGTGAGGAAGTATGAGACTTGGGGAAAGTGACCTGACCTGAGACTGGGATAGCCTGGTGGCAGAACCGGCATTTGCAGTGCTTGTTGGCGGACTCTGGCTCTCCGTAGTCGTGAGCGCCATCTAATGCTGGGTCTCACAAAATACTCAACGCTTGACATGCTTCTATTAAGTGGGTTTTTTGTTTGTTTTTAAAAATAAGACTTGAAAATAATATGTAGCGCTAGGGATGTAGCTCGTTTGGTAGAACGATTGCCCCTCCTGCTTGAGTCCCTGGGTTTAAACCCAGCACGCTATGTAATGCTGTCTTGAGCGTTTGCCGTGTTTTACGTTGCAATCTAAATGTCATTTTAATTATGCATAAGTTACCCTAATAACAAGGATATCAGCTGTTTCAGTGATGTCTGTTTCGCTGTAGTACACATTTTAAAAAATGACTGTAGAAGCTTTTTACAACTTTAGTGAAAGACTGAAAGCCCTTATTTCTGCTAGTAATGAATTCAATGTGGTTCCTTTGTGAATGTACTCCGTAAAATAAACATAAACCGGTGAGTTGTAACTGATCAAATCAATGGACTTAGCATTAGGGTGCAGTCAATAAAGTCATCATGAGAGCGTCAGAGAAGCTGCTGTTCTCTCAGACGCCTCACATGACACCTAGGCTAAAAGAAGACGCTACTCAGCTTCTAACGTTGGGAGATTTAAGAGCAGAGATTATGTTTCATCTCATCTTCCTGCTCCCAAATCGATGATCTCATTTGTCCCCTAGGATGAACACACTCTGCTGTGGGGACCATTGATTAAACAGCTGGTCACTTGAGTGCTCCAACTATAGTCATCAGATTTCCTTTATTCTTTATAAGGGGACAGTTTCAAGACTAACAAACTGCTGGCTCAGTTTATTTTAACAACATCTACAGAACTAGATCAAGATTTAGTTCCAAAGTCATTTTCACTGTTGTAGAAATAGCTTTATTTTCAGTTTAAAGGTGCAGAATTCTGTTTTATTTCTCAACGTTGACATTACTGTAGCTGTAGGCAAGCTGACTCTTTCTGTCTAGTCTTTATAGGTTGTATAATGACAACCTGGCCTCTATATAGGAGAAGGTAGAAAATACCCTACCCTTACCTTGTGCCAACAACCCCCCCCAACATTTCCAGTGCTTCCCGATGGTAAAACTAGTGAGCTAGACCTCCTTGGGGTCACATATCGGATATTATGTGTATCATGTTTACAGTGTGTAAAAGGTGGTGATTCCATTTTGGGAAGGTAGGGAAGAAAGCAGTTCGAATGTTAGGGAACCTTTGAATTAGTTCATTTGTTTTACTGAAAAGTTCCTATGGTATCAGTAAAAACTAGCAACACCACAGTATGACAATCTCACTGCCCTTTGCAATGATGACACACTGTTACTGAACTGGTTTTATGAGGAGACATCACTGAGTTTTTATTGGGTATCTACTGTACCAGGCATCATTAAAAATGTCTTCACTTGCTTTTCAGTCCAAAACAAACATGTTTAACTTAAAACACTTGTAAGATGTAAAAATTGAAGAATCTGGGATCATGGTGTTACTAAACCATTCATTCATTACCAAGTAATTGTTAACTGTTGATAGTTGAGGACAAATGCCATTTTTAATTTTATTTGATTTTTTAATTTTAGTTTGAGATAGAATCTCAGGTAGTCTAGTCTCAGACTATTGTGTATAAAGGATAATCTTGAATTTCTGATCTTCTTGCCTCTACCTCCAGCATGGAAGTATCAGTATGTATACTTTTAAATGGTGGTCATAAGAACCACTGTATACGTGATGTAGAAATTACTCTAAACCCTAGCCTAAGGTTTCTTCCGCACTTTGGTTATTGAGTTCCCAGATGAAAGACACACTCACAGCCTGTATATTTACAGTAAGCCCTAAACAGCACAGTAGCTGGGCAGCTCCCGCCCTCCATGCTGTTAGAATCTACTTTCTTATCGATAGCCTGAGTTATTACTTACTATTTACTGTGTTCCATCTTTGCTGCTCCTAGCTCCAACTGGGCAGCCCCCAGGGCCATGCTCTCTTGACCTCTAACCCATAGTGGCCTTTCCTTCCTCTTCTCCTGCACCCTTTTTTTTTTCTCTTGGTCCTCCTCTCCCCCCAAATCCTCGAAACCTAAGCCCCACCTATGTGTCTTCTGCTCAACTATTGGCCCAGCTGTTTTATTATTCACCAATCAGAACTACCTTGGTGGCAGGGTCACAGACTATGGTTCAGACTCCAGGTCTTGGGGGCCCACACTTAACATCACAATAGACAGTAAAAGACAAAAACCTCAACAGACACACAGATCTGAAATTAAGGTTTCTGCAGCCCAGGCAGAGCAGGAATGAAGAAGGGATAATGGCTTGCCGTCTCTGAAGACTGATGGGATTCTACTTTTATATTGCTACTAAAGGAAATAGGACTTTTCTCCTCTTTATAGGTTCTCGTGCATCCCCTGGTGGTCTGCACTTGTTGACTAACCTAGGCCAGACTTAAAAACTATAACCCCAGGCCGGCTGATCATCTGCCTCTACTTCTCTGCCGCTGGAATCACAAGCAGGGACTATTCCATCTAGTACTAGATCAGTTTCTTGTGCCAAGTGAGTATCTCAGTTATTTCACAGTATCAGATAAAGTATGTAAGGACATTGATAATTCTCCAGTAGTAAAACCCGTTCTTTGTTACCACGTCACTAGTTCTGGTCACGTGTTTGAGCCAGGATCCTTGGAAAGCCCAGGGGGTTCCATCTGGTGAGTCATGGTGGCAAGCCCTGTTCCCTTTTATGATACCGCCATCATGACCTGAGGACTAGCTCAGATCCTAGAGGGAGCCAGGGTTTAGTTACTCAGTTACGGTAGTGTGTAGTGGGTTGGCCTGATGCTGTTTGTATTCTAATGTTAATTTGGGCTCCCAAAATTGGTTTCCCCAGAGATGAGTCCACACACAGATGCTAGCTAAGTGATCCAGCTCCAAGTTAATTGTGATTGGTAAGTAAAGATGCCAGTAGCTAATAGCTGGGCAGAAGAGACATAAGTGGGGTTTAGCCTGTGAAAGGCCTGAGTTGGAGGAGGACCACAAGGAAGAACAACATGTAGGAGAGGAAGGAGGAGAAGCCGCCATGGGTTAAGGGTTGAGAGAGCATGGCTTGAGGGATGCCCAATTAGAGCTAAGAGCAGCCCAGATTGAACATAGTAAATAGTAAGTAATAACTCAGGCTATCCATAGGAAAGTTAGGATTCTAACAGCATGGAGGGCAGGAGCTGCCCAGCTACTGTGCTGTTTAGGGCTTACTGTAAATATACAGGCTGTGAGTGTGTCTTTCATCTGGGAACTCAATAACCAGAGTGGGGAAGAAACTCCAGGCTGGGACTTTAAATAATTGTTACTACAGTAGTGCATATGTAGTCCCAGTCCTTGGAAGGCCAAGGCATGGTGATTGTGAGTTCAAGGCCAGCCTAGGCTACATAGAGGCTCTTATTTTAGGATTTCCAAACAAAGAGTAGTTTTTAGATATCCCAGAGCTCTGTGAAGATGAGGGATGAACTCAGTGTGGTGTGGCTGTTGCAAAGCCTTGTAGAACATTTCCAGAGGACACATTCGGAGGCCACGTCCTACCAGCAGTTTATTGAATATCAAAATGAGCATCTGTCTATTGAGCGCTGACAGCAACCAAGTCTCTTTTTAGGTTCTTTATACAAAGTATAGGCTACTGAACTTGGATGACAAGCCTGAGTTTCACCTGAGGAAACAAAGGCCCAAAGAAGGCAGTGAAGCCGGCGCAGGTAGGAAAGGACAGAGCCCGGTTTCCACCCCAGCACACACTCACCATGTGGAACGGTCAGACGGTCAGACGTCTTCACCTACAGTAGACCTTTGCGCTGGTGTCTGTTTACTAATACAGCGACAGAAGACAGGATGGGGAAGAGTAAGGAGTAGCCTGGAGATAGTCTTTGGGCTGGTGGGCTTTGATTACGTGTGAAACAAAGCTTCATATGATGAAATGACATCACACACTTGCAGCAATGTTAGCTGCTTATTTTGATACTGTACCATAGTTACATAGGATGGAAGCACTGGGGAAACTGGGTGAAGGGTACCCAGACTCCTCTGTACTGTTTTTGCAACTTCCTGTGAATCTGTAATCATCTCAAAATAAATATACGCCTAATTTTAGCATATGCCTACTTTTAGCAAGCCCCAAATCAATGACCGGCCTGTCTCTTTCAGAATCCTTGGAGGACAAACCTGCTTTGGAACAGGGTCAGAAAAGTGCGAGAGAGGCACAAGGGTAGAGGTGGTAGGAGGAACTGAGCAGTCACCAGTGTGTATGGTGACACCCTCGGGGCTGCTGAAATCAGGGACGTCAGTCATCTCGTGATTCCCAAGTGACTTGGGACACAGATGTCCAAGTAAGAGACATTCACATGAACATGAATCCCTGTCTCCATCTTGAGATTCTCTCTCCTAGAGACTGTGGCTCAGGAGGTCAAGGACAAGGGCCTGCTGGTCTACATTTAAAACCCAGCCCTACAAGTGATGTAGCTTTAGGGACCTTCAGATGGAGCAACTGATAAAACAGAGTTCTGGTAGTGTCCCTGGGATCTACCACCACAAGGACCCACCCAAACCCTTGATTTTCACATGGCTAGCATGGCTCAGAGATGAGGACTCCATTACAACATCCAGCACACGTGTCCCGCCTGCAAGCTAGGCATGCAGCTTGTAACTTTATGCTCTTTTTTTTTTTTTTTTTTTTTTTTGCTGTTGTGTCAGTGATTTACCAAGTTTATTGCGATAGGAACTAGTTCCCAACAGGACAATTCATTTACAAATGCTTTAGATCCAGAAATCACTAGGTAACATTGCTAGGTTAATAATGTTCAAGGCTACAAGTAACAAAAGAACACCAGGAATAGAGCTGAGAGGTCACTTTGCCTTGTGTGATAAAAAAGTCCAGAAGTAGGAGGTGGTGAGGTTGGGGCTGATTGCCCAGCAGTGTTCCTGGCTTTCAGCCTATCTGTATTCAAGTCATGATGAAGGGGTGGGAGCCAGATCACTGGCATTCCTCTGACCCACTAGCCGCAGTGCTCTCAAATGGCCTTCCCGCTGTAAAGGAGTCTGGGAAACTGAGTTGTTTTTTTGTAGTCTCTATGGTGGAGGGAGGAGAGGAAAAGGGGGAATGATTAAGTGTTAGGTGAGCCAACCTAATGTGTCTGCCACTGCCATCAAATCAAATGTTATCAAGCACCATTTAATTAAATATAGAGAACAGCTGATCCAATGCACAGCAATAAAGCGTCACAGAAAATGTGATTGGTATGAAAGTCATGTATAGAGGATTCCACTGTCTGCAATACTGCAGAGAAGCAGCGGTCTCTCGTTCTCTGTTGGAACTAATTCTAGTTGTCTAAGGACGTCGGTTCCTTCGATTAGTTGCCTGCATAGGAGGGAATAAAAGTGTGGTCAGTAACGAATTTCCATATCTAGCTCACAATCACAAATGGGGTGCTACCCAACTATAGCTAAGGCTATTACAAATGAACTGCGTTTGTAAATATCTATTTACCTAATGGCTCTAGGTGTGCCTGCTTTGCTGCCCATATGCCCAGCACCACTATTCAGGCAGTGGTCCCTCCTGCCCTGAAGCTGTTTGCTGATGCAGTTTTTTGGCCTGCTTCCCTGCATTTGCTCTGGTGCCTATCCATCCTCCTGGCAACCTTCTTTCTCACTGCAGGCAGGAGGGACTGTCAGAAACACAAATCTGATGTCACCTCTCTGCTCTAGACCCTTCAGTAATTCTTCACTGTTTTAAGATGAGGACGAGAACCTCCTGTACCCCTGCCAAGCCTGCCTGTTGTGCCTTCTTCTGCCCCTCAGGGATGTCTTGTTCTGCTCCACACAGATGGCTTCCAGTACTTTAGCCATCTGGTACTTTCCAGCCATAGCCGACCCCCTTCCCTCTGCCCAGCCATCTCCTGGCCTACCTTCAGTTCTCATCTCAGTCTTTAGGTTCTTGGGAAAGAGTTTCAAGGATTCATATTTGTACTAGGCTCCCCTCACTGCTAGTGCTACTACAAGGGTAAAATATTTTTCTTTAAATTTAATACTACTCTCCCTTCCTCCCCCCTCTTTCCGTGTGTGTGTGCATGAGCGTGCCAGAGGGGTGTGAATGAGTATGCAGGTGTGCATGTATGCAAGTAAGAGGACAACTTTCAGGAGGAGGCTCTCTCCCCCCACCATGGGGTCCAGGAATCAAACCCAGATCATCGGGCTTGTGTGGCAAGTGCTTTTTACCCACCGAGCCACCTCACTGGCCCTGGAATCTTTTATCTATTTATTTATTTTTGTTAACTTCTGGTTCTTCCTTGAGGGCAGAGGTATACTTTTGTTCAAAGCCTGGCACATACTAGGCACCTAACCCCTACCCACTGGGTACATGAGTAAGGACTCAAGCCCATGCTAACCTGGGCCTCTGCAGACACTCGCTGGCCTTGAGCTAGCGCCCCCTAGTGATGCTAGACTTGATGTTTTTAGCTAGAAGCCAGTGGCATGGAACTGTGGAGATGGCTCATTTGAAGCGCCTACACACAAACATGAGGACTTAGGCCAGGAGCCCTAATGCTTACATACAAGCCAGATAGATAGAGCAGAACATGTGTGCAAGCCCAGAGTTGGGTTGGTGATGGGACAGGCTGACTCACCCCTGCAGTTCTTTGGTCAGCCAGTCTATGCTATACTGGCAAGCTCCAGTATCAATGAGTGTCTCTAAAAGTAAGGTGCATGTATCTAATGCAGCTAAGCCTTTCAGGGTTGTGCTGGGATGCTGGAGATAGACCCCAGGGCCTCGTTCATACAGGCAAGCACTGTAAGGTGCATGTATCTAAGGCAGCTAAGCCTTTCAGGGTTGTGCTGGGATGCTGGAGATAGACCCCAGGGCCTCGTTCATATAGGCAAGCACTCAACTATGCTCCTACCTTCAGCATCGTTAGAGTCCCCGAGCTCCATGAATGTAACTTGAATATCTTTGTATTTGCTCCCTCCCCCTTAGCTTGCCTGTGCTGCTTGTGCTATAGATAGAATTTCATCTATACCTATCATGGCTAGACTGTCCTAACTGGGCTCTCTACACTCTCATTCTCTTCCCGTTTACTCTTGACTTCTACAGAAATCTTCCCAATGAGCCACTCAAGCTGCTCAGAAAATTCTTCCATAGTTCCTTGTCATCTTTGGAAAAAGTACACACTCTGAAGCATGCATGTCACCTACGGCCTGATGGTCCTTGCCTATCCCGTTTCTCCAGTCCATCTCTATTCTCCCTTGGACTTCACATTCTAGCTAGAGCATCTGAGCTGTGGGCATGCTTCTTTCTTGTTCCTGAGCGCACTGGAAGAGCTCCTCATTCTTTCTAAAAACTGACTTGATTCCCTGTAATTTCCTCTTCCTCTGTGTGGCCAATGTTTAACTTCACTGTAGCTCCCCAGCTGTGACATAGCTTCCCAGGGTTCCTTCCCACCTTAGGACCCTCTGGAAACGAGAACCCCCTACCACCCTCCCCAACTCACACCTCCCGACACGTCTACCATGTGTGTGCATGGAGCTCTTACAGACTTGCAGTTTCATACTCTTTCCCCATGAGGGACCCTGGGCAAGGCCGTGCTGTGCATTGCCTCACTGCCTCCTGATAGGCAGTCCTAACATCATCTCCCTTCACAAGTTAAGAACCTGGAAAGAGGACTCGCCTCGGACAGATGTGAAACTTCTGTTCTCCAGGCTTTGCTAACCACACGTGGGCTTCTACAAGCGGAAATGCTAGGAGATCCCAGGGAAGCAGCAGCCTCACGAGGGCAGGAGGATGTATCTCATTCAACAAGACTAGTTGTCTATTTTGTTGTTACCTTTCTCCAGCTCCTTCTGTGTTCTGTGCAGTTCTGAAACTATTTGGAGAAATGCTATTTCGAGAGTTCAGGGGAAAGTTCAGATAGAGCTGAACAACAAAAGGGACACACTGCCTCCCTGAGGCTAGAATGACAATGACAATAAACGAGCTCTCCATGAACAGCCAAGGAATCCTTGCAAACAAGACATCCAAACCATAAGGATCCTAAGGATGGGCATTGGTTTTACTCTGGAACTTGGGGGTATAATCTTAATCCTACTTCAAGCCTTCCAAGTAGACCATATGCAGTCCCTGCTTTGTCTCTGCTTCTTTGGTTTTGGTGGGGTTCTTTCTGTGGGGTCTAATGTATCTGAAAATCAGGCCTGTGTCTTGTCACTCTAACCATCAGTAACAGCAGATGGCAGGTGCCCCATGAAACTTACTGAATGAATCAAGAAAAAGTATCAAGATTCAGTATCAAGATTCATTCAGAATCAAGAAAATAGCAAAACTGATGGCTGAGAAAGGGTGTGGGGCAGGAGGGGCGGTGAGGAGTGTCTCGATGACTGTTTGTACACTCTGGGTGCCTGCAGGAGCTGTGCTGACTGTACATACACTCTGTGTGCCTGCAGGAGCCAGTAGTAATGGATGCACTGCAGTTTTATGGAGTCACAGTTGTGTCTGAGAAAGGTGGCTGTAATGGGGTGGAGGGGTGAGGATCATAAGCAAGATGAAAGAGGATACTTAAATGATCAGAGAAGAGATAAAGTTATTTGCATATATAATTAATTAGAGCACCCATTTTCAGCACATGCCATCAGTTCTGGGGAAGCAGAGGCAGGAGGATCTCTTGAGTTTGAGGTCAACCTGGTTTGCAGAGTGAGTTCCAGGACAGCCAAAACTACATAGTGAGACACTGTCTAAAAAGAAAAAAGGCCAAAGACACACACACACACACACGTGCGCACACATGCGCACACACGCGCACGCACGCACGCGCACACACACATACACACACACAGAGAGAGAGAGAGAGAGAGAGAGAGAGAGAGAGAGAGAGAGAGAATACATTTTCACAAACAAAAGCAACAAAAACATTTCCAAAATCAGAATACTTTATTGGTGTGAGAGAAATGGAAAACAACTTATTAAGTTATGAGTCTATGACTGAAAAGTCATCTAATAAAAAGCTACATTTTGGAAGAACATTACGTTCCTACTCTTTCCACAGAAAGCATTAAACTAAAGGCACTCTTGCTGTTGAAGTGGACAGCAATATGAAAGTCATTCCTGAATTGCAGAGGCAATAAATGGCCCTCTGGAGGGACTGAAACAACCTAATAAATACTCAGAAATGGTTTACAGCATCACCAGGAAGGACAGGCCGCTTGCTTCCTCGTGGGCTGAGCAGTAACTCAGCAGAGAACAGAACACAGGAGTGATGGAAAGTATATCCATTACCCACCGTGGCCACAGCCTAATGGGCTTCTTACTAATGGTCTAATAGTTATTACAGGTAAGTGGGTAGGTGGGTGCAGACAGACAGACAGACAGACAGATGAGTAGACAGATCATTACCATAGCTGGGTTTAATTTCTGTATTTAAAAATTGTGTATGCAAGTTTATGTATGATTCACGTATGTGGTGAGTAGACCATGGTACATGTGTTGAAATCAGAGGACAATTTTTATGAAGTTGGATCTCCTTCCACCTTTACGTGGGCTCCAAGAATTGAACTCATCATCAGGATTGTGCAGCAAGCACCTTTACCCACTAAGCTTCGTTTATTTTATGGATAACAATGTTGTTATAACTCTTTATTGCTAAATGTGTCTGTATTATTTTTTGCTTTTAGCCCTATCTATCATAGACTGTGTGCAATAATCATGCAAATATTTTGGGGTAACATTTTATATGTATGATTATTATACAGAAAAACCTATAATATACATACCCAAAAGCCACATATTTTTTATCCAGATAGGGAGCTGCTTGTAGTGTGATGTAGAACTGTGACCCGTTGGTATGATGACCTTTGTTGACCATTCCAAGAACTCCCCTTTTATTGTGAGGAACCGAAAAGTTTTCATCTAGGAAAGAGTAATCAGCGGGTCATTGAGGAATCTGTGTCACTTCCAACAATGTGTAAGGAACAAAGAAAGCTTCGCCAGGCTCCATCACACTGAGCAATATACTCCAAACTTAGTTTTAATTACTTTCAAATGTTGAAGGAACTTTTTTAAAGCCGTGAAGTCTTATTAGAACTACTACTTGAGCATTTAGCTCATTTGGGGTGTCAAGCTTCAAGTCCTTGGGGTGCGCATTGCTCACAGTGAACAGCAACAGACGACACCTTCAAACTGTGAGCCGAAGCAAACCCTTCCTTCCCCTGCGTTGCTTTGTCACAGAAACATAACTCATAGAGCCTCCAAGCTGAAGCGTACTAAATCACGTAGTGCACGACAAAGCCAGCCATTATCCACTGACTATAAAGTTCTGACTTGGTGATTTACCTCAGAGGTCAGGCACCTGACCTAGCATGTATAAGGTGTTGGGTTCAATGCTAGCTTAATCAGCTAACACGTAGTTACCTAGACAGCTGGGCCTCAAACTAAGGAAAGAAGATTTCAAGGCCTGCCTGGCCCACAGAACTCTTCACAGATCTGCCTCTAGTTTACAAGGTAAAGCCTATATTTATTATAGTAGTTACGTAAAACCGTGTGCAGAGGCCAGAGGTGGATGGCAAATGTCTTCGTCAACTGCAGCTCCTCTTTATATACTGAGGCAGGGTAACTCTCACTGAACCCAGAGCTCACTGATTTGGTAAGTCTTGCTGTCCAGCTTGCCCTGACGATCCCTTGTCTCTGCCTCTTTAGTGCTAAAATCAGAGAAAGGCTGCCAAGACAGCCCAGTTTTTACCAGGGTTGCTAGGGACCTGAAATCTGGTCTTTGAAGCAAGTTCCTTACTTATCTGACTCCCCCCGCCCCCAGCCTGCCTGCTGTTTTAATATGCCACTGATGAACTTTGACGATAAAAATCTTGGTTTTGCCATATACTACGTGATTTTTATTGCATGGTGTTGTGTGATGCAAAGGTTTGTTCTGCACTTTTTAAAAAAGACTTATTTTTATGTTGTGTGTATGTATGTGCATGGCTAATATCCACAAAGGCCACAAGAGGGCATTAATTCCCCTGAGCTGGAGTGCCAGGCAGCTGTGAACTGAGTGCTGGGGTGCAGTCCAAGGTTGTCTGTAAGAGTATTATGTGCTCGTAGGCGCCAAACCATCTCTCCACCCCGACACTTTCTGTAAAAGGACTTAAAATTGTGTGTGTGTGTGTGTGTGAGAGAGAGAGAGAGAGAGAGAGAGAGAGAGAGCGAGAGAGAGAGAAGGTTTTCTGTAAAGGACTTACAATATGTGTATGTGTGTATGTGCGCATATGTGCCACACATGCATGTGAAGGTCAGAGGACAACAGTTTGGAATTGGCCTCTCCTTCTAGCATGGGTCTTGGGGCTGAACACAGGTAGCCAGGTCTACACAGTGCCAAGCCATCTCACCAGCCCCAATAAGGAGATTTCTTTTGAATACATCACACTGCAATGGAACTAACTGTAGCAGGATGCAGAGGCTTGCTCTACCCCTTGGTAGTGCAGCATTTCAACAGAGGCACAGAATTTCTGCTGTCTTTGTCGCCATGATGCTCAGAGGGTCTAATGCAACAAAGACTTATACCTATGTCCACTGTGGCCAGGAAGAAGCTGCTATTCTACTGTAGTATTTCTTAATCATTTACTAAGAGAGTGTGTGTGTGTGTGTGTGTGTGTGTGTGTGAGAGAGAGAGAGAGAGAGAGAGAGAGAGAGAGAGAGAGACAGAGACAGAGACAGAGAGACAGAGAGAGAGAGACAGAGAGAGAGAGAGAGAATTGGTGCACACACATCATGGTGTAGGTAACATGTGCAGGACCAAACCTGTGTACATGCTTATAAAGGCCTATGTAGGTTTGAATGAGAATCGTCCCCATGGGCTGGTATATTTAGATACTTAGTCATCAGTTAGTAGACTATTTGGAAGATTAGGCCGAGTGGCCTTGTAGGAGCAGGTGTGTTGCTGGTTTGAGGTTTCAATAGCCCATGCCAGGGCTTGCTACCTGCTCCCCACTGCGATGATAATGGACTAACTCTCTGAGGCTGTAAGAAAGCTTCCAAGTTGATGCTTTCTTCAGGAAGCGTTGCTTTGGTCATGGTGTCTCTTTGCAACAACAGAACAATGACTAAGACAGGGACAGAGGAAGACACTGGGTATCCTGTTCTACCATTCTTCCGTTTGTTTCTTTAAGACAGGATCTCTTATGAACCTGGAAGTAAGCTGGAATCATAAGCCCCAGCATCCCCCCCCTTCCCCCCGCCACCATGGACACACACATGATACAAGCACATACAACCATGCTCAGCTTTTTCTATGGTGCTAGAATCCAAACTTGGGTCTTCATGCTTGGGCAGCAGGTGCTCTTACCCACTGAGCCATTTCTCCAGCCTCTGGAATACTTTTATAAAGAGTTGATTCTTTCTTTCTTTCTTTCTTTCTTTCTTTCGTTCGTTCGTTCGTTCGTTCGTTCGTTCGTTCTTTGTTTGTTTTTTTTGTTTGTTTGTTTTTTTTTTTTTTTTTTTTTTTTTGTTTTTTGAGACAGGATTTTTCTATGTAGTCCTGGCGGTCCTGGAACTCACTCTGTAGACCAGGCTGGCCTCGAACTCAAAAATCTGCCTGCCTCTGCCTCCCAAGTGCTGGGATTAAAGGTGTGTGCCACCAACGCCCGGCTCGCTTTCATTTGTTATCCCTATCTATCTATCTATCTATCTATCTATCTATCTATCTATCTATCTATCTATCCATCCATCCATCCATCTACTCAACCATCTATCTTAATGTTATTTTTGAGGTAGGATCTCACTATGTAGCTCTGGCTGTCCTGGAACTATATAGAACAAGCTGACCTCCAACTCACAGAGATATGCCTGCTTCTGCCTCCTGAGTTTGGGGATTAAATGTGTGTGAGGCCATATCCAGCTTAGATACTTCTCTTTATCTGTAGAGTGATATATTTCACACAGAGAAGGACAAATAGATGTTTAATTCCCTCAGTTTTCAAGATAATTTTTTAGAAAATATTTATTTTTATTTACTTGAGTGTGTGTATATGTGCATGTGTGTGTAAGTATCCATGCAGTCTAAAAGAGGGCATTGGATCCCTTAGAGCTGGAGTTACGGGTGGCCGTGAGCTACCTACTATGGGTGCTGGGAACCAAGTTCAGACCCTTGTTAAAAGCAGTGTGCACTTCTAAACACAGAGCCATCTCTCCAGCCCCAAGACAGTGAGCTCTTTTTCTATCAGTCCTCCAAAGGGAACCAGTTGGACTATTTTATAACACAGCATCACTACCAAGTCGTGGGTTTAAAATATATGTTGTCCTCCAACCAACTGCAATTACTATTTTTATAGAGGTCAAACTTCCATATCTCTGACCAGTGACAGTCTTTTCAAATCGGCTTGTTGGCGTTTTGCCAGGACTCTAGTACTCTTTAATACCATTTCTACTCCCTGGGAGAACAAGAGGGAACTAATTAGTTCTGAGATTTGTCCTAAAGAAATAGGCAAGTAAATGTGTATACAAAGCTTCTGTAGACTGGACCAAGAGACAGTTGAGGCAGTCTCATGTGGCCCAAGTTGGCTTCGGACTCTACATATCTGAGGATGACCTTGAACGCCTGGTCATCCTGTCTCTACCTCCTCAGTGCTGGGATTACAGCATGATCCAGCAGTTGATGTGGTCCAGGAGATTAAACCCACAGTTCAGGCGTGCTAGGCAAGTAGGCATCCTACCAACTCAGCTACATCTCCAGTGCCAGTCAGACAACGCCCCACTTCAAAACATCTCCAGTGTGAAGGGAGCGCTGCTTTCAACTTTTGTTTCTACTAAATTAAATACTATCACAAATGGCCTTATTTGAATCCTTTTACATTTGAACAATTAGGTACTAGGACTGACAAACTAAAGCTACATACCTTCGAATGTTGGTCCATAAATAGACTCCCCATCATCTCCACGTCCTTCTACTATATCTAAGAAATGATAACAGTCAGATCAGAGTTGACAAAGAGCACATGCCTAAGTCTAATTCTGGTTACATTTTATATCAAGTCTAGAGTAAGATGCTCAACTGAAAATACTATGATGATCACTTCTCTTTAGCCTGTAATCATTTCAGTGTTTATCGATTCTGTAAGTTATACTGGAAAACCTTTGAAAAATATTCAGTTGTCATATGGCCACAATTTAAAGAAGATGCTCACCCAGATCCATTTACTTCATCTGTTTCTCCATGTTTCACTTCGCTTTTCAGAGAACTGAGAAAAATTAAACTGAGCAAACAAAATGGCAGAAGTTCTTCTGAGACAGGGTTTCTCAGTGTAACAATGCTGCCTGTCTCGGAACTCACATTGTAGATCAGGCTGGCCTTAAACTCACAGTGATCTGCCTCCTCAGTGCTGGGATTAAAGGCACCCCCCCCCATGCCCAGCAAATATTTATTTTATGTCTATGTTTTGCTCACATATATGTCTGAGTATTATGTGCATTCTAGAACTGGAGTTATGGACAGTTGTGAGCTGCTATCTGGGTGCTAGCAATTGAACCTAGGTCTTCTGCAAGAACAAGTGCTCTTCACCACTGAGCCATCTCTTCAGCTCCTTTTTGAACGTGAGTGAAAACAGATTCTCTAGGTGCTGGGAAGGTAGCTCACATGGTAAAGTGTTTTCTGCACAACCACAAAGACCTGAGTTTGATCCCCACTATCCACGTAAAAAGGAAGCAGGGTGGCACATGCTGCAGATATTGTGGGTCCTGGAGCTGACTGTCCAGCCACCCTAGCTTAATTGGCAATCGCCAATCACAGTAAGACACCCTATCTCAACAAACGAGGTAAACATCTCTTGAGGAATGGTACCCAAGGTTGACCTCTGGCCTCTGCACATGTGCATACAAACCTGCAGGAACCCAACCCACCTTCACACACACACACACACACACACACACACACACACACACACACACGTAGATGCTTTTTAAAAGTTACATTTAGATTTTCATTTCTTTAATTACTCTTGGCTGCGAGTGTAGCTCAGTGGTAGAACTTGCCCAGCATGTATACGACCCTAAATTTGACATCTAGCACTGTAAAAAACATAGCTATCCACAATGATAACTTACTTATTTAAATAATGAACAAAATTCCTTTTAGTATAATGAGAGGTCTTTTGTTTGTAGTTGGTGTTTATAGGCGCTGCATACTTTGGCTTAGGCAATATTCCCATTATAAAGACTCCTGGTACAAGTTCTTTTATATCCACTCACACCTGAGAGGTAAGCAGGTCTGTCTTCTGTAGCCCCACCTCCCCCATCCATACACTCTACTTCCTTTAGCTCTCTGATCCACCCTCTCCTCTGTACCGTGTTCAATAAATACTGGCTGGAGGACCGAGCTACTGTATCCATGTACAAGCAAGCTAACTATAGCAGGCATGTGCATTCTTTTTTTAATAGAATCTGATACAACAATAAGCAGACAGAGAGAATGTATTTGGAAAAGAGTATGGAGCATCTAAATTATGCTATTCATTGTTGATGCAAAGACAAAACAAAGGCATCTGCATATACACATGCCTCACCCTAACACCCAAGACTATCCGAGGCCAGGTGTGGTAGTGCGCACCTTTAATACCAGCTTTCAGGAGGCAGAGGCCAACTGGAGGCCAGGCCTAACTCTTTATGAGTTCTATAAAGGTAAATGAATAAAAGTTTGAGCGCTCTGCTTTGATGATATTTACAGTCTTCACCTCACCTCCTCCTTGTATCCAGCCATTCTGGACGACTCGATGAAAAATCGAATCTTTGTAATGAAGCTTTATGCCTCTCTCAGAAAACCCGGACGATCCTGTGCACAAGACCTGAAAATTTGTACATGTTCTGGGACATGTGTCACAATATAGCTACAAAAGAAAGACGAACGGTTTCAAAGATTACTCAATAGTTGATCAATTACAGACTCCTCAAAAGTTATTTGAGAAAGATAGTAAAATTCTCTTACTTCAAAAATCAGTCTTCCAATTGGAGAAAGATCAATACTAATGTCCAAGAACACAAAATCATGCTATTGCAATTAGGGAGAAAAAAATAATGCAGGTCAATTTTTGTAAGAAAGTTTTAGCAATGTTAAAAAAAATAAGACATTCTTTTCAGTGATAAGATTTTAACCACAATACAGCAAATACAAGCTAAACCATAACACCAAGAGAAAACTCAATAGTAAAATTAATGACTTAATGAAATTTTAAAATTTATTTTACCAAGTCTTTATAACCCACATTACATACTAGTTACAAACCCTCTCAGGAGCGAACCTTTGAACAGTGTTAACTTATTATGCAGGACTGAGAGTTCATGGCCTAGAAATTCAGAGATTCCTGAGCTCAGAGTGGAAAGGAGCAGGGGACAGTCCTCCTGGGGAAAGGGACACTCTGGGGACTCCTTTGTACTCTTCTGAGTAGGCTTGGGAAAAGATCCAAGTGACTGTCATGGAGTTGGTTACCGTGTGTCCTGGATTTTCAGAGACTGGAGACCAGCCAGAGCCAAGCCACGCCCATTCTGACTGGGAAATTAAGGCCACTGTTCCCACTATGGTTTGGCAGCACAGACAGGAAAGAGAAGGGGGAATGCTTTCTAGTTACCTTTGTCCACCTCTCCTGTTCTATAGTCCTCACGTGTCACATGAGGAGCCTCCCGGCAGAGACAACTGTTTTTGAGGCCGTGCCTAGCTCCATAAGAGGGCATCCAAAACTGGTCATGGTGGTCATGTCTGTAATCCCAACATTTGTGAAGCTAAGGCAGGAGGACTGCTGTTGAGTCCAAAGATAGCTTGGGCTATATTGTGAGTTTCAGGCTAGCCTGAGCTATGGAGTAAGCCACTGTTTCAAAAACAAAACAAAGCAAAAGACATCCAAAATAAATACTTAGTCTTTATCTCCCTTCTCTCAGGATCAACCATACATCTAGTGGGGTGCATTTCCTATCTTGGCCATCACTGCCATATAACAGGAAGCCAACTTAATTAATGCAGTACATAACTTGTCTTCCCTTCTTCCTCAGGAATCTGGGAATCATATGATAGTTCTTTAAAAATATTGTGTTGTTCTCTGTCACTCTGACCTTTTAAATTCTTTTAGTTAGAATGCTGAAATAGTACTTGTGCTGTCTGGCACCCAGCATGGAAGGGTTAAGAGCACAGTAGGTGTAACTAAAGTTTTCTGTTACTGTTTTCAGACAGCACCTCCCAATCCAACCCAGGTTGGTCTGGAATTCATTTAAAGGCACAGCCCAGGCTAACCCTGAACTCATGCAAATCCTCCTGTCTCAGCCTCCTGAAAGCTGGGGTTACAGGCAATAATACAGGATTACACAGTGCCTGGATAATTATAATTAACTTGTTTGAGTCTCTTAGCTTCTGTAGCTAAGGAACAGGAGGCCTAAATAAACGTCACAATAGAACGGACAAGAGGTTATGTCGGAAATGATGGTTGACCGGGGAAATGAATGAAAGTGTACTTAGGCATAATTAACTTGCCGGAAATGAAGACAATCAGTTGATTATCTGTATATGGCTGTCGGGAGCAGATACGGCTGGATGAGTTTAGTGGAACACACCTCTAATGCCAGCTCTAAAGAGGCAGGGACATAAACTTGTCTAGCATGACATTCCAACCTAGAAATAGACAGGATTCTTGGTTTGGTTCAACAAGAGAACCCTCGGTAGTAGTTCTTAAGTCTTTCCTCAGGAATGTAGGTCCCTCATTCTCAATGCCACTCGATTCACACTTTGATTATTGCTAGCACATGTCACTACAGTGCCTTTCAAATACCCTCCCGGCTAGCAGCTCGCTTTGGCACACCCCAAAGCAAAGAGGATATCTCACAGTCTATGAGAAGCTCTGCTGGACTATTTTCCTTGTGGATAAAAGTCTCTGATTTAGAATGGTAGAAAGCCACAGGCTGGCCTGTTTTCTTTGGGATCTGCTGAGTTTCTGCATCTGCCTAACATCTGACTAGCCTTCCTATCTGGGCAACAAACCAGTGGGTTTCACCAGCATTGCTAGAATGTTCAGGGCCCCATTCTCCCTCTTCCCACCCTGTGAGAGGCAGGCAGGTGAGAGACATATGGCCTAGACTTGCCAGACAAGTGCTCTGGAGTCCTGGGGTTCAGGACGTATTGTAAAGACACAACTTTCCATGTTGAGGGTGGCAGCCTGAACCCAGGGTTTGTGCCTGACGAGCCTGGGGTGGCTTCCTGGACACACATTCCTCTGGCATGGATGGCTCTGGCCATTTCCCTGGTATTTGGCCTCCCTTGTTTCCTAACTAGTCTCTAAAGTCATCTTCCCAGCTTCCTTGTGAACTGTGAGTCAGCACCATTGCAATAGCCATCCTGCTTCTTAAGGCAGCGTTATTCCCCGGCACCTCGACTCCTGGCTGAGGCTCTCACCGTTACTGACTACAAGTTCTATCCTTATTGCCACTGACACTCCTGGGAACACCATGTGTCTCCCGACTCCTGTCTCTCTGAATGCACTGTTTGTTCAGCCAAATACTAGGTACCGAGTATGCTTAGTTCCTGTTCCAGGCAGCAGTTAAACAGGGGTCCATGAGATGAAGTCTTTGCCTCTGCACAGCTCAGGTCCTACCACTGGGTCATTCTGTGGGCACAGACCAGCATGAGCAGAGGTTATGACATCAAAGATTTTTCCTTTTTTCTTTTTTCCTTTTTCTTTTTAATCTCTGTCATGGTTAAGTTTTTGTCAATGTAACACAAACCTATACACACCAGGGCAGAGGGAGCCTCAGTTGAGGAAATGCCTCCATCATATTGGTCAGTGAGCATATCTGCGGGGCATTTTCTTAATTGCTAATGATGGAGGAGGTGTGGCTCAATGTGAGCAGTGCTGTCCTGGACTGTTCAGGAAAGGGAGCTGAGCGAGCTAGGGGAAGCAAGCCAGTAAGCAGCATCCCTCCACGGAGCCTGCATCCCTCCACGGAGCCTGCATCCCTCCACGGTGTGTGCATCCCTCCATGGAGCCTGCATCCCTCCATGGAGCCTGCATCCCTCCACGGAGCCTGCATCCCTCCACAGTGCCTGCATCAGTTCCTGACTCCAGGTTGCTGCCTGAAGCTCCTGCCCTGCCTTCACTTGAAGACGGACTATAGGCCAAGTAAATCCCTTCCTCCCGAAGTTGCTCTGGCTCATGGTGTTTACTACAGAAAACAAAGAAGGACACCATCCTTCCTTGGTCAGTCAGTCTGTCTATTTGTCTGTCTGCCTGCCTGCCTATCTGTCTGTCTCTGCTGAAACTCAGGCTTCCTATCAATCTTTCCCACTGCAGCTGCTGCCCATTCCTTCCTTCTTTAAACTGCCCTCATCCTGTAGTTCAGATAAACTCCTGGGGTTAATCTTAGTTCACACTTTTCATACTTCAGACGTCATTTCAATGCAACAGCTCTCATGGAGGTGTTAGAAAGATTAATTTAGATATTCCACGGCCAGGGCAGGAGAGATGACTCAGAGGTTAAACGCAGGGGACACAAGTTCAGTTCTCTGAACACACATTAAGGGCCTCACAAAAGCCTTTAACTTCAGCCCTCTTCCAGCCTCTGAGGCGCCTGCACACATGTGGCATGCCGGAGCAGTGAGCTGGCTCAGCAGGAAAATCCCTTACTTGACGACCTGAGTTCAACCCCCAGAGCCCATATATCACTGAAGGAGAGAAACAAGTCCACAAGCATGGTGTGGTACACACGCCTTAATAATAGTATATGAAGATTCGTTAAAATATGTAGTAATAATAAAGAATCGCTAAAATATTTAATAACTATATAATAACAAGGAGTCATTAAAAATGTTTCATAGCACAAAATGAACAATGGGCTTCAAGAGTTTCTGATTTGCTTTGAGACTGTCCAAATTGGCCTTAGAATTAAGCGTACAAACAATCTTCCTGCCTCAGTCTCCTGGGAAGCTAATACTACAGGCCATAATGGAAGGCTGTTTCTATTCTAAAGCAGTAATTCATGCATGGAAATCTGGACAGGAGAGGAGAAACACAGCCTGCTGCTTCACACTTTGCCCAGCCAAACCCTGAACCAAGAATCCTTTGCAAACCGCCTTAAAGAGATCCCTGGGGGGGTTACACCTTAATCCCTGGTCCTGTGTGTCTATTTTGTGAGAATATCAATGATTAATGACGAATCAATACAAATAATGGAAAATTTTATTAGAAATCTGTGTAACTTGCCTTGGTGTCTTTTAAGAACTTCGTGGCATAGTCCAGAGTAAGCGCTTCATACAGTGCGGAGGGCCGGACATCAACTACATCCCACACCTTCTGGGCCCACTTCTTCAGATCAAATGCATTACCCAGGAGTTGGTCATTAATAAAACACATCACATAGGAGGAATAGACCCAGGTTTCACCCTTCAGTTCCTACAGGGAAATGGGGGGAATAATGACAGAAAAACAAAAACAAAAAAAAACAAAAACAATGGCTAAACCCACAAAGCAGAGCTTGAGAATAATTCTACAGCCAAATTTGTGAACTCCAGGATTGCATCTCTTAAAATGTTTTTAAAAACCATCTTTCAGAATTCTGCTGTCAAAAAAAATTCTTACCATTTTTGAGAGTCTTAACATAATGAAGAACAAAGAATAACTTAAAAAGCAATCTTTAAACTATTATAATCTGAGACAGATGAAATCTGGTAATAACAGTATGTACCTAGAGCATCGGTTGCATTAATTTGTGAATTAAATGCACTCTGTCTCCATTTATGAGGTGTGCACTTGTGGAAAAGGGTCCAAGTAAGACACCGTTTTCAGTGCAAAGAACTGAGAGGGTGTGTGTGTGTGTGCAATAAAGATATGGGGCTCAGGCATGAGACAGTGATTATTCTGGACAGAGGAGAACAGAAAATGCCTCCTGGAGGCCAACAGGAGTCTATACATAAATCAAAGACAAGAAGAAAACTCACTGTCCCTAACACTTTTAAATTTAAAATGAAACTCATTTTTCATCCATGCAACACCAGCATAAACTTCGCAAGTCCCCAGTGTGGTCAGAGAAACATCGACCACTGAGAGACCCAGCCTGTTGCTTCCCAGTGCCAGCCCTGGCAGACCGTAAGTGACTTGGTGCCACCATTTACAAGTTATAGAGGAAGCTGATTTGTGAGCCCATATGATTGACAGACGTGAGGATGGGCTGACAGAGATTCTGCATCTCTAGCGAAATCCAGAGAAATGCTGGTTCTGTAAGCAGAAATATTGACGTTCCTGCTGCCTGTCACGACAAGCTGCAGTAAGCAGGAACAGGAGTTGAATCTTTAAGCTGTGCTCTATTCATAAAGGCAGCCATCTGGAAGACAGGATCAGCACCCGACCTTGCCTTCCCTTGTCATCTCCGGTTAGCATGTCTTGCAAGGAGTAGAGACAAATACAGTCATTCCAAGTTCAGGCTTGCTCCTCTGGCCAATCTCGACTCTGAGGTTCGTAGTATTGGTGTCCCTTTCCTCAGCCTCCCGTGCTTTCCCCTCGGTGTTTACTGTCACTCTCTGTTTGACAGATTTAGATACTCTCTAGACATCGTCCCAGATAAGCCAGCAGACAGGAGTGTGGCGGTGTGTGCCTGCTGAGCTGTGTTTACCGTTCCTCTCGACAACATGAAATATCAACACACCCTCTCCATAGAGGACATACAAATGCCCGTCTGTCCCTCTTGCTCCAATCAGTCAGCTGGACTAGAGACTGAATTGGAGAAGTTCTAGTCTGGGCTACAATTTGCCTTCAATTTGCCAGCGAGCTGTGTTGCCAGCTCCTTGGAGGAGCGTTACTCTCCTCTACCTGGCTCTCTGTGCCCTTCCTCAAACCTGTCTCCAGGTTTTCTCTCCATCCATGATGGATGGCGAATCACTGATGAGGGCTGGGCAATCCCTAGCATGTTTGGATTTCTTGCTATATTTTGCAAGACCCAAGCCTGTAACAAGAGGGGGGAAATGTAACTGTGGAAATTTTGTTCAATGAGATGGAAGGCACAAAAATGTAAACACCTTATCTCTGCCTCGGATGTGCATCAGGAGATGTGCCGGCTCGCCTCAAGACAGCAGCCGGGCCTTGATGTTTTCTAGAGCTTTTTACTAATTTATGATGCTGACCTTGTTTGTTTGTTTGTGAGTAGAGGGATAGGCTTTCCCATGGTCCCTGAAGCTGGGCCTATAGGGAAGCATTATATTCTGCAGAAGCATAAGGCCAGCTAAGCCTAATGAACTGAGTCACTGGGACTAAATGTGCCACGAAGGTCTACACTTACCACAGACATGGTTGACACTAACAAAGTTAAGGTGACAAGCATGGCTATAGGGGTGGGAGAGAGAAGAAAGGAGAGAGAGAGAGCAAGTGAAGCAGCGATGCTGAACTAGGAAACCTCATTCAGAACAAGGGGAAGGCAAGCAGGAGTGTGCCCACAAATCTCCAGGTAGCCTGGGCTGGGGAGGGAGGGGTCCAGGTGGAAGAGGAAGGTGGGAATGTGCAAGATGACCTTACACATGGACACAAACCACAGACCGTTGCAGGCAGAGAATGTGAGGCTAGTTGGTAACATCATAAACCTGACTATAAAACTTTCCTAAGTTATTCTATGTAGGGGCTGGAGAGATGGCTCAGCCGTTAAGAGCACTGGCTGCTCTTCCAGAGGTCCTGGGTTCAATTCCCAGAAACCACATGGTGGCTCACAACCATCTATAACAGGATCCGGTGCCCTCTTTTGGCTTCCATGGGTACTAGGCATACATGTGGTACACAGACTACATACAGAGAAAAAAGCCATGCACATAGATAAAAATTAATAAAGAAGTGTCTTGTGTTCTGATTGGCCAACTGCCCCACTTTCCTTCTATGGCTCTAGTTTCACATTGAACTTCCAGTTTCCCAGGCAAACCAGGACCTGTGGTTACTCCTCATTGTAGAAGGATCTGAATGTCTCCCTCCACCCTATTCACCTATGCTAGAATCATGGCCTCCATAGCTTGAGCACTGTATACAAGTCATCACCTTTCCATATGCTACGTGACTAAGTCAGAATGCCACACCCACATACTTCTCCCTCTAGGCTCCAGGCAACACCATCTGGAAGCATCTGAGGAAGGTGTCACATCAGAGGTAAGCTTTCCTGTTATCTACTATCTGTCCCAAACAAGTTCTGCTAGTCCCGAGGCAGGTCTGGGTTTTTCAGAGGTACTGTTAGGAGAGATATCGAGAGAACAAGCTGCCTCACGGGAGGGTGGCTCCTGCCAGCAGAGCTCCTCAGACAACAGCCCCACACAACTCTGTTATCCCTGCTATACACACCTACACTTAAGGGCCAGGTCAATGTACACTGAGTGCCAGGGTATCACAGGAAGTGTTAGCAACACATAAAGAAAGAAGGTCGCCAGCAGGGCTGTCATCTCTGACAGTTTGAAATGTATCTCTCTCACATGCTACCTCAAAGAACATTCTGGAAGTGTTCTACTGTTTAGGAAAGATATCTAGGAAGATGATTGAAATAATTTAGGGAAAGTACACAGTTAAGAGGAATAATCACAGCTGTATTTGCTGTCTTCCCCAAACTGCACAGCAATCCATGTAGAAAGGTACTTGTCAATACCCCCAATGCCGGCATACACCTTACCCTCTTCTTCTCCTCCAGATACTGATCCCAAGCAAATTCCTGAAGAGGAACTATCACAGGATCTTCAAATCTGGACGGGTAATTGGCTTTCAAAGTCTAGGTTTCAAGATAAAACAGTTTAAATTCTCATTTATGTATTTACTCACTTATTGAGGGGGGGGTAGGGCACACTGGGGGTGTGCATGTGTGGAGACCAGAGGCCTTCCTTCCACTGCTATTCCCCAGCAGATTTGCTGACACAGCATCTCTCAGTAACCCTTCCCAGGCTCAAGGTTATACATGGATTCCAGTGCACTTGGCTTTCAAGTGGGTACCAGGAATCTGATCTCAGGTCTTCATGCTTGCACAGCAGGTGATCAACTCCCTGTGTGATCACAGCAGCCCCCAAGCTCTTTCTAGAGTCAAAATCATTTCCCCCCAGCTTTAAGGGCTCTTCAGGGAGTTTTACACAGCACACAAAGGTCACACTGCCAGCACACGCAGGTCACACTGCTTGCCTGTTCCCAGAGGCTCTACCGAGTCACTCTGACCCTGACAGGTTTATCTCTCACTAGGGAACAAGACTGAGAAGGCAAAGGCATGTCTTAGTTTTCCTGTATCACTGCTCATTTTGTATATAGTGGACCATTGATACATAACTCAACAAATGAGTTTATACCAATGGTTTTAGGATCTGTTATGTTCTTTTAGGACTCCCCCCACCCCAAAGTAAACTCTTAAATCTCTGTAGATCTATGGGTGCTTGATTTGTAGCAAAAAAAAATTTATTGCTTTAATTAACTGATGTAAGGAGAATGACCAAAGGGACACTATGGTAGCTTCGCCTTTCAGAGAAAGAAGCAGCAAACACTAAATAAGTTTAGGCTTCTGGATAGGTCTTAGGATTGAGTGTGCTTTGGTCAAACATTTTTCATGTGTGTGAATCAGAGAAAATTACTTCTAAAACAGACTTTAAAAAAAAAATTATGTGTATGTGCGTGTTGGGTTGGAGAGGGAGGTGGTTAAGGTTCACGTGAGTGTGGATGCTGATGGAGATGAGGCCACGGGATTTCCAGGAGCTGCAGCTGTAAGAGGCTGTAAGCTGGCAGCCATGGTGCTAGAAACCAAACCTTGATTGCTAAGGATGATGCTTTGAGGCCCCATCGTGGTCTAAAAGGCACAGGCCTAGCACGCTCTATCAGGTGAGATGATTTCAAGAGGAAGCCCGGGTGACAGCGTATCATACTCTGGGATGGGCCCAAGATGGCAACAGCGACCTGGCCACTTGCCTTCTTAGACCGTGGTACCCAAACAACAGAACGTCTTCTCAATTACACAGTCTATGTTCAGTTTCAGACAATCCTGCAGGATGGCCACTGTTTCTAAGTAAGGAGTTATTTAAAGTAATAAGATCAGTCATTTTCAAATTAGGCCCTGTTATGCTTGTAAATAACACATTTGTTATAGAATGGACTACATCTAAATTAAAATATATGCTAGTATTTATCCTTACCTTTTAAAAATCTAAGTCTAAGCATCTGGGATCACTCACAGACATACTGGAATTATAATCAAATATCCTCAATTAAGCTAGAAGTTAATTTACATTGATACATTTTCATATTTGAATAGAATCACAAGAGGCAGAAACTTAAAGGAAAATTACATTATTACAATATTAAAAACCATTGTTTTGTTGACTTAATATCCTCTACAGCAGGTGTTAACTCCTGAACAGTTTTGTAAAGAACTGACAGTCAAGCATAATTTTGCATCTTTTAATGGTTGAAAATAATCAAAAGATGAATCATATTTTATGTTATATCAAAATTATATATAAGTCTAACTCAGCATCTACAATAAAGTTTTATTAGAACACTTATACTCTGGGTCCACTGCTTTGCTTTTTATGGAGACAAGGTATTAATTACTATGTAGCCCAGGCTGGCCATCAACTTCCTGTCTTGGCCTCTTGGGTGCCAGGACTACAGGCCTGTGCTACCATACCTTTGCACACTGTTTTTTACAACAGAAGTCTGAGACTGTGTCCCAGAACGCCTAACATATTTACTACTTGAACTTCTCAGGAAGAAAAAAAAGTTGCAAATACTTTGCCTGCAGTGTGGAACAACCACAGGAAATATTAATGTCTTAAGAAAGTCAACTAACAAAGGAAGGAAGGAAGGAAGGAAGGTAGGAAGGAAGGAAGGAAGGAAAAACGGTATCCTTCAAACTCTGAAATACCAATTTGGCTGTAAAACACTGGTTTAAAACAACAATAAAGAATCAAACAGAAGCACACAAGACAGCACTTTTACTCTGTGGATGCTGGAGCAAGCAGGGGCGGTGTGTGTGTGTGTGTGTGTGTGTGTGTGTGTTCTGAAGGTGAATTCTCCGGCCCTTGCTCTCCAGCTGGAAAAAACAAGCACAAACAAAATAGTCCTGGCGCAGAACTGCGTGAATTTCACCACCATACATCCCCAGTTTTTTTCCTGCATGCAGATTGCAGGCATGCAGCGGCGTGATTGACATTTGCTTGTTTGTTTCCTCGTATTTTATATCATTCTACATGTTGAAAAAGTCATACTTGGATTCTTCACAGCACTTCTGGGCCATCTCTTAAGAATCTGAAAAGTATCTGATTCTGCTAAAATGCAGAAACAACTACAGGAATTATAAAGAAAAGGACCTTCCACAATTACGTTTAAAAAAAAAAATCACAAGGAGTTTTTTTTTTTTTTTTTTTTAAACCAGCGGCAGGGTGGCTGAAGTGCGCGTGGTGTCTGGGGCGAGGGGTTACCTCAGCGGTGGTCTATCTGGTCTATCGACACCTGAAAGCTGGAGCTTTTGAATATTTTTCCGTAATTTTGAATTTTGTAAATCCATAATCCAATAAAAAAAATTCACGTGGACTAGCATCTCCATCCATAGGTGCTCCGAAATGACCATTCCCCCACACGTTTCCCCGTGATCGCTTGCGTGTTTCTAGGTCTCCCTTCCTCGCGAACCGCATTCGTCCCCCATCCAGCCCTAGGACAGAACGTGGACCGCGGCAGGGAGGCTGAGGTGCGCGTGGAGTCCGAGACTTACCTCAGCGATGGTCTTCGACACCTGAAAGCTGGAGCTCTTGAAGAGCCCCACCACCTTCAGCTTCAGCGGCGGCTCGGGCGGCAACTGCGTGCGGCATGCTGGGGGCTTCGACTTCGGCCGGCACGGCTGCTGGCTGGCCATGGTAGCGCTAGCGGAAAGCCGGGAACACAAATAAAGCGAGTCGCTACGGCAACCGCGTGGCTCCACCCCCAACGCCCGCAAGGGGCGGGACCTGAGTGGGTTCGTGGGCGGGGCCTCGCATCAACTTTGAGCCTGTTGCTGGTGAAGCCGAGCCTGGGGCCAAGCGAGGAACCTGTAGGCCGCGGTGCCGAGAACCCACAGAAGGACCTAAGAACCTGGAACGGTCCACCCGAGACTCCTTCCGGGACTGCCGGCGGCCTCGAGCAGCCAGCCCGGGATTTGCAGCCGACCTCCTTTCCGAGTGGGAGGACGGCCTATTGTCCCAGTAGCGCAGGAGTCGCCCCCTGCCCCCAACCGGCTCGCGTTCCGGGGTCCCGGTAGCGCGGGACCAGGCGGACTACCTGCGTGCGATCAGCCTCGCCGCCCTTGCGCCGAAGCACCCCAGCCATGAAGCTCAACTTTTCTCTGCGGCTGAGGGTTTTCAATCTCAACTGCTGGTAAGTGCTCCCAGGCGCTGGCTGCGGCCTCGGAGCCACCTTCCTGTCCCCACCCTCACATGCCTAGGAAGGAAGCAGGTCTTCTTCAGCTGAGCCAGACCCTGTCCTTCCCGAACCGCCAAAATCCACAGCACGTAAAGTTGGGTGGTGGCCAAAGTCCCCATCGCTCAGAGCTGAGGCGATAGCAGCAGTGATCGTCCCGAACCTGGCCCCTCTCTTTTAAAAGATTTATTTTTTATTTTATGTGCATTGGTGTTTTGCCTGTATGTGTCTGTGTGAAGGTGCCAGATTCCCTGGAACTGGAGTTACAGACAGTTGTGAGCGATCATGTGCATGCTAGGAATTGAACCACTGACCCATCTCTCCTGTCCCCTGCGTCCTTCACCCCTACCTCCCTTTTAGGGACATCCCCTACCTGAGCAAACATAGGGCCGACCGCATTAAGCGCTTGGGAGACTTTCTGAGCTTGGAAAGCTTTGACCTGGCTCTACTGGAAGAGGTGAGGTTGTTTGGCAGGCTAGGTTGGAGGAGGGCGGCAGGCGGCGCAGGAGGACTGTTCTGTCTGGGATGAAATCCAGGTATTCTCACCTTTGTCTTCAGGTTTGGAGCGAGCAGGACTTCCAGTACCTAAGGCAAAGACTATCGCACACCTACCCCGATGCACACTACTTCAGAAGGTGAAGTCTGTTCTCAGACAAGGAAGCTGTCCAACGCGTTCTTGCTTTGCACCCTCAATCCTCTTTGTCAGGGTGTGAGAACAGCATCTCTTCTTGCAGGGACTGCTGTCTTAGGCTTTGTTCTGGGGTTGATCTTAGCAGTGGAGAAAAGTTGCTGATCAGAGCTGGGAGACAACAGGGGAAGAGGGCTGGGTACTTCCCTCCTTGCTTTCCTGGTTATTAAGCAAGAGTTCGTTTTCAGCGGAATCATTGGCAGTGGCCTCTGTGTGTTCTCCAGACACCCAATCCAGGAAATTACCCAGCATGTCTACACTCTGAATGGTTACCCCTACATGGTAAGGATCTCTCCCCTATCCTTGTTAGCACAGACTGGACACAGCCTTCTTGGAGCCTTGGCAGGAAGGTGTCAATACCCTGAGTTTTTTTGGTCTTCTCTTGCCTACAGTTCTATCACGGAGACTGGTTCTGTGGGAAGGCTGTGGGACTGCTGGTGCTCCATCTAAGTGGACTGGTGCTTAATGCCTACGTGACCCATGTGAGTGGGGCTAGCCAGGCTTAGGCAGTGGGACAAGCAACCCAGTGCCGTGGCAGACAAGAGACTCCACTAATTCATTCCGCTGCCTGGGGGTGAGGAGGCATGGGATCCGAAGGTAGCAGTGGGCAAGGTTCACCTATTCTGTGTCAAACTTGGTGCCGTGAGACAGATGACAGACCTGATTCAGACAGCCTTCTCTTTAATTTCACGTATCCTACTTTAGCTACACGCTGAGTACAGCCGACAGAAGGACATCTACTTCGCACACCGTGTGGCCCAGGCTTGGGAACTGGCCCAGTTCATCCAGTGTGTGAGCCTGGGCTTGATGGGGGCTGTGGGTGGGGACTGGGGTTGAGGGGTGGCGGTTGTTTGTCCTTGAGAGGGCAAATAGTAAGGGAAGACTTTCCCCCTCGCCACTCTTCCCCAACCTCAGCCACACATCCAAGAATGCAGATGTGGTTCTTCTGTGTGGGGACCTCAACATGCACCCCAAAGACCTGGGCTGCTGCCTGCTGAAAGAGTGGACAGGGCTCCATGACGCCTTCATTGAGACTGAGGACTTTAAGGTGAGACTGTTTCCCACCTACCCCCACACTTGTTTCAATCTTCCTGTCTCTCCGAATGCTAGCCACCTGTTTCCCTAGGGCTCTGATGATGGCTGTACCATGGTGCCCAAGAACTGCTACATCAGCCAGCAGGACCTGGGACCCTTTCCCTTTGGCATCCGTATTGACTATGTGCTTTACAAGGTCAGGCTCTTATTCCCAGCATGCCTTTCTCCATTCTCTTCCTCTGTCACTGCCCGTGCTGATCTTTAGGTCAGCTGATGTGCTCTGGAGAATGGGATCCCATGCCGGGTGGTGGTGGCCTTTAATCCCAGCACTTTAATCCTTTAATCCTGCACGCCTTTAATCCCAGCACTTGGGAGGCAGAGGCAGGCAGATTTCTGAGTTCGAGGCCAGCCTGGTCTACAGAGTGAGTTTCAGGACAGCCAGGACTACACAGAGAAACCCTGTCTCCAAAAAAAACCAAAAAAAAAAAAAAAAAGAGAATGACATCCCGTTGGCTGGTGCTCTGGGAGAATGTAAGCTTCTCTGTGTTCTTGCTCTTCCTAGGCAGTCTCTGGGTTCCACATCTGCTGTAAGACTCTGAGAACCACTACAGGCTGTGACCCCCACAATGGCACCCCCTTCTCTGATCACGAGGCCCTCATGGCTACTTTGTATGTGAAGCACAGTCCCCCTCAGGAAGACCCCTGTCCTGCCCAGGGTGAGTCAGCTTTTCCTTTACGCCCCCCTTCTACTTTTAAGGCAACCCTGCCTCCATCCTGACCCTCCCCTGCTCTGCTGTTCTCCCTTGTTCTAGGACCAGTGGAAAGGTCAGCACTGATCAGCGTGCTGAGGGAGGCAAGGATGGAGCTGGGACTCGGCGTGGTTAAAGCTCACTGGTGGGCTTCATTCTCCGGCTATGTGATCGTTTGGGGGCTGTCCCTCCTGGTGTTGCTGTGTGTCCTAGCTGCAGGAGAAGAGACCAGGGAAGTGGCCATAATCCTCTGGATGCCCAATGTGGGTCTGGTGCTGGGGGCAGGTGCAGTCCACCTCTTCCACAAGCAGGAGGCCAAGGGCTTATGTCGGGCCCAGGCTGAGGTGCAGCATGCTCTGGCAAGGGAAGCGGGGACCCAGGACCTAGGCTCAGAGCCTCACCTAGCCCACTGCCGGCAGGAGGAGAGCTGAAAAACAATAAAACCCGCTTGACACACTCTAGTGGTTCCACCTTGTTCTTCGCAGAGACATGAGGGGACCGGAGGGTCAGTTGGCTTGTCACTGAGTAGCCGTAGAGCACTGGCTTGTCACCTGCCTTCGTTGCACATTCCCATCTCCTGCCAGCACAGAGCAGAAATCCTGTTCATGGCCAAATCCTTTTATTATAAACAACGAAGCCCCTGACTAGGCAGTCCAGATGGCAGAGGTACAGCCCTGTGGTGGTGTCTTGCTTACGGGGCAGGGAGGCAGCTAACCATCCTTTTCTAGCCCTGGGCCCCCATCTATACAGGCATCTCACTGAGCCGTCGTTCCTCCTGGAACTGAATCAGAGCATCTCTCTGGTTCACCACATCCAGCAGCTTCCTTAGGACCTGGTCCTCAGACAGTCGATCGGCCTCTGTCTTCAGCGATTCTAAAGAGAGAAGATGAAGCTTAGAGAACAGGAACCTGGGCAGGGAGCCTGAGGAGAGGATCAAGCTAGCTCAGCCTCTGTGGTTCCTACACCTCAGGCTTTGTTGTTGCCAATGTGGTGCTTCCCAGGTTTCCTTCACCAGCACTCGTGTGGAAGGAAATACTGCACAAAAGCTCAACTGTACAGCCATGACTCGGGGGAATGGAGGCTTGGGAGTCACATCCTTTGGCTTTCTCCTGAATTGTTTCAGCAGGACATACATAGGCCAGAGGACTGTGTTCCTTGGTCAGTATCCAAGGTCATGAGATAGCTCACACACCTTCCCGATTCATGTAGCCCCGCAACTCGTGGTCTAGCTGCCGCTGCTTCTCTTCCAGGTCCAGCTCCTGCACCCTGTGGAAACCAGTTCAGCAGGGCACCCACAGGGATGGGACCTGGCTCACCTGCCGTGTCCCCAGGCCTGGTCTTACGTTATCATGAGCTCGGCTTCTTCAGTCACTAGGCTGTTCTTCTTCTGAATGAGCTGTAGCAGCTGCTCCAGCCAGAGTTTCTTCTGCTGTTCTGGAGAGCCTGATAAGATGGGAAGGAATGGAAGTGGTCACAGGGTGACAGCATCCAGGGGTACTAGGCCATCATGGGAGTTAGCTGTGTACATATCCACTGGGCCAGGGATTGCTGAGGGCTGGCCATGTTGCCGGGAGCCAGAGATATGTATGTGCTAGCCTGTCACTCCCGAGTCTACTCACTACTCTGTCTCCTCAAGGCCAGCTCCAGCTTCACGCCTTCGGTCTCCAGTTCCCTCATAGTGGCCTCAATCTCGTTTAGTCTTCGCTGGATGGCCTGTGGGTTGTAAGGCAGGACATGCTGGATTGCCCACGAACAGGAGCACTGGACGAGCTCTGAGCTCAGATAACTGACCCTGTCAGAGCTCTGGTGCCGGGGGCTCGCCCAGGTCTCACCTGGGCCTTGCAAAACCTCTTCATCTCCTCCTCTTTGGCACGGCGCATGAGGGTTCGGTACCACGTTGGGTACTTAGTCATGGCGCCTGAGTTCTTGGCCAGGGTCATTAGAGTCTGTGGGAAGGTTAGGCCAGTCAGCAGTAAGGTCTGGTTAGGAATGCAGGAAGCTGGAAGGGTTAAAAACTGGGATGGAATGAGGTAAATTCTGGTAAACAGGATGAGGCAAGCTTGTGAGACTAGGTGAGAAGACATTCCGAGAGGATGGGACCTGCTCTTGGTGCTTCTATGGTCAGGGTACTAAATACTTGCCAGATGCCTCCTGGCTCAGACAGAGTAGACAGCTGGGTTCCTGCTACTTACCTGCTCCAAGTCTGGCTCCAAAGTTGGAGGCGGCTGCTCTTCCTCCTCTTCTTCCTCTTCCTCTTCCTCCTCCCCTTTCTCTATGGCCTCAGGAACTGAGCAGAGGAGAGTATGGGTTGGGAGTCCAGGGACCACTGTTTCTATTTCCCAGAATCCCCGTGGCAGAAATTCTACCGCCCCTCCCCGCAGCCTCCCTGATGAGCAATATCTGTAGGGAGAGCACCTACCTTGTGTGGCTTGGGCTGGCACACCCCAGCCCACGAAGCTGTTCTTCAGAGACTCTCGGGCCAAGTCTGCGCAGCTCCTTGGGGGCTTGGGTGGAGGCTCCGTTCCTGAGTCAGGGATGACATTCAGAGAGGACAGCCGTAGGCGTTCTAAACTGGAGAGGCGGATTAGCCGACGTGCAGGCTGGCTGGGGCTTGGGACAGGGCTGACTGTTGTCACAGGAGGTACAGGAGAGGAGGGGCCTGGCTGCATGTTACTGTCTCCTGGTGTAGGGAGCTCCTGGAAAGGCCACCATATGGTAAGGTCATGGACCCGTCCTAGTAGACACTGTCAGGCAGTGCTCTGGTGACACGTGTCCTTCAGTGGAGGACAGCGTTCACTGATGGCCTGCAGAGCCCACTGATCTGGGGACACCTGCCTCTTCCCGCCACATCCCATCACACAGAGTTTTGCTTTGTTTTAACCTGGCTCTCCAGACTTCCATTGTTGTCAGCCTCCTTTTGGTCCTCCTGGGGTAGGTGCTGGAGACAGTAGAAATATCCTGGGAAGGGTAGACGTGGTTAGGAATCAGCCCACTGCTCAGACACTCAGAGGGAAGGTGGAGGCTTACAGTGGATTTCTTAGGACTCCACACCTAAAGCTTCAGAGGGGCTGAGAGCCTGTTTTAACCTATTGTCCAGCCTCCCTCTCCGTCCCCAAGAAAGTCCCAAGTCCCTGCAGCGTCTCCCAGGCCCACTTACCATCTCCTGGATGTTGCCCATAGCCACCTGGCCACAGAGTGGCCTCACAGGTATGGCAGCAGAAGCAGCCCCGGTGGAAGAAATGGCCATCCACACAGAATCGTTCCAGGAGGTAGAGGTGTTTCCCACAGAGCTCACACAGGTCCTCGGCTCCAGCCTGCACAGATCCCAGGATACAGGATCAGCCGGACCTAAAGCCAACTGTCGAGGTCTTCCATCCCATGCAGCCCTTTTGCATCCTTTCAGGCTCTGCGGACCGGGCCCTGGACCTACCTCCTGGTGTTCAGAGGGCAGTGCTGGGGACACACTGGGCTCAGACACAGGCGGCTCCTCGGTATGTGGAGTCTCGTTCTCTACCTAAGGAGATGATGCTCAGGCAGCATGAGCAGGGGAGTGGCTGTGTACAGAAAGGAAGGGCTGGCGGGGGAGTCAGACTACACAGGGACACAGGATCGGGGGCTGCAGAACAGGCAACAGAGGGCAGGACACAGAAGAACTAGGACAGAGCAGAGAAACAGTGCTGTACTCTCCTACCCTGTCTGCATTTACCTTCAAGGGAAGCTTCTTGTCACCAGCATCCTCCCTATGGTCCTGCAACAAGTCCTATGACTGTGAACATAACCTGAGCCCAGCTCTCTCTCCCCCTCAGAGTGATTCCTTATCGTCTCTGGAACTTCACTGGGCATCCCCCTTTCTTCAGCCTCAACCTCGCTTAGACTCCTCACCTTGGCCCGGGTCCGTTGTAGGCTCCTCTGGAGTTTGCCAAGGAAAAGTATAGCACTGGGGGTCCCAGGAGGCTGGCTGACAAGGCCTGCAGGCAGAGTCCAGCCGTCAGCACTGGGACCTTTGTATAGCTGCCCTCCTCCCCTCCTGCCCACCCACCCTCCAACTCACCTGAGCTGTGGGCCGTGTTCTTGAAGGCACTGTGGAAGTGGCTGAGGTAGGCGATGAGGCCCAGCGGATCACTGCCTGCCACGACTGCTTGTGCAGACAACACTGGTGTGATGCCCAGCTCATGTTCTGCCACCCTCAGTGCCCAGGCAGTGGCTTCTAGAGCTCCCATGCCCTGCAGCTCCGAGGGTTCCCTGTGGGCCATCAGATGAAAAATACCAATGAGACACAAGCCTGATTCCACTGTAGGAGCCAAGGGGGTGAGCACACGAAAGTTGGTTTGTTGGTGGTTTTCTACCTCCGTGTCATTTTGTACAGTATGTGTTCTCTACTCCTCACTTCCTTTGCACAGGCTCCTTGGCCACATGTCTGACCCCTCAGCCCTTTAACCCACAGGGACAGGCCCTCCTGTGGTAGGACTAACCCCCAGGAGCAGCAAAGGAAGGCCTGGCTGGAGGAGGGAGTTCATTTGGGAAGATGAGTTGGGGTTCTGGGAGATCTGAACTGGTACCTTGTAGCTAAGGTTGGCCTCAAATTTACAGTGATCCTCCTGCTTCTGCTTCCAAAGTGCTTTGATTATAGTTGCATGCCACCACAACTAGCAGCAATGTGTGTGTGTGCATATGTGTATGCACATGTATGTGTGTGCCTGTGTGTACATATGTGTGCATGTATGTGTGTGCATATGTGTGCATGTATATGTGTGTGCATATATGAATGCACATGTATGTGTGTGTATGTATGTGTGTGTATGTATATTGTGCTAGTGTGTATGCATGTGTGGTGTGTGCATGTGTGTGTGTGTGGTCTGTGAATGTATATGTGTGTGCATGTGTGTGTGTGGTGTGTGTGTGTGTTTGTTGGATTGAACTGAGGTTTCACTCATGCTAAGCAAGTGTGTTCTACCCCTGCACTCCGTCCCCCATCTTTCATGGCTTCTGACTTCCCTATCTGGATGCATTAAACTCTGTAAAACCTTGCCAGGCTGCTGAGCAGAGTCAGACTGGATTACCAACTCCAGGGACAGGTGGAGCTGGCTCTCACTGGGCTGCCAGCTCCTGCACAGCATCTTCTTACCAAGCAGTAGAAGGGAGGGCTGGGTAAGGGAGAGAGGTGGGACTCACAGCAGGCCAGGCTGTAGGCGGTGCACCAGGGCACACAGAGCTAACCCATCAGCCCACGAGGAAGAAAAGTCAGTGACATGGACTCCAGGAAAGCCAGCTGTCTGCTCCTGGCACCAGTGCAGAAGCTCCTCGGTGCCTGCGGACCCTAGGAGAGCAGAGCCATGCTGTACTCGAGGCCCACATCTGGGGCTGGGCGTGTGAGGGCCAGACTAATGCTCAAGCCCAGCGGCACCGCCTCCTTCCCCATTCTCTGTCCTTGTCCTTCTTGACACGGAATTGGGAAGCAAAGAGCCACTGCTATAGCCTCATAAAAGCCGGGGGAGGGGAAGCGGGGCAGGGAAGCTCAGAGGCTCACAGAACAGGTGGTTTGGGTTTACACCCACGGCAGCAGGAAGGGGTTGGCAAAAGCTGGAACCGCATAGCACAGCTGTGGCTGCTTGGCACTGCCAGTGAACACCGCACAGCGGTGAAAACTACTGAGCCACTCCACGCTGGCACACAGTGGCTGCCCAAGCTCTGTGGCCTCCACCCCCACCCCCACTAAACGCCAAAGCATCCACAAAACCAGCTTTCCAGAGCAGAGCTCTCCCAACACTGCTGCGTGCTGACTGTGCTTCACCGGCTGGTCAAGGCCTGCTCACCTGTGGTTGTCTTCCTGGCATCCGGCTCGTCACTCTTCCTCTGAGCGTGCCCCTTGTCCACCACATCATAGAGGTCTTGTACCTAAAGCAGCTTCCTCTCAGTCTCAAGGCCCTGACCACTCACCCCTTGAGCCCATGAGGAGGAGCCTGCCTACGGTAGGGCTGACCCCCTGCTGGGACAGCAATTGAGGAGGGAAGACCTGGCATGGGAAAAGGAGGTGATATGGGAAGATGGGCGGGAGGGCAGGGTAGAGAGTCTGACCTGATTGGGGGTTACAGCCCGGAGGTTCAGGTTGGGGTATCGGGTGGCAGGGTCCAACCCATACTGGGCTACGTTTCGATGCATATTCTCTGGGGATGTTTGTGACAGAAGCTGGTACAAGCTCTCACTATCGGTGGTGGTGGAAGGCAGTGCACAGACAAGAGGGAAGCTGTCAGCACCCACCCCGAGCAACCGCAGGGCTTTCTTGTACTCCCATGCCTCTGTCCATCCTTCAGGGTCTCCTGCCCCCTCTTCCTGACCCGCGTCCCGAACCATGTCTACTCTACCAGCACCAACTAGTCTCTGAACCCCGGTCTCACCGTTCAGCCAACACCTCTAGAGGCTCAGCACCCTCTGCCCACCGCTTCACCATCCAGGCTGCATCGAAGGCTGCCAAGAAGCCTCGGGCCACTCCAGTGCCCAGAGGCCAGAAGGGCTGCAGGGTATGAGGAATAGGAAACCACTCAATGAGAATCCAATGAGTATGTCCCAAGCCCAGAGATTTCCAGTGGGGAAGACCCTTTTCCAACCCACACAGCTTTCTCCTCCACTAAGCATGCTGCCCCTAAGCTCCTCCCACAACAAGCGGACTTTATATGCCCCGCCCCCAATAAGAGAGCTTCCTCCTAAACTGTGGGACCCATAGCCTCCTGAAAGGCTCACCTCCACTAGGCAGTCCCCCACCAGCCCCAGCAGTAGGCGGGCACCATGCTTTTCTTGGACACGAGCGGAACTCTCTGCCCGCATCATGCTTGTGAAGTCGAAGGCCGCCACATCAGGCCGCCCGCGTGCATCCCGAGCAAACTCTAGTTTCCCAAGCTTGCCGTTTGTGGCGAAGTCAGCCGCTGCTCTGGCAAAGCGCTGCAGAGCCTCGGGTACCACATTGGCTTTGCCCAGCAGCTGATCGGTCTCTGGCAAGTCCTACATGGCCGAGAGATGCGAACCTGAGCCCTCTGAGAGTAGAGTCACGTGCTCAGCCCCACCCCATTTTACAGAGGACTGACCTAGGGTATAGAAGGTACACACGTTGAGGCCTAGACGGGGAGAGGCTGCCGAGACTACATAGCAAATGAAAGCCAGGCTGGGCACAGAATTCCAGTAGCCTGACTCTCATTCAAATTCCTTCCCCAATACTCACCCTGCTGCAGAGGGTTTCAAGCCCTGCTCTGCCAGGAAGCCCAACGTCATTGCTGTCATAGGCTTTGTCCTGATATCATCAAAGCCTCCGTTTGTTCAGCATTTACAAACAACACACAACTTAGCATAGTACTTAGTATAGTACTAAGTGTGCAAGTACTTAGTACTCAGCATAATACTTAGTATAGTACTAAGTGTGCAAGTACTTAGTACTCAGCACAGTACTTAGTATGCAAGTACTTAGTACTCAGCATAATACTTAGTATAGTACTAAGTGTGCAAGTACTTAGTACTCAGCATAATACTTAGTATAGTACTAAGTGTGCAAGTACTTAGTACTCAGCACAGTACTTAGTATGCAAGTACTTAGTACTCAGCATAATACTTAGTATAGTACTAAGTGTGCAAGTACTTAGTACTCAGCATAATACTTAGTATAGTACTAAGTGTGCAAGTACTTAGTACTCAGCACAGTACTTAGTATGCAAGTACTTAGTACTCAGCATAATACTTAGTATAGTACTAAGTGTGCAAGTACTTAGTACTCAGCATAATACTTAGTATAGTACTAAGTGTGCAAGTACTTAGTACTCAGCACAGTACTTAGTATGCAAGTACTTAGTACTCAGCACAGTACTTAGTATAGTACTAAGTATGCAAGTACTTAATACTCAGCATAGTACTTAGCATACAGAAGGAAGGCATCCAGCTATCTCATCCACTCAGTGAGTACATAGTAGGTGCTTAACTACTTGTCAGGTACCAGGCTAAGCCCTGGGAACTAACAACCAGCAAGAGGAAAAGAGACAAAAACTCTCAGTCCCGGAGCGCACTAGACAAGTACCAGATCTGTAAGTTTAGCCCAGACTAGGATTCCTACTGCCACCTACGTTCAGGGTGCACGAGCTTGTCAAATGGAGTTACTGCCTAGCTGGAGGCAGGAGAGGATGCGGTCTGTTCATAACCAGGGGTAGACTGTCCAGCCCAGCCTCCTCCTTCCTCTCTCCTCCCTCCTGGGCCTAAGGCCTACCTGGCGCAGCACCCCCAGCCTCAGCAGACACTGCTTCTTGGCTGTCATCACAAAGTAGTGGGTATCATCCTTGTAGTACACAATGTTCTCCAGATCGATACCTGGTGGGGCAGGGCAGAGGACAGGAGGTGAGTCTTCAGTGACTCTGCACACATCACCTCTCTAAGCCACGCGTGGCTGACCTCAGAGAGCTGAAGTCATGGCTTAGGCTAAGTGTTCCACACACAGATCTGCTGGCACCAAGAGCCATCTGTCCTGGCCCCGGATGCTTTGCCAGTTTGGAGCACAGAGAGGAACCCAGGTGGAATGACAGCTGGGAGGCCTATATCACTTGGTCACACAGCAGCAGCATAAAGCCAAAGTAAACGTGACACCCTCTTGAGCATACGTTCGCAACGTACAGCATTCTTACTCTCCAGCATGAAGGAGCACAAAGCAAAGTAGCCAGGCATTTAAGAGAGAGTTCCAGGGTCTTTCATGCCGAGTGAGCGGCTGCTTGGTCCCTGGAGGGCAGTTCTTCCTCTTTTGCTGGTGAGACCACCATTAACGGACAAAAATGGGATTCCTTGGAGCAAGCCCAGGTCTGAGAGGCAAGTGGGAAACATCCCATAGTAAAGGGAAGAGAAGGGAAGGCCTTTGAGGGTGGGCCCTGACCTGTGGCTTTGAGCAGGCTCTGGAAGAATTTTTGGTTGTAGATCCGAGCCACGCCACTGATCTCCGGCACCTGCGTCTCCTCCACCGTGCGTCCATTCACAAAGTTGGCTGTGATGCCGATGGCCAGTTTGCCACGCATCTCTCGTATGGTGAAGCCTAGTGGTAGGGGGAGGTGGGGGAGGCAGGCTCAGGGGAGCCTAGGATGCTGGCTTCTATCTATCTGTCAACCATCTATCATCCATCTATGAGGAAAAGGGTCACTCACCTTCAGGGACAAATTTGCCTCCTGCAGCTGAGATGAGGACATCAAATTCATAGTTGGCCAGTTGGGCTGGGGGATTGGGCTGGAGCTGGGCATGCCAGCCACTCCCTGGGACAGAGTATGAGAGCCACAAAGGTGTAGAGGTCAGAGGGGCCCTACACTCCCAGGTCAGGCTAGAGAAAAATAAATTCGTAAAGGGCTCAACGGTCTGTTAAGTAGTTTATCAGATCACACCTCCCGGCAGCCAAGGAGGGCAGTGGAGGAAGGTCATGCTGCGTCTACCTTGTTTTCCCTCAGACTCTCTGTCTGAGGCTAAGGCTGCCCAGGCTTCACTGTCAAGGAAAGAGTCAGCTGACTCTCACCCAGACCTCCCTTATCATCTTGTAGGGATCTCTCTTTGGTGGATAGGGGTTCCCAAGAGCACAGAAATACTTGCCTTTTCTGGGAGGGGGCTGGAGGCCAGTGAAGGTGAAGCCCCAGTGAATCTCCACCCCCAACAGCAATGCCACCTTCAGTAGAAGCAGCTGAAGTTGTCGGATGCCTGGAAGTGAGACGGCGTTAGGAACGGACCCACGCCTCCTCTCTCTCTAGTGTGTGCCTGTTCAGAGCTGGAGGAGGCATAAGAGACCACTGAGCCTGTCTATGACCACACACCTCTGAGCACCTGATAACGTCTTGAGCTCAGAAACCAGGCAGGTCACTACTTGGATTAGAAAAATCACTGTCTGCTTTACAGATGTCAGATCGGGTTCTTAAAGTCACCCTGTTAAAGTGACTCCTGTTCACCCTGGCTTTTGCCTGGCCCTGCAGTCTCCCACCTCTAGACTCAGGCACACCAACCCGAGGACCAACATAAAGTTCTTACTGATATGGTCCAGGGTACCAGTACAGAAGCGTCCGTAGAACTTCTTGGCACCAAGTGCCCGAAGGTCATGGATGGTGAAGGGCCAGAGGTGGAGCACGTTGTGCCTAGAGAACTTGGTACGCTTTTCCACAAGCACCACTCGGGCACCCAACAGTGCCAGCTCCACGGCAGCCCGAAGTCCGCAAGGCCCGGCCCCTATCACGAGACACTGCAAGCACACATGGGTGTGGGCAGGTGTGTAGCATCCTGTCTCCTGAGTCCTCTACTGCTTACAACACTCCCAGACTCTCTGTATCTACCTTGGTGTTGGTACAGGCCTGGCCTTGCTGGTACACCGGCTGGCCTGCTCTCTTGTCCAACTTGGCCCACAGAGACTTGGCACTCCAGTAGTTGAGCTGGGCCTTGATCTTGTGGTACTGGGGCAATCCCCCACCAGACTCCACTCCCAGGGCTCGACAGAGCCCCTGAAAGCTGCTCAGTACATCCTGGCACAGCTGTGCCTGCACAAAGGTCTCAAAGTGGTCATGTGCTGGGTTGGTGGAGGTTGTTGACGCCATGTAGGGCCCCTGCTGACAAGAGGAGCAGCTGGGGAAACCCCAGTGCCTGTTGAAAGAAGAGAAGGAAAGATTGGAGGGAGGGAAAGAAAGGGGGAGGAGCCAGCAGAGCAGGCCTGTGTCACAAGGGAGCTCGAGGCCCACCTCTGATTGGCTCTGCTCACTCCCAGGCCATGATCTGCAACGCCCCCTTCGCCCCCCTTCCCACACACTCTGCCCTGAAACAGCAGTATCTCTTATAAAGTGAAATTCGCCAAATTTAGAAATGAAAACGCAGTAGTCCTGGGCATAAGGACGCTAAGGGAGCCTCCCTACGTCCAGTGACACACAGCAGCCATCATATGGGATATCTGAGGCCCAGAGGACAAGAAATTGCAGTAGGCGGTCCCTAGTTCTTATAAGTAGGACACGGGGGAGTTTCTCAGCGGGCTGCAGGGGTGGGGTGGGGGTGGGGGTGGGGGTTTCCCTTCTTGTAGACAGCAGGAACTAACATCGCAGCACAGCTGCAGCCACTTGACAGGCACACACCCATTTATTTCTTTCTAAGTCTGTCCGCCAGCGCCCTTTGGCGGACTTAGTGCCACGCTGGTTGTGGGATGTGCCTCTCCCCAAAGGCAAAGTTCTCTCCCACGTGCTTGCCTCCTGACAAGGGGCAACACTGTCTGGTAGGTTCCACTTCCCAGCCACCCAAACTACCCTCACAAATAGCCTGAGAATGTTGTGACTGTTGATGGTATGACAGACCTTCTGACTCACTGTGGTCAAAACACTTCCCCTGAGATCGTGTCGCTGCTCCAACGGGCTGTGGGAAGGATGGGGGCAGCAGCGGCTGGGCTCTCCCCTTCCGAGGACCCTCACAACTCATCGACCCCTAGCCTCACTCCCACGGGCGTTCCTCTGTGTTCTCCTAGGAATCTCTTAGAGACAAGGCCTCTCTTTGTACCCCTTTCCTTCTTTCCAGCCCACACACAGCTGAAGGGCTCTTGGAGGGCTTTCTCACGCTGCCACAGGAAGAGATGAAGAGTATGGGGGGATGGGTTGCTCTCGGTGGGAGAGGCAGCTAAGTAGGGTGGGTGTCAAGCTGAGGGTTAGGTCCTTGTGAGCCGATCACGCGCGGTAGGAGGAGGCAAAGTTTGCCCACTGCGGGTCACTAGGACAAGAATGGATAGGCCTTAGAAAGGACAGGAGTCCCTCTTGGAAGTGGGAGTCTGGGGGTTGGCGCGAACTCTGCTAAAGGAAGTAAGAGAGGTACCCAGACTGGAAACACAAGCACAAAGGATGTGCCATAGGCAGAGCGTCTAAAGGGATGGAGAGCTGGACCTTTAGACAACGGGGGTGAGGTGCTCCCAACACTCTAGACAGCAAAATCTTCACAAAGGCGCTGGAGGGCGGGCAGGAGGACCCGCCAAACCAGCCAGGCGTGGCTCCTCAACCCATCTCCCCGGAAGCGCTCTCACCCCCAACCCAGCGAGCCGGAGGACGCACTGCTGGCACCGCTGGACTACTTGCCTGTGGTTTCTGGTGCTGGAAAAGACGCTTCCTGTCGGAAGGGTGTCCCAGGGCTAGGGCAGAGGAAGGGGTGGCGCAGGGAAAGCAAGAGATGCCTGGTGGCTACAATCCGGGAGTTCCGAGGAGTTTGGACCGCAGCGCCAGCGCAGAACACGGAGGAAGACTTATCCACACCTCATTACGCCGCAGTCCTCCTCCTGGAACAGCCTGCGCCCCGCCCACGTCTGCAGGGTGGTGCTCTAGGGCGTGGCTCTGCCTACACCAGGGGCTGCTGGGGGCCTCCAAACGGTCCGGCCTGCCAGGGACAGGGAGAGCAGAGAGACTTGAGTGACAGTGCCCGAGTCCGCCCGGCTGGTACCCAAGCTATAAGCCACTTCCGAGAGCTGGAGGAGTGGGCGCAGGCCTCCGGCAAAAAGTTTGTTGAAGCTGCAGGATCCGAGAGTGGCGCCAGAAGTCTGAGCTCTCCTCACCTCTCCCACCGAGAAATCCACACCTCTGGCGCCGCCGAGGATCCAGTTGCGGGGTCCATCTCTCCTGAGACAGGTCGGCCGGCTCCTAGGCTCAGGATAAGGACAAAGCTTAAAGTCCTGGTCCGCATCTTTCAACCAGGTACGTAAAGTTAGGGAACAAGGGTGTGTGTGTGTGTGTGTGTGTGTGTGTGTGTGTGTGTGTGTGTGTGTGTGCGCGCGCGCGCGCGTTCAGCTAAGGAAGGCAGAATGGTAGGGGTATGTGGGAGGGGCTAGAACTTTACGGTATGGAACTAAAGTCAAGACTGAGGAAACGGACAATGCTGAGAAACTTTAGAATCAAATTCTTAACATTTCCCGTTAAGAAATTGTAGCGTGAAAGGCATTGTTCAAAATCAAGCAGCTTTAGCTAACACACGGCAGTTCTCATTTACTGTATTAGCATTGACAGAAACCTATTTTACTGAAAACTCAGAGACTTCACTGAGTTGAACACAGGCTCAACAGCCAGTGGTATAGATGCTATCAGTCCCAGGCCTTTCTGGACTCCAACCTACCACTGTTAATCCATGAGACTGAGATGAAGTTTGACATCATGAGAAAGTAAAATCGCTACCGCAGAAGTGCTTAACCTAGGAAGAAATGGCTCCATCTCTCTCTTTGAGGTTCAGGGACCAACAAGAACCGAGGTTCAGTGGCTGTCTATTTTGGGTGTGTTTGTATAAATCATTTTGCATTTTGTCCAGAGATACTGTGGTAGCCAGTAAATCCTGAGCTCTCAGCACAGCCAGCTGCAGCTGATAAGAAGGTGGAGAGAGAAGCAAGAAGAAATGCCAGGAGAGAGGCCAACAACCCAGCCAGGTCACACACTCTAGAAGCGAGGGAAGCCTTTGAGCTGGGCCCACTGGTGTTCTTGAGAATGACATCATTTTGCTAGGAACACATTTGCAGAATGCCAGACACACCTACACTTAAACACACAGTGTAAAAAGTCTCTAAAAAGCCCAGCATAAATGGCTTCCGGCTTTCAGGACCATGCCTTTCCCTTTCATTAGCAGATGGACGCCAGCAACTTACTGTGTCTTGTTTACAAAGGCCCAGGTTCCCTCTGAGACTTTCAGTTGTAGCCAAACAGGGTTGCATGGCTCTATGAGCAACAATTGTAAAGGCCATCTTTTAAAAAGATCACAGACCGAGTTCCTCAGCTCTTAAAAAACTTCCGCTTTACAGCTTTCCTTGCTGCTAGTTAAAGACCCACTGTAGAGCACAGAGCCGTGGGGAGGGTAGTGATCTGGACTCCAGGAGAGCTGCCTGTCTGGTCAGATTTCTGTGCCAGGCCAACTGTGATCAGAAATCACTAACACGCCTCAATCTCCTGGTCTCTAGATGGAGACATTTTACATGACCCAACTTCCCTGTTTCAGGTCTGGGTTCTTTTTATTCAGTGTTAAGCATTTTTTTTTCCTTATTAGGATCTTGAGTTATGATACGAAACTGTGTATTTATGTGAGCTAAAAGTAGTTGGCTGAGTCATACTGACTATAGTTCATGTTGGATTAAATAAAATAAATGACCAAATGACCCACACACGAAAATTCAATTTTAAAAGAATCTCATTCTAATGGCTTTGGAAAAAAAATTGCTCTAGCAGCTGCTTGGTTTAAAGTCCTGTAGCACTAAGGATAGGATCTTCTTCTTCTTCTCCTCCTCCTCCTCCTCCTCCTCCCCCTCCCCCTCCCCCTCCCCTCCCCTCCCCCTCCCCCTCCCCTCCCCCTCCCCCTCCCCCTCCCCCTCCCCCTCCTTCTTCTTCTTCTGCCTCAGACCAAGTTCTGTCTTTCTGCAAAGCCATTTTTACTTCCTTCTCTCACCTCCCAACCTCTGATCTCCTGGCTTAGAGCCATCTGTAAGCCAGCCTATAATATGACCTTGAAATCTCAGAGTCTTCAGCTTGCACCGGCCCGACCTAGAGTCAGTCTAGCCCAGAGAGCCACAGTTCCCAATGTAAATTAGACACTGAACCAAGGGTGTAGCATGGCTAAGAGATGCTGGCTGGATTAAGATTAGAGGGTCTGGAAGAGGGTAATTTTGACTTGAATGGTATGAATCATCGAGCTCTGACAACTTACCAGGCTGCGGAACCACCTGCCCACTAAGCCCTCAGGCAGAAATGAGCAGGGTGTGTATTGGCCAATAGAGAGGTAACCAGTGTGGCCGGAAGTGAGACTGCAGAAGGGCCCAAGAGGAAGCTGGGTTGGAGATTTTATTCTAGGTGCAAAGGGGAATTGCAGAAGGAGTTTAAGTCATCATTAAAATAATATAATCTACTCATTTAGCAAGGCATTCTGTTTTTTTGCTAAGGGGACAATGGTAAAAAATATATATATAACTTTCTATTGGAGAAAGGGACGTGGCAGGGAGGGGAACTAAAACCCATGGCAGAGTCTAGGGAAGGGACACAGGATAGAGTGAAGATGGGAACAGGATACATTCAAAAGATAGCCTGAGATAAAACTGATAGGGCTTGGTGATAGGTCCCATGTGGGGCAGAGGTTGTGCATGCGTGCACGGATGCTAGCCTGGGGGCTGGAGAGATGGCTCAGCCGTTAACAGCACTGGCTGTTCTTCCAAAGGTCCCGAGTTCAGTTCCCAGCACTCACTCGGTGGCTCACAACCATCTGTAATGGGATCTGATGCCCTCTTCTGGTGTGTCAAGGACAATGTGGTCATGTACACAAATAAATAAATGTTAAAAAAAGAGAGAGAGAGAGAGAGAGAGAGAGAGAGAGAGAGAGAGAGAGAGAGAGAGAAAAGAATCTCTCCTGGGCTAAGGCTGTAGCTCAGCTGGTAGTCTTGCCTGACATGTAAGAAGCCCTGGTTTAACACCCAGCATCATGTGAAAACCGGATGTGGTGGCCTCTATTTGTAACACTAGCACTCTGGAGATGGAAGCAGGAGGATCTGAGTTCAAGGTCATCTTCATCACATAACAAGGCCAGCCTGAGTTACCAAGACCCATCATAAAATAACCAGGGGCAAGGAATCTCCGCAAAAACTGAATAATTGCTCCATTTTACCATTGGGCGAATCTGAAATAAACTTGCTTGTCTTTTTTCCCCCACTCCTCTCCACACCTATGTATCCCTCTGTGTGAGATTTGAATACGCTTGGCTTAGGGAGTGGCACTACTTGGAGGTGTGGCCTTGTAGGAGTAGGTGTGTCACTGTGTGTGTGAGCTTTGAGACCCTCCTCCTAACCATGCAGAAGCCAGTCTTCTCTTAGTGGCCTTCAGATGAAGATGTAGAACTCTCAGCTCCTCCTGCACCATGCCTGCCTGGACGCTGCCATGTTCCTGCCTTGATGATAATGGACTGAACCTCTGAACCTGTAAGCCAGCCCCAATTAAATGTTGTCCTTATAAGAGTTGCCTTGATCATGGTGTCTCTTCACAGCAGTAAAACCCTTATTAAGATAGAAGTTGGTACCAGGAACTGGTAGGCCTGACCATGCTTCTGTTTGGAAGAATGTGAATTTGAAGACTTTGGATTTGGAAAGTGGTGGAATGCTTTAAGTGGGGCTTAATGGGCTATCCTAGAAGGAAGAGGAAGAATTTATCGTTGAGAGTGATTTGAACTATGTAGACCTGGCCCAAAGGGTTTCAGTGGAGAAGAATTTCAGTGTGTTGCCTAGAGACTGTATTTTGGTGAAGAATGTGGCTGTTTTTTGTCCTTATCTGAAGAGTCTACCTGAGGCTAAGGTAAAGAGATTTACCTTAATTGCACTGACAAAGGAAGTCTCAAAAGAGCCCAGCAGAGACTTTTTCCTCTGGCCTAGTCTTAAGAAGAACATTTTAATGAAAAGGAAAAATATAAAATGTATAGTTCAAGTAATAAAGGGGCACCAGGAAGTGAAATGGAGTTGAGTCCTGTGTTCCAAGGAGATAAAGAGATTAAAGGATTGGTGACCTCAGGGTAAGAGCCCAGCCAATTAGTCTTATTGTTGTGTTTGCAGTTGAACAAGGGATAGTTTGGACTTTTAATCTCCAAGTAATGCCACTCCCTGGGCCAAGTGTATTCAAATCACCACACAGAGGGATACATAGGTGTGGAGAGGAGTGGGGAAAAAGACAGGCAAGTTTATTTCAGATTCACCCAGTAGTAAAAAAGGAGCAATTATTTAGTTTTTGTGGGGATTCCTTGCCCCGGTTATTTTATGATGGGGTCTCGGAACTACAATCCAGAAGTGGAGGGCACACTTGGGATCCAGACCTTGAAACTGGAAGACACAGGCTTTTAGATCCAGATCTTGAGGAGCGTGACCATGAGAAGCTTAGGTCTAAGCATGGTGGTACACACCTTTAATCCCAGTAGACAAGGCAAGCAGATTCCTGAGTTCAAGGCCAGCCTGGTATAGAACAAGTTCCAAGTAGAGAAAAGCTTAAATTCAGGCATGTGGTACAATACCTGCCTTTGATCCCAGCATTAAGGAGACAGAACCATGCAGACTGAGTTCAAGGTCCATCTACAGAGCAAGTTCCAGGACAGCCAAGCTTAGGCAGTGAGGGAGTTGGAAAACAGAAAGCTGGTCATAGAATAAGGAAGGCCATGTTCCAGCCCCAGCACGCAGCAGAACTCGGAGCTTCGGCCATGTGGCTCTGGCTTTAGAGTTCAGAATAGAAGGGACTCCTGGGGCAATTGATGCTGGTTAGCTGGAGCTAAGAAATTAGCAGTGATTAAGAAGAGACCAGCATCACTGGGGTGACATCTTCTGGGAAGGGTTTTCTAAGAACACAAAGAAGCTGTGTTCCAGAGATAACCAAGGTTGTACCTCGTGCTGCTGCTGGACTTGGTAATGTATAAGAGTCACTCAGTTTTGAAGGCATGAAGGGGTCATGAAGAGCAGCTGAGGCTTGGCACTGTGCGAGGCCATGGAAGGCCATCGGTGAAGGTGCAGCCTCAGTTGTAGTTGATGGTCCAGGACTGAAGGGGTCATGCAAAGAAGTTGAGGTTTGGCACCATGAAGAGAGGCTATTGGTGAAGCCTAGTTGTAGTGGAGACCCCAGTGTATTGGAGATGCCTGTACCATGGGATGATCACCAGAAACAGCAGCAGCAGTGGAGTAGAGTCAACCAGAGTTTAGAGTGCTACAGAGGGCAGAGCTGGAGAAGTGATACAAGCCCTTTGGAGGAGCCCAGATCATGTGTGTATCCCAGATATTGGAACAAAAAGCTGTGACATTTAAGTTGCTTTGGACCCCAAGATGTCGAGATGCCAGAGCTGTGGGCTGTCTGCAGAGGAAAGCTGCCAATGGAAAGTGGAACCAGCCCAGGAGAAAGAAGTGTATTGCAGTCAACAAAGATTACAAAGGAGCTGGAGATCTGAAGACCGCCGTGGTGTTAGATATGGAAACGCTGAGTTTGGAGTTTGCCCAGCTGGTTTCCTGTCCTGCTTTGAGGTTACAGTAAAGTAACTGGATGACTCTCAGAAGAGACTTTGAACTTCGGATTTTTAACATTGTTGAGACTGGTGTAGACTATGGGGACTTTTGAAGTTGGACTAAATGTATTTTGCATTATGCTGTTTAGGTATGGTCCCCATAGACTCACGTTTGAGTAAGTTTATGCAACCCTTTCTCTGGAGGTCAGAGAAGGATTTCACATGCTCCTCCATAACAAAGGACCCAATTCTTCCCACATCTTCTTTTGCTCCTCAAACACAATTACCGAAACTATTTTTTCCAGGCCAAAAGTCACTTAGTCATATAATTTTTAAAAGTGTGGCTTTCTCTAATTTTGCCTAATGAAGCTTCAGTCTGACTTTTCATTTAGCAGGGATAGAGTAACATGGAGTGACCAGGCATGGTGTTACACACCTGTAATGCCAGGACTCGGGCGGCCGGCGGAGACAGGGGGATCAGAATATTGAGCCCCGTTTGACGTGTATGAAATTCTGACTTGACAAACCAAACCAAATTAAAGCCAATAGCCAAACTATTCTTGGGAAATCACTTTCAAATTCATGAAGGGTTTTATTACAGTAACATTCAAAGCAGTAAATCCATGCTCCAGGACACAGAATTTCTCTGTCCCATGAGTGTTCATTTCTTCTTCCTGTACATCACTGAAGCTGACCACTTCTCAAAGAGCCATGATCCTATGCCGATATTACGGAGATGTGGTCAGGTTCCTACATTTTATCAAAAATCTAGTTGAATGAGCTTTAGCTTAAAGATTTGTCTAGTGTGGGACATTTCAGGTGAGAATAGCCTGCTAACCAAAGTCTTCCTGCTTAGTCATGGGTAAGGACTGTGAAGCAAGGCGTTTACAGTGACACCAGCTCCATGCAGAGGTCACGCCTTCCTATGAGAACGAGGCAGGCTAGGGAGATTTCCGTTTTAGAGGTTAGTCCTACTTACAAAAGCAAGGACAAAGGGTTTCCTTAGATCTCATGAGGGTTTAGGCTGAAATTCAGAAACCGAAGATAAAAATGTAGTTTAATGCTTATAAAACAAATCTGTCCCAGACTCAAAATATTCTTACTTTGAAAAATAGAAAACAAGAAGAAAAAAAAAAAAAAGGCCAACTTAGAGAGGTTGAGGGAGTTAAGGTATGCCCACCTTCAGAGTAACTTCTATCTAGCTGGTAAATTTTAATTAATAGCAAAAATACTGTATAGTTGCAATGGTGCTGACCCCTTTCTGTAGGAGAGACACTAACTCTTAAGTACATTTGATTGTCAGCCTTTCAGACACAGAGCTTCACCCTCAGATTTAACTTATTTTTGTTAATGCAGTATAATGGGATCAGCCAGGCTTGGGCCACAGTTCCAGTTCTGCTACTCTATGGCTTTTATCTCTTTGGGCCTCACTGTTCTCATCTATAAAATGGGCCTAATGATAATGATACTTACCTCAGAGGAATGTCATGAAGAGTGAGCAGGTTGCTCCTATGGGTTATAGGTGTGTCCTAGCACAGTCCCTTCTCAGCCCAGGAGCCCATTAGTACTGAATTGTCCCTTGTCCCCTCCCCCCTCACAAATCTGTGTTGAAGCCCCGACCCTACTGCCTCCAAGTAGGACTGCATTTGGAAACAAGACCTTTCAAGTTACAGAAGTTACAAATTAGGTTCTTAGTGTGGGCTAATGCAGCATGCCTGGTGTCTCTGAAAGGTCGGAGGCTGGACAGAGGGAAGAGCACAGAAGACAGAGAACAAGCAGGAAGCCAGGGAAGAGGCCTCAGACATCAGATCTCTGGCAACTGTCACAGAAATCTGTGACGTTGACAAGGCAGGGCTCACTATGTGGGCCCAGCAAAGGCCATGCCATGGCCAGAAGGGACCAGTCTCCAAACCACATGGTGTCTTAGGAATCCTGGTTGTTTTGGGGTTTGAGACAATGTTTCTGTGTAGCCCTGGCTGTCCTGGAGACCACTCTATAGACCAGGCTGGCCTAGAATTCAGAGACCCGCCTGCCTCTGTCTCTTGAATGCTAGAATTAAAGGTGTCATGGCAGAGCCTTCCGGTTTTTAATCAAAAGCACCAGTTCCAGGGGATCTGCTGCTCTCTTCTGACTTCTCAGGGCATATGACCCACAGACATACATGCTGGCAAAACACTCATAAACATAAAAATGAAATAAACCTTTAAAGAAGTTTGTTTTAGAAAGCTATTAAAAAGGAGGTTCATTCCAAAGGGCAGGCTATGTACTGGGGACACACCCAAATACAGGGTGTGTATTTGGGCCTCACTATTCTCATCTGTAAAATGGGCCTAATGATAATAATGATACTTACCTCATAGGCATGTCATAAAGAGTAAGCAGGGAGTAGTAAGAGGAATGAGGAAGCTAGGGCAAGGCAACCATCACTCTCTGATTCTCCTGTGAGCCATTCAGATAGTGCAGTCAAGGCTGGGACTGGATCCCATGCTACAGACAGTGTGGAAGGGCTTATAATGTAGCCAGGTAAACCAAGTAACTGGCCTTGACTTCTCAAAGTTAAACCTAAGTATTTCTTTCAGTTATCAAAAGGTTGTCTGAACTACTTGATAGACAAATCTAGGTTTTTAATCTATACATTGTATGAAATCCAAAGGCAAATCAAATACCAGTAAACACCGTTGCCAAAACTGATATGCGCGCAGTATGAAATATACAACTGATCTTGAGGGCTCTGTATCAAGGGGAAGATGTAAAATCTCATTAAGATAGTTTAATATTAATTACATGTTGAAATATTTGGCAATAAATGTTCTAGTCACACTCTACTACTGTGTGAAACATCACGACCGAAGCAAGCTGGGGAGGAAAGGGTTTACTTGGCTTTTACTTTCAAGTTGTGATCCATGGCTGAGGGAAGTCAGGGCAGGAGCTCAGGGTAGGACACACAGTGGAACTCTTGCTAGGTGCTCACCTGTGGCTCACTGGCTCATGCCTAATTAGCTCTTTAATACAGCCTGGACACCACCTGCCTGAGGAATGGTGCACCCTTGTTAACCATCAAGACAGTTCCTCACAGGTACCCCCACAGACCAACTTGAGCTAGGCCAGAAGTTCTCAAGCTGTGGGTTGCAACCCCTTTGGGGGTCGGCCGTGGTGGGATGACCGTTCACAGGTCATCTACAGCTATCGAGCACGGTTGGGGTCACCACATGAGGAGCTGCACTGTTCTAGGCAATCCCTCAACTGCCTCTCTCTATGACGCTGTAGAGGCCGTGCTGACGATTAAGACTGAGCAGGATGGTAGACTCAATAACTCTTCGGATCAATGTCATCTATTGTTACACGTGGCTTTCGAGCAGTGTAAATTCCCCAGTGCTGAGGATGGACAAGTCTTGTGCATGCCAGGACACACTACCGCAGAACTACATCCCCAGGCCTGGTTTTCTTACAGGGTTTTTTTTACAGGGTCTGAGGAGCTCAGGCTAGCCTTATACTCAAGGTACTCCTGCCTCCACCTCAGTCCTGGGATCAGAGGCCTGCACTGACAGGCCGGCCTCACAGAAATTTATTTCTTAGTGCTGAGGTAGACTGTTATAAAGTAAACTAACTTATAAATTTAACTTGTGACCAGTCACGTAGGCACACGGACTACATCTGCAGCCAGTCTCTTGAAGGGAGAGACATTTACCTCAGCCTGGACATCACAGTGCAAGGCCGTGATTTAGAAATAGTGGTCTCGGATTAGGGGATTAGGAGTAGGCCTCATGCTTAGCGTCCATATGTATGGGCTGAGTCTCCTGCAGCAAGGCCAAGCCAGCAGCCACTCAATCATGATTCTGGATAATTGTCTAGCTATCTACAGGGGGGAAATTTTACTTTAATACAGTGTAGAATTCTAGAAAAAACTAAGTATTGGCTGTTTTGATAGGATGGTAAGTACTTTGTGCTTTAAGAATGAACAGGCTAGAGCAAGGGTTCAGTGGGTAAGACCTGTATAACCCACACTCGCACAGACAGCGAATGCTTGGCTTGAATGACTACAGTGAGTCTAATACTAAAGGACGGCAGTATTTGTAAACAGGCGGTTCTAGTCACATCAGAGCCCACATTACTTAGCTGACATACATTGATACAACTTGGTAATTCAGTTTGTAAATTATGTATAATAAAACACAACTTGGTAAATATAGAACAAAAATGCTCTTGCTAAGCCGTGCAGTGGTGGCGCACGCCTTTAATCCCAGCACTTGGGAGGCGGAGGCAGGCGGATTTCTGAGTTCGAGGCCAGCCTGGTCTACAGAGTGAGTTCCAGGACAGCCAGGGCTACACAGAGAATACAAAAAAAAAAAAAAAAAAAAAAGAAAAGAAACAAAAAAAAGTTCTTGCTAACCTGAAGAATCAAGTGACAGTTGTCTCTTTCATGTGCACAGGTGGAAACTCAGGTCATCTAAGGTAAGAACACGGCTGTGAAGGAGACGCTGAGCTCACACCGACTGTCCTCCTCCACTGTGTTCCCAGCACCCTCTCTCTTCTCAAGCATGGCTGCCAGCTTCCTGAGAAGACGGTCAAAAACTTCAGCTAACACAATGGTCTTGAAAACATAACCCAAACATCACTTAACCTTTTGGTGATGATCTGAAAGTCATACAACCATAGACACAGGCTGTCTACTTTCCATCTGAGGCTCAAAGTTAAGCGGGGTGTTGTGGGGTTTAATCTAGACTACAATAAAAATCCATCAGTGTGCCGGGCGGTGGTGGCGCACGCCTTTAATCCCAGCACTTGGGAGGCAGAGGCAGGCGGATTTCTGAGTTCGAGGCCAGCCTGGTCTACAAAGTGAGTTCCAGGACAGCCAGGACTACACAGAGAAACCCTGTCTCGAAAAACCAAAAAAAAAAAAAAAAAAAAAAAAAAAAAAAAATCCATCAGTGTGTAGTTCTTCCTCTAGGTTCTAAGATCAAACATATAAATCAGTATTTTGCACTCAAGTAGAATTCAGCAGTGTATTTAGGACTTATATTGAATAAACTTTTAATGTTCCAGGTAATTAAGAATCCTTTTTGATAAAAACCAAGTCTCATTATCTGACAAAATTTGGTTTATTTGGAATGAGTACCTTGATCCAGTTTCATACTTTAGAGATTTTTTTAAATAAAATTTAACAGCCTGCTTCTTTAAAAAATGTATAAATCCATGTTTTGAAGCAAAGTTGAACGCAAAAAATTTAAAAGGACTTTGGCTTTTGTGTCGTGAGTGTGAACCTACCTTCAATACAACATGGTGAGCCCACTGTACCACACAAAGATAAAATTCAAGAGGTGTTCTCTGAGGGGTAGAACTTATTGGAGGGGAAATCTCCTGATTGCTGTCATCACTCACACTCAGTCCTGACTTGTTGGAATGGCAACCATACTGCCTAAGAGAAATAGCGGGATGCAACCCCACTATACCCAATGATTCGACCGATGCGTGACTGTTCTAAACAAGACCAGACTCTATGGCTGCGGACATTCAACACTTAAAATCAATGCCTCCAAAGAAAAACCACCAATCTTGAAGACACATAGTACATCAAAGTGGAGCCCCTCATCAATATGTAAATGCTAGATATGAGTTGGTATAATAGATAAGGCAGACTCTGCCCTGATGGAGCCCATTATAAAGAATGGGTGGGTCACATCTTTAAGGATCTGTAAGATGACGGCCCAAAGGGCCATCCTGCCACTGTTGCTCCAGGGGAAGGGTCCAGTGGAATGGTCAGAGGCGCTTGGGTCAGCTCTGCTCCTGGCCTGGTGGAGGGGGGAGGGGTGGCTCGGGCTCCTGTGTCAGCTGCAGGTACCGAGCTGGCTGTGTGCTCTTGGTGGGCGTGGAGATGCTCCAGGGTTTCCTTGGAAAGTGTGATTACGTGCACTGGCTCAGTCTGGGCGGATTCCATCTGGCTTCCAATCACACTGAGGCTCTGAATGTGCTCTGCTTGCTCCTGCTGAGCTGAAAGAATCAGGCCCTGCAGTTGTTCAGGCTGCTGTGTGAGCAGGGTGATGCTGGCAGCAGGGTCTGTGGCCATGTTCTGAGAGCTCTCAGCAGCTACAATGCTAAGCCCCTGGTTGGGGCCAGGCATGAAGTTGATGTTGTGCACAGACTCGGTTACGAGAAGCTGAATCTCCTGCTCCCCTGAGGTGGAGAGCTGGTATGGCTGCAGCTGCAGACTGCTCCGGACCTCGTCAGCAGTACTGCCAGACGCGCTGCTGGGATCCGATGTGTGCCTCTCTTTGCTGTGGATTTTCAAGTGAGCCTTCAGATTGTCTAGGCGAGCAAACTGTAAGCTACACTCAGGGCAGGAGAAAGGCTTTTTGCCGGTATGTAGGATGCAGTGTCTCCTCTTGGCACTGGAGTCAGAGAAGCACTTGCCACAGATGCTGCAGGAATATGGCTTCTCTCCTCTGTAAGAAAACACACAAAACCACTTGCTTTCTACTTCCTGTTTGCTTAGGCAAAGCAATCAAGAGGAAAGGAATGTCAAGCTGCTCACTGTGGCTTTAATGCCAGTGACTCAATCAATGTCAAAACCTTGAAAATAAACTCTAACTCTGCTTCACAGTAAACAAACAAAACCAAAACTAAAAGAACACAGACTGATTCCTAAGTCACAGGTTCTCCTACCAACTTATGGACTTTGAGCAGGCCACTTCTATGTGCTTCAGTTTCAAGTCTCAGAAATAAAAAAGGGTGGGGCTGGAGAGATCACTCTCTGACTGCTCTGCCAAAGGTCCTGAGTTCAATTCCCAGCAACCACATGGTGGCTCACAACCATCTCTAATGAGGGACCCAATGACCTCTCCTGGTGTGTCTGAATACAGCTACAGTGTATTATATAAATAAAGTAAATAAATAAATTAAAGGTTTTAAAGGGGCTGAGGTAGGGTGGCAGATGGGACTTTGCTATATGGGCTGAAAATTTGTAATTTTGTTGTTCTGTGTTTCAAATAAAAAAGTAAACATTTTGCACTGCACGGACAGTTCTATTTTGGTTTTAGTTCTTACAGCTTTTTTTTTTAGACTTTAAAGGCCAATTAGGTATGTGCATATATATTATAATTAGTATCAATATTAAAACAATTCAAGTAACTCATGATTATGTTTTTCTTTTTTAAAAGATTTATTTATTTTATGATATGAGTATACTGTCGCTCTTTTCAGACACACCAGAAAAGGGAATTGGATCCCAATACAGATGGTTGCTGGGAATTGAATTCAGGATGTTTGGAAGAACAGTCAGTGCTCTTAACCACTGAGCCACCTCTCCAGCCCCTCCTAATTATTTTTGAAGCTTTAAGATATATACCTAAATCCAACCTGGGAGTAAGTTTTCTGAACAAAACATTTTGTTCAGAAAATACTTTTTCTTTTGAATGGAATTTTCCTAATTAATCCCGTTTGGCTTCAAACTTAATCCTCCTGCCTCTGCCTAGCAAGTGCTGGGCTTGTAGGCATACACTATCATAATCAACTCCAGATAACATTAATTTTTTTTTCTTCTTTTGTGACATGGTCTAACTCTGTAGTCTAGGCTAGCCTTGAACTTGTGGGCCACCCTCTGCTTCTACCTTCCAAGTGCTGAGACTTCAAGGGTACCACACTTACTGATGTTTGTGTGTATTCTGTCGTTGTGTGCACGTGAGACCAGAGGTTACACTGTTTCTTCTTCTATCACCCTCCCTAGGCCCTAATGTTTAGTTTTGATTGAAAATTTAAACTTTAGACTAGCTTCCCTCAATACAAATTAAATAATGAAGCCAACAATGCAAATTTTATTGGTCAGAATCAATACTGCTGATTTTGCCTAAATGAGAAATTTAATTAATGAAAAAATAAAATAAGCCATATTTAAAATTCTACCATGATACTAACTAGAAAAAAAGACTTATATATAGTCATAGGACACCCCACAGAATGAAACTTGACTGAAGAAGCCAGGGGTGGTGGCTTACACCTGTAATCCCAGTGCTCAGGGCAGAGTTTGGGGTACCATGCACTAGAGAGCTAAGCCCTGCCTTACCCCAGCCCGAAGCAGCTTACCGGTGGATCCTGATATGGGTCTGAAGGGAACTCTTCGCAGTAAAAGACTTCCCACAGATTTCACAAGTAAATGGCTTCTCACCTTAAAACAGGAAAAAAGAGGAAAGTGTTTAGAAAGGCACACCCAGTATTAAAGATAACCACCGAGAGCACTTTACTCTCAGACAGGCAGTCGAGCTCCGTCAGTGCGGGAAGCACCTGAGCTACGGGAGGGCCAAGAGGACGCAGAAGTGTGGCTCCTTCCATGAAAGCTCAGGGAGAAGCTGTTCATATGTGGGAAATAGAAGCACTCGTATTTACTTCTGCATTTTCTTTTTTTAATATTTATTTAATCTTACATACATGGGTGGCTCTGTCTGCGTGTACACCTGCATACCAGAAGAGGGCATCAGATCTCATTACAGATGGTTGTGAGCCACCATGTGGTTGCTGGAAATTGAACTCAGGACCTCTGGAAGAGCAGTCAGTGCTCTTAACCTCTGAGCCATCTCTCCAACCCACTCCTGCATTTTCTAACACTGACGAACACTGACTCTTGCCCTACTGTGGAACTTCTGGGCTAGGTGACCCACTAGAGCTTGAAGGGACTCATGTGAACTAGAGGTTAGTGGCCTTCCCACATTAACAGACATTCACAGTGGCAGCAAAGGTTCAAACAGCCCCATCTGGAGACAGCAGCCAAGTTTTGGATTATAACACATCACAGTTCTTCATATACCCCACCCCTGCACATACACACTCACTCAGAGTCTGCTATTCCAGAAACCCTTCCAAATGAATGACTTTCCCAGGGGTGGTGTAAGGCTCAAATAAAATGTGCCAGTGCTCAGCCCCCACGACTTCATTCACAGAGCTGGTGTTTTCAGCACTGGCTTGCACAGGACACATGCACCAGTGGGCTCTCACGCCCCTGGAGCAAAGCGAAGGGGTGCTAATGTGGGCAAGAGGAGTTTGGAGAAATCCAGCAGCAAGCCCAGCCTCCCCAGAGGCCAGCAGGGAGGAGGCGACCTGAGAGGCTCTTCCAGACTCTACTGAACCCAGGCTCCAGCAGGCAGGGATGGATGCATGAGCAAGCCAGATCAATCAGCAAGCTCACACCACTAACTTTCATCACTGCAAAGGTTGAGACTGGGTACCTTTCTAATCAAAGGTGGGGCCTCCCCAGACCTTGGTCAGCTTCCCCCTCTCACATGGACACGCTCTACCTGCATTTCAAACACACAGAGCTGCCAATATTTTATTTTGCTGTGAGTCACCCACCACTTGCTGCTTTCCTGATTCAAGTCTCCACTCTGGGATCAAGGCTCACCCTCCTTTCTGTGGCTCCATCACACTGCACTGAGGTTCTTAATGGGTACAGACTCTGCAAAGGTGTGATGCCCTGAGGGGCCCCAGAGCACAGGAAAACTGGAACCAGCAAGATGAGTTCATATCAACACACAGGCACAGAAGCTTGGGAAGCTTCGTACCCAACCCACAGAATGAGGGTGTGAACGAAAAGGAGGCTTCATGAACTCTGTTATGTGACTAAACAAGACCCACAGAATGAGGGTGTGAATGAAACAGAGGCTTCATGAACTCTGTCATGTGACTACACAAGACAGCCACATTAGCAGGGGAGCCTACTTGTAGAATCAGGATTTATCTACCACAATCTAAGGGAGATGCTGGAGGCGTGCAACTGCTCCTCGGACATCAGAAGTCACGAGGAGGATGGCCGCTGCCCAGTGAGGCACTCCCTTGAGCTCCCAGCATTCATGATGCTAAGGCAGGAGGTCTCTGAATTCTTATAGCAAGAGCCTTCCAAAAGAACAAACCCACAAACAAACAAGTAGCCCCCCCTGCTCCCCAGGCCTCCCCCTGCCAATTATGAGACATGAGCCAGTTTCCTCTCATCCAGCCCCAGCAGCACTGACTGTCCACTTAGGATGCTGCCTCCACCCTCTCTAAGGATACCCTCCTGGGGACAGAGATCTTCAAGGTCTCTGCTTGGTACATGGCATCTTACCTGGGCAATGTGCACCTGAAAATCTAAAAAACAAACAACAGTCTAGGTTTTCAAATGAAGTGTGGCTGTGCTGGAAAAACTCTGCTTTACCTCCTGGTTCAGGGGAGGAGATGGGCTGCTGATGCCTCTCGACGTCTCTGAACTGAGTGCTAGACACAGGCAGGTCACACAAAGACCCTGCCCTCAAAGAACCCCTATCTTTTAATGGGTTTGGTTTATCCCCACTCCAGGACCAATGTTTAATTTTGGTTTTGCACTTTACTGAACAAATAAACTTCCCACACATACTGTACTTTCTTCTGAGATGGGTTCATTATATTGTTATAAAGGAGAGACTGACTCAGTTCTACCCCCAATACAAGAACTACTTGCTTATAAAAACACAAGACACACCTGTGGTCTTACTCCTCAGGAGGCTGAGGCAGAGGCCTCCCATGGAGTTTATGCTAGAAGCAGCTCCTGGACTGTCCATCTAGTTTTTCAGGGATTCCAGTTCATCGAAGCCTTACGTATTACTAAAGCCATGTATAAGCACGTCATTCACAGCTGGGCCCACACTTCTCCCTGACCTTCAGGCTCACACCCAATTACCTACTCCACACATGCACATGGCCTGTCTCAGGTCCAGAATGCCAAGAGCTGTCTACCAGCTGTTCCTCCCGAATGCCTTCTCCTCTCCCCGCTTCCCTCTTGACCCACATCTAACTACGAGCAAAGCATGCTGCCTCTTCCTCAGAATCTTCCCCAAACAGGCTCATCTGCTGCCGTTTTCACTGCCATGCACTAGACCAGGCCCCATGACTGCAGCACCCAAGGGTCCCTCTGCTTGATGCACAAGTCATACTATTAAGACTCAGCCACACTGTATCACTCACTCACTCTCCTTAGTGAGGCCATCTAAGTCTTCACTGTGGCCTCCAATTCAGCTAACATGCTCAAGGGAATCATGGGATTGGGGTCTGGGTGGGGCCTTCTGAAGCTCTGTCCCAGCCAATTCAGTCACAAGCTCAGGATTGAAATCCTGAGTGAAAGTGTCTTGTTTTTAAGACACTTTCCAAATGCTTGAGCTGTGCAGCTATGAGCAGACAAAGCTACGCCACACAGCCTCCTGTTGTTCTGTGTCTACTCAGCACGCTTCCTTCCCTAGCATCTCTGCTCCTGCCTCCCACCTAGGATACTGTCCCTGCATATCCACATGTCTGGCTCACTCCCTCCCTACCACATTCTGGCCTCCATCCCTGAGCTTCCCAGGTTGCTCCCACACCTATGGGAAGCCCCCCATCCCACTTCCCTGTTTTCCTGCTCCACGGTTTATCTTCAGGCTGCCCTGGCAGGGGGCACTTTTTTGCTTGTACTCTGACTCTGTTCAAATGCTGATGTCACACCAGCAGGGACTTGGACATCTCATTGTCTGTTCCCTGGGCCCAAAACAGAGCCTGGTACACAGCAAAGGTTCAATGCACTTGTATAGAATGGCTGCATTAGATTTCATAGACCCTATTGATGATAACGTCTATGGAAGTGGAGGCGCCCGTGAGATAGTCTGGCAACCACCCAGACTGAAGACCTAAATTTGATATCCAAGACCCACATGGTGGAGAAAATCAACTCCCACACACTGTCTTCTGACTTCCACATGTAAGCTGTGGCACATGTGCACAGATAGGTATACAAACCCATCTACAGTGACAGACACTGTAAAAATTAAGAATGCACAAAGCTAACTTTTATAAAATTCACCCCTTATAAGATAATTTTCTACTGCTTAGGTGATACACCTTGGAGAGACTGCTCGGTGATTAAAAGCACTGATTGCTCTTCCAAAGGACCCACGTTCACTTCCTAGGACCCACATGGCAGCTAACAACTTCTGGTCTCTGGGAGTACTAGAAGCATGTGGAGCAGACATACATGAAGGCAACTCCTATATAAAATAAAATAAATAAATTAAAAAAAATTTTTTTTAAAGAAAAACCCCTTGGAATCAGAAATACAACATTTTCTAGATTTTAGAAAACTAACTCTCTCCCTCTGACTCTGTCTATCTTTCTGTCTTTGTCTCTGTCACACACACACACACACACACACAGAGAGACATTTCAGGAAGGGGATCAAGTCTACACAGACTTCATCATAAACTTCTTGGTAATTTTAGACAGTACTTCTAGTGTGCCTGAATGCTGACTGTGATCTATCCCATGAGGACAGGCATGGCATGCTCCACTGTAGTGTCACACTGACACTCAAAAAGTGACTTGGAACATTTTGGGATTTTGGGTGTTTCTGGTTCCAGATACTTGGATAATGACAATTAATCTGAACTAGCTTTTCTTAGAGTTAGAGAATTACCTGCATTTAAAAATCAAAGTCCAAAGAGGCAAAAATTAAACTTTTTGTTTGTTTGAGACAAGGTTTTACTGTGTAGTCCTGATTGTCCTGGAACTCACTCTGTAGACCAGGCTCGTCTTAAACTCAGAGATCTACTTGCTTCTGCCTCACAAGTGCTGGGATTAAAGGCGTGCGGCACCACTGCCTGGCTTAAACTGCTTTAATATACATTACTAGTAGACAACTTGACAGAATCCTTAAACAATGCAGCGTAATAGAAACTGTCCCTTGGAAATCTAACGACTTATGTTTAATGTGTCTCTCTTTCCAAAGGTATAAGACAGACAGTTTGACTCCTGTGAATTTAAAATGAGTGCTGCCTTCCCTCACTCCCACCTCCGAGTTAGGTGCTAATTTAATGCTTGGGGTGTAAATGTTGGTTCCAGAGGACAGAGCAAGGGCTTGCATCCCTTCGTGTCTGCTATGTCTCCTTTTCTAAACAAGTTCCTGCTGTCACCTTCAGTGCTCAAGTAGCTGAGCGTAAAGCACAGAACCAAAGTGGCGGACACTGTACTGTGAGATGACACGAACCTTCAGCCATCAACAACAGTCCTCATCAGGTGAGCTCCATTTTGTGCTGACTTAATTTAGGCCAACAGAGATGACAGCACCTTGCCTTTACCTTTGGCTTTTGTAAACTTATCAAGCTTGCAGCACATGGGCAGCGGGCACACCAACTGCAGGCCGAGGACACCCAGTGCATGGAGAAGGCAGAACGAGACTTGTCGTACCTGTGTGTGTTCGAAGATGTTTCTTTAGCTGGGACACATCCATAAACCTTCGATGGCAGTGGTTGCATTCTGGTAGTGAGTGGCCTTGCCGCAAGGATAAAAAAAGTGTCAGTGCGAGTGTGCTCTCCCTGCACTTCTCCAGTGATCTGTGCTAAAGCACTCCCTGAAAAATAATCACTTTAGATACGGCACTTTAACAACACACTTGATTACCCGACATATCTTAACTCGGTGCTTCTCTGAGAACTTCGCCTCACTCTTCTCAACACCCTCCTCTCCAAACACTGGTATGACTATCCACCTGCACCTCAATGATCTCTCCCCCAATCCCTTCAGTCTGATCAGTCAGCAGATGTTTCTTTAGCTGGGACACATCCATAAACCTTCGATGGCAGTGGTTGCATTCTGGTAGTGAGTGGCCTTGCCGCAAGGATAAAAAAAGTGTCAGTGCGAGTGTGCTCTCCCTGCACTTCTCCAGTGATCTGTGCTAAAGCACTCCCTGAAAAGGAGTCCAGGACATTTAGCAGATCTGAAGCCACGGATGAGACATGTCTTTCCAGGTGCCACTAACAACATCAACTGAAGCCTCTTGGGCAAGCAGCACTTTTGGATCTAGTAGTTCTGTGGTGGTTTTATATGTAGTTCCAAAATTATAGTGCAGACATTGAACTGGATTTCATGGTAGTGCAGAGCAATGTGACATCCTTTGACTCTTTTTTTTTTTTTTTTTGGATACAGTCTCAGGCATCCCAGGCAGGCCTTAAACCAGAGGATGATTTTGAACTTCTAATCCTCTTGCCTCTACCTCTCAAGTGCCAGGATAACAGATGTGTGCTCCCGTGCCTAGTTATATGTGGCACTAGGGACTGAACCCAGGGCTTCACTCATCCCTATTAAATGGGTTGCACCCCAGCCCGACTGCTTTTTCATTCACTCTGTGTGATGAACCTACTGGCTCACAGATACTTTGTGTCTGCATTTCCCCCAGCAACGACATTTTTTCCTCACCTTATTGGTATCGTACCTGTATGGACTCGATAATGGCTCTTTAGCTGTCTTTTCTGGCTGAAATATTTTCCACACTGGTCGCAGGTAAAAGACTTCTGTCCTGCCAAGTGAAAAAATAAAATACTTAAACCATGCCAACCAACTGCAGAGAACTGGAATGCAAATGCTAATAAGGTAATAACTAACACAATGCCCAGGTCTCCATTTTTAGGAGTGATAGATATATCTGTCTACACACCCAGAAGGCTTGTCAGAATGCAAACCTATGCAAGACAATAGGGAGCAGTGGAGACTGGGGTACAACTGGAGGTTTCAATGTTCCCAAAGGAATATAAAGAGAATTCTATTGAAGTACACACTGCATAGCAGCAGCCAGTAACAAACTCTAGCTGAAGGCTGCTGCTGTTCCCAACAGCATATCAGCAGATGCATATTCCTGTCTTCCAGAGACACCATGTGGTAAATGGTGTCATTTAAATGCCAGAAGTGCTCACTGCTGGAAATGGGTACCTGGCGGCCCTCTAGTGTAAGCCCTGTTACCTGAGTGCAGGCTCATGTGCTCTAGCAGGGAGTGCTTGGTGGTCAGCGCCTTGCTGCACACGGTGCAGGTGTATGGCCGCTCCCCCGTATGCATCCTGGTATGAACCTGCAAGGAGTGCTTCTGAGCAAAGCCCTTTCCACACTCATTACATTTGAAGGGTCGTTCCCCTGCAATCAAAGCCAAGAAGCATGGTGTAAGCAAGAACCTGTGCATTTTTTCTCTTTCTTACAAATTAAAAATATACAGTATTGAATCATGTATGTTAAATAAATATTCAGGGCAAGCATTCCAAGTCCAGCGATAGGTGAGCTATCAGCAATAAAAGTCTAGAAAGTGGAAGAGGTGAAATGAAAGCCAACAGGCGATAGCCACAAGACGCAAGCTACCTTGTAAGACTCGGCCTCTAAAGGTTTCAGAATGGCCCCACTCATGGAGCGGGTAAAGGACAAGGGACTTAGAGAGAAGACTGGTACTTTCCTATTCTCACTTTTGCATTCCACACACCAAGAAGACAAAGGTCTCCCCGCCCACCACCAAAGGACGATGGAGACTGCTCTCTGAAGAGTAAAGGGTCTCTGGACTAGGGGTTACCTGGGCAGCTGACTGGAAAGTCAAACCTCTTTGGGGATAAGGAGAACCCTCTTCCTTAGACATGGCAGCCAGGCCTTGCGCCTCTAGGGAGGAGAGTAGAACCATACTTCCTAGAAGGAGCCATAGATGCCTAAGGCAGGCATGAGTAATAAGAAAGTGGGGTCTACCACATCACGCCAGAGCCACCGCTGCTTTTCAAGCTGTCTTCATAGCCACAGGAATGCCAACAGCTTCTAGTGTCCTGACCTTACATATGATTAAATGAGTGGTATAAAAAATATCACTGCATTTGGGGCTGGAGAGGTGGCTCTGTCTTGTGTTCCCAGCACCAAGAGGTTGATACCCAGCCATCTGTAACTCCAGTTTCAGGCCATCTCATACTCCCTTCTGGCCTCTCTGGGTACCAGGCATACAGATGGTACACACACATACATATATACATACGTGCTGGCAAACATTCATACATATAAAATAAAGAAATCTTTACAGCCAAGGAAAGCCTCTAAGAGTGAAGACAGACACCTGGACAGGTGAGGAAAAATAGCTCTGTGTAAAGATTAAATACATAAGGCATGGTAGTATATGTCTGAAATACCAGCATTTGGGAGGCTCAGATCAGGATTTGAAGGTCAAAATGCCACATAATGAGATCATGTTTCAAAAAAACAAACAAACAAACAAACAACCAAAAAAAAAAAAAAAAAAAAAAAAAGAAAAGAAAAGAAAAGAAAAAAAAATTACATTGGTGTTGGGGGATTGTCCAAGGCTTTGGAATGGAGCTATAGAAAACCTTCAGGGTTTTTTTTTTTTTTTTTTTAAAAGGTAGAAATAGCAAACCCAGAGGCCAAAAAGTATGGTGACAATCTCACAGAAAATGAAGCAAAGACAGAATGCAGGTGAACGTGAGGAAGTTAAAGTCGGTCAGAACTCAAGCAGCAGCAGTGTGGACAGGAGGAGAAACAACACCTCGGGAAACCAGTGTGTGTGAGGTGACTGAACACAGTCTTCTGGAGTGATAGCTTTCTGACGTACCTGATCTATACCAAAGAAAGAGAACACACATTCTAAGGCTGACTGCAAAAGTTTAGAAACCAAGAGGGATAAAGGGAAGATTCTACATGCTCTTTTTCCTTAATTAAGTTTTACTGAACAATATAATGTTTTAAGTTAGGCACAACTTGGGTAAAAGTAGCTAAAATGCAATTAGTATTAGAATCCATTAGTTACAGAGTCCCATTAGAAAATAAAATAGATAATCCCAGCACTTGGGAGGCAGAGGCAGGTGGATTTCTGAGTTCGAGGCCAGCCTGGTCTACATAATGAGTTCCAGGACAGCCAGGACTACACAGAGAAACCCTATCTCGAAAAACCAAACCAAACCAAACCAAACCAAAAAAAAAAAAAAAAAAAAAAAAAAAAAAAAAAAAAAAGAAAGAAAAGAAAATAGAACCCACTACAGTTCAACATGTATTTGAGATTTTGTTCTGTTCAAAGTACCATAATTCAGGTTTTTAACATACACAGTCTCTGGGGAGCTTTCTTTTCCCAGCTAGCATCTCATGTATCGCCTGTCTCCACTTCTGCGGTGGCACAGAACATGCCACCGTGCCCAGTTTCTGTGGTGTGGGGAGAGAAGCCAGGGCTCTGTACATACTAGGCTCTGTCAAATGACCCACATCCCTGGGAAGCTTCAGACATGGATAATCCAGACATGTAAATCAGAAGTCTGGGTGTAGGACGCAGGAAGCTCTCCAGGTGGATCTAACATGCAAGCTGAGTCACATGACAGCAAGAGGCCCACTCAGAGAAAAGGTCAAACCCCAGTCCTTATACTTAAGAGACAATTACAGCATGACCTGACCTGAAACAGGGTGAACTGAACATCTCAAGAAAGGGCTCAAGCATTTCCTGTAGAGAGTCACTGTCCAATATGGTAGCCATCACACATATGTGGTTATTAAAACTTATGTTAACTGAAACAATTAAAACTCAGTTTCTCAGTCTAGCTAGCTATAATTCAAATGATAAACTTCTGTGTCAGGCTGGGCATACAGCTCAGTTGTAAAGTGCTTGGTTGGCATGCACATATTCCCTGTGTACTGTGCCCAGTACTGTAAGAGGAAAAAGGGTCTGTATGCTCTTGGTGGCTACATCAACCATACCATGGAGAGCACAAAAGGCATTTTAATCACAAGGGGGGAGTAATGGCTAATGCTGAGACTGAGACACCTAGAAGGAGAAGATAGTCACAAGATGGCTAAACTATAAAGATGTCCGTAGAACAGAGAAAGAGAATGCTTCCGCAAAGATGAGGAACAGTCATGAATCAAAAGGCAGGAATTGCTTAATAACTTGGTAAGGCAAAACCCCAAGGGCTCTGAATCAGGCTTGAAGGGTCACGGGTGAGCCTGTACAGACAAGACCATCTCCTCATCTGGAGACATCACCTACTGTGGGGCTACGGCGAGACCTAAACACAATACGAAGGCTTCATTGACATGCCTACCACGTAGAAACTGAACCATAAATTAAAAAACAAAAATGTCAGGACCACAATTACAAATTCCCCACCCAATTGCACCAAGTTTGGAAAGCATAGTTACCAGTGTGGCGTCTCTGGTGGATTGCCAAGAAGTGATTATACTTAAAGACTCTGTCACAGTCTTTACAGCGGGCCTCGGGGCCGTTGGAGCGCTTTTTCCTTCCACAGACCCTCTTGGCTGTACTCTGGTCATCTTCATCTCCAATAAGCTTGTAATCTTTAAGCTTGACAGACCTGCGAATCCTCCGCTTGCTGCACCTACTCTGGCTATCCTGTCCATCCCGAGCCTTGGGGTCCGAGTTCTCATCCTTTTCGGCAGGCATCTCCCCTACTCTGCCTGGCTCACCAGCGGGCTCTGATTCCTTTTCGTTTGGAGTCTGCTCATTCAGTTTGACACTGTCTTCTTCTTTACACACAAAGTTTTGTCTATTCTGGACCGAATTGTTAACTCTTAGCTGCATCTCTCCCTCTGCAGCTAGTTCTGACTTCCCTTCCTGCAAACCGCTGGTTTTTCTCGGCCTCCCCCGTTTCCGTTTTAGAGGGTCATTCTTCTTATTGGAAATAACAACCACTGGGGTGCCCGTGCAGCTCAAAGCTGGTGGCTTTGGGGAGCTATGGTTATCCTGGAAGTCTGTGTAAGCCTTTACCAGGTCATAGACTTTTAAGAATTGAGCAGTAGCCAGGATTTGTTCTGTCGTTTTGTCACTGGCATGTAGATAACCTGTATAGATAAATTCTAGCAGGATACCAAAGGTGTCTGCAACCATGCCTTCCAGCATATAAATGGACTGACCAATCTCACCCTCTTCGGCAAACATCATTGAGAAATACTCGCTACTGGCAGCGAGTAAGGCTTTATGGGCTCGGAAATGCACATTCTCCACGATTAAAGTAATATCACAAAGAAAGCCCTTCTTCCTCTGATCCTCAAGACTAGCCAGGACAGTGTCACTGTGAGTGTCCGAGTGTACCACAAGCTGCTCAGAAGGCTCCGGTGTTGTGTCTGCCATTTTCTCCAGAAGCCTCTGACGAGGCTTAAATCTGAAATAAGAAAACAGTGTTTATTTAGGAAGAAGTACTGTCTAACAAGCCTGTTCGTACTCCAGCGGTCACAAACCAGTTTTGCCATTACCACCTTCTAACATCTACTTAGAAAGCCAAGCCCTGGGTTCCTCCCCTTTTGCTGCTGCCCTGATGGATGGCTCTCTAGTATCCACATAACTTCCTACTGTCTGGAATTTCCTCTGGAAATTACAGAATGGGATCAAAAGTCTGCACGGCCCTCCCTTCCATTAACTCTGTAATTAAACTTTCAAAGTGTGGCGGCACGGTGTTGGAGTTGGGGCCAAGCTGCCGCGATGCTACACATGAATAGCTGTTTCGCCTGTGGGAACAAATATTAGAAATACGGGAACCAACCCACTCAAGGGAGATCTGCGGTGAAACAACGCACGGCTCCAGAGGCCCCGCTCTGGGCAGCAGCGTGGGAGCTCCGTCCCAGGCCCCAGGCCTGGGTCCCGCGGGCGTTCCAAGGTCCCAGGCCGAGCCCACCGGCCGCGGACCTACCTGTCAGGGCCGCCCGGCGGGGTCCTGCTACGGTCAGTCCACCTAGCTGTCCAGAGGGCGCTAACCCGGACTGTCGCCGATCCCCGCCCCCGCCGCCACTACGCTCTATCTCAGGGTTCACAGCCTCCGTCAACCCGGAAGCGCGCACGCGGCGCCGCGTCACGTGACCCCGGAGCCCCGCCCCGGGGGCGGGCTTTGCTGTGGAATCCGGAAAGGGACGGTCTGGTGCGGAAACCTGCCAATCTGCGGAAATTTACCTCCAGTTGGAGACCTCAGTAGACCCCAAATGCGCTGATTAGATGGTGAGCGTAAAGACGGCGGTGCCTTCAATCGTTCATCACACCTTATCAGCAGATATTTGCCTCCTGAATGAGTCTCTCCTCTGCCTCCTCTCCTCCCCAAGCCACTCATCCTCAGCGCCTTGTTAACCCCAGTGGCCACCTGGTAGGGTTAGAATGCTTGGCTTGGCTACGGTGACTGAAATGACCGCAGTTTTTATTTAGATTTCTGGCACTTCTAAGAGACTATTGAGGGTTTCAGTTGTCTCAGGCCAGCGTTGTTCCCTCTGAGACCTAGGGGTATGAGAGTTCTCCAAATACAAACCTGGGTAGCATCTGCTGTGGCTCTCCTGTGTTCTGGATTGACGCTCCTAAACCCCACTCAGATTCGTTTCCAGACCTACTTCCAACAGTGCCAGCAGCTTCCGCTCAGCGTTTATGCATCTCTTGTACCCAATTATTTCTACTTAGTTTACTTCTAGATTCTAAATTTGCTATCTATATATATTGTCCACGATTTGGAAACTAAAGATGGAAAAACCAGCCAGACTCTTTCATTCTTACTACTTTTTATTAAAAGCAGCTCAAGCCACAGTTTCCCGCTCCAAGGTTTCCCCTTTAACCGGACCTGCCTCTAAATACTTCAGATTTGTGGGCATCCGAGTGGGATGCCCGGGAGCTCTGCTTGACTTCTGCACTCCAGGAAAAACAAGGGTGGTTGTGAGGTTGGGGATTTTGCTCAGTGATAGAGCCCTGGGTTCGGCCCTCAACTTCGAGAGAAAAAAAAAAAAAAAAAAAGAAGGAACAAGGATCAGTCTTTCAACTTAGCTTTCACATAGGTTTTTGTTTGGTTTTCTGCTGAAAGAATTGCAGTAAAAACACTGCAGTAAAAACTCCATAGGGCCATAATTAGATCAAATTTACCAAATAATCTGATATTTAAATGAGAAAGCTGATTATCAGTAACAGTGTCACTCGGAGCTGGTCACCAGGAACCAGTCTGAGGAAGATTGGAAAGGGTTGGTTGGATAACAAGGCTGAGGTGGCCAAACCAAACGTGAGATGCATGTGGCTAGTTATGTAAAGATATAGGTTAATAAAATGAAAACTAACAAAATTTAAAATGCTAAAACTATTTACTTTGAATTTTGAAGAATTTAAAATGTCAGCTCATAGCAAGAATCTAGAGTGTTGAAGATATTGATGGTAATATTAGAGCATAGATTATACACTTTTATGAGTAAGATTGTTTGTAGAGAAAATAGTGAAGTGAGTGGGTTATCAGAATTTTCCCTTTTTCTTTTCCATATCTAATCTCCATTTTTCTACCCCTTCCCACCTCGGAAGGCAGAGAGAGGAGAGAGAGAGAGAGAGAAAGAGAGAGAGAGAGAGAGAGAGAGCCTCCTGCCTCCTGCCCCCTGCCCCCTGCCTCCTGATGGATTGGGTCTTTGGAGAACCTGACAGGAGGAAGGAGAAGGCTCATGACTAGCTGGCAGATGACTGCTAGTGGACGTCCTCTGTGGCAATGAAGCTAACAGAATCTCTGTGAGGCCTGGGATGGTCGGCTGACATCTGCTGAGGAAGCTGTCGTCCAAAGCCCATCATGTTCTGGGACTTGAGGGAACAAAAGGACAATTTCAGTGTTCAACGGTACTAGCACAGCCTTATAGCCCCACCCTTTCTTCCTCCTCCCCACTCTGTCTTCTTCTTCCTCCTCCTCCTCCTCCTCACTGACCCAGTAGTGCTCTTGTTTCCCAATCCCCATCCTTTGTGCTATACCCATGTGGTATATGTTGGCTTTGAAGAACAATCTAATTGAGACTGGGAGGACTCCTAAGAATATACACGATGTGCATTTGCTTTTATACTGAGGGCTTTTCAGCATACAGTAACACAGGTTTGATGTACTTGGAGTGCCTTTTATCCCTGGTTAAAATTTTTCAAATTTGATTTTTTTTCCCTCTAATTTCACCTGTCTTGATTCTGATAGGTCATTTAATTTGGATGTTACCCGCTGGAGAAAATTGTTTTCTGAACCACCCCCAAATTGTTTGGAGATGTATCTTTCTCTATTCAGTTCTTCATTTATAAAGGCAGAAAACCAAACTAAACCAAACCAGAAACATCATCCCCAGCTATATACTTGGTATTCTGTGTTTGAATTTCCTCCCCTTCACTTTGAGTGTATGAAATTTTAATACATTTACTGAATTCAGTATATTTTCAAGTGAATTGAGAATGAAATAAGAAGTAAATTATACAATTTAAAGTATTTAAAACTATAGAATTTTTTTTTTTTTAAATTTTGAAGTGCTTGTTCATGTTGGCTCACAATCATCTGTAACTCCAGTTTCAGGAGATTCAGTCTTTTCCTCTGACCTCTGAAGGCACCAGGCATGCATGTGGTGCAAGTCAAAATGTGCATACATGTAAAATAACTGAATCTAACAAAATTTGTAGGAATTTGATCTGATGATGTGTAATAATTTGGTGGTAGGCTGTCTGACATACTGTGAATGGTGACCTGTCTGTACCTCGCCCGTCTAAGCCTTTGCATGTCTGCAGCTGCATTTGCACGTGTGTCAGGGACCTACACTGGGCATCCTGGGAGATTCAGCTTCCCAGTGCTTGAGTCCCCTGAACTCTGTTGAGAGATGTATTTACTCAGAGGAAAGAGATAAGAAAGGGGAAGCATGTGGGGTTCGGGTCCTGACTCAGCTCAGTGACATCATCCTGAGAGAGAAGACAGTTGTCTACACCTGTGCTGGATTCAGCATCTCCAAACCAGTGGCAATGGAGGCACTAAAACTCACAGGGCAGTGTCTTTGAGGTCATCTCAGAGAGAAGATGCAGAATGCCCCTTCCCCTTTTCTGTCTTAACAGCTCTGTGATTGGTCTTGCTTCTTCTTTCCTGGCAAACTTGAACTCTAGACAAACCACTGGAAGGTTGTTTAGTGGTTGCTCTACAGCCTGAAAGAAACTTGCCCAACCCCAAGGCAAATTCCCGCCCCCCATAGGTTCATATAATTTATTAGTTATCACACAGCTTTAAAAAAAATCTAACACACTAATAGTACAAAATTAAACAGCATTTTAAGTTATTCCCACTGAAGAAGATGAGGCATAATTGCCAGAGCTTGATGTCAGTCTAGGATCTGGGATGAAGGAAGAGTGTGAAACTAAGCAAAGAAAAAAACAGTCACTCACTCACAATGACCCCATAAGCCAAAGTTTTAAAGCCTTTACACAGCTCCATCCTCCAGACCCCTTCGTTGGGTACCCACCTCTGCAGAGCATCCTTTGTCCCGCCGTAACCTCCTCTGTGTGTACACCGTATTGATAAGTATGTGGACCACCATCCTGGTATTTCTTTGGTATTCAAACTGAGTCCACTTGGGATGGCTTGGGGTACTATGCTTGGGTTCCTAATCCCAATCTCAGGTTCAGTGGGACCGAGTAGAATCCAAATTAGCAAACTTAATCCCCAGTCAGGTGATGTGCAGAGGATGTGGACTTGCCCTGGGGAATGTGAGATGTTTTTAGGGGTCCCCAAAATACTTGGAGCCACTCAGATTGGGCACGGAATATGGTGCTAAGCTAAATTGCTGAAGGATGCCAGTATCCCCACTGGCTGAGGAGACGGCTCGTGGAAATCTTGTTAGAAATGAAAAGGCCAATAAAATATAGTCTGGTGGTAAGAAAATGGTAAATGACAGACACTAAAATAATCAGATATGTGGGTTGTGGGGCTGGAGAGACGGCTCTGGAGTTAAGAGCACTGGCTGCTCTTCTAGAGGATTTGAATCAGATTCAGCCCCCATATGATAGCTTGCAATCGGCTGTAATTCTGGTTCTAGAGTGAGAGAGAGAGAGAATGAGAATAGGTGGTGCTTAAATCCCCAGAAAAAATTTTTATAGTTAACTCCCAGTCTTCTTATAGGGTTTAGGGAACTTTCTTTTTTCTTTTCTCTTTCTCTCTCCTCCTCCTCCTCCCCCTCTGCCTCCCTTTTTCCTCTGACCTTTTTTCCTCCACTTTTTGTTGTTGTTGTTGTTGAAACAATGGTCCCTATAGCCAGGGCTGACTTGAGCCTGGACTGTTGTTATGTAGCCCAAGGACGACTTTGAACCCATGCTGGGATCTCACATATGGGTCATGCCTGGTTTTTATATGAGGGCTGCAGTTGGAACCTAGTGTTTCTTGCATTTGAGCTAAACATCTTCTGGTCAAGTGGCATCCCCAGCCTGGCATGCTAGCTTTTTTTTTTTTTTTTTTTTTTTAAAGAGTTAATATATTAAATCCCTCTCTCTCTCTCTCTCTCTCTCTCTCTCTCTCTCTCTCTCTCTCTCTCTCTCTCTCTTTCTCTCTCTCTCTCTTTCTCTCTCTCTGACACACACACATATGCACACACTCAATTTTTTTTAAAGATTTGTTCTATTATTTTAAATTATGGGTATGTGTGTTTATCTGTGCATGTGAGTACAGTACCCTCAGAGGCCAGAAGGGGGCATTAGCTCCTTGAAACTGAAGTTCTAGGCACTAGGAAGCTGTGTCCATAGCAGGGGGCTTTCTGAACCCTCCCTATGGCCGTACCTTTTTTGCCAGTTAACATTTTAGCTGTTTTATACAGCTGCTAAACATTTGTTCATATTTTAAAGACTCGTTCAAATCTAACTTAGTATTCCCCTCCCTTATACTCTTTTGACATAGTTTATAAAAATCTGCATTTCCTCTTCCAACCCTGGTGACTTCTAGCTATAGAACCATATATTAAGTATATATCAGGGAAGAGTTAAGAAAGGGGGACGCCTGTCTTTTGCTACGGATTTCAGTTATTTTGTTGGGAAAATTACAGTGTCTTATGTTCAGAAAATGTACAATTTCTTATGTAAAAAGTATGACCAAGATTTCTATTAGTTTTATCTTTTGAAGCTTTTTTAATGTTTAATGGGTAATTTTCTTTAACAGAGACTAGTTTTCTACTGAAAATATGAAAGAAAGGAAGAAAAAAGAAAAGAAGGAAGGAAGGAAGGAAGGAAGGAAGGAAGGAAGAAAGGAAGACAAGGCCAGGCATAGCAACACACACCTTTTTTTTTCTTTTTAAAATTGACTTTACATCCCTATACATGCACCCATCCTGTTCCTCCCTCCACAGCCCCTCCTTTTCCCCCTCTTCCTCACCTCTGAGAGGGAGGAGGGCTCCCCTTGTAGGGTTGTAGCCCCCAACCCTAGCACACAAATCTCTGCAGGGCTAGGAGTGGCACACACATTTAAAATCAGTACTAGAGAGGCAGAGGCAGGTGGAGATCTGTGAGTTTGAGGCCAGCCTGGTCTGCCTAGTGAGTTCCAGGATAACCTGGTCTGTGTGGAGAGACCCTGTCTCAACCTGGACTCCCCGGACAAGAAAAGAAAAAAAAAAAAAAGAAAATAGATTTAGTCCATATTTTAATATCTCACATAGAACGAATGCCTATTTTGTGGGAGCATCGAATTCAGGAAATAAAACAGGAATAAAGGTGAGAGCTGTATGAATACTCAGAGGGTGACCCTTCCTGGTTAGGCCTTTGAGTCCATCTGAGGCCCAGTATCGGCACAACATCAGGCAGGAGGGAAATACACTTCAGAAACTGCAGGGTATTAATTCTGCTTCTTCAGTTCCCTCTGTCCCTTGGAGACTTCTGGGATTTGGATCTCTGTATCCTAAGCAAGCTACCCAGTAACTGGGTCTATGTTTTTCAAGGACAGAAAAGTCTGTAGCTTATGATCGAAGTCGATGGCTCTGAACTGAGGCTCCTTGTACTTCTGGGTCATCTTGGAGCTGAGGTACGTTATGAGTTCACATCTTTCCACAAACTGCTCCATCTTCTTCTTGTATTTTTTTCTTGAATATTCAGAACCCTTGGGATTAAATGCTGTAGAAAATGCCACAGAGTTGTGAATGTTTTCTGATAGGAGGTTAGCAAGCCATTCTACAAAGGAGAACTTCATATATAACTAGACCTCACCCAATTGAGGGGGAGATGGTCCCATCCCACATAGGTTAGAGGGATGTCTATCTTAGATCATAATTTTCTGGTTCACTTTTCTCTATGGCATGGATTTTTGAGTTCGGATTGTATTATTTATTACCCTGGTTTTATTTATTACATTATTAATTTTATGGTGTTAGGGACTGAACCTAGGGCTTCACATATGCTGGGCAAAGTCTCTGCTTCTGAACTGCATCCCTAGAACTCTGCATTTGTTTGAGAGACGGTTTCACTGTGTAGCCCTGGCTAGCCTGGAACTTGCTATGTAGACCAGGCTGGCCTTGAACTCACAGAGATGTGCCTGTCTCTGCTTCCCAAGCATTAGAATTAAAGGAGTACACCACCATGCCTGGTTTAAAGTTTTGTTTTTGAGACAGGGTCTTACTAAGTTGTGTGGGCCGTGCTAGAGCCAACTCCACAGCCCAGGCAGGCTTTGATCTTAGTAATCCTCCCCAGCCTCCTGCTGGGCTTTTACAGGCCTGCGCCACAGGTTCAGTGCACAGTCCTTGGTTTAAAAACTGGGGATTTCAGTTTTGATATTTTTCTATAGATTTTTACCCTGTATTCCACTGGTCCCCTCCCATGCAAGCGATAATCAACCCAGTTTAACAACCCCTTCTACCACATGTGGTGCACCACGCCTTTCTGAATAGGGCGGCGTACCTTTGAGATGAAACGCTATGTAAAGGAGCACGGACCTCCTCACACTTAGGAAGGGGAGCTTGGGTTTCAGGTTCCCTGCCGCATTCATTGCCTTGATCAGGGAAGTTGCTGTCCCCTGCAGGTGAGAGACAGTTTAAATCAGTGTATATTTGAGTTCAAGTTCATTCTTAATGCAGATAGATAAAAGCCCTTTTCTTTTCATCAGATAGCCTTCCTGGGATGGTGCTGACTAGAGAGCCATCTAGTCAACAGGAAAGAAACACACTACATTTGATGAAGAAATGAAATATAAACGGACATAATGCCGGCTAGTGGTGGCCGTGTGCCTTGAAGTTAACAAAGAAAGAAGGGATTGCCTTGGCTCATCTGAGTGGTCGGCACTGGTGGCCGGCCTCCTACTCTGTGTTTTTGGCCACATGACAAGCAGTCCCAGAGACCACAGTGTCACTGTGGCCAAGTTCCTAAAGCCATGAAGGTAAAAGAGAGAGGCCTTCTAATAAAGCAGGCGGCCGTGTCAGAACACGCCTCCCTGCGCGAGACACGCTCCCCCCCCCCCCCCCCCCCCCCCGCGTGATCTTCCTTGGCATGTCAGCAGTGAGCCCGGGAAGGCTAGCTTTGTCTCCGTTTCTCCTTTTTGGTTTTCTTTCAGAATTTTTTGAGGCATTCTTGCTATGTAGCTCAGGTACGTGTCATTGAAGGCTACCTTTCTAGGGAAATTGACAAAAATAAAGTGCTCAAGAAGTTGGGACAAAGTTGTAAAACTGAGTTTTTGACATTTATTTTGCAGGAAAAAAATTAATAACTTTAGAAGGCTAGTGAGATGGCCCAGTGGGTAAAGGTTAGAGGCCTACGTAAAACTGGAAGGAGAGAACCAAGTCTGCAGAGTGGTCATCTGACTTCCACACATGCCATGACACATGTCCCCCTTGTGCACACCGAGTGTATGCACATGCACATGGAGCGATACACACACACAAATAATAATTTAAAAAATTAAATAAATTTGAAATAAATTTGAAAATTTGACTATGACAAATTTTACTACCTTTAAAAATAATTTTATCTAGATGAATAAAATGTGATTTGAACAGACAGCTTAATGTGGATTTGAGATAAAACATGGGTTTTGTATTTCACCTATCCTGGTACTGTGACTTAACTCTTTTGCAGAGTAATTTAACCTTTGGGAGGCTAACACAACATTTCCAAACATTAAAAACAAACAAATAAACAAACCCCAACAACACTAAAATTAAAAAAGACGCTAAACTCTGCATCCAGTTTATATGTAAATAGGTTTAAGACAATCCATTCTCTTTTACTATGGTGCAGCTCCAGGCATTAAATATAGGAGATCACAGAGTTTATGTTAACGGCCATCTATAAATGAAGAGTGGTTTACTACTTAAAATCAGAAAACTGGGCTGGAGAGATGGCTCAGTGGTTAAGAGCACTGACTGTTCTTCCAGAGGTCCTGAGTTCAATTCCCAGAAACCACATGGTGGCTCACAACCATCTGTAATGGGATCTGATGCCCTCTTCTGGTGTGTCTGAGGACAGTGACAGTGTATTCATATAAATAAAATAAATAAATCTTAAAATCAGGAAACTTTGCCTGGAACCTCACTGTATTAAAAGTGGAAGTTACTGTTAGAAGACACCCCTGAGTTCTTGTAACATGTATCATAGAAAGCCACACAACAGAACCTGTTCCAGATACCCAGGCAAAGGCAGACTGGTGAGGTGGATGGATTCCTTCAGCGGGGGAAGTTTGCGTGGAAGCTTCTGGTCCCAGTATTGCATTGGCGACCTAAGAATACAAAGCTGTTAGCCACGTGCTCACACATTCATCCTGTGCACACAGACACAAGGATGAGACAAAGCTCACTGCTTGCTTTACCTCCCGGAGGAAGACTGGGTGTCCTCGAAGTTTCTTTTGCTGTTTGATTTCACACGGTCTCATGTAGCCCACTTTGAGCTAAGAGCAACTTTGAACTCCTAATTCTTCTGTTTCTATCCTGAGTCTGGGGAGTGGCCACCATACCTAGGTCTGGGGTCCCAGTCTTGATCACCTATTTCAGATGTTGTACTTTTCACAGCAATTATATTAAACCTTTTTTATTTGTTACAAAATTTGAATTATCTAAGTGGCACCTTCATTCCAAAGACGCCTGTGCTCAGGATAGAGGGCACCAGAATGGAGCTTTCTCCAGCGGCTGCTGATCAAGATCAGAGCCAGACTCAGGGTCCTCTTCCCAGCTGCTGCCTCCTGTCTAAGAGCGGTCTGCACCCATCCTCTGAATCTGAGCTGTACTCTCTTGTGGGTCCCTTACTGTAGCTGTGTTGCTCTCTTCCGGCCTCTTGGCACATCCTTCTTTATTGGATCCTTCCAATGCACTTGCATTTCAACATTCTCAGAATTCCCACATAAAGAAAAGAAAAATACCTGAATGTGCTGACCTGTAAACTCAGATCTCAGGAGGCAAAAGCATGCTAACCTGTGCTACAGAGTACATTCCAGGCCAGCCTGGGTTATGGAATGAAACCTGACCACAACAACAAACCAACCAATCAACCAGCCCCACCCCTAACCCCCTCCCCCCAATCAAAACCAAAACCAAACATAGTAAATTCACCTATTCACCTCCAATCCTGCATCTAACAACTAACACCTCTAACACCATCTAGCAACTAACACCTCTCATGTTTTCTTCAGCCCCGAGCCCCTCTAGAAGTGACAAGCTCAGGCACAGCTTCTGTTTACACAGTGTTTTTCTTTTGGAACCAGACATGAATGTTTAAAGTCACAAAGTTTGAAGGGATTTGGTTTCTGACTTCTTGGGAAAAGCTGGATGGATGGTTGGAAGTGATACGTACCAATCCTGTTGGTTCTGGTCTGACTCGCTTTCCTTCGCAGCTTCCCCCCTGGCTGCTGCAGCTGTGTGCTCCTCTGGGTTGGTTGGGAGCCTCTCCACTCCTCCAGGCTCCCCCAGTTCCACTTGTCAAGACAACCCTCCCCCCATCCCCTGTATCAGGCTATAAGCTCAGTCTCAAGTAAGTGTCAGCCCTAGTCTAGCTTCACTTCCCAAGGCTTCCTAGAAGGTTCCCTCCCCCAGGTCTCTACTCTTCTTCACCTTCACCTCTGTGGTGTCCTCTGACCATGTGTGCTGGTGGGAGGAGGGTTTCTGGTGGAAGAGGGGAGGTTCTTGGGATGTGAGTTCATATTCCATTTAGAATGACTGTACTGAAAACATCATTTCTGCCTCCAGCCCATTCTTAACACCCCATGGAGATCTCATTCCTAAGCAGAATGGGCTCTGACACTGACCTAGCTTAGAGACAGGCTGCTGTTACAGCTCTTGGGATAAAGTCTGAATGCCAATTGGTGCTTTTCCTTGGCCTTCTGCACTTTACCCTGCCACTATGTCACAGCCAGACACGATGGTGATTTCCTCTCAGTTCCTGTGTCTCCAGGGGCAGGCTGACTGCAGGCCCATCAGCTTGGAATCTGGCTCTCAGTCTCTTACTCTAGTCCATTCCCAGGCCTCACTCACAATCCAACCATGCCAGAGTACTAGGCCCTTCCTCACTCTTAGGGCCTGTGGTGGTTTGAATATGCTTAGTCCAGGGAGTGGCACTATTTGAAGGTGTGTCCTTGTTGGAGTAGGTGTGTCACTGTGGGCATGGGCTTTAAGACCCTCATCCTAGGTGCCTGGAAGCCAGTCAAATGAAGATGTAGAACCCTCAGCTCCTCCTGCACCATGCCGGCCTAGAAGCTGCCATGTTCCGGCTTTGATGATTATGGACTAAACCTCTGAACCTGTAAGCCAGCCGATTAAATGTTGTCCTTGAACCTTGAGTTACCTTGGTCATGGTGTATGTTCACAGCAGTAAAACCCTAAGACAAGGCTCCATAATATCCTGTTATTGTCAGGTCCTCAAAATCTATCATACATCCTAGAGCCCCAGTACTTATTCACGTGTGTGTGTGTTTATGACTTTCGTGTGTGTGTGTGTGTGTTTATGACTTTCGTGTGTGTGTGTGTGTGTGTGTTTATGACTTTCGCGTGCGTGTGTGTGTGTGTGTGTATTCACGTGTGTGTGTTTATGACTTTCGTGTGTGCGTGTGTGTGTGTGTATTCACGTGTGTGTGTGTGTGTTTATGACTTTCCTTCCCTTCCCATCCCACAGATCCAAGCATGGTACATGAAACACAGATGACAATAAACATATTTATAATTTGGTGAATAATCTCACCTCAAGAATTTCTGGAGTTTTTCTTCAGTCTCACAAATAAATATGCGATCCCGATACTCTACCGCATACTGGATGTCACCAGGCACTAGGGCTTCATATCTGAAAGATCAAAAAACCACTGCGAAATTAATATGTGTTGTATAATTAATATGTAGTACTGTGTGACTAAAGTGTACTGCATGTCAAAAATGTTTCATTTTTCTACGAGTGCGGTTCAAGGAAGACAGGAGCATTTCCCTGAGTAATGAGCGTGTTAAGACGTGCTGGGCTGGAGAGACGGCTCAGAGGCTAAGAGCATGGGTTGATCTTGAAGCAGGCAGTAGAAGTTCCCAGCACCCATGGTGGGTGGTTCCAAGAGATCAGATGCCCTCTTCTGGCTTCTGCACCTGCTCATGGCGTTAGTTCTCTTTCTGGGTGATGTAAACTAACAAAGTTCTCAAAGGGAAGTGCTTCAATGTAGTATGAAACATAATTGAAAACAATATTTGAAAATCAGATTATATTAGTTTTAAAACGTGACTTTCTTACTTAGCTTACATTAGGAAGAGCTGATTTCCGCTATGAAGTGGAAAAGTTAAAAGGTGCCATTCAAGATGAGATACGTGGATCTCTGGGGCTTGCTGGATGAGGGACCAATCCAGCTTGACTTCTGGTTTACACATGCACGTGTGCGCATGCACACACAGACACACACACAGACACACAAACACACACACATGTGCACGCACACACGTATGCTCACACACATAAATGAGAACAAGAATAAATCCTTAGAACGGTTGTCCACTGGCTCTGAGCAGGGCATGTCTGTCCCATGAGTGTGAGGACCTGCCTTTGTTTTCCATCCTGGTAAGTCACTGGGCAGTAGCCCTGCAGCTCAGCACACTTATTGAACAAGAATAAATCCTTAGAACGGTTGTCCACTGGCTCTGAGCAGGGCATGTCTGTCCCATGAGTGTGAGGACCTGCCTTTGTTTTCCATCCTGGTAAGTCACTGGGCAGTAGCCCTGCAGCTCAGCACACTTAGGGAAGCGACTCTTCAGCTCTGACAGCGTCAGCCTTTTAGGAAGCATGTCATCTGGCGGGAGTGGATGCGGTGCCAAGGGAGGTACGTACAACTCTGGGTCCTTCAGAAATTTCTATTAAGAAAAGAGGTGCAGCAGCGAAAGCAGTTAAAACAGCAATAACTCACCAAGGACACCATCACTGGAGGCTATCCAGCCCCTTTCCTGTTGCAGTGGTCTTTCAAGCCATCTGAGAGGAGTTATTGTAATCTCTCCCATAAGAAGTTTCTCAGGACAATAATCCCAAGCAATTAAAGTAAAAATATACTACTCTTCTTACGTAAAAATAGACTACTTTTAGTTCTTACTCTACGACAAGGACTGGAGGGTCTTTAGACATCTGCCAGCCTATCTCTGCCCTTTGGGTCCTCCAGCATCTGTAGTTGCTCTGCAAAGGGCAAAGGCACAGAGTATCTGCATGATTTCTGCTTTGAAACTTCTGTGATTTTGCTATGAGCCAGAAGAAGTAAGCTCCCTTCCCAGGAAAGAAATTAAAATTCTCATTCTTCAGAGGAAAATCAAGTATTCGGGTGAGGGTTTATTACTGTCTTCAGTTACAAACCCTTATATATTATCCAGTCACAGGCATCAAAATGTTGGGATCAGTACATGCTTGGACTTTTAAATCCAAGGGTACAAGTAGACCATTCTCCATATCCGTGGGTTCTGAGGCCTCAGACTCTGATTGGACATATTCAGGAAAACACCTTTTCTTTACTGAACATGTATGGTATTTCTGGTTTTCATCATCCCCTGAGCAGTTCAGTGTGACAATGAACTGGCATTCCCAAATTTGGCAATACCAAATACAGTGTGAATCCCACATGGCATTCACACTGTATTTGGTATTATGAGCCATCTAGAAGTGGCTTAACAGATGAGGGAGGATGTGTGCAGTTAGCTTATATGCAAATGCCACCCTCCTCTGTACTTGTGCATCCACAGACTCTGGGACTCTTGGAGGGGATGTTTTGGAACCAGTCCTCACAGATGCTGGGGATAACTGGGAAATTCTAGTGTCTCCTGTGTTTGTTTGTTTCTTTCTTTCTTTGTTTTAAATATGGAAGACAACAGCCAAGCTCTTGTTTCATTCCTACTGACTTGCGCTTTCCTCCCTCGGCCCTTGAAGCTGAACCCCTGGGTGTCTCTCTGTAGGATGAATCTGGTGATAGCTCCTCCCTTGGTGACACCCAACGGTTGGCTTTCCCCGCCTCATAGGCTACCCATGATCCACCACTGACCAAAGCCTTCTAAATATGTCTGGGTGTTGGGTAGTCTCAGGGCTACCCTTTGAGTTTCTCACAGATCCTTGAGTCACAGGCTCCAGTGATGGGGTTCCTGGTCCCAATTCTCTGAGCATTCCCAAGGGTGCCTGTTTTTCTCATTTGATGAAGCTCAAGACACGTAAGTTTCTTTCCTTAATGAATATTTATGTGAGAAACAGACGTACGTTTAGCTTTTCCTGCGAGCTCATTTTATAATAGTGTCCCCTGAACTCTGCTGCAAACTCCAAGCTGCTAGTTACAGAGCAATCAATTAGTTCATTCGATTCTGCTAGGCTGACAGGGCAGAACTGTTTAAACTCTCCCAGGCGCGAAATCAGCTCCTCGGGCGTGATGCATAATTTGTCGATGCATGCGGCTTTCCCTGTTATCAACATTAACTGTTACTATATGTTTTCACAGGAAATACAGTTATTAAACATTAAAATAATTTCAGTTAGACGCTATGCATTAAAATTCTAAACGATAGAGTACAAACTGTTACTATAAAGGCATGTAGTGGTGGAGGTCTATAATCCCACATTCCAGAGGCTGAGGCAGAAGGATTGCTTCAAATTGTAAGTCAACCTGGGCTACATAGTAAGAACCTGTTTTAAAACAAACTAGCAAGCAAACAAACAAAAGTTGTTCTTCATGCCTGCAGCCTCTAGCCTACTACTCACTGTGAGAGGCACTCACTGTTGGGTTTATAGCCTTTTTTTTCTCTATACATTTGCATATATACATGTCTTTTGCATATATTATATGTAGTGGTTTGAATATGCTTGGCCCATAGGGAGTGTTCTGTTAGGAGGTGTGGCCTTGTTGGAGGAAATGTGTCACTGGGGTGGGCTTTGAAGCTCAGCCCAGTTTGGAAGAGTCAGTTTTTCTCCTGGTTGCAGTTGGATCAAGATGCAGAACTATCGGCAGATCCCGGGCGGCAGCTCTGCCCCCCAATCTCTAAGAACCCAGAGGAAGCAGGGCTCCCAGGTGCTCTAACCCTGGCATGATCTTAGGTAAGCAGACAGCAATGCTCGCCCCAAACAGGGAGTAACTGGGACCCACTAGGACCCAGACAGTCACTCCTGGCCCAGAGCACTGAGCAGATTTTGGGCCCCAGCTCTTACCCTAGTAGTAACACCCACCCCACACAGTTTTGATAAAACCAAGATAATAGGAAAGCCAGGTTCCAGTCAGGGACAGGGCAGGTAGCACTAAGGAGATCCAGATGGCAAAAGGCAAGCGCAAGAATATAAGCATCAGCAACACAGGGTACTTGGCATCATTAGAACCTAGTTCTCCCACATTAGAAAGTCCTGAATTCCCCACATCACCAGCAAAGCAAGATTCAGATTTAAAATCACTTCTAATGATGATGATAGAGGACTTTAAGAAGGACATAAATAACACTTTCAAAGAATTTGAGGAGAACACAGGTAGACAGGTAGAAGCCCTTAAAGTGGAAACACAAAAATCCCTTAAAGAGTTACAAGAGAACACAACCAAACAGGTGAAGGAATTGAACAAAACCATCCAGGACGTAAAAATGGAAGTAGAAACAATAAAGAAATCACAAAGGGAGACTACCCTAGAGATAGAAAACATAGGAAAGAAATCAGGAGTCATAGACACAAGCATCACCAACAGAATACAAGAGATAGAAGAGAGAATCTCAGGTGCAGAAGATACCATAGAAAATATTGACACAACTGTCAAAGAAAACACAAAATGCAAAAAGTTCTTAACACAAAATATCCAGGAAATCCAGGACACTATAAGGAGACCAAACCTAAGGATAATAGGTATAGATGAGAGTGAAGAGTCCCAACTTAAAGGGCCAATAAATATCTTCAACAAAATTATAGAAGAAAATTTCCCTAATCTAAAGAATGAGATGCCCATAAACATACAAGAAGCCTATAGAACGCCAAATAGATTGGACCAGAAAAGAAATACCACCCCCCCGTCACATAATAATCAAAACACCAAGTGCACAAAACAAAGAAAGAATATTAAATGCAATAAGAGAAAAAGGCCAAGTAACATATAAAGGCAGACCTATCAGAATTACACCAGACTTCTCACCAGATACTATAAAAGCTAGAAGATGCTGGACAGATGTCATACAGACCCTAAGAGAATACAAATGTCAGTCCAGATTACTATACCCAACAAAACTCTCAATTACCATAGATGGAGAAATCAAGATATTCCACGACAAAACCAAATTTACACAATATCTTTCCACAAACCCAGCATTACAAAGGATAATAGCCGGGAAGCTCCAATACAAGGAGGGTAATTATACCCTAGAAAGAGCAAAAAAGTAATCCTTTCCAACAAATCCCGAAGAAGATAGCCACACAAAGATAATTTCACCTCTAATAACAAAAATAACAAGAAGCAACAATCACTCTTCCTTAACATCTCTTAACATCAATGAACTCAACCCCCCAATTCAAACACATAGGCTAATGGACTGGATACATAGACAGGACCCAGCATTTTGCTGCATACAAGAAACCCGCCTAAGTGACAAAGACAGACTCTACCTTAGAGTAAAAGGCTGGAAAACAATTTTTCAAGCAAATGGCCCTAAGAAACAAGCTGGAGTAGCCATTCTAAAATCTCCAGCCTGAGAACACAAAGGGAGGGACTCATGGCTCCACCTGTATAGGTAGTTGAGGGTGGCCTTGCCTGGCATCAGTGGAAGTGGACACCCTTGGTACCTGAAAGTTTGGATTCCCTAGTGTTGGGGAATTTCAAGAGCAGGGAGGTGGGAATGAGAGGATGGTGGGAGCACATCCTCATAGTAAATGGAGGAGAGGAGATGGGGTAAGGGGTTAGGCATCAGTGGAAGTAGAGGGCCTTGGTACCTGAAAGATTGGATCCTCTAGTGTTGGGGAATTTGAGAGCAGGGAGGTGAAAATGGGAGGATGGTAGGAGCATACCCTCATAGAAACTCCCAGAATTATATGGATTAGATATGATAGAGGCAGGCCACCACAAGACTAGATTCCAGAATTCAAACACAAATTATTTTGATATTAATATTTGTTATGAGAATTGTATATTGCAGAATACACAGCCTAGGTGTATCTACTCATCAAGTGAGCTGAGCAGACCTGCTTGAACCTCTGATGTCCTGGAATTGCATCTGGATGCAGTGAAGACACAGACGTCAGAGGCTTATCAATTTACTCTTCTCCCTGCCCCTCTTCTAATATCTCAACTCCCATAATCAGCTTAAAGAAGTTAATGAAGAGTTGGTGCCCCTATTTCCTGGACTTGGGGACTGAGGTGGTTAATATTGGGCTGTCTTTCTAGGGAAAAGTAGTGGTTTTGTTGGAACAGGGAAGATTAGCTAGGATTTATTGCATAGCCATAACCTATTGGTAGAAATTTTTTTAAATGGTACAAAATTTACTTTGATTTCAGATTTAAGGTTTTCATTGGTATGAGCTTCTTATTGATATAAATAAAAGTGAGATTAATATTGTTACTCTCATAGGCATTGTGTCTATATAATACATTTAGGAATACAAGGCTTAGACCCAGTCCTTCTTTAACTTTTTAAAATTTATTTGAGATGGTTAGCCTGTGAGTTAAGGGCCTATAGCAAATTTATGGCTCTGAGTTTATTATTAGGGTGTTTTCTATATTTTATTAAGCTGAGAGGAGTTAACAAACAATAGTCCAGATTGCCTTACATGGATAGTTGGTTTTTTATCAAAATGTCAGAAGTCCACAGAATTGATGTTACAAACATTTCTGTATTAATGTCCATTTTGATTAGAGACCTGTCTGCTCCTGACAGCTTCCTGTCTTGGATTCTAAGAAGAAATTGAGCATCTTGGAGTTACTCCAGTTGTGGTGAGACAGCCATTAGGCAAGAATTACCTCTTTTCATCTACAGACAAATTACTGTCCAGAAAAGGACACACTTGCCGAATAGTCGACTGATTATATCTGCCAAGACAGAGTAATCAGCCCTTAATAATTCTGCATCACTCGGTCTGTCAGATGATCCTGGGCCAGAAGGCTGAAGATTGAATGCTTCAACGTTTTGTAGTATAGGGACTGTCCAGGTGCTCAGCAGTCTCTATAATTTGGCTAAGTTTTAGAAGCTATGCTTTGTGCTTCCCATAATTTCAGTTAACTCAGTCATTCTGGATTTCTGACGGGGTTGAAGAGTTATAGTCTCATAGCCAATCCTGGCTATTTACTTTGAGAGAAAAGGTTTGAGAGGATGGTTTTCAGCTGACATTCATTCTAAAGCCAAGAAAAAAAAGCCAGGTTCAGAATTAAGTCTTTTAGTTAGGATGGATGACAGAGGTTCTGTTTAGTCAACAAAATGATGGACTGGGTATTAGGTCTATCTTGTATCTTACTGACACAAATTGGTATAGTTATGCTCTAATTGTATTCTAAGAGAAAAGTTTTATTTTAACAGGAAGGGTGATATGTAGGAGGAGTTAAGGTGGGAGGAGTAAGGAGAGGAGGAGAAGGAGAGGAGGAGCTAGGTGACAAGAGTGGGGGGCAGGGGGACATGGAGGTGGATGTTTGCGTGTCCCCGCCAGTCAAAGACAGTTGATATATATATATAGGTTGGGTACTGGGTTACACTTCTGATTGATATTGAGCATTACCAAACTTATAAAGCCTTTGATTAACATTAAAAAAAATAGTATAAAAGCAAAAAGGAGACATGGGGATGGGATAGGGGTTTTCTAGGGAGGGGAAATGGGGAAAGGGGATGGCATCTGAAATGTAAATAAAATATCCAATAAAGATTTCTCCCCCCCAAAAGAAAAAAAAAAAAAAAAAAAAAAAAAAAAAAAAAAAAGATGCAGAACTCTCAGCTCCTCCTGCACCATGCCTGCCTGGAAGCTGCCATGCTCCTGCCTTGGTGATAATAGACTGAACCTCTAAACCTGTAAGCCAGCCCCCACTGTCCTTTGTAAGAGTTGCCTTGGTCATGGTATCTTTTCACAGCAATGAAACCCTAACTAAGACACTGTACTTAGGCTGTTACAAGTAAGCATTATCTTACAACTTGACTTATCAGTTCATTGTTGTCTTTGGCATCATTCTTTGTTGACACAGTTCTCTAGATATGGTAATTTTGGGTTGTTTTTCTGCTCAAGGAGACAGGCTCTCATGTTTCTCAGGCAGCCTTGATCTGTGGTATCATCATGCTTCAGCTTTCTGGGTGTTGAAATTATAGGAGTGCTTTACGATGCTCAGCTACCCGGTTCCTTTGAATGTATGCATAGTATTCTACTACACAAATATATAAACTATAAATATATGACCATTAACTTATGCATATAAGTATAAATGGTTTACTTAAATAATTTATCTTTGTTGACTATTTTGTTCTAGTTTTAAAGTATCATCAACTATATACATCTAACAAATAATAGTTATGTATGCATGTATATTTTATATGTATACAATAGCTACACATACATACACACATCTGTGTGAGTGGGCATATGCACATGCAACACATGCACAAATATGCACACACACACACGAACACACACATGCATGCACATGTATACATATTTATATTTGTACAAGTATTGTCTACACAATTCTAAGATTAATTTGCTCTGGTGGTTTGAATGTGCTTGGCCCATGGAAAGTGGCACTATTAGGAAGGGTGGCCTTGGAGGAAGTGTGTCACTGTGTAGGCGAGCTTTGAGGGCTCCTAGTACTCAGGCTCCATCTAGTGCAGAAGAGACCCCTCTCCTGACTGCCTGCAGAATCCAGAGTCTCCTCCTGGCTTTCTTTGGATCAAGATGTAGAATTCTCGGCTCTTCCAGCACCATGTCTGCCCACACTTGGCCATGCTTCACATCATGATGATAATGGACTTAACTGCTGAAACTGTAAGTCAACCTCAGTTAAATGGTTGCCTTTGTAAGAGTTGTCTTGGTCATGGTGTCTCTTCCTAGCAATGAAACACAACACCAAGACAATGGCAGTCCAGCAATCATAACCCTTCTTCAACAGGGCGGGCATGGGGAAACGCTGTCTTACTGGCTGTCATCTCCCACTGACCTTCTAAAAGCAAGCAATGGCCAGTGGGGCCTCAGCAGCCGTCCCAGTATGGTGTTGAGGCTGTACACTGCTGGAATACAAGAGTCTCCAAGTGGAAAGATCTGTGACTCAACTGAGCCAACAGAGCTGAGTAGATGCCTTTATTCCACTTCTGAGTGTCACATAAAGAGATACAAGCCATGAACTGTGACCACTCCATTAGGTGCTGGTCCACTCTGAAGTGTTCAAAGTGGCAGCAGGATAGAGTTTACTGACATCTTTGTGTTTTTCAGAGTTCAGAGGTTTCTGGAGTGGTGTTACTCACCTGAGGACAAAGTCATGGTGATACTTTCTATATAAAACTCTTGCCGCCTGATTTTTCTAATTACTCTGTTAATTTGAACATATATCTGATTATGTTGGTATTGATTGTCGCTGAGTGAACGTACATCTGGTTGGTTCACTGTGTCATTGTACTGTGAGCATCACTGAAAGGACACACGCTGGGCTGCCCCATCTCTGGTACTGTTGTAGGTCTATGCCCTGTTTCTCATACCTTATAAATCTGTTCCCTCTGTATGTGGGTATTTGTTTCTAATGAAAACCTACCTTCCGGTTTCCATCTGTGCCTGGAGCTGACCTTGTGCCACACTCTCCATACCCAAATCCTGCCAGAAGAGAGCTGGTCTCCCAGGAGTGCTGACACACCTGTGCACAGGTAACACCACCACTTCTGCTCAAATTCCTGGCCTGCTCAAATTATCTGGCATCAATGGGAGGGGAGGCTCTTGGCCATGTGAAGGCTTGATGCTCCAGTGTAGAGGAATGCTAGGGTGGTGAGGCAGGAGTGGGTGGGTGGGTGGTGGAGGAGCACCCTCATAGAAGCAGGGTAAAGGAGGATGGGATAGGGGGTTGCAGAGGAAAAACCAGTAAAGGGGATAGCATTTGAAATGTAAATAAATAAAACAGCCAATTAAAAAAGAAAACAAAAAAGGATATATCCAAAGCACATGCCTTTAATCCCAGAAAAATGGAGGGAGAAGCAGGTGGATCTCTCTGTGTTCAAAACCAGCCAGGGCTACAGAATGGGATCCTGTCAGGAAAAACAAACAAATGAATGTGATCTCTACCACAGGATTATTTGCTAGGTTCTACTGTGTCTTCTTAGAAAAGACACCGAAGTATTCATAGCACCTTTGAATGTAACCTTGAGAACAAAGTCAGATGGACAAAGAGACTAAGGAGCATGACTTATGACAGAGAGACAAAAAGAATGCCGTTCAGTGACAGAGACAAGGTTGCTATGTGACTTCCTTAGCCAATGATTGCTGGCTAGGCTGGAAACAGAGAGGCATGTAGCAGGTCCTTCCATAAAGTCCTCAGAGACAGCAGGACACTGCCAACACCTTGCTTTTGAACTTCTTGCCTCTTGAACTGCGGCACAATACATCATTGTCATTTAACCCACTCACGTTGGGCACTTTTTCATAGTAGCCCTAGGATATTAGACCAATTCCAAAGGCCAGGGCTTCTGTCTTGCTGGCTTTCTCACTTTCTCTTGCCTTCCTAAAGGCTGGCTCACTTAGAAGATGAGTTTGCCTGTTAGGTGTAGTGATGTAAAGTAACCCTGGCATTCAGGAAGCCAGGGTTTGAGGCCAGTCTGAGAGACACAGCAAATCTCTGTCTCAAAAAGCCAGCAAATCAATAAATGATGATCTCAACGATATCAGCCATTTCAGGTATGACTAAGGAGAGAGTTTATAGGGCCATAAATACTTCCACTGAGATTTTAAAAGAGGGCTGGGAGGTCAGTCAGTGTGTGGCAAGGTCAGCATCTCTCCAGGTGGCTCTTGAAATGGTGTTGCACAAAGCTGTGTTAATGGGGTCTCAGATGCAATGGAGATGCAGGCATGAATGCCAAGAACATGGAAGTTCTGCTGAGGAAAGCTGACGGGAGTGAATAGAGCCAGCCTAAGGGAGAGGCCATAGCTAGCTTTGGGGGTGGGGTGGGGCTGCTCAACCCTGCTTTCATTTAGATGAGAACACTACCTGTCTTGGATGTTGGCCATGGAGCTGTGGCTGTGTCATTTGGTCCAATGATGTCTTGTTGGGCTCCTATCCCTTCCTCCTGTTTAGAATGGGAATTTACCCAGTGTTGTCATATCTCAGCACATCTAAGTTTCCTTTTGGTTGTATGAGAAAGTTTTGCCTTTCGGTTCAGAGGAGATGCAGAATTTGGACTTTTGAACAATGGAGGCTCTGGGAGATAGACTAAATGCATTTTTGCATTATGGGACAGCTAAGAGCCTTTGGGAGCCAAGGATGGAAGGCTGTATCCCTCATGCATAATGAAGGCTTGATCTCCAGGAGATGACATCATCTTGGGGGTAGTGACAACTTGAATAAAGAAGTAGGTCATTGGGGCATGACTTGGAAGGGTGTATTTCACTCATTGGTCCTATTCTTCTCTACTTCCTGGATACAACACAATGACAAAGATTCCTCTTCCACATCTTTCCCATAGTAACGTGGGTGCCTTACTACAGCCACAAAACAACTGCCACACCCACAAAACAATCACAATAGACAGGATGGGCTCAGACCTTTGAGTGTGCTCACATAAGATCGCCTCCTTATATTGTTTTTCTCAGGTAGGTGCCATAGCAACAGGAAACAAATAACATAGCATATAACTCAATGCTATCTATTCTAGCTAAACATGTGAAAAGCCCTATATTCAGTCTACAAAACAACAACAACAACAAACAAACAACAACAGCCCTATGAAACAACAAAACCAAAATACTAAAAAACTCAAAATGTGTTGAGGATCTAAAACTACAGGAAGTTTATGCTGATGATCCTGGCGCTTGGTAGTGTCTCTGTGAGTTGCAAGGCCTAGGGCATAGAGCCAGATCCTGACACAAAAAGCCCTGGGGAGGGGAGAGGAGAGGAAAGGGGTCAAGGAGAATGAGAGAAAGCAGGGAGAAGGGAGAGGGAGGGAGAGAAAGAACATGGGAGAAAGGGAAAGGAGATGAATGAATGGATGGATGGATGGATGGATGGATGGATGGATAGATGGATGGATGGATAGATGGATGGATGGATGATGAAAGAAGAGAGGGCAGGAGGGCGAGAAAGACAGGGAAACACATGAAGATGAAAAGTTTTAACAAGTCTAGGCAACATTTTTTTTTTTTTAGTGGACCACAAAAGTACAGGCAAGAAAAGCAAATTTGATAAAGTGATTCCTTGATCAAAACCAAGATGCTTCTGCACAGCCAAAGACAGTAACCAGCGAGAAGAGAGACCCTGCAGTGCAGCATTTGAGAATGGGGCTAACACCAGCATATATAAAGAACACGTGAACCACTCAACAGCATAAAAACAGACAAACCAACCAGCTGACCAATGATATCATGGTTTGAGGCTGAAATGTCCCACAGGCTCCTGTGTGTGACCACTTGGTCCCTATCTGTTGATGCTGTTTGGGGAAGGGTATGGAACCTTTGGGAGGTGAGACCCAGCTGGAGCAGGTGGGTCGCTGGCACTGTAGCCCTTGTAGTTTATAAACACAGGCTCATTTCCACTTCCCGTTCCCTTTCTGCTTGGGTTCCAGCAACTTACGCAGGTTTGAACAGCTCCCACAGTCACCACGATGTCTCTGCCACGAGGGACTGTATCCCCTCAAACTGAAAGCCAAGTAAAGTCTTCACCACCTAAGTTTGTTCTTGTCAAGTATTTGGTCACAGTGATGAGAAAAGCAATGGATACAGATACAAACAGAAATTTTCTCAAAAGACACGGCCAACAAATATACAAAAGTTTCTCAGTCCCACTAGTTATCAGAGAAATGCAAATCAAAACCATAGGGAGGCACTATCTCATCCCAGGATACCCATAGTAAAATAGAGAAAGGAATCGTAAATGCCACCACAGACAACAGTGCAAAGGTTCCTCAAATGACCAAAACTTAGAACTGTTATTGGATCTGGCTACCTCCAATTCAGAGTATAAACACGAGAGAAATGGATAAGTATATCAAAAGATGTAGGTATTCACATTTTAAATTCCACATCTAAGCTGTAGAATCAACCAAAGTGTCCATTAGTGGATGGGTGGATAAAGGAAATGTAGTCTATATACAATGGATTTTATTCAGTCTTAAATAAGAATGAAATACCATCATTTTGGAGCTCTGGAGGGCATCGTGTTCAGTTAAATAATCCAGCTATAGAAATACAAGCATTAACATTCCTGACCATTACCCATTGTGCACCAGTACTGCCTCATCACACCGTTCCACAGAGGTGTGCACCTAAGGTTGGGTGCACAGATGATCACCTAGCACATGCAAGGCCTTGGGTTAGGTCCACCTGCACTGGCCAGGAAAAGTGCTGGAATGATGTGTCCATGGAAACAAAGAGGGGAAACACAAAGCTAGACAAATAAGCTTGAGTAGCGGCTGCTGACAACAGATGAACCCGCCAGCATACCCCGCTCTGCCTGGGCTGTCTGTGCAGCAGAGAGCTCAGGCTGGGTAACCGACTCACAATGGAAATTTATTGCAAGGTAGTTGTGGAGATGAGGAAGTGCAAGATCCAACTGTCAGTGGGTTTAGTATCTGATTGGACTTGTCTGCTGACAGCTATGTCCCTGACATAGAAGGGACAAATGACCTGAGCTCCCTTAAGCCTTCTCATAATAAAAGGCACTACTCCATTCAGACAAGTGGTGACTGCATGACCTGATCATGTCCGAAATGGGGGACCTGGGGCCCCTGGGACCTCCTAAACTGTTGCATTGTTTAAATGTAGGTTAAGTTTCTAGATATGAATTTTGGTGGCCTGCCAACACTCAGTTACTACCGTATATTTAAAAAAACTAGTTGCCAAGGCTAAGTTTAAAACTTCAATAAATTATGTGAACAGGGACATGGCATATCTAAATTTTAAATCCACACTTTGTTTTTATTAATAAACATATTTTTCCTATCATTTGAGAGGCAGAGACAGTCAGAACTCTGTGAGTTTGAGGCCAACCTGGTCTACAGAGCAACTTCCAGGCCAGCCAAGGCTACATAGCAAGCCTCCATCAAAAAACAAAAAAGTAAGAAAGAAAAGAAAAAAAATCTGAGGTTGTTCTGTGAGGATGCCTTCTGGTCTTTATATTCATATGCACACAGTCGAACCTGCACACACATGCACACGAATTTTCTTACCTTCCTTTATCTTTTCCATGTATGTCTGTATGTACTTATTCATCTGTTGGATGTCTTTGAGGACTGCATTCCATACCCACCATTTACTGTGAAAGCCATCAATCACATGCCAGTTTTGATGTTGCTTTTGATAAAACTGCCTGATCTCATTGACATTTTTACGGTACTTTGCGTTCTTATAAGCTATGATCTGCGAGCTGTTGTGCAGTGGATAAGGCATACTAAGGAGGAAACAGGAAGGGAATAAGCTGTTGAATGTCCCCTGTACAGACAGACTCACCCCGTTCCCACAGCTCCATCGTCCCCTGTACAGACAGACTCACCCCGTTCCCACAGCTGCATCGTCCCCTGTACAGACCGACTCACCCCATTCCCACAGCTCCATCGTCCCCTGTACAGTCAGGCTCACCCCGTTCCCACAGCTGCATCGTCCCCTGTACAGACCGACTCACCCCATTCCCACAGCTGCATCGTCCCCTGTACAGACAGACTCACCCCGTTCCCACAGCTGCATTGTCCCCTGTACAGACAGTCAGACTCACCCCGTTCCCACAGCTCCATCATCCCCTGTACAGACAGTCAGACTCACCCCGTTCCCACAGCTGCATCGTCCCCTGTACAGACAGTCAGACTCACCCCGTTCCCACAGCTGCATCATCCCCTGTACAGACAGTCAGACTCACCCCGTTCCCACAGCTCCATCATCCCCTGTACAGACAGTCAGACTCACCCCGTTCCCACAGCTGCATCGTCCCCTGTACAGTCAGGCTCACCCCGTTCCCACAGCTCCATCGTCCCCTGTACAGACAGTCAGACTCACCCCGTTCCCACAGCTGCATCGTCCCCTGTACAGTCAGACTCACCCCGTTCCCACAGCTGCATCGTCCCCTGTACAGACAGACTCACCCCGTTCCCACAGCTGCATCGTCCCCTGTACAGTCAGACTCACCCCGTTCCCACAGCTCCATCGTGAGTGTTACCTTTGTTCAATCTTCTTCTCTAAGAGCAGTCTTTTAAAAATCTCCTTGGACGGCACATCCAACTCAAAGATGATCATGGGAATGATTGACCTCCTCTCCAAGAGATCCATCTGGTGTGAGGTGACAGGGTAACCATCGATGACCACACTAACAAACAGAAAAGCAAAAATCCCACAGTCCATTTCTCTCACAATTCTCTTGTGTCTTTCAGAACAAATCTCTGTCTTTGAGTATTCCTCGGCTTTCTCTTATGACGCTGTTGTTGTTGTTGTGCTTTTTTTTATCTTTACATCTTAATCCTTAGCCATCCTAGACCTCAAGGTGGGCAGTGTACACATGGGCACAGCTTTGAAAGTGGATGGAGGAGACACGCATTTGTACATTTGTATGCTCAGTGCCACACATCTAAGTTTTGGTAGAATCGGAGAGCCACACCTGTCACCTTGCAAACGGTGTGTCCTTGGTGTTATTAATATAAGCACAAACAACAGAATGAATGTAGGCAGACCTAGATTTCAAACCTGGTATAGAAGCTCTGTGCCTTGGTTTTTAGTACATTAGGAGAAAATTCTATTTACCCCTTTGAGTTGTTTTAAAGGTTAGAGAGCAGGCATGGAAAACAGTGAGAACAGGGCATGCCATGTACTATACACTGGGAAGGGTCACTTGAGTGGCTCTCAGGACTGGGGAGGTAAACCTAGGTTGGACAAGCAGTCTTCGTGATGGAATTAAGATGAAATAAACCCGTGACCCAACCAAAATTGTCCTCATAGGGGAAAACTGAGCACCAGGGGAGAGGTGACTCAGGGAGGACATGTCCACCCTCTCCCAAAGGTTGTCACCCCATGCTCACTGGCCCTTGAAATGAGAGAGGCTGTTCAATCCTTAGACTCAAACCCACCAGCAAAGAAGAGCCAGAAGGTTCTAACTATACAGTGTCTTGACTGAGCCAGAGGAGTCTAGGACCAGGACTCAGGACCAGAGAGTACCAGGGTTCACTGGGGTGTGACCAATGGCTGTAACTGACAAGCAAAAGTGTACAGCAGAGGAGGGGGAGCGGAGGATGAAGAACTCAATGTTTCTGTGCAATATGGCATTGTAGGAGGGGCATGGCTCCCTGTACAGGGACCTGAACCTAAAAGGAACTGTGTCCCTGGGACCATGTTGTCTGAGAACTAAGGAGACCTCCTCCTCCATCATCTGACAGAATGGTGAGAACTACTGGGGCAGGGGAGTTGGTGGCCTTGTCTGTGGGCTGTGCAGGAGTTGCTACAGAGAGTAATGAGGGCTGGGGGCGAACCGGCCATGGGTTCAAGTCACGAATCTTGACAGGAAAAGATGACGTTTCCATGTAAGTGCTCAGTCTGAGGAGTAGGCTGTGCTCCGCCCCTTCACAGGCACACCAAACTTTTTTAAAGAACCCCAAAATTCCTGACAGTTATTCCCGCCCCTTCCTCCCAGCCCCGCCCACTTACCCTATAGTGTTGCACACACTTTCCATCAGAGCGATATCTAAAGCTTGAATAGCCAGTTCGTCAGGTACCGTCATCCCCTTGTGAAGGTGCCAGTTTAACTTCACTGACAGCTCCGAATCTGGGTGGTTGATTAACAGTCCACGTAACGCATCTCCCACTGACAAACGTCTTAAGCCGTAGTCACTTGCTAGTTTTTTGGCAACTGGAAAGACACAAAGCATGAAGCCTATTTCACTCCACAGGTTCATTAGCGAAACTTACTTTCAGATTCCGGCTTATGGCACAGGTGATGAGCTTATCTTCATATTCTTCAAAGAACTATCAAGGTTGTCAGCAGTACTTCAGGTTTGTGACTTTAGGGTCTTGGTTAAGGAACCAACTGGGTTTCTTCTTTTCTTTATTAAACAATCAAACCAATGCTTAAGCAAAGTGCTTCTTCTGTGTGAGGTAGAACGTTCTGGGGAAGGACTGCAGTAATCCTGTGTGGTCGTGGTATTTGATATGCTGTTTGAGATAAGAATCTAACAATGCTACTGGACTGGATACACCATTCCCCGGTCCATCTGCGGATTCCAGGCTGCAATGAGGATAGCAAAGCCTATATCCACCATGGGTCTCAGTCAACCCTCTAGGAAATATTTTAATTGCCATACTTTAGATTTTGTTTTTATTTTTATTTGACCCATGTGTCTATCTTGTGTACCACATGTGTGCAGTACATGTAGAGACCAGAGAAGTATGTCAGATCCCCTGGAATTGGAGTTATGGGCAACCATAAGCTGCTATGCGGGTGCTGGGAATCGAACCTATGTCCTCCAGAAGAGCAACCAGCACCCTTTACTGCTGAGCCATCTCTATAGCTTCCTACTTTACATATTGATTGTGGTTTATAGCTTAGGAGACAGATTTTTTTTCTCCTGTGAATTTATTTGAGTGGCATGAAAATTGAATTCTAACTTTACAGTTGTTGGGAACCAAAGCCTGCTATAATAGAATAGATCAACAGAGGCCATTGACTGAGACGGGGTTCCTTTTTTTTTTTTTTTTTTTTTCGAGACAGGGTTTCTTTGTATAGCCCTGACTGTCCTGGAACTCACTCTGTAGACCAGGCTGGCCTCAAACTCAGAAATCTGCCTGCCTCTGCCTCCCAAGTGGTGCTGGGATTAAAGGCGTGCACCACCACCGCCCAGCGAGACGGGGTTCTCTTGACTGTTCCCAAAGGTCAGGTGAAATCCCAGAGCCTGAACATTGGTTCTCCTACAAACTCTGGAACCAGATCTGCCCACATCCTAAAGCTAAATGAGCTTTCAAAATCAGGCCTATTGTTAAAAACCACATTGGATTTCAACAGAGAGGAGCCAGCTTGTTATCTGTTTCCAGCCCCAGAAATGGATTTACTTCAAATGAGAACATTCTGTTGTGCTTGGGGAATGCAATTAAGAATCTGACTTCTTTGTCAGATTAAGAAATTTAAAACTTAGAAAAAGAAACTTAAAAATTACATTTATTTGTGTGTGTGTGTGTGTGTGTGTACAGGTATATATGTACGTGTGCATGAACATGTGTATATGTGTGAAGGCCAGAGGAAAATCTCATATATATATATATATATATATATATATCTCACGCCACTCTTTAGATTCTCTGTCTCTCTCCCTCTCCCTTCCTTTCTCCCTTCCCCTCCCCCCCTCTATCTGTGTGAGCATTCTGAGGCAGGATCTTTAACTGGCCTAGACCTTTCCAAGCAGACAGGCTGGCTGGCCTAGGGGAACTGTCTGTCTCAGCTTTCCTAGAGCTGGGATTACAAATGTTTTTTTTATATGGGTTCTGGAGCTTGACCTTAAGTCCCATGTCTACAAGGCAGACACTTTAACCATCGAGCCAATTCCATGGATCCCTGGACAAACAATGTAAAAGAATGATTTTTTTTTTTAAATTAATCAATTAAAAAAGGACACCAATAAGTAGCTGGATTGAGGGAGACAATGAAGGATATGAAAAAGAAATTCGATAAAGAGGGAGAGAGGAAAGGCACAGGGAAGACACCCAGAAGCACCGGTATGATGAGCAAGTGTGTGGTGGAGGGAAGGGAGAGAGAGAGAAGCAGAACAGACTGTGTACTGTGAAGTGAGGTAGAACTGGACACTTGAGGAACAGCCTGAGTAGCTTGCGTTGCCACCTGAGGCCATGGTGATGTCCTAGCGTGCTGCTGCCAAGGGCCATGTCTGGGCCCATGGTCTACAGCAGCAAGGGTCTGTGTCAATGTCTGTGCCCCATGTTACTGTCAAAGGCCATAATGACGTCCCTGCTCTGGGCTGCCGCCTGGGGCCATGTTGCTGCCCCAGGGCTATGTAGAACTGGCCTTGCCCTGCATAGGCTGCAGAATTCTGGATAGTGAGTATGCACCTTGCCTGGGCTGGGCTGGAGAGCTGGCCCTGGTGGTGTGATTGTGGGAGAGCTGACAGTCTGAACAACTCAGCTACCACCCAGGTCCTGGTCCAGGGCTTTAGGTGGTCCACCCCAACATCCACCCCATGTGTGAACTGCTGGAGGGTGTGAATGGGGTAGATTCTGTAGGTCCAAAGCTACGGGATCCCCATGACACAGGGTAACAACAGGATGTCCAAGAGGAGCCCTGCTGAGAATCCATACTGACCAGTGCATTGCAGCAGAAGTCAGAGGCTCTGAATCAGAACAATGACTCACTGCAACAAACATTTGAATGTAAAAATAGTTTAGGTAAAATGGTTGTCTTAGGGTTTTACTGCTTGCTGGGACTGGAACATCCCTCCCACCCCCACCCCAGCCCAGGACGTACCAGCTTTCTGTTTTCCAACTCCCTCACTGCCTAAGCTTGGCTGTCCTGGAACTTGCTCTGTAGATGGACCTTGAACTCAAAGATCTGCGCAGCTCTGTCTCCTGGGATTAAAGGTGTGCACCACCAGGCCTGGATTTAAGCTTTTCTTCACCTAGAACTTGCTCTTCCCCAACCTGGCTTTGAACTCAGAGATCTGCTTAGCTTTGTCTCCCGGGATTAAAAGTGTGCAGCACCATGCCTGGACCTAAATTTATCTGGGTAGAATCTTATCCCAAGTTCACCACTCCCTTAACTCAATTTAGTATCTTTGAACACAGGATTCAGTCCCATTTTATTCCCTAGTGCCCCTATGATACTCAAACCATGTATTATATATATTTCCTTTCTAAGCTTGCTATGCTTGTTCAAAACACTCTTCGTGAGACTTATCCAGAGAACAAAATCTGTGATGGGAAAGGTTTCTGAAACTTCCTTTATTGATGCAATTAATCTGAGTCTCTTAACTTAGTCTTAGGCAGACTCTTCAGACCAGGGCAAAAAGCAGCCACATTCTTCACCAAAAATACCACAAAAACAGTCTCTAGGTCACATACTGAAGTTCTTCTCCACTGAAACTACTTGGGCCTGGTCTGCACAGTTTAAATCACTTTGAACAACACAGTCTTCCATATTCCTACTAGGATAGCTCATTAAGCCCCACTTAAAACGTTCCATGGCTTTCAAAATCCCCAAATCCACATTCTTCCAAACAAAACATGGTCAGGCCTATCACAGCAATACCCCAGTCCCTGGTACCAGCTTCTGTCTTAGTTAGCGTTTTACTGCTGTGAACAGGCACCATGACTAAGGCAACTCTTATAAGGACAACATTTAATTGAGGCTGGCTTACAGGTTCAGAGGTTCAGTCCATTATCATCAAGGCAGAAACATGGCAGCATCTAGGCAGGCATGGTGCAGGAGGAGCTGAGGAGTTCTACATCTTCATCTGAAGGCTCTACTGGAAGCCTAGCCTCCAGGCAGCTAGGATGAGGGTCTTAAAGCCCACACCTACAGTGACACACCTACTCCAACAAGGCCACACCTCTTAATAGTGCCACTCCCTGGGCCGAGCATATACACACCATCACAATGGTATACTGTGTGATACACCATGACATACCACAGCTTCCATGGATAGATTTTATTTTGTTTTATTTTTCTTCTCTTTTCATGGGTAGGGAGGTTGCAGGGGTGGGGTGGGGGGAGGACAGATATCAAGAGATGGGGATATGAGTGGGATTGGGGTGCATGATGTGATATTCACAAAGAATCTATACAAAGTTTAAAGAGAGAAAAAGGAGAGATGCTTGAGAAGAACCAACCAGAAATCCTGAAAATGGGTATCTCAATAAATCAAATTTAAAACAAACAATTGAAAGCATCACCAACAGCTTAGATTAAGTGGAAGAAGACCATGGCTTGAAGACGAAACCTGAAGACTTATCATATTCAGAGAACAATAAATAATAATAGGACAGAATAAACAAGACACTTGAGATCTACAGGATACTATCAAAAGATCATTTTAAGAGGAGTGTGATCAGTTTAGACAAGAAATACAGGCAGACAAGAAAAAAGACAGGTCCAGAACTAAGTGTTTTAGTTAGGAGAGGTGACAGAGGTTCTGGTTAGTCAACAAAATGATGGACTGGGTATGAGGACTATCTTGTACCTCACTGGTACAAATTTGCATAATTATGCTCTAATTGTATTTTGAGAGAAAAGTTTCATTTTAACAGGAAGGGTGATATGTAGGAGGAGCTAAGGTGGGAGGAGTACTGAGAGGAAGAGAAGGTGTAAGGGGAGGAAGAGAAGAAAGAGAGGAGAAGCTAGGTGATGAGAGAGAGAAAAAGAGAGGGAGATATGGAGGCAGTTGTTCACGTGTCTCCACCAGTCAAAGATAGTTGATGTAGCTAGGCTGGGTATTAGGTTACACTTCTGATTGAGCATTACCAAACTTATAAAGCCTTTGGTTAACATTTTTAAAAAGTGTATAAAAGCAAAAAGAAAAAGGGGGCATGGAATAGGGGTTTTCTGGGGGGGATGGGGAAAGGGGATGGCATCTGAAATGTAAATAAAATATCCAATAAAAAATAATAAAAAAGAAATACAGGCAGAGGAACAGAAAATCTATCAGTGAAACAATGACAGAAAATTTCCTATGTCTTGGGGAAGATACAGATAGCCATTTACTGGAGATATTTAGAATCTCAACTAGACACAATCAGAACAGAAACTATAATTAAACTTTATAATTAAATGCCAGAAGTACAGAAAAAAGTGTATGATGTGATATTCACAAAGAATCTATACAAAGTTTAAAGAGAGAAAAAGGAGAGATGCTTGAGAAGAACCAACAGGCTGGGTATTAGGTTACACTTCTGATTGAGCATTACCAAACTTATAAAATATGTTAAACATATTAAAATATGTATGAAAGAAGTATCAAATCACACATACCACATTTCTTAGAAGAAACTCCAAAAGCCAGGAAGGCTTCAGGGAAGAGGTTCAAGTCACAAAGGAAAATAGATTACTCTATTGAACCAAGTTATCATTCACAATAGAAAGAGAAATAAAGACCTTTTAAGACTAGCATAAACTAAAGAAATTCGTGATGCTGGAGAGGAATTCATTGGGTGAAATGAATACAATCGCCAAATGAGAATTAGGAACAAATCAAATACTGTCAATTCAGCAAAGCATCCCAAGTCTAGCAGTAATAAAGCAGAAATGAACACAGATTATTCCAAATAACTAGAATGGAAACAGAATCGGGGCAGGAATAGCACATGCCTTTCAACAGATAAGTGGTGCACATATATGGAATTAGGTTAGCTGATTGGATTAAAACAAGCCCTAACAGTTTGCTGCCTGCAAGAAACTCATTTTTACCAACAAAGGTATACATGGACCAAAAATGAAAGGATGGAAAATAATATTCTAAGCCAAGGAATCTGAAAGCAAGCAAGATTAACTATACTCAGATCTGACCAAACAGACTCAAGCCAAATTAGTTAGAAGAGACAATGGTCATGTCATATTGATAAAGGGACTGTAATAGGCCCCCAGACTTTAGCACAACTGACTCCATAATGAAAGTACCATTCAGGCCATAAAACTTAGCACATAGACATCTTCATCTGCCAAAACAAAAACAAAGACTGGCTAACCAAGACTTTCTATTCTTTCTATTTCTATTCTTTTTGGCTTAAACCCATGTCCGAGTAGTCTTCTCTTGTGGATATGCCACAACAGCGCTAAGCTGAGTGGGTATGGGATTGGTGTGGGGTGAGGTGGAGTGGGGTGTATCTGAATGTGACCAACAGACAACACATTAAATTCTCAAATAACTACTTTTTTTTTTTTTTTTTTTTTGTAAATAAAAGGAATGATGTGATTTAAGTGTGAAATGTCACCAACAGATTCACATGTTGAACATTTGGTCACCAGCTGCTGGTACTGCTTTGGAAAGCTATTGTTTATTTGGGTTGTGAAGTGTGGCCCCTTAAGATGGGACACTGGGGGGAAAACTTTTAGAGTCATAACTCAGTCTGCTTTTAGTCTGAGCTGTGTACTTCCTGACCTGCTGAGATGTGAAGACATGGCAACTGCACAGGCTCACTTGGAGAGTTTGGGTGCTGGGTGCTGGGTTTCAGCCAACCACACCCATCACGGACTGTGAGGCCTAAACTGCAAGCCAAGAAAAGCCTTTTCTCCCTTAAATTGCTCCTGTCAGGTACTTGTCACAGTGATGAGAGGGCAACTAACAGGGGTATCAAGAAGACACACCACTTCCATGAATAAACACTACTGGACATACAGTGAAAGATTTTCCCCAATGCAACAATGGTAGATCCTTTCAGTAGCTCATTGTCACTGATAGATCAATATTGCATCTAGACCAAAAATAAAATAAGATAATAAAAAAATCCTTTATAACCAGACAGAAGAATTCTCCACAAAATACTTGCGAATAGTAATTTTTATACGGTGATCCTCTCTCCATCCAGCCACAATGATTATTATCTTAAAAAGATAAATTCTGCAGGGTGGTAGAAGTGCAAACCTTTAATCCCAGTACTTGGGAGGCGGAGACAGGTGCAGACAGAGGCGGATCTCTGTGAGCTCCAGGCTAGCCTGGTGTACAAAGCAAGTTTCCAGGACAGACAGGGCCACACAGAGAAACCCTGCCTCAAAAAAAAAAAACAAAACAAACAAACAAAAAACAAAAAACAAACAAACAAACAAACAAAAAAAACCAAAATTAATTAATTAATTCTGGCAAAGACTAGAGAAAAAGGAATCCTTTTGTACAGTGTTGGTAGGGATGTAATTAGCACAATCACCACGGCAAATCTCAGATTTTATGGGTGATTCTTTGAGAGTTTAGGTGCTGGGTGCTGGGTTTCAGGGCTTCCTTTATGCTTGAGGAACAAAGACACTCACCTGTCGTTTTCCCCGACTTGGGAGGCCCCACAATCATAATCCTCACAGGCATAGTGGCTTTGGGTTTGGGTTGCCGGATGTATTTGATGGGGTTCATCATAAATTTCTCCTTAGTTTGCTTACTAGATAAGAAATAGATGTAGTGACGGTGGATTACAGCGTTCAGTGGGTTCTCTGCAGTCTCAACAGGCTTGATTGTCTCTCCTTCGCTTAGCTGTGATACAATTGAATTCACACTTCAGATCTAATTTATAAAGCACGTCCTTCAACACATTTGAAAAAAATGTAAGATATAAAACCATAATCTTCCTTACATAGCACTAAGCTGCTAATTGTTAACTATTAACAAAATAACTGTATACAAAATGCAGGTGGTTCCACAGCATATGCGGTCAGTGCAAGGCTTCCTAGCTGGTTATTAGCGTGTGACAATTACCTTCCTTCATCATGACTTGTGCTTACAATGAATGCTTCTGACTCTGGGTATGATTGTTACACTTATTCACAAACTAATTTATCCTCACAAACAGATCCGCTTCCACACGGTGGCTTCTATTTCCCCTCTCCCTTACAGTTCTTATGTTGAAACCCTTACTGCCAATGTGACTTTATGGAGAGAGGACCTTTATGGAGGCAGTTACAGCAAAATAATGTCCAAAAGGTAAACGATAGGCTGGGTGTTCTTAGAACAGGAGGAAGAGGCACGAGTGTGCGTACACAGAACGCTCCATATGAGAGGCCTGTAGATGGTGGCCAACTGCTAGACAAGGTGACAGGCCTCAAGCACAGCCTGCCACAGGCCTCTTATCCTTGGACGCCACCCTGGCACTACCACCCTGCATGTGCCTGACCTCGGAAGCAGGGTTGAGCCTGGTTAGTACTTGAATGGGAGGCCTTTAATAATACTATGGGAAAATAAATTACATGGCTAACCTGCCCTGTCTGGAGTTTCGCTGTAGTATCTGAAACAGGTTATACAGGTAAGTCCTGCGCGGTTGTCTTTTAGGATGGACAAATTTATTCTGCACTTTTGTACAGCTGAAATCCTGTCACATCATTAACAACAGCCATGAAATGTGAAACACGTGCTGGCAGAGTCAGCCTGAGGTGTGGATTTGGAATGGGGCAGCGTGAGGAACTGACTGATGTAGGGTTGATGATCTTTTGATGGTGGCATCTTTCCTGGACGTGGAAGAGTGGGTATGAGAGTGTGTCACGCTGCTTCCCTTTGAGAGTTATGGCAGAATGAGGACTTCATCAATGGTATCATCAGCACTGATGTTCATCCTGAGGGGAATGACATCCCTGGCTGGGAGTAAATGCTAGGGACACAAAGGAAGTCAGGTGGGCAGAGTGTTGGCTCCATGTTCTGTATCTTCTAGCAGAAGCAATGGTAAGGGTCAGAGGGCTCCATCTGAGCCCCCCAAATATTAATGGATAGCACTCTATAATATTTTCATTTTTTTCAAAATGACCACATCTTCCTAAGCAACGTTAAAAAAGTGAGGGGATGGTGGTTTCCTGATGACTTTTCTGACGTTACCTTTACAGGGTCCCAGTAGCCAAATGAGCTCATGTGTTTGTAGGTGAAGGCAAGCATTTTATGAGCGAGGTGTGAGGACACCGGGTAACACTTTTCAAAAATGCTTTCACGGTTTTCCACCAGGGGCCTCAATTTCAAATCCATTACATATTGTACAATGTGCATTTTCCTGGCTCCGTTGACCATAATTATTGGTATCAGAACTTTGTCGAATTCATCCTGATAAGAGAAATTACAAAGCTTGATGTATCTACTGTTTCTCAGTCACAGCATGTAGACACACATAGAAGGCTATCTAAGCTTTGGGAGGGGCTGCCATGGGAAGGGAAACCCGTGCTGACCTTGGAGGGACCCCTGCTGCTCTCCATCTGTGAATCCCTTACCTTGTTAAGTGATGCTGCCTGCCACCCAAAAACACACACATGCACACACACATGCACACACACACACTCACAGACATGCATAGACATGCACTCACACACACATGCACACATACACGCATTCACGCACACACGCATGCACACACACACTCGCATACGCATGCACACTCACATGCACGCACTCACACGCATGCATGCACACACTCACACAAATATGCACACATGCACACACAAATGCACACTCACACACTCACATGCACACACTCACATGCACACACTCACATACACACACACACTTTCACACACATGCACATATACACACTCACACACACGCATGCACTCACACACACTTACACACATGCACTCTCACATACATGTGCTCTCACACATGCACACACACGCACTCACACACACATGCACACTCACACACATGCACTCACACACATTCACACACACGCAAATGTGCACACTCACACTCGCACATGCACACACACACACACTCACACACACACACACACACACACACATGACAGTGACCCTAATCACCCTCTTTGCATTCCCAAATCGCTATTCTTTAAGTAGTGGTGAAGGGAGGGTCATAACCTGTATTGATTGGATATTATTTGTTTCTGTTTCAAATTTCTCCCCCAGCTCGTTTCTCAGGCGCTCGGTGGCGTCTCCTTCCTGTTCCTCGTCTTCCTCGCTCATCTCTTCCTCATCCTTTGGAAACTCTTCCTCAAGGATGTTCTCAATATCATCCTCATCTTCAGCATCTTCATCACTAAACTCCTCTTCTTCTCTATAAGAGCCCTAAGGAAAAAAACGGTCCCTTTACTTTTTATCTAAACCCTGTGTCATGTGACACTCTCATGTCATAACTCTGAATCAGTTGGCAGTGCTGTCCAAATGTGGCGGCTGGCGCCTAGACTTAATAATGGCTTCAAGGCACTGACATTGTGATGGTCCTTCAAGCAAGCAGACAGGATGCGAGGTGCTGTTTATGCCCAGAGCTGTCATGGTGTGTGTTTTTGATAATCTTTAGAGCTAGTATCTAACGCAGCTCAGAGATTATAAAATACTACCAGCTGCACTGCCAGCTGGAACAAGGTCTTTAAAATGGGAACTACCTATCTCACAGGATGGAAACTGGGAGCAGTATGCAGGCCTGGGGGGCGGGTTGTCTTGATTGTGTGGGAGGGCCCAGCCCACTGTGGGTGGTCCCAGCCGTATTAAAAAAAAAAAAAAAAAAAAAACCAGACTGAGTAGACTAGCAGGAGCAAGCCAGTAAGCAGCAGTCTTCCACAGCCTCTGGATTAACTCCTGCCTCCAGGTTCCTACCTTGAGTTCCTATTCTGCCTTCCCTGGATGATGAACTACAGGCTCTAAGAGGAAATAAACCCTTCCTCCTCAGGTTGCTTTTGGTCATGGTGTTTTATCACAGCAGCAAAAATTAAAATAAAAAACAATTTAATTGCTTATTACATTTAGTTTGTGTGTGTGTGTGTGTGTGTGTGTGTGCTTTCTCTCCCTGTTGGTATTAGAGATTGCCCAGTTTCTTTTGTGGTTCTAGGACTGCGTTGAGGGCCTTGTACATGCCAGTTGGATACTCCAAGACTGAGTTACTCCTACCCTTACTTGAATTTTATTTTAAATATAAATAGGGTATTCCTTTTTCTTTTTCTATAGAGCTGCCTTGAAAGCTGGAAATGTGCTTAAATTTCTTCTCATATCAGAACATATATTTCCTTGTTAACAATATCTCAACGACCCCACAGCATCACCATCTATTCAGCTCCTTCTCCGTTTTAAAGAGCAGTTTGGGAGTCAGTAATGTGATGCTTGTGATGTTCTGGCTTCCTCTCCTGCTCACCATCAGGAGCAGAGCTACCATCTTCCACTCTGCCGGGTCTTTGATTTTAGTCTTGCTTCTATTCTTCATTTTGCAGTTGAGTACTTATAATTCTAACTACCTTCAAATCTGCTTATTGAACCACCATCTGTCCTGATTCTCTGCAATTAGAGAGGATGTCTGCACACTCTCTCGCTTCTCCCCGTCTCCAGATTCTCACATGTCCCCCCCTTCCCTCTAACTGTGGCTCAGCATTTAGTTCTTCCTGTAGAAACGGGCACTACATAAAACAAACAAACAACAATCTGTTTTTGATTGCTTCTGCAAATGAAATCCAATGGACAGAACTGACTCCTTTGAACGACAGAACCTTCGTTATCACAGCAGCAAGCAGAGACCCAGGGATACATATGTAGCTGGATCCAAAGCATAACCCAGTCTTGGGCACTGTTTCTCTGTCTGGGCCAACGTTATTTCTCTTCTTAGTCAAAAGCACGGCTGGTTTTCACTGTCCCTACATCTGCCTGCCAGATCTCAACCCTCAGTCCCAGCTGCCCTGAGGGTATTTGCTTTATTTTCCCCTTACTGTTCTTTCCATGTGGGTAAAAGAATTGTCATTCACTGTAGCAACTGGCTACTTCATGTAAGAGGTGTTATTCAAAGGTCTTAAATATATGAAAAGATTTCCATTTTACCTCCACAATTTGTAAACAATTTTTAAAAAACATACAGACGTCCAAGTTGAAACTGACTAGACTTAAAATTTTTAGAGGTATTGTCTTGGCTATCTGTCATCAGATGGTTAGTAAGATGTCTGAAAAAGTCCTGTCCTCATTTCTGCACAGGCACTTTCCAATTTTTATTACTACCACCACCACACCACCACCATCACCACCACCACCACCATCACCATCATCACCACCACCATCAGCATCATCCTTTTGAGACAGGTTCTCACTATGAAGCCCTGGCTGGCTTGTAACCCACCATATAAATCAAGCTGGCCTCAGGCTCACAGAGATTCTCCTGCCTCTGCCTCCTGAGTGCTGGGATAAAGGTGTATGCCATCACATGCTTTAAAAAAAAAACACAGAGAAACTTTGGAAATGATTGTGGTCTTATCTTTATGACTGCCATTCTCAAATTTCATGTAGGTTTGTCTAACGTGTGTGTATTTTTGATGTTCTGCTTGGCATCGTGTAAGCTCCTTCAGGACACATTCCTGCTCTCCTGGTATTTCTTAGCCAGTTCCCACCCACCCACATCTCTGAACTCCAGCTTGGGTGAATCCCCCTCGACTCACCCCATAGATACAGAGCTCTTTCATGGTTCTTGTGTTTTGTTCTATATTTTTGGAAATGTGTTTCCTTTTTACTCTTCTGTTTACCTTTATCTTAGATAATTTTAGATTTCACGAACTCCCTTTCTCTCTCTGATTTTTCATACTGTCCTGGTTTTTTTGTATTTTGTTTGTTTTTTTAATTACAGTTCAGTTAATTAATTGGTTTTGTGTTTGTCTGCTGGGAGACACATGTGGAGGTCAGAGGGCAGCTTGGAGGACTTCTACCATGAGGGTTCTGGGATGGAACTTGAGCTGCCAGGCAGGATGACAGAGCCTTTTCCTACTGAGCCACCTGACCAGCTCTACATTTTGTTTAGTGGTACAAATTTCTTCTTGAAATTTTCTGAAAACTTCTGAGGAAAATTAGAACTTTTTTAATGTTTAGTGATGTTCCCTGGGTTGCAACTTAATTTCTTGGCCAACTATTTTGTTCATTCCTAGAATTCTCAGTTTTGCTCATAACTTTTCTCAAGAATATGGTACTTACCTTATAATTTATTTATTTATAAATGAAAGACTAAATTGATGGATTTAGAGCAAAGTAGCTCTCTCCGGATGTAAGTAATGTTGCATCATATTTGAATTTAAGATGTGAGGAAGAGAAGAAGCAGGAAGTCTAAGTCTTGCTCAGGAGATGGAAGACACCAACCAACATTCTGAGGCACTACTGTCTGTTGTCAGTTTGTTTAATTTCTTTAGAAATTATCTACATTCTTTCATTATAGGACAGACAAATGCCACTGGTACATGAGGGACTGACAGAATCACTCTAATCAATTTTACTGCAACATATCCCTTTAGACTTTTTATGGTGGTTTGAATGATAAGGCCCCTATAGGCTCCTATGTTTGAATCTTGGTCTCAATTGCTGGAACTATTTGGGAAGGATTAGGAGGTGTGGCCTTGTGGGAGGAGGCATGTCACTGGGGGTGGGGTTTGAGGTTTAAAAAACATGCCACTCCCAGTGTGCTCTCTGCCTCTTATTTTCAGCTTAGAGATATGAGCTCTCGAGCTCTCAGTGAGCTGTTCCAGTATCTGTGCCTTCATTCCACCACAATGGACTGTAAGCCTCTGAAATAGTAAGCCCAACTAAATGCTTTCTGTTATACATTGCCTTGGTCATGGTGTTTATTCACAGCAATAGAAAAGTAACTAAGACACATTATACACAATCAAATTATAGGTAAATGATGAATTGTGTTCTGTCTTTCTTTATATATGCTGTTTTATGGTGCTGGGGATTGAATCCAGACCCACTAGACAAGGCTGCCACTAATACACATTTCCAGTATTATGCATTAGTTCTTAGCACATGAATTTGACAAGGACCTATGGAGTAAGATTCACTTTGTGAATTCTTAGGTCAAGATTCTAAGAATATTTACAGCAGATGATCTGATAGAGCCTCGGCCTAATTCTTTAGAATGAATATATATATATATATATATATATATATATATATATATATATATACACACATATATATATTTTTCGTAAATGGCAATTTACTCTTCTTTAGTTGCACCCTGCCCCCCAGCCCTGACATCTTGTCAGTCTTCATTATAGGAGATACATATTCCAAACTTCATGATCTTAGGAGTTTTGCTTCCACCACCAAGAAGGAAGCTCATTCTCCCTCCTTTCCCCTCTTCCTTCTTTTTCTCCTTCCCCTTTCTTTCCCCATCTCCCCCTTTTCTTCCCTCTCTATCTCATCCAATGGCCCAAAGAGTGATCAAAACTAGACACTTGGACAAACAGTAAGAATTAGAAGGAAACAGCTAGGCAACGGTGACTTCAGATTCTAGGTGTTTGTCCAGATGGCAGCCTCTGTTACGTGTACATCCTGGTCACTAAAATTTTAGCAAGAAGTCTACTGTTTGTTTGTTTTTATTTTTTGTTTTTTTTTTTTTCTTTCTGGAGCGAACAGGGAAAAGAAACTATAATCGGCATCACTAGAGAGTAAAGAAAACTTCAGAGAACAGAGTGAGGGAAAGCCATGCCACATTAAATGCCTGGATGCTCTCTCCAAGTGTTCTGCTCACCTGGGACGTCAGAGGACCATTCCTTAACAGTGTACCTGGGTCGCTGCCCAGTGCAGGAAAAGCAGAGTACGCTTGCCCTCACAAGGTTAACTCCTGCCCAAACCAAACTCCAAGCTCTTTGAAGGCACATAAAAGCATCCAGAACCTAGACTCATAATGTTTATCACTGAAGAACATAAGTCTCACATTACTCAGGATATTAGGGATTCAGAAACCGTGGCCCAGTCTCAAGAAAATAACACTGACTGAATGCCTGTCCCATTTGCTGGAGTCACTGACCAGGAGTTTGAGAGCAGGTACTACGGCCTTGCAGGATAGAGATGGAAAACATGAACGCCAGGCATGTGGAGTTTTTAGGATTAAGAATGATAATGCTTGAAACAAAGTTTTTTGAGTTCACTTAACGGTGGGATGGAGATAGCAGGAGGGATGTTTGGTGATTTTTGAGGATACATTAATAGAATTAGTTAATTTAAAGGGGGATGGTGATTAAAAATTCAACAGAGCCCAGGGAATATGAGATACATGGGTAGAGCTAAACAACTCTGTGGAGGAAGACAGCTACAGATTTTCAAAAGGTTTAGTAGGTCTTAAATTGAATTCATATCAAGTAAATAATAGATAAGTGCATTGTAATAAAAATTTTGGGGAAAAATGCAAAGGAGAACAGGTGCATTTGTCTGAGAGCAGGTGCATCTGAGAGCAAGTGAAACTGGAAACAGGTGCATCTGAGAGCAGGTGCATCTGAGAGCAGGTGCAGCTGAGAATAGCCAGAGGGAAATGATGCTTCAAAAAGTTATGTTCTCATCTTGCCACTTTTTGTAATCTCAGAGGAAGACAAAAGGAACTGAAAAAATGGAAAATACCCAGAGAAATTTAAAAGAGAGTAATTTCCCTTATTACTCAAAAACATGAATGTTCAAAACAAGAAGATAGCCTTCTTTTCTCAAGTAGTTTCTAATGTTTTTAGGCACGTGGTAGAGCATAAAGAATATAGATGTGTTAGCGTGGAAGAAAATAAACCCACACTGTTACAAAAAAATAATACTGACTCCAAGAAGAATGTAGAAAAAAGGAACACACACACACATTTTGTGTGTGTGTGTTTATATATGTATATATATATTTCTAGCAATATATATACATATATATGTATCAAGCAATATATATACATATATATGTATATATATGTATATATATGTATATATATACATATATATACATATATATGTATATATATATATATATGCTAGAACAATCACTGAAAATAGAACCAGAAGCTATAACCCTAAAGTCATAGGAAATGTAAAGAAATCCCAGACTGAGTGTGGTAGTCTATGCCTTAAATCCCAAAACTTGGAAGACAGAGGCAAGCAGATCTCTGTAGTTCAAGGTCGGCCTAGTCTGCAGATGGCTGATCATAGAATGATCTGACCTAAAAACATAAAAAAGTTCAAATATACTCAAATAATCCAAAGAAGGTCCCAAAGGGTTGACAGGAAGCCGAAACCAGCACACGTACACAAAGCACATAAAATCTATTGTCTCACAGGACAGTAGTAGGTCATGAGTGTACTCTGTCACAGGATCCTGTCAGTGGAAGAGGCTGGGGGAGAGGCCATGCCTGGGCAGATGCTTACACGGGATAGTGATGGGGATTATGGTTCTAATGCTTGTGGATTAGAGAGAAAATGGGCAAGGAAGAAGGGAGAGACTTGCCTGACCCTGAGGGCCTTCTGATGCACAGGCACATTGTTCCGATTGCCCAGGTCCCATATGCTCTGTGGGGGTTCGATTGCCTTCCACGGCTGCATTTGGAGACACTATTCTGAACTATTTGGTTTCAATGTCTTGAGTCTCAGTCTTCGATTTATTCCAAAATGTCACCTGTGGGTCAACATCTGAGCCCACACACTCTAACCTCTGCTGACCTGAGAAGACACTGAGATGGTCTTGCCCTGGACCCTGTTTCACTCTCTTTTGACCCCTGAATTTGTGTTTCCCTCAGTACAGTGTCTGTACTTGTGACTCACCCAGGGCGACTAGTGATTTTGTTGATTTGCCGTTCTTGCTCTTCCAGGGTCTCTCCTTCCTGTGACTTTCAATAGAAGAGACCCACACGCCAGAGAAGGCCCAGAGGCAGAGCCAGTGGACAGGAGGAGAACAGATTCTAGAAAGATCTGGGATCTAGTTTAGAGAAATTTCTTTAATCACGTTCTGAGGCAAAGTTTCCACAAGATGGCGACGTTTCCCCGTACGCTCTATAGAAACAGTGGGCTGCTGAAACCAACCTGTGGGTTACTAAGGTTTTCTTTGCTGCTAAAAAGTCTTTGCATGTGTTCCTGAGTTGGTTTTAGGAGGGTAGATCAGGTATGCTGCCATTCCCCTCCCTTCCCTCATCCCCAAGTGGGGGAAGCTGGGGTCAACACCTAATGTAAAGAATTTAAAGCGAATACAACACTATTTCTGCAATGCAGACAATTAAGTATGTTGTGGGCAGTGGTCATCTACACACACTCACACCTTTCCCAGTGTTTATCTGAAAATGTGAAGGCTCAGTGGGCGCCCACCACTGCCTGAAGACTCCTTTCTGGTGTGTCGGGACCCAGCTGATCTCAGAGGCGTCCCTCTACTGTTGACAAGCTTGCCAAGAACCAACCAAAGCCTCTCACTCTGGAGCCCACTGAGAAGCTGGCCCAGGATCTGAAGGCTATCAAGTGTGTAGAGTGCTCTGCTCACACAGAACAGCCTAAGAAATGTGTGTGACAAAGCAAGATTGGCTGCCCTGGAGCCTCTAGAAGCACAGAAGAAGCAAGGCGTCTCTCTAGAGTCCTTTCTGACTGCTGGTGTTGTCATCATACCAAAGCAATGTTTAAATCAAACAGAAGATTAAAAATTAAAATTTAGCCAGGCAGTGGTGGCGCACGCCTTTAATCCCAGCACTTGAGAGGCAGAGGCAGGTGGATTTCTGAGTTCGAGGCCAGCCTGGTCTACAGAGTGAGTTCCAGGACAGCCAGGGCTACACAGAGAAACCCTGTGTCAAAAAAAAAAATTTAAAATTTATTTCGCAATAGTGATAAATGACCTACATCTGTCCACAGGTACTATGTGAGGTGAGGCCAATGGTGTTCCCTCTGCCCATGTTTCCATAAAGCTGCTAGGAAAAAAAATTCAATACCCAGAATGAATTTTCAATAAGTCTCAAGGGCTAAGTGGGAAGAGGCGTCTGTCTGTAGTTAAACAGCCTGGGCTCTATCCCAGGATCCACAGGGTGGAATGAGAAAACCAACCCCTGAAGTCCTAAACAGTCCTCTGACCTCAACATACACACTATGGCATGCAGGTCTCTCCCTCTCACACACACAATAATAAAATTAATTCTAGGAGTTTATTCTTATAGTTTGGTGTATAAATTATTTTAGTGGGGTAATCAATTTTATGAAGAACAAGTTTTAGTGGAAAATTTATAATATACTATTTTCTACAAAGTAGAACACTATGTCTTTGAATTTTTAAAAAAGAAGAAATCACATTATTTCAGTACTAACAAGTACAAACATAATAAATTGGGATCATTTAAAATTTATTCTAAATATTAACTTCCACTTTTAAAAATCAAGACCTTTCTACATAGTCAAGGCCCTGATTTACCTAAAGAATAATAATAATAAAAAAAGTATTAGCGACTAGAGAAATAATTTCACCCACTTCCAGTGAAAACTCTAAGCCTGAAAGAGACTAAATAAGTGGTTGGGAGTTATGATTCAATTAGGAGTCTTTGGTCTCAGTTTTATCACACTGAAGGGATAGCAGTAAAACAGGATATAACCAGTAAGAACTGGAGAGAACTTACCAGTTTTGGTCTGCTATATCCCAAAGTCTGGACTCCTTTTGGCAATTCTTTGCTGAGAAATGCAAAGTGAGTATGCAGGCAACACTAGCGACTCCCATGGGCTTTTGGTGGTTAACTAACGGTTGTTGAGTCCAGGTTACAGTGTCATTTTGAGTGTAAATGTTAGTCTGACAGTTAAGACAGGGCTACAACATGTTTGCTGATGAAATTAGCTCTGGTGAAGGGTTATGTAAATTCTTGAAGTAAGATCAGGCATGAAAGCTGGTTAATGCTTAATGCATGGAGGAATGCTTGGTAATGGATAAGGTGGGAGAAATGAAGGGAGGGAGGGAAGAAGGGAGGGAGGGAGGGAGGAAGAGAGGGAAGGAGGGAGAAAGGGAGGAAGGAAGAGAGAAGGAAGAGAGGGAAGAAGGAAAGAAGGGAGGAAGAAAGGAGGAAGGGAGGGAGGGAAGGAAGAAAGAAGGGAGGAGAAAAGAAGGGAAGGAGGGAGGAAGGGAGAGAGGAGGAAGGGAAGAAGGGAGAAAGGAGAAAGGACAGAGGGAAGGCAAGCATGCAGGCAGGCAAGCTTGTAGAGGCCAATCCTGAAGCAGAGGCTGTCTGCTCTTTGAGAGTTAGGTCCATCACAGAGGGGAAAGCCTGTGATGGACTGTGCAGCTGGGACACTCCTAACTTCCTCACATCTTGGAAGAGCAGGAAGAGTGGACAGGAAGTGAGGTTGGACTCTAACCTCAAGGCCTAACATCAACGACCCATTTCCCACAGTAAGTGGGTAGAGTTTCTACAACTTTCTAAAACCAAGACAAACACCCAAGCCTGGGTAGGGGTGTGGGTGGGAGAAGACAGTACTTCACACTTAAAACACAATACCTGTCTAGTTTTATCTCCTACTACTTCTGTATCCTTGAGTGGTTATGCAATAACCACAGATCAACTAGTTTGATGTGGGGACAATTGTTCTCCAGATAAAACAAAACCCTAGGTCTTCCAGGGTGGCTAGACACTGTAGAAACTTAAAATTAATAAAAAGCTCTGATTTTGGTTTTAAACTCAAACATTAACTTCCCCCAGGGATACATCCCGGGAAGAGCACATTTCAAAGACTCAGACATTCCAGGAAGAAAGACCCAAGATAGTAGTTTATTAACACTTAACACAGTAAAACCTGGGTAAATAGAAGCTACTTAAGCTGACCTTCTTTGTTAGGTGCAAATTTGGGTTACTTAGCAACCAGGCATGGGAACAGAAACTAAGCTTGGGAACAGCTGTTAAAGTCAGCCCTTGTAGTTATTAAGAGGTAAAACTGCCTTTATGAGTGTGAATATAGTATAAATTCTGCCCCCAACTCTAATTCGGGGCTCTTTTGCCTACATACAGGGGAGCCCTGGTGCACCAGTCTCAATAAACCTCATGTTATTACAGCGAGTCCTGTGAGTTCTCTGGGGGAGCGCGTCCCTTGGTTTTGGATACTTAGAATCCAACAACACCACACCAAGCATCCCCAGGCTCTCTCCTCCACCTCATTTCACATCCTGATATCCAGAGTTTAGTTTCAGGTCAATTTCATAGGTTCCATTTTTCCTCACGCCTACGCTTTCAGCCTGTCCTTGTGGAGGTAGTGTGAAAGCAAGATGAAAATTCAAGGGATGAAAATCCCAAAGAAACACAGTTCAGTGCACTATGCATTTTGTATGAGAACATTTCAGCATCTTTAGAGGTTTCTGTTTGTTCATGCTTTTAATCCCAAAACTCAGCTGAGGCAGAGACAGAGGCAGAGGAGGGTGGGCAAAGAAGGCAGAGAAAGGCAAAGAGACAGAGACACACAGAGAGAGAGAGAGGAGGGGGAGGCAGAGAGGCAGAGGAGGGAGAGGGGGGGGGAGGGGAGAAAGAGAGGCAAAGAATCAGAGAGGGGCAGAGAGAGGGACAGAGAGGCAGAGGTAGAGACACAGAGAAAGGCAAAGAGACAGAGAAACAGAGAGAGGGGCAGAGAGGCAGAGAAACAGAGAGATGCACAGAGAGGGAGAGAGAGATAGAAATACAGAGGGGGAGACAGAGGCAGAGGCAGAGGGAGAGGCAGAGGGAGAGGGACAGGGAGAGGGACAGGGAGAGAGACACAGAGAAGCAGAGAGAGAGAGAGAGAGAGAGAGAGAGAGAGAGAGAGAGAGAGAGAGAGAGACAGGGGCACAGGGGCACAGGGGCACAGGGGCACAGGGGCACAGGGGCACAGGGGCACAGGGGCACAGGGGCACAGGGGCACAGGGGCAGGGGCAGGGGCAGGGGCAGGGGCAGGGGCAGGGGCAGGGGCAGGGGCAGGGGCAGGGGCAGGGGCAGGGGCAGGGGCAGGGGCAGGGGCAGGGGCAGGGGATCTCTGAGTTCAAGCCTAGTCTGGTCTATGTAGCGAGCTCCAAGACAGCTAGAGTGACATGGAGAGATCCTGTCTCAAAAGAAAACAAAACCCAAAAGTTGTTTATTCTTTTCTGATTATAAATATAATAAAAATAGTCATTTAAAATAGTAGCATAGACCATACCAAAAATAAAAGAAATAAATTTCACTAAGCCCCTGTAAACTCAATGTGAGTTCTTTTGAAACATGGCTGTCCCCTTCTTCCACTGTTGAGAGCATGGTGTTCTGCACACACACGCACACCCTCCCGCGCGCTCACACACATACACACACACACACACACACACACACACACGCACACGCACCCCCCACATGCACACGCACCCCCACACGCACCCCCACACGTACACACACACAAACACACATGTGCGCGCGTGCACACACACACACACACACACACACACACACACACACACACACACACAATCTACTTACGTCTCCTTTCCTTTTTTTCTCTCTCTCCAAAATAAGTTCAGCTCTTCTTTTAGCAACCATATCCTCCTGTTGAGGAAACATTTACAGGTTTACGATGGACAAATATGATAAAATCACTTGCTGTGTGTTAACATGCCTTTTCAAGCTGGGGCTAAGGTATGGTGGAAGGGTGGGGACCACATCAGGAAAACACGTGACAGTGATTGACCCGGTGCATCTTTGTCCTTCTGGGCTATCTCCCTCTCAATTGTTGATGATGGTTGGAAATCTACTTTTCTGACTGTGGAGACATGTCTCTGACATCACAGCTGTATCTCTGTGGAAGGCGTAGACATCTTGGGGTGTGTATGCACAGGGAGGGTGAAGGGTTATGGCCTGCTCTTTTCCGGGTCTGACATAGTGGTTCTCTTCACGTCCTCTCCAGAGCACCGCTGCCTCTGCCAAGCCCATCAACTGCTCTGTGTCTGACAGTGGCCTCCTGGGAGGCCTGAATACCACTAATTTAGAAAGAGAAGCATTAACACGTTGGTGATCAGAAAAAAGCTTCAAAGGAGTCCTGCATTCGGGAGGCAGAGACAGGTGGCTATCTGAGTTCAAGCCTGGTCTACAGAGTTCCAAGACAAGACAGGTCTACATAGAAAGACTCTGTATCAAAAAACAAAAACAAAAACAAAAAAAGCTTCAAACAGTTTTTTAACTCCTACTAAAGGGTGAAAAACTTGATGAAAAATGTCTGCATGCTCACTGCAGCATTAAAATGTCTGCATGCTCACTGCAGCATTAAAATGTCTGCATGCTCACTGCAGCATTAAAATTCGAAACCTCAGTTTTTGTGAACACCGCTTAGAAACCTAAGTTGTCTTCCCGTGTACCTTGATTTTTGTCTTCATGTCTTTGATGAGTTTTTTCCTCTCTAATTTCTTGAGCTGTTTCGTCTTCCACTTTTGAACTTGGGCGGGAAGGAGGCGATCAAAGATGTCTTGATCATCAACTTGTATTACAACGGCGGCATCTGGGAAAAATCCTCGCTCTCCCAGAAACTGGGCCTCCTCAGGGTACCGAGGGAAGCCGTCCAGTATGAAGCCCGTGGAGCTGGGTGGAGAATTTCATAGTTTGCTTACAACATCATTGATATTCCAGATAAGCCACACCCAAGAGACAAACACTGAATGTTTCTTTCATATTAAGATCGATCTGTCTATCTATCTATCTATCTATCTATCTATCTATCTATCTATCTATCTATCTATCTAGACTATCTATCTATCAATCGATTATCTATCTATCTATTTATCTATCTATCTATCTATTTATCATCTACCTGCCTATCTAGCTATCAATTTCTATATAACATCTATTACATGAAAGCTGAAGAGGAACCATTTTGTAAGAGGAAAGAAACCAGTGGGAGATTCTATATCTATATCTAATCTATGTCTATATCTATGTCTATGTCTATGTCTATGTCTATGTCTATGTCTATCTATCTATCTATCTATCTATCTATCTATCTATATGAAAATGTCATAAGCATCTCATTAATTTGTATAACTTAAAAATCAAATATGAAAAATTATATTATAGATCTTATATACTCACATAGATCTATTATACTTATACTACGTATGATGTAGGGGGCAAAGAATGCTGGTGCACACAGATAAGCACTGGAGGGGCCAGGAAAGTTAAACCCGAGGGCGGGCATCCTTCCAGGGAAAGAGGTGCTCACCCCATCCTCCTCCCTGTAATCAGAGGCCTCCACCCCTACATGTTATCTCTGCATATATCATAGATTTTAATATGTTTTGATAAATGTTGACTTTATCAGATGGGTAAAAAATACTTTAAAGAATTTACACTTTTTCCACTTGCCAGTCCCTTTTAGTTTGAGAAGTTTTTCTTTTTTGTTTGTTTTTTGTTTTGTTTTGTTTTTAAGACAAGGTCTCACTATGTAACCCTGGCTGGCCTGAAACTTGCTATGTAGACTGGGGAGGACGCTCAAATTCACAAAGATTGCTTGCTTCTGCTTCCTGAGTGCAGGGGTTAAGGGTGCGTACTACCATGTCAGACTTTGGGAAATTTTTAGGTGGCCTGGATATACAGGTATGTAAAGTAGCTATACAAATCAAACTTTAGTGATAACAAACTTGTTTTAAAATAATTCTTTGGCAATACATGTAATTTTACCATCTGTTAAAGATTTTTTTTTTTGTGCTTGCTTATTTTCATGTAAAAAAACCAAGAGGATCCTGTGAGTTTGAGGCTACCCTGGTCTACGAGGTGAGTTCCAGGCCAGTTAGCACTGCACAGTGAGATTCCCATCTCAACAAGCAAACAGGACACCAGCGGAAAAAGCAAGCAAACAAAGAATTAAGTCTTGGCTAAGTGTTTGATGCTGTAGGATATACAGCATCTTCAGTGTCCCTCAGACATGCATTGGCAGTGCCGAGGATGGCATTGTGTATAAATAGGTAATGCAAAATGGCAGCAGCACACTTAGGACCATTTCAAGAATTATTGGAGATGCTGTCCCAATCCTAAGTCAAAAATTCATCCAATGACTTTTCATGAAAATCAACTCACCAACTCAGACAGCAAATTTTAAAATCAAATCCTCTGACTATGCTACCCTGATGCCATCGTGCTCAAGAACGGCAGGAAGAGAGAGACTATCACGTCTTTGCTTTCTGTTAAGCCATTGTGTTTCTATGAGAGCAGAAAGCGTTGTGTGTGTCAAAACCACTGCAGCTCAGGGCCCACACTAGCTTTGCTTCTTTGTGTATTAAAAATATCCTTTACTCTTGCCAAGCCTTTCGTGAGTCCTACACTGAATTTTTGTATGATTCTGTTCCTATCCTATCTGGAGTAACAACTCAGAGGTCAAGAAGCAGGGGCATATGTGACATTTTGTCCTTTCAAGTGTATGAAACTGGATTAAAATAGTATTTGTGCTTGTAATATAAAATTGCAGTTATCTGGCTGATAATAATTGGAAGCTGACTAAAAGTCAACGTTCTCGGCTCAGGAGAACGTTCTCGGTTCAGAGCCTAGCCTGCGGCATGTGCTGCCTTTGAAGCGCCCACTTGACTGGGTCCTCGTGAGGCTTTGACACGCTCCTTCCTCTAGGGTCTCCTTGTGGCCGATGACAATTACTCGTGTGCATATTCTGCCTCAGATGACACGACTTTTAGGGCCATGGGAGTGACCGAAAGGCTGACACGTCTCAATAACGTATTTATAACAAGGCCACCAGATGTCAGTGCGTTTCTTTCCAGTTAGCTCTTCGTGTGTGCATCTTCTTCCTATCGTGTTATATATCTTACATCTGCACCTTTTAAAGTTTAATATCAAATAATATTACATGCCATTGTAAATCTTTTTTTTTTGTTTTTTTTGTTTTTGTTTTTTTTTGGTTTTTAGAGACAGGGTTTCTCTGTGTAGCCCAGGCTGTCCTGGAACTCACTCTGTAGACCAGGCTGGCCTCAAACTCAGAAATCGGCCTGCCTCTGCCTCCCAAATGCTGGGATTAAAGGCGTGTGCCACCACCGCCCGGCTTCCATTGTAAATCTTTATCCTAGTAAAACATGATGGCTGTATAATATTCAATATTTAGACTTTATGGTGAAACTTTTTAGATCAAATTGAATGCATGTCTATTTATCTCTATACCGATATCTATGTTGTTTTTACTTCATATGTTAAAGTTTAAAAATGATTTATTTATTTTTATTTTCTCTCTGTGTGTGTTTTATCTGTGTGTTTGTATATGTCCTACGATGCCAAGACTACCTGGAACTGGGGTTACAGATGGTTGTGAGCTGCTATGTGGGTGCTGGGAATTGAATCTGGGTCCTGGTGCTCTTAATTGTTGGGCCACCGCCCCAGGCATTTTAATTGTTTAATTGATTTAATCTTTTTTGGTCTTTGAGTCTTTTCATTTTTCTTTATATAGACATCATAGTGTGTGGTGTGTGTGGTGTGGTGAGGTGTGGTATGGAAAGGTGTAGAAAGGTGTGGTGAGGTGTGAAGTGGTGTGGTGTGATATGGTGAGGTGTGGTGAGGTGAGGTGTGGTGTGGTGAGGTGTGGTGTGGTGTTGTGAGGTGTGGTGTTGTGTGTTGTGGTGTTGTGAGGTGTGGTGTGGTGAGGCGTGGTGAGGTGAGGTGAGGTGAGGTGTGGTGAGGTGTGGTGTGGTAAGGTGTGGTGTGGTGTGGTCTGGTGTTGTGAGGTGTGGTGAGGTGTGGTGTTGTGTGTTGTGGTGTTGTGAGGTGTGGTGTGGTGTGGTGTGGTGTGGTGTGGTGAGGTGAGGTGAGGTGAGGTGTGGTGAGGTGTGGTGAGGTGTGGTGAGGTGTGGTGTGGTGTTGTGAGGTGTGGTGAGGTGTGGTGTTGTGTGTTGTGGTGTTGTGAGGTGTGGTGTGGTGAGGTGTGGTGTTGTGTGTTGTGGTGTTGTGAGGTGTGGTGTGGTGTGGTGTGGTGAGGTGAGGTGAGGTGAGGTGAGGTGTGGTGAGGTGTGGTGTGAGGAGCTAAGTTGATGAAGAACAACTTTCAAGCTGTGAGTGGTTTGCTCAAGTTTCCCAGAGCTATCTATCTGATGTGGGGAAGAAGAACATTTTTTTTAAAAGCTTGATGACATAGTCCCACTCCCTCCTTTCAGACAGGCAGCAGATGCGAAGAGGCCTGGAGGAGACTGGACGTAGCCATCTAAGCCTGCTGTATATTTCAGTTCATGTTTTTCAGACTGAGATAATGCAAATTTCTATCCCATTCTATGTAACCAAATTTTTAATATGATTAAATTCTAGAACTATCTGAGAGAGGTGGCTGTGACAGCATCATTAATGCTCACATATGCTGAGTGAGTTGACCTCAGTAGATTACAGCTGCTCTTCTGGTGGGAAAATGAGGAGAGGCTTAAACTCCAGTGACTTGATGATTTGTCCTGTGTGGGACAGGACTGGTGTGGGTATTCGCTAATGGGCTAAGAGTGGACAGACACCTAGTGGTCATGACGGCAGTCATTACAAGGATCGGGGGGAGAGGGGGAGAGTCCTGCACGGCGGCACAGCATGAGGGTATGTGGGCTTAGAACACCGTTCTCGACTAAGGCTATGCACTAGAATCACCCAGGGACCATAAAAAGTACTGGTGCCTGGGTCCTGGTCTCAGAGTTTTGGGATAGGTCTCTGGCACCAGTATTTTTCAGAAGCACAGATGTTTTAATGTGTTGTTTACATAGACGAGTAAGAGCAAATCCTTACAAATCAGACTAAGTTTTACCATTAAGAACAAAGGAAATAGAATCAGTAAGAAACAAGAGCCCTTGCGAATGAAGGCACCGTATTGGTTCTTTAAGCCACCACTCAGAAAGAATGGGGTCTAGGACTTCCGAAGGCAGGGGCTCGTTGTCAGTCAGACTCAGCTTGATTGCTTCTTCTTCCTCTGTGAATTGTACATCTGGAAGCTAAAGGCACAAGTGAGAAAATAAGAGGCTGGTAAGCCCCAGGTTGGCAAACAGTGCTACTTTACAACTGACTGAAAGAGGATTGTTTCTCTCTGAGGTTACTTTTGACACTGCTGCTTGTAACCATTTTAAAACCTGCGTTCTGGACCAGTAGATTATGGATTAGATACTAATGGAACCTTGTGTAGCCAGGGAGAACACAACTGACTTTCACATGTGGTACCAGGGTCACAGTGTGTCACTTTCTGCCCCAAACCTTCTTGATTCACATCACACATCCGTTGTGGATTTGGTTTAAGAATTGTACTATGCTCATTGGGTTCCCAAAATTGCACAAGTATCCAGAATGTGAGGTGCTGAGGGTCCCTGCCCCCAGCTGGTTTCAACTGGTAAATAAAGTTGCCACCGGCCAATGGCTGGGCAAGGAGACAGACAGAGGCAGGACTTCAGGATTCAGGGGCAAGGAGTGTCTAGAACACCATGCTGGGAAAGCAGAAAGATCGGGCCTGAGAAGTGCAGGAAGCATACCAAACACATGAGAGCCAGGGAAGAGCAGCCCCAGCTGGGTCTGGGGCAGCCAGGGTGGAATATAGGTTTTATTAAGTAATAATTCAGGAACATCAGCGGGGAGAGTGTATTAACCACATGGATGTTTGGGAACAGCATAGCTGATTAAGGCATATTAAATATAGGCTCTCTCTCTCTCTCTCTCTCTCTCTCTCTCTCTCTCTCTCTCTCTTTCTCTCTCTCTGTGTGTGTGTTTCATTTAGGAATCCAGAACATTGTTGAAGGTCGTGAGGAACTTGTGCCCGGTGTCCACAGAGGCCAGAAAAGGGCATTGGATTCCCTGGGACTGGAGTTATAGATGGTTGTGAGCCACCATGTAGATACTTGGACCACCTACACTGTTAGGAGCAAAAAGTTCTCCTCGTCGCTGAGCCATTTTCCAGGTTCTGTAACGGAACTATTTTTGATTGCTGGACTTCAATCCCTTGACAGCTGGACCTCGGTAGTGAGCCTCAGGAGGAGGGAGTGGCCACATAAGGGAATAAACCCTGGGGGCTAGCTTTAGGAGTGCAATCTAATGATTTTTAGCAAGGCAGAGGGATTGGGGAGAAGGGCAAGGCCAGCCAGAGCCGTGATGGCCAGAATTCCTTCACACAATTGTATAGTTAAAAGCAAGCATCACTTAATACTGGCCAGGAAGATGGACCCAGGCTGGGTCCATATCTAGGATTCCTGAATTAGTTTATTCAGGTGCTCATAGAGGCACAATCCACACAGGCACTGAGCTGCCTGTCTTTGTTCAGTGGGGGCAAGCAGACATCCTCTCGTTCTTCCTGCCTGCATCTTTCTTGCCCTATTACTGAGCCTATACATCCTGGCCAAGCATATTCTGTGCAGTCGGGGCGACTCGACTATCCCTGTTTACTGACGAGAAGACACATGGCGTGTTATCTTACAGGAACAACGACCCCCAGCATTCCAGGAAGTTGCCTGTCCCTGGGCAAGTGGGGCTTCCAGGCTCACTTTAGCCCTTTCTTACCTGCTTCTTTGTAGCGTCTTCTTCGAGCTTCACATTCGCCTGAGCTGCAAGCTCTTCCAGCTCTTGCTTCGTCGATTGCTCCTCCTCAGAGTCGTCCTCAAACTCAGGCCCAAATTTCCTTTCAGCCTTGAGCAGCATTTTTTCTTGGAGAAATTCTTCAAACTGAATGTGGAAGATGCCAAAATTTTCCGCCAGCTTTCTTGCACACACAGTTTTACCAGAGCCATGAGGACCCAGAAGACAAATCCTTAGTGGAGGAGCCTGGCACAGGGGGTGGGAGCAGGGGGCAAAGGAGAAGAAGCCTTGAGTAATTAGCCTGGTTCACACCTGGATCACAGCACTCAGGCATTCAGGGGCCAGCGCTGCCTGCGTTCGGAGACCTTGTCTCAACCAAAAAAAAAAAAAAAAAAAAAAAAAAAACAATCAGAAACCAAATAATCTCTCCCCCCAACCACAAGAGCACAAAACAAAACAAAAAACAAAAAACAAAAAACAAAAAACAAAAAACAAAAAAAAAAAAAGAAGACGAGGAGGAGGAGAAGACTTAAGTAATTTTTAAGTTTTATTTTATGTGTTTGAGTGTTTTACCTGCATGTGAATGCCTGGTGCCCGAGGAGGTCAGAAGAGGGCAACGGATGCCATGGAGTTAGCAGCCGGTTATGAGTTTGAGAATTGAACCCAGGTTCTCCGAAAGAGCAACAAGTGATCTTAACTGAATGAACTCTCTCTCTCTAGCCTCAGGAATTCTTCTTCTGTTTTAAGAGTTTATTTTTAGCAGCATGAGTGTGTGTAAGTGTGGGTATCTGAGAAGTTCAGAAGAGGGTTTGGAAGCCCTGCAGCTGGAATTATAGGTGGTTGTGAGTCACCTAAGATGAGAACCAAACTCAGGTCCTCTGCCAGAGCGGTCTGTGGTTCAAGGTGCTCCGCCCACCTCTCCAGCCTCCCATAGACACCAAGCCGTATTTTACAAATTCAGTTATATTTAGGCATTAGGAAACCAGTGAACATAATTCACTGCACCAAAAATAGCTTTTAGGGGTGAGAATGGCCTTCACGTTATCCTGTCGTGTATGCCAAAAGGCATTTAATGAAAAGTAGCTTTAGTTTAAAAAAGTAAGTGATAACTTCCTTATTAACATGTTAATAGGACATGTTAGACTCTCAGTATGAGAGAAAAACAGAAAGACTCTCAGTGTGAGTAAAAAGAATCTCTCTACCAAAGAAAGGAAAGTCTATTTGGAGTGGAACTTCAAAGATGTTGCCACTAATTCCACACTGATGTCCACACTGTGATTTCACACTGTGGTGTCACTGATGTCCACACTCTGGTGTCCACACTGTGATTCCACACTGTGGTGTCCACACTGTGATTCCACACTGTGGTGTCTACACTAAAGCTGAAGAAGCCAGAAGCCCGTTTTCCCAGTGTCATGTGGTCTTGCCCTGTACGTGAGGTGGTCAGGGACAATGTTGACAGTAGTGAGTGTGGGAAGTGACTATAAAACCAGTGAAGGTCATCGACAAGGGGACGGTGGTGCTGTGCTTGGGTAGTCTGGGCCTCAGGGGAACAGGAGGCACTAACGAGTGAGAGGTAGAAGAATAGTGTCATAATCCATTTGTTTCTGTGTCAGAAATTCTGGGAGTTCAGAGACAAAGAGGCGGCCTGCGATGTAGCTCAGCTGACAGAGTGCTTGCCTAGTGTGCATGATACCCTGGGTTCAATGACTAGAACAAAAAACCCTCATTGTGATGGTACATGCCGGTGAGTCCAACAATTGGAATGTGGCGGACCTCTTTGGCTACATAGAAAATTCAAAGGCCATCTTGGGAGACAGGAGACCTGGCCTCAAGAATAGCAACAACAGCAACAACAACAACAACAACAACAACAACAACAACAACAACAACATAACATGTAGAAAACACTATGAAGCTCCAAGATTCTGGGGGCCTTCATGGTAAGTATGCACTGTGTACCAAATACAACACATTAGAAAGACTCGGGGTTAGGGCAAATTTAAGAACACCAAGAATAAAAAGAAATTATTTGTTTTTAGATTATTAAAAAAAAAAAAAGGAGAGAGAGAGTTATCTATTAAAGAATGATTCTCAGCCTAGAATACTAGATGCTAACACACAAGAGAGGACCATCCTTAATATTCAGGAGGAAAAATGATGTGCAGTCTAGAAGCCTATGTGATCCAAACTGCCAAGCACACGGGCGCTATCAGGTAGAAAGGACAGCCCCATGAAACAGAGAGATCTAAATAAACGTCGGTTCTGCCTTGGCTTGTTCCTTTATGCTCTGTGTTAGCATCTGGATTGCCTGCTGAGGGACCATGTTGATCGCCCTCATGAGGTCACTCACCTTCTATCTTTAGCTCAAGCTCTGGACTCTGATAGACTGAAATCAACTGATTGGTCATTGGAGAAAAACAATGGAAAGCAAGGATGCTGCATGGAGAAAATCACATGAAAAGATCATATACGGATCTCTGTACTTGACAGACAGGGTCGCCTGGCACCCAGACGGTGTTCAGACAGCTGGCCAAGGACAACCGTGCTCCTTGAAAGTCCAAAGTGCTTTATGTTTTACAGGAGGAGTGAAAAATTAAAAAGGAGTAGGTTTCCTGGGTGTAGACCTTAGTGGATCCCACATGGTGGGAGGAGACACATAACACCTCATTAACCCTTATTTGTGATGCCAAATATCAGGTAGAAAAGACACAGGGTGAGTGTTGGCTTGGCATCGGCGTTTCTAAGTGTTGCGTTTTGGTCTGTTGCTGTGTAGTGTAATGCTAAAGACTGGCCCTTGGTTGCCTCAGGGATGAGATCCTCAAGTACACCAAGGTATGCTATGTGACCTGCCCCCTCCAAGCTATCCCTGATTGGTCAATAAAGATGCTTACAGCCTATAGCTGGGCAGAAGAGAGGTGGGCAGGGTTTCAGTTCCCAGGGCTGGGGTCTGAGGCAGGACCATGAGAAAGGAGAGAAGAAGGTAGAGTGAGAAGAGCCATCATGGGGTAGGTGAGTCATGAAATCACGGCCATGAGGGCTGGCCAATTGGAGTTAGGAGCAGCCCAGATAGAACATGGCAAGTTATAACTCGGGGTTATTAATAGAGAAGGAGATACTGATAGCTTAGAAGGTAGATATGTGCCCAGCTCTAGTGTCTTAAAGGCGTATTACAAATATATAAGTTTTGTGTCTTCTATCTGGGAACTGGATGATCAAAGATGGGGCAGAAATGCCCAATTGAGATGAATATTTACTGCAACAACTATAGAAGTCAAACCCGATAACTACTTTTTTGCCAGATTGCATGCAAAAAGCTATTTATTTTTAAGCTTAAGTGTTATTGCTATGTTTTTGTTTGTTTGTTGTTGGCTTTTAGTGAGATCAGAGACTTCACCATAGCACACACTGATGGGAGAGCACGGAGGAAATCACTAGCATAGGGACAGTGTTTTCACCTTTAATGGTTCGTTCTGGGACACATAGTCCTCAGGATGCTCCAGAAACTTCTCCTTCGCCTCCTGGCTTGAGAAATAGTATACCTTTTCCCGGTATTTAACAGCATCATCCGTGTTGCCCGGTTGTAGGACAAAGTTTTCTTTGAGAACCACCGGGCAGAAGTGTTTGGTATCTCCCAAGTGTCTCCTCTTTTCTTTAATTTTTTCTTCACCCTAGAAATATTATTCGACAGTGAAAATTCCATTGTTTTCCTCCCACCAGTGGGCACACATTCTAACCTGTTCCTGTGAGCACCCCTCAGACTCTGTTGGGTAAATAGCTCTGCGTGCGTAAAAGCCAGGGACACATTTCGGCATAGATGCAGCAGCTTTGAAACTAGAAACAGAATACTTTGCAAATTATCCTGCAACATTGCTTTCCTCCACAAAAGGAGCAGCTGCGGCACTTTTTTGTCCAGCTGCATAACTGGACAGTCAGGCTGACCAGTCAGGTTGAGCGTGGTCTGCCCTCTGGCTAACGCAGTGTGAAAGTGAGCAGCCATTGCTTGCATGATTCTAGATCACAGTTTACACTGCTGGAGCAGCAGCTTGCTCGTCCTCAGCCATCCGCTGGAGAGCAGGGCTGCCTGGTGCATGGTGCCCACTCAGGCAGCTGGTGAAGGGCAGCGCTCCCGACAGACTCGAAGCACTTTGTGCACTGATGAACTGTGCAGTCACTGCTGGGTTTCAGGGGCATAGCTACATGGATTTAAATCCAACAAGGTGAGCAAATCAGACCAAGAGGAACTGCAGAGGCGAGAGGGGACATTCTTTCTAATTTCTTCTTTAACTTTTTATTGATTCTTTGTGAAGTTCATAGCATGCGCTCCAGTCCCACTCATCTCCCAGTCCTTTCATATCTGCCCGTCACCCTTGCAACACCCCCAAAAGAAGGTAAAATAAGATAGACTTAAAAACAGTCTTGGCAGTATACCCTTTTGTCCACACATTTATTTACAATGAGTAATGACTGGGTTTGAAGCCTCTGGCTTCTTTACACTATCATTACTGGATCTTTGCTAGGACCCTCCTCAGATATCCTGTTGCTACCCTGTGCTGTGTGTGGAGGCTCTGCAGTTTTGGATCTTCAGGACTAGCCCTTTCACACATTCCAGCAGTTCAAAGATAGGGTAGCTGTTAGGGCCGGCCAACTCAAAGCCCTGCATCTGGGCCTGGGAGGTAGCTGAATTGGTTAGCCTGCCATCTTTCCTGCCACCAAGGTGAGTTCACCCAATGCCACAACCTGCAAGGGGCAGGGTCAGCTCTTCTGCTCATGTCCTTGGGGCTGGCTCACTTGCATCCAGCCACCAGGCCCAGCTCTACTGTGCTGCCCAGGAAAGGGTAGCATTGCTCTCCCTAGTGTTGCAGCCACGGATGGGCAGCAGCATGGGAGGGGGAGAAGGCATCTTTCCCTTGCCCAAGCCACCCCATGGCAGAGTAGGGCTGGGCCAGCTCTCCTGTGCTCACTCCTTGGGGCTGGCTCACCCCATCCCCTGCCTGCAAGGTCGGCTCTACTGTGTGTCTAGGTGGATGGGGCCAACTATTAGGAGTGGAGCGGGGACATTTTTACTTCGTGCTGATTTGGAGGGAAAAGCATTGAGCTTTTTAAGGTCTGCTGGCTATTACTTATAGGGTTTTTTTTTTCCAGATATCTTTTATCAAGATGAGAAAGTTCCCTTTGGTTTTTAGATATATTTTAAATTTAGTCTTTGAGAATGTCATATATGTATACAATGTATTTCAATCATCTTGGCTCTGAATTCTTCCCCTCACACTGGACCAATCCCTTTCCTAACTTGATGTCTTCTTCTTCTTCTTCTTCTTCTTCTTCTTCTTCTTCTTCTTCTTCTTCTTCTTCTTCTTCTTCTTCTTCTTCTTCTTCTTCTTCTTCTTCTTCTTTTTTATGACCCACTGATTCCAATTAGCATTGCCCATGTACACAGGAGTGCTGGGCCACCCGCTGGGGCCCAGTCAGCCTACCCGGAACCATAAGGAAAACTGATGTCCCTGCCATAGCGGCCAACAGCCATTCTTCAGCTGGGCTCAGGTGCCCCTTTGCACCAACTGAAACAACTGAAGCATTTGTAAGAACACACCTTTTGTTTTCTATAATTAGTACTAGACTATGGGTTTTGCCAAATGCTGCTTCCATATCAATTGAGAAAGTCACGTGTCTCCAACCCCACAGTATTGGACAGTTGCGTGCTGTCCAAATGTTAAAGCAAGACTTTCTGGGACAAACTCTGCTTGGATATGATGATATATTATTCTTTTGATGCATTTTTTGAAATGTTGTTAAACTTTTTTTTAAGAGTTTCTAGGTAAACTATTCTCTTTCCTTTGTTTTTTTGTTTGTTTTTTTGTTTTTGGAGACAGGGTTTCTCTGTGTAGCCCTGGCTGTCCTGGAACTCACTCTGTAGACCAGGCTGGCCTCGAACTCAGAAATACACCTGTCTCCACCTCCCAAGTGCTGGGATTAAAGGCGTGGGCCACCACCACATAAAGCCAGCTTTATTTCTTCCACAAACATTTGGAAACATTTATGAGATTTTCTTTCTTCCAGCTTCTGTATGTCTGAAAAACTTTAAATTGTCTTCAGATTTTTTTATTGGTTATTTTATTTATTTACATCTCAATTGTTATCCCCCTTCCCAGTTTCCCCTCCACAAGCCCCTATCCTCCCCCACTTCCCCTTCCTCTATGGGGGAGCTCCCCCAGTCGCCCACCCCTCCTCCCCCAGTGACCTAGCGTTCCCCTGCCCTGGGTCATCTAGCCTCCTCGGCATGCCTAACAAGATCATTGTTCTTGTGAATGTGGCATGGCCTTCTTCTCCTGCCTCTTCTAACAAGTTACTTGCAGCATGAATACCACATACTTGGTGTTGTTTTCCTTATGTGTCTTTGAAAGCATTGCCTTGGTCATGGTGTTTCTTCACAGCTAATTATTAAATGCTGATTAAGACCGGAGAGTTCCCAAGGGTTCCGAGTATACATGGAGCAGGCTGCTGAAATTCCCCATGGGCCCACTCCTTTTCCCCTCATTGTTTTTCTTAACTCCTCTTTTGCTTAGTGTTAGATACTTCACATCTTCCAGTTCCTTCCTCTGTGGTGTCCAGATGACTGTCATTCTAGCCAACGCCTGTTTCACTCCGCATTTTCTCCTTTTCAAACCATAGGGCTCACATCGTGTGTCTGTCACACCGTCTCTATCTCTGCTTCCTGCTTCGAATTTACAGGACTCTACTAACAGCCTTTTCAACGTCCTCATCATCCAGCGCCGATGTGTTTGTCAGTTCTATAGTAGTTTGAGTTGTTGATTTTTTCCTTTTCATTGTGAATCATATATATATATGATTCAATATATATTCATATATATATATTCATATATATGATTCTATATATATATTCATATATATGATTATATATATATATATATATATATATATATATATATACATATATATATATATATATAAAAGCAGATTTGGCAATCCTTGAGTAGATGCCAAAGTTGATGTTGGAACATCATCGAGATTTTTGAGCTTGTTCTTAGATATAGTTGAGTTGTCTGGGTAGTTTAATGCTTTTGCTGTTATGGTAGTTGGAGCAAAGCCCATTTATCTTATATTTAATTATGCCCCATCTCTGAAGCCATGCCCTTGCTAGCACTTTACCCCATTCTTTGTGGCTGGTGAGATTTTTTTGTGCTGGAGTATTAAAGGTGGCCAGATATAAAAACACAAGTTTTCAATATTATAGACAGCTCAAGAACTGCCTGCAGATACACAGGAGGGACAACTCCATTGCAGACCAGAGGGAACACAGAATAATACCCCAAAACATTGCAGAAAACTTTAGATGAAGACGCACTGACTAAGAGCAGGGCAAACCTCACATCCCTTGGCCATGCTTACATCAGCTCCTTGGCGAGAAAGCGCTGTAAGCCCCTGACAAAAACTTCTATTATCATTTGCTGCTGCCTGCTCACCTGCTCACCTGCTCACCTGCTCCGATCTCTGTGCTTAAATTAGGCAATAGTAAGTTAATTCCAAGTGCCTGTTTAGTTAACTTGTTTAACTTAGTAGATTATATTTTTATTTGTAAAGACTCATATTGAAAGAACAATTCCCTGCTTTATTGTTCACATATGACTAATCTGGGTATTACCAAATGATACTGTTTATCACGATTCTGGTGCCAGTGATATAGACGGGTGTCTGAATGTGGGTTGATCCTGTTGAGCATTGTTCAATATTATCACATGAAGAGCCTTGCAGATGCTCTGATGCTGCCCTGCACATACCTGCTTATATTCATAAAATATTTATAATATCAATAATCAATTTTTTTTTCTGTAGAAAAAAACATAAAAAGATTTCTCTTTTATGTTTTCCTGGGTGTTCTTCCCCCCCACCCCCCACATTAAGTAGCCCTGGCATTTTAAAGAGTCATGGGAAACTCAGGCAAAAAGGAGGAAGCTTTTGTTTATGACGATGGGGGTGGGGATCCAGCTCAGCACATGAGCATCTGCCCGGCTACATACGACCCTAGGCTCAATCTCAGTGCTTGAAAAATACAAAGAACAAAAACAAGGTAGAGGAGAGAAAAGAGTTAAAGATGCCCTCTATTTGTTTACCTGGTGGGGGCACCCCACAGGGGTAAGTACCACTCTGGACACACGAGTTTCTCAGCCATTTCTTGTGAGACTGAGCAGTATCTCAACTCACCCATACCTCCTCTTCTTCCTCTTCCTCTTCCTCCTGCTCCTCATCGATGTCTGTTTCAGCCTGATAGTCTTCTGCTTCTTCTTCGTAATCTTCCGCGTTTAATTCCCAGGCACTATACTTAAAAGGCCCTGTTGGTATTTGAAAGGAAAATATTTTTAAAACAATAAAAAGTTATTGGTATAGTAGTGGAGATAGGAAAGTTAATTACAGTCATTATCTCTTGGTTTTGCTATGTGACAGGAGGCCTCTGTAAGTTCTCTCTATGACAGTCAGTTGGCTTGACCAGTGTTAGTGTGCCCATGGCTGCTCTATGCACTACTTGCAATACGTTGAGACCTTTTATATATGACCCTCAGATGTACTGAATTGTCATGTAAGAAGCCGTTAGAGCAGGCTTAAAGCTCTAGAATGTTCTGGGCCAGAGCCCGCTTGTGACTGCACTCTGTGACGTCAGCCTTACTTTCCATGGTCTCAATTACGCGCTGCAGGAGCTCCGTGGGCGTTTTGTTGGCGATATCCACTGTTAATATCGGAACCAAACTGTCGGAAATCATCTGCTCCATCTGTTTCCAAAATATTATGTAATTGCCCATCGCTTCCTTCAGTGCTTCCATTTCAGGAACGTTGGGGTAGCCATCTTCTGGGAACTCGGGCAGCACGGCTTTCAAACAGAAGTTAAAAGAGAGGAAAAGGCTCTGAGGAGAGTCTCTCCAGTCAGAACTACCAAAAAGGTGTATACTGTATCATGTTTTAAAAAAAAATTCAACAAAGAAAACATAATATTCTGAACACTAACATAACATATATATAATTATAAATTCATATTCTAAATATATCATATATGCTATTAGATGATTAATTGCCTATTAGTAGAACTAAAATCACGTGGCTGATGAGTGAATTTCATATGGAAACTTTAACTATTGATGCAAAGTGTAAAATACAATCAGGTGAAACAGTGTTGTAAACTGTACAGTTATGCTTTTAAATGGATTGACATAAACAAACAAAATTCATATTGGCTGGCACACAGCCTAAAAAGAACTACGCAGAGACTAACTGTGATCCCTTAGGAAAGCAGGCGCTCGTCCAGTCTAACCTTTCTGATTGTCCTCAGAGTCCAGAACCTCTTTGGATTCCTTTTGTGGTTCTGCTTCGGCTGTGGTGTCCCCAGGAGGCTTGAATTCTAAAGTGATATTACATGTGAAAGTTTGGCACAAACATTTTTTTTTCAAAACTTACTTTAAATTATAGATAATATGTCTCATTGAAAACATAGATTTTTTTTTTTTTTAAATTAAAGGATGGCATAAAGTAGAGGCCAAGGCAGAAAATGAATACTTAAAATATACAGACAGACAGTCTCAGTGGATACAGTCTCAGTGGGAAAGAATGTTTGCTTCACAAGCATGAAGTGGACCTGGGTTTGAGTCCCTAGAACCCATGTGCAAACCTGGGTATGGCTGTGTGTGTTGGTATCCAGAGCCAGCTTGGCAAACCGGCTCCAAACTCAGGAATGTCACACATAGGTGATATCTGTTGTCATGACAACTCTGCATACCTTCTTGGAGCCCACTCCTCATACTCACCTGGAACTGCCTATGCCACAGCATCAAAAAAAAAGGGGGGGGAACCTTTCTCTAACTTTGACACCATTTTCCCTGGTCTTTCTCTCTCTCCTCTTTGTCCCTGATCTTCCCTAATAAAACCTTTGCCATGTGGAACTGCTTTGGACCGGTGTGGTCTATCTGGACAGGAGCCGCCATTCCAACACAACAGTGTGTCCTTATTACCCTAGCATTGAAAGGTTGAGATGGGAAGGGGGGGTCCAAGAGCTAACGGAACAGCCAATCTGGTTTATCGACAGATGCTGACTCAAGGTAATAGGAAGAGAGTGATAGAGGAAGACACCTGAAGTCCCCCTTTGCCTTCCAGATGTGTGTGCACAAGTACAGGTGCACCCCCCCACACATGCACATACCACACATATATGTACCCACCCCACCAATACACTAATTAGAATAACAGTAGACACATAGCACATACCATCCTAGTTGGTAACTGTTAAATATTTTAAAAATCTCATTATGGTGGCATCAGATCTGCAATGCCCAACGGTCCCTTTAATTTATCATTAAGTATTCCTGAGAATGCACCAAGAGCAGGGAGTGGGGAGGAGAGCAGGGCCTGAGTCTCTGTGAAGCTGAAGAGCCTCTGTCTGGCTGCGTCCCTGTCAGAGGGACAACATGTAAAGCACACTTCTTACATGATATAGGACACAAGTGAGTCTGCCTTGTCACACACATCAGCCCAGATGGCTTTAGACAAGGCACACTTACTTACGTACCTTCTCGCTCCATAGTCCCCAAGTCTTCTTCAGAGACCGACATGTATGAGCACACAATCATGTCGTAATACTGTCTTCTGAGTTAATACTCAGCTTCTCTTTCAACAGGAACTATTGCTTTTGAGCTTTAGTGGGGCAGAAAGTAGAAGAGGAACAAGCCCGGGAGTTTTGTGGGTGATGTATCTAATTATTAATTGCTCAATTAATTAAAGAATTATGAATCACGAACCAAAAGAAGAGCATAGAGGATACTCAAATAACTCTAAACTGCCTTAATCAGAGACCGGAGTCACTGATGATGGCCAAGGTTCAGCCATGATTTCAAACGGTTCATATGAAACAAGTATTTACAAATATTAAAAACCCGGTCTAAATGTTACATGTGAACATATAAAATACATAATATATGTGCACGGCCTTTGGTGCCATTTATAGAAATTTGCTGCTTACAGAAATTTGGCAAGTACTTGTCACTGGGCTCAGAGGAGGAAGTAGGCTCAGATCACATCGAGCTCAGTATTCACATCAAGCTAATGCAAGCATCAAGGTAAACTCAGCCAAGGAATGAGTGACTTCCCTTTTGTCTTGGTAATCCTGATGAGCCCCAAGACCCAGTGACTGGGGGACTTTGTTGTTACCTTGTTTGATCACTTTGTCTTTGATCTAAGAACTGACCCTATTCTCTGCAAGTACCTAGAATAGTATAAAAGCTGGTTGGGAAAAATTAAAGCTGCTTCAGCCTCAGCACTGGCTGGAGTCATGTTAAAATGTTTGTCTAATTGTCTTTTTTTTTTTTTTTTTTCAATCCTCACTCCTGCCCTTGAGACCCTGTCGACTGACTGAGCTGGCCTGGTCACACATATATACATATATGAAGTCTATAGATGAGACTGCAGGATACAAGGAAATGCGTTTAAGTGAACTGTGAGTATGAGGGATGGTTCTTATAAACACTCTGCCCTCCTTGTTAGTACTTGGCGGGGTTTTCATAAAACCCTCAAAGAGATCTTATAATAAAGGGAAAGAGAGTACTAACTCATAGATGCAGCAGACAACTTAGCTGCTCTAAGTGATTTCTTGTGTAAGCCCTTTGTAAATTTTACGCTGTGTATGTTTAAGGTGCTCCGGGGAAGAGGAGGTAGGAGATTCAAGGCCTAAAAGAGAGGCAGAGGTACAAGAAAACAGTGCAAGGAAAGGCTGTGAATGAAGCTTGTAGAGTGGGGAGCTTGCCTGGAGGGCACAGCATCCTGGGCTCAGTCCCCAGCACCAGCACACACACAGCAGAATGCAGTGGGAGACTCACACTGGGGAGCACAGCTAGGAGCTTTAAGGAGAGGGGCAGCAAGGGGCAGTGAAGCAAAGGACATTGAGTTTCAGAGACTACAGAGAAAACGAGAAGAACTTCTCAGTGAGAGGATTAATGTGGCCCCCAAACTAGTTCTCTAACTAAAAAAAAAATACTGCATGATCCTGAAAAGGGAAATTAAAGTGATCACTGAAGACTTTTCTGAGCCTGACGAAGACAGAAGAACTGGAACCCAGTAGAATCGCCAGCCCTACCCCTATCACCTCCGCTGCAGAGACTCATGTCCTTTGTCCTTTCTCCAGGTTTAGATAGGACGGCAGCCACATTCAGCAATGTGGAGAAGCTGACTTCCTTTCAAAATGAGGCTGGATGAAGAATATAAGTGAGTGTGCTTTAACTATGAACTGCATGAAGGGCTTAAAACGTGCACAGATTCAACTCTCTCGGGACGGAGTCAAATCAGATCAGTTAGGGAGAACAAACCCAAAACATTTAGAAAAAAACCAAAGGGAAGTCTATCAGAATGTGAATAAAGTATGGTTGGGGGAACAAACTATTGCAAGGGGAACAGTGAAACAGCTTTGGGACTCAGGGAGTGCAGCCCATGGGTTATCACACCCCAGGTGTGCCTCTGACAGCAGAGCCCCTGGGACTGCAGGTCCCAAGGACGCCATGTTACTCTGGAGCCTCACCCTGTCTGTGCATCCTAATCTCCGAGTGGTGTGAGAACTCTATGGGGGTTTCCAGCCCCTCACTGGGTACTTCCCATAATAGTGAGTGATATTTTTCAGAGCACTGTTGGTGGGGCAGATTAATGATCCAACCGCCACCCTTAGGAAGAATATGGAGACGAGGATTGCTGGTGAAGCTGAGATGGCTGTTAGTGGGTCTGATGTAGAAAATCTTGAGAAATGTAGAAAGACACACTTTTGGTGATTGTGCAAGGGATGGGTCACGGTCACTCCATTTCAGTTTACCTGTCATGTTGGAGCTGCTTTCCGACAAAATATCCCTGGCCTTTTGTAGGCAGAAGCGAAGTTATTTCTTTGTGTGAATTCTACAGTTCTATGGTTAGTTAAAATCGGCTGAATGTCGGAATTCTTTTCTAGCAGTTTAACATCAATAATATCAGTTATGGTCATGGTGAGTGTGTGTGTGTGTGTGTGTGTGTGTGTGTGTGTGTAGTCATCCCATACAGCTATGCAGTGTACGCATGAAAGTCAGGGACACTGGGTGTCAGTCTTCACCTTCTATCTTGTCTAGGACAGTGTCTCTTCTTCACTGCTTCCTGTGCCAGGCTGGCTGTCCCACAAGTTTCCAGGGATTCCCCAGTTTCTAGCCCCTCCCACCTCCTCAAAAAGCCTAGGTCCAGATAATATGCTTCTGACTTCATGTGGGTCCTGAGATTCAAACTCAGACACTCACATGCATGGCAGGTGCTCTAACCCACTGAACCTTCTCCCAAGCTCTGGCCATGGCCTTAAATATACAATTTTAAAAACTGAGATGGTCCCTTTAATGTGTCAGTTCACAGGGAAGCTGCAGAACACCACGGTCCTAAATCATCCTATAGTTCATATTTTCATGATTAAACTCAATAATGACCAATTTCTGGTATATAAGGGATAATTTGTTTTTAAATTTTTTCAGGGGCATTCCTCCTACGACAATCACTTTTAATTGCTAGAATCGATATGAATCATCAGGGAGTTTTCATTAACATGCTATGGTGGTTTGAATTGGAATGGATCCCTTAAACTCACATGTTTGAATGCGTGGCCCGCAGGGAGTGGCACTATTAGGGGGTGTGGCCTTGTTGGAGTGGGCATGATCTTGTTTGAGGAAGTGTGTTACTGTGGAGGTGGGCTTTGAGCTCTCATATCCCAGTGTGGCACACAATCACTTTATGCTGCCTACAGATCAAGATACAGAACTCTCAGTTCCCTCTCCAGCACCATGTCTGCCCACACACTGCCATGCTTCCTGCCATGATAATTGACTGGACCTCTGAACCTGTGAGCCAGCCCCAATTAAATGTTTTCTTTTATGAGTTGCGTGTTCATAGTGTCTCTTCACAGCAATAGAACACTGACTAAGACATGTGCATATTCCCAACCTTCATCTTAGACACACACACACACACACACACACACACACACACACACACACACACATCCCTGAAGATAGTTTAGAAGCCTTTAAAATAGGAACTTTGGATAATACGCAGATGTACACACTCAGAAGATTTACAGTGTAAGGGAAAGGTGGAGATTGATGGAGGCAGCTGTAAGCTGTGGATTGTGGGAGGCACCCAAGGTAGGGAAAAGCCTCTGGAGACCTCAGAGAGAGCATTGCTCTGCCGACTCCTTTACAACAGTAAGACAATAAACCTGGAGTCTAAGGTGCCTACTTAACCTTTCAGCTTGTGGCGTTTTCTCCTGTGTGTTAGAAGCCAGCACAGAGCTCATTATTGCAGTAAGACTTGAAACTCACACGTGGTATGGGGTTTGGGGAAAATGTATCATTTCTTAACAAATCACCACATAGCACAACAGAGGGTGAAGGAGGAAGAGGTGGGAAGCAGCAGACCAGCAGACAGTTGAGCATCAAGACCCAGGACATGCTGGCAGGATAGTGCTGAGTTCTTTGGGCTGGAGATCTACCAACAAAGACTTCAGTTAAAACTTTTCTTTTTAAAGATTTCTATAAAACATAGCGACTTTGTTTATAATAGCCAGAAACTGGAAACAACCTGGATGTCCCTCAACCAAAGAATGGAAAATGACAGTGTTGTCCATTCACACAGTGGTATGGACTCACTTATAAGCTGTTATGTAAGTGACAATTATGCTACAATCCACAGACCCAAAGAGGTGAAGAAACAAGGACTCTAAGGGGATGCAAGCATCTCCCTGGGAAGGAGAAGTGGAATAGATATTTTTTGGATGGACTGGGGGGAAGGTGGGAATAGGAATAGGGTTCAGGTTGTGTGGAGGGATTACAGGGGGAGAGAGGACGGGGAGAGACAATGGAGTTGGAGGGCCTTTAGGTGTTATGGAAGCCTAGTGTAGTAGAAACTATCAGGACTCCATGAGGGTGACCCTAGTGAGGACTCCTAGCAACGGAGGGTACAGAGCTTGAACCATCTACCTTCTGTAACCAGGAAAGGCTTCCAACAGTGGGACTGGGACACCAACCCAGGCACAAAATCTCCGACCTGCAGTTTGTCCTGCCTGCAAAATGTGCTGGGGCAATGGTGGCTCAGAACTTGTGTGAGTGGCCAGCTGATGACTGGTCTAATTGGAGGCCCACACCATGACAGGAGCCCATGCCCAACACTGCCTGGATGACTAGAAACCGGAGGCTAGATAGCCCAGGGACCTAGACCTAGGCAGTACCAAACACAACTGGCAATCAATCAATCAATCAATCAATCAACAAAATAAATCAATGAAATGATTCCTACTGATGTTCTGCTATCCTTATTGATCAGTACCTAGTCCTGTTGTCATTGAAGAGGCTTTCCCCAGCAGGTGATGGGAGCAGATGCAGAGACCCATAGGCAAACATTAGTTGGAACTCAGAGAATGCCACAGCAGACGGTGAGGAAGGATTGGGGGAGCAAGGAGAGGTCAAGGACAGTGTGAGAACATGACCCCCATAACCAACTAAGCAGGGCTCAGGAGGCTCACAGAGAGTGTGACAACCACAGAGCCTGCATGGGTCTGCACATAGCTCCTCTATGTACATGTTATGGTTGTTGGCTTGGTGTTTTGGGGGAATTCCTGACAGTGGGAGTAGGGGTGTCTCAGAGTATTTTGCCTGCTCTTACGACCCTTTTCTCCTACTGGGCTGCTTAGCTCAGCTTTGCTGTCAGGGTTTGTATTTGGTCTTACTGTATCTTATGCTGTGTTCAGTTGATGTCCCTGATAGGCCTGCTTTTTATTTATTTTTTATTTTTGGGAGGAGACAGGACTGGGAGAGTGGATCTGGGGAAGAGAGGAATGAAGTGAAACTATAGTCAGATATATTGTGTGAGATAAGCATGAATAAAAAAAATTTAAAATTCATGAATTTTATTATTTTGCCTACATAATTATATATGGACCATACACATGCAGGTCCTGTGGAGGTTAAAAGAGGGTCCTGAATCTCCTGGAATTGGAGTTATAGACGGTGGTGAGCTGCTTTGTGGGTGCTGGGAACCAAACCAGGTCTTCTTGCCAGAACAGTGAGTGCTCCAAACAGCTGAGTCATTTTTCCAGCCCCAGCACCTTCAATTAAACTTCTTTATTAAGTTCTTAAAATTTAGGAAGTAGAACTTAAATAGTTATAGGATTACAAATGTCCTGAGGACCCACCAGGAAAACCATAGGATAAAAACAAAATTGAATCAAGGTGTGAAGAAGGCGTCAGAGGTCACCACCACTCCAGAGACAGATGCCTGTAGAGGCCCCTATGATAGTAAAAGGGGTTTGATTTAAAGGACAAAAGACTTCAGGGGAAGTGGGAGGGACTGGAGAAGACAACAGTTCTTTTTCTTCCCTTCCTCCCCAGTTTGGATAGGGCTATGGGTTGAACAGAAAGACATCTCTCAAAGTAGAGGACAATCTAGTCCCCAAGATTGCAAGTCGGCTATGGCTCTACAGCGAGGTAGCAAAAATGTCTTAATATACAGTAATATCATCCAGGGGGCTAGAGAGATGCCTCAGTGGTTAAGAGCACTGACTGCTCTTCCAGAAGTCCTGAGTTCAATTCCCAGCAATCACATGGTGGCTCACAACCACCTGTAATGGTATCTGATGCCCTCTTCTGGTATGACTGAAGACAGAGACAGTGTACTCATACATTAAATAAATAAATAAGCTCAATAAGATATCATCTTTAAAAAAAATCATCCAAAATAGCTTTGAATGCACTGGTACAGGAGACAACTTCCTGAACAGAACACCAATGGCTCGGGTGCTAAGATCAATAGCTGGTAAATGGGACCTCTTGAAACTGGAAAGCTTCTGTAAGGCAAAGGCATTGTCAATAGGACAAAATGGCAGGATACAGAAAAGATCTTCACTAACCATACATCTGACAGAGGGCTAATATCCAAAAGATAAAAAGAACTCAATGGGTTAGACACCAACAAACCAAACAACCTGATTAAAAAATAGGGTACAGAGCTAAACAGAATTCTCAATAGAGACATCTTGTATGGCAGAGAAGCACCGAAAGAAATGTTAAGCATTCTTAGTCAACAGGGAAATGTAAATCAAAGTGACCCTGAGATTCCGTCTTAAAATCATTAGTATGGCTAAGATCAAAAACTCCAGCAACAGCTCACACTGGCAAGGATGTGGAACAAGGGGAGCACTCCCCATTGCTGGTGGGAGCGCAAGCTTGACAACTACTCTGGAAATCAATTTGGCAGTTTCTCAGAAAACTGGGAATAGTTCTATGTCAAGACCCAGCCACACCACTCCTGAGTATATATACTCCAAAGATGTAAGGGCAGAACCTGGAGGAAAGGAGGGAGGGTGTGTATGTGATCAGGATGTAAAGTGAATAAAAAATAATAAATTACTGAAAAGAAATCATCCAAAAAATAAGATAAAAATTCTTGAAAACCTATTCTCTTCCATTCTTAAAGTTAACCTATGTCTTGTGCTATTAATTCCTAACTAAAACTGAATCTTCACTCTAAACCAAAATTAGCAACTTGATGTTTATGGTACATACTTGAGGTTAAACTATGCAAATGTTGCCTTGGTCATATTGTCTCCCCAGAGCAATGGAACAGTGACTAAACTAAGACACTGTCGCACTGATGAGAACATGGGCAGAAAGACACCAAAAAAAAAAGCAGCCAGCCATATGCATAGCAGCTGGAGGGAAAGAATACACATGCATGTGTGTGTCTGTGTGTGTGTATGTGCATGTGTGTGTGTGTGCGTGTGTGTGTGTATGTGTGTGTGTGAGAGAGAGAGAGAGAGTAAGGTACAAAGACATCTGAAGCAAAGCTGAGCGACAGAACACATTTTGCTGGGTAGATGTCTACAAAGAAGCAGAGTGGGCATTGGAAGTCCTGGAAAGAGTTGAACCTTCTGCGAGACTGATTATGGATGAGAACTACAGCTATTGCAAAAAATTTGAATGGCCAGAGCTAAATTATCTGGAGAAATCTTTAGCCAGCAGGTTTGCTTGTTCCCCAGACTTTTGTTCACAGACCAGACTGTATGAGCCAGACAGAGTGCACATGTGTGTGTACACACAGACACATAATAAATAAAAGCAAGTGTGAGTATTCCAAGGCACATAATACATCTCCAGGGAATTTCAACATACTCTTCTTGTCTCATGCAGCTTTCATGTTAGCTAACCACTCATGTTAAAGATGACAATTATTTAAAAGATTTGATTATTATACATTATATAATCGACTAAATTATCACACTATACCCCCAAATATGTACACTTACTCTGTGCTAATTAAAACTTATTTTTCCCTTCTCTCTCTCTCTTTTTCTTTCTTTCTTTCTTTCTTTCTTTCTTTCTTTCTTTTTTTTTTTTTGAGGAAAGGTTGTTCTAGGTAGTCCTGGTTGTCCCGAAACTCAGTATGAAGACCAGACCAGGCCAGGCCAGGCCAGTCTGGAACCTACAGTAATCTGTCTGCCTCTGCCTCTCTAGTTCTGAGATTAAAGGCTTGTGCCACCACAGCCAGCTAAGACACTTTTATAAAGAAGTGAAATAAAAAGCTGAGCACCTCGGGAATTCTGGTGACTCTGTATAAGTTTAGATGCTCTTGTGTTTGCATGTAAAATGGGATCACATGACAAAGAGTCTTGCTTTTTGGATAAAATGTCCTACAGACCATGTGCCTATCCCAGGACTACACACTCTCTAAGGTCTCCCCTTTGCATTCCTAGACAGCTTCCATCAAACACACATGCATGGACACGCATGCACAAGCACGCGCATACACACACACACACACACACACACACACACACACACACTCACAGAGTCACCAGTCAAGTCTTACCTGCTTCAGCTTCATGCTCTCCCTCTGGGACCTCAGATGTTTCAGACCCCCCGGGCAACGATGATGCTCTGGTGTACTCTTGTATTTCACGGGCCTCGGACTCATGGATTTCTGAATCCTCAACATCAACATCCTCATCAGCTTCAGCTTCATTATCGGGATCCTCAACATCTACAAAGAATTACAAGAAATAGGTTATTATTTGGTTAAAGTCAACAAGTGATGGTTGCATAGTGTGAAGTAGTGAGCAGAAAATAAACATAGTACTGGCGCTCCCCCACGTGTGGTTTAAGGGTGAACATAGACGAATGACTACTGTATCTGTTGATATACAGTGGTAGAGAAGGACAGGCATTCTATTGGCGTGCTCTTGGAGAACCAGGGGAGGGATTCCCTTAAGAGAAGAAGTGTTTATAGCAGTCCTAGATGCTCTAACAGCAAGAGGCAAGGAATAGCCCAATTAAAAGTTACTGATGTAGCTTTCATACTTCTATTGAGCAGTACCAGACTAACTCCCCACCATAGTTAGCACAGACATAATACTAGGTCTAGTATAGCTCATTGTAGCAATAATATAGCATATCAGCTTATATACTAATTGCACATCTATGGAGTATAATTGCAAACTTTACATGGAAGTTCTTCAGAGGGAGATGGCAGGGTGTGAGAGACCCCATTTCCCAGTCACTCTCATATATTTATGAAATGGACACAATTGTTTCTGAGTTCTCCTTACATTTTTTTCCCCACAGACTTTCTTCCCAGAGTCGTGTTCTGATGGTGATGCGCTGGTACCTGGAGTTGATCTAAAACTCAGGTTTGAGACAGGACAGCGGGCATGTTTGTGTTATGTATGTCAGGCTGATGATGTTATGGAAACACACACAAACATGAGGCAGGTTTCATGGACTCTTGCTACAGCTTGTGAGGAAGTGATGTGATCTGGGAAGGAACTTGAATGTTTTTTCAATAATATATCACTTATTAAAAATGATTGTATGCAGCAGGGTGGTGGCAGCTTGTGCCTTTAATCCCAGCACTTGGGAGGCGGATCTCTGAGTTTGAGGCCAGCCTGGTCTACAGAGTGAGTTCCAGGACAGCCAGGGTTACATAAAGAAACCTTGTCTCAAAAAACAACAACAAAAACCCAAAACAACAAGAAAATATCATATGCATCCAACATATGAATACTTATTTATGTTATATTTATCTATATTATGTACATTATAAAATGCTTGTAACATTATATAAATATAATGTTGTAAAACTATAGAGAGTTTATACCCTCTTTTTCTAAGACCCCTTTGGGACATCTGTGCCCTGTAAAGTTTGGGAATGAATCAAAAGACATTTTAGGAGCCTTGAACTATTTGTAATTTGGCTACTGATCACGTGTTATGTTAGTTACATTGATCAGTCATAAATCTCTCCGGACCGCCACTTGTTAGTTACCCTGGCAGTTTTCATGAACGAGGCATTAGCAATTGCTCAGCTGAGTGGCTCTGGCTTACTGTCTCCTGATTTGGTGAAGCTGTTGACGGGGCTGCAGTATCTGAACACTCATTTCCAGGGTTGGAACCAGAAACCAATTACACGGAAAAACAGTTGTTAAAACACAGAACTATTTGGGGCTACAGCAAATGTGCTAAAAACAAAAACAAAACAAACAAACCCCAGCATCCATCCTCTCCGTCCTCTTAATTTCTATAACAGGAACAGCAGTAAACACAGATATAAATAACTAGGACGCAATAGAAACATGTCTGCATTTGTACTGATGGCAAGTCAAGGGACAGTTAACATTGCTGTGGTTTGTTGTCTGTGTTCACAGGCAAAGGAGACACTAAGGTTCAGTTAAAGGTTAGTGAAAATAGAGTTGAAGTCCACAGACCTCAACTCTAATTCATAGACCCCAGTTTGAGAACCTCAATCTTAAAGAGAAAGTTCTTTCATAAAAAAGGCTTTAAGTATGAAGACAATGGGTATTGCAAAGGTTTGGTGTGTCCTCCGGTCTTGCAGGATCCATCCCATAGAAGCAATTGCCACAGCCATGTGTAAAGCACGACAGAGGTACATCTGTAGTGTAGCCTTCTTAGAGGGTGCACGGGTGGGTCTTGTGTTAGGAGTGCCTCTTTTCTGATTAGGAGTCTTTGTCCTGTAGATTTGTTACCCCAGTGAGCATCTAATTTAATATGGAAATTAAAACATTTTTGGGGCCGGGCAGTGGTGGCACATGCCTTTAATCCCAGCACTTGGGAGGCAGAGGCAGGCGGATTTCTGAGTTCGAGGCCAGCCTGGTCTACAGAGTGAGTTCCAGGACAGCCAGGGCTACACAGAGAAACACTGTCTCGAAAAACAAACAAACAAAACAAAACAAAACAAAACAAAACAAAAAACCATTTTGGGGGATGAAAAGGTGCCTCCAGGACACAAGCATCACAAGCATACACCTGCACCCTGGGCAAACTGGGAGATGTCTTTATAACCCACTCAGAAGCAGCAGTGATGTGGCAGGGTAAGTGATGTGCTATGAGGTGTTGTTAATATGTGCCTGCCTTTTGATTTCTTAGCCGCAAGCTCCATCATCCTTTGTTTTTCTTCTTCCAGTCTCAGTTCCTCTTCTTTGACTCTTCTGAAATGAAAACAAACAAAATTCATTTTCAAGAAACAAAAACAAGAGTCAGGCAAATCATCTTCTTATAGGATTAAATGCTCACAGTGACATCGGAGTCTCCACTGTCAATTTCTCACTCTGCCTTTTATTTTGCAATGTATAACTTTATCCCAGTATTTTTGCTGAGAGGCTATGGAATGTTATAACTTAAACTGTGGGTGTCGGTCAGGTGACCTGTTACACCGAGTGAAGAGTCCCGGAGGGGAACTGAGAGGAAGGCGGAGGATCTGGAATGCTTCCCTCAGACTTCATGGGTGATAGTCATAGTATAATGGTAAGTGAAAAAAACTAGAGTATACAACTATATATGCAAAATATTTTTAACTTTGTAGCAGTACATATGAGACTAGAGGGCTAACATTAATAAAATTATAGGCAGTCATCATTTCTGGATGGCAGTATTATAAGAGTTCAGTTTATAATATTTACACTATTTTTTTCTCCATTGAATAGGAAACACAATGTTTCTTTTTAATCATAAAAAATTGGGGTCTGGAGAGATGGCTCGGGGCTTAAGAATACTTGCTACTTTTATACAGGTCCCAAGTGTTATCCATAGCACCAACATGCAGCTTACAACCATCTGTAACTCCAGCTCCAGAGAGTCTAAAGCTCTTGTCTAGACTCCAAGGCTATCTGCATCCACATGTGTGCAGATAGCCTTGTGTGTGTGTATATATACATACATACATACATATATGTATATACACACATATATATATGTATACACTCTCCATGTGCGTGTGTATACATATATATATGTATAATTTTTAAAAATTTAAATGTATAATTAAAATATATAAAGCTTTAACACACAAATTATGAATTTCTTCTATTTAGGGTTGGAGTGTCTTGCTATGTATTGTAATGTTAAACACTGGTCCCCAAGACCTAGCTGCCCACAGAGACAAGCAAGTAATGCTATGTGGCCTTGCTCCTGTTTATTTATTCAACTATTGGTTGAATGAAGATGCTGACAGGCTATCTCTGGGCAAAAGAGAGATAGATGGAGTTTTGGTTCCTGGGATTGGGGTTTGAGGCAGGAGACCACGAAGGATAAGAGAAGAGAAACTGGAGGGTAGAGAGTGGAGAAGGCACCATGGGGTAAGCAATTGTGAGAACAGACAAGAGGGCTGGCTAGTCAGAGTAAGAGTGGCCAAGATCAATCCTTAGTGGTTGAGAAGCAGACATAATGTTATAGAGAGTAGATATCTGCCCTTCTCTGGTGCTTTTAAGGCTTATTTTAAAATATATTTTATATTATAAAATATAAAAGTTTTGTGTCTTTTATCTGTGAACTGAATGATTTAAGGCAGGGTAGAAATCTCTGACTGAGATTAAAAACTGATTACAACACTTCACACCAGGTTTATACTAGGTATAAACCTGTGATAGTTCAGTGATAGGTAGGCACCGTATCACTGAACTCGCACCAGGTTTACACTAGGTAGGCACTGTATCACTGAACTCACACCAGGTTTACACTAGGTAGGCACTGTATTGCTGAACTCGCACCAGGTTTATAGTAGGTAGGCACTGTATCACTGAACTCACACCAGGTTTACACTAGGTAGGCACTGTATTGCTGAACTCGCACCAGGTTTATAGTAGGTAGGCACTGTATCACTGAACTCACACCAGGTTTATACTAGGTAGGCACTGTATCACTGAACTCACACCAGGTTTATAGTAGGTAGGCACTGTATCACTGAACTCACACCAGGTTTACACTAGGTAGGCACTGTATTGCTGAACTCGCACCAGGTTTATAGTAGGTAGGCACTGTATCACTGAACTCACACCAGGTTTATACTAGGTAGGCACTGTATCACTGAACTACAGCCCTTGTCCCATAATGATGAGATTTAGAGAGCCTCTGAGGATGGAAGCTTCAGTAATAGAGGGAATGTGTATATCCCATTAAGGCTGAAACACCCAATCTTTATTGACAATAGTGAAAATTTTTAAACCGAAAACCAGTAAGATGTGGGGATAAAGGTCTTGTGCATTAAAAATTAAAGAGATGTGCCTAGAAATTTAGAAATAGGCACACCACTGCACAAAGAAACATTTGAAAGGTTGACTGCACCTCACAGAAACAACATTTGAGTATTTATCAACAGAAAACCAAGACCAGACGGCTCAGTGCCAGCAGCAGCCCCTGGAGACACAGTACTCCAAAAAGCCATGTGGTATGATTTTGCTTCTGTTTTTACTTCTTTGGAAGCTACTGACAGCTCTTCTCTTTGGAAGACACTACAACTTTATTTCTGGTTGAGGTTCTCTCACTGTATCCTGTGCTCCACCCACCAGTCTTGGTGCTACTGGGATTCTCCACGTGTATGGTCCGGACCATGCCGACCACTGAGTCTTGACCAGCTTCCTTTCCATTCAGTTTTGACATCTGAATCAGGTAGCTCTGGACAAGGCTGTTTATGAGAATTTCCTTTTTCTAAAACCAAGATAGAGTGTGGTGCTAGGAAGACTCTAGACTTGAACCAGGCTGAGAAAGAGTCTCTAATGCATTTGAAGCAGTGATGGCAGATTATCTTGCCATTTAACTGGATTGTGTACAAATGACTTCTGGAAAAATTGTAGAATGTTTTTAGCTCTTTGACCTATGATGTAAGTGTTAACCTTGCTATATTTTTCTCCATTTTGATCAGCCTTTGTAATGCCTTTGAATGTGTCTGTGAGGTATTTGTTCCTTGCCATTTCAGGCTTTATTTTCTGTAGTATATTTTTTAAAAAACCCTTTTCTATGAAATGTCCACTGTTGGGTTTTAAAAATCATAATATGGGAACCTAGAGAAGCATAAGTCAGTTCAAGCATTAAAAAGCTTATGAACATGTGAAAACTTCTAGTTAAATGAGTAGAACTTGCAGAAATAGAAAATTCTAGATAGTAAAAGACAGGAGGAAGAAAGTACTTTTGGAAAACACAGGACATAACAGATCTAAAAAGTTACATATGCATTTATTTTCATTTATTTTTTTTCTGTTTAAAATCAGCATACCATCAGCTGATGGATCTTTTATTGTAATTTTACATTAAGATTGTATCTATTCTTTGGGGGAAACTTCCATGGTCATACTCTTCTCAGAAGTCATGAATTGTTAAATGAAGATCCCTGAGCCAGGTTTGGGATACCTCCCTACTGAGTTGTTTGTCTGTGAGGACCCAAAGGTCCCGCCCCCAATAACACAGGCATTTGCCATTGATCTTGGTTTTCCACCTTAACTAGATGGTAAGATCCTATTGCTGAAGAAACCATATACTTTCATTACAGGTCATAGAGAAGTCAAGTTGGAACTGAGATATAAACTTCCTTGCTACTAGCTAGCTTCCATCATGGTAGAAGGTGCTATGAAGGCACCTGAGGGAGAAAGTCATCAATAGTTTTACTGAGCTGTAAATCATTTGTGTAGAGGAATTTTAATCCAGCAATGTGGCTACTCTGGTCTATGTTATTGGGCTGAAATACAGACACACCCTTAGTACATACCTTTAATACATTTGGCTAGAATATAGACCATCCTTAGTACATACATTTAATCCCTCTGGCTGGAATACAGACATACCTTTAGTACACATTTTAATTCCAAACCATGATGTCTAATTGAGGGGCAGACAAAGTGATGAGTCAGAGACAGATTTGGCAGAATGAATCAGAGATAGGATTCACTCAACTCTCATAAGAACTGACAGGAAAGAGAGGCCACTTAAGACCAGTTTAGGAAGAGAAGAAATTGAATTCAGTTGAGTTCATGCAGTTCCATTCAGCTCCTGCAGTCAGTGCAGTTCAGTTTGTGGATTCAGAGGCAGTTTTTCCAAGCAGAGAAATTCAGTCAGAAGCCTAGAGAAGCCAAGTTGAGTCAGTCAGCTTGGAGAGGAGTTTGAGCCAGAATAGCTGAGTTGAACCAGTCAGGCAGAGTTCAGAAAGAACTAGGAAGGGTGAGCTTATTCAGCAGTAATCTCAGAGGCTGAAAACATTCTAGGCCTAGGTCAGTAGATGGAAGCTGGAAGTTGAAGCCTTCAAGGTCTGGGCTTGCAGAAGATTAGATTGTTTAGAGGCTAGAAGTTTCCAGGCCTGGGGATAGGGATAGATAGAACAGAGAAAGAAATGTTCTGGGCTCAGCCCAAGCCATGTATTTGCACAGCTTGGGTATGGCTCTTATCTCATCACTTCATCTAAGGAAATAAGAGTGACATTTATATTTAGTGCCCAACACAGTTTCAAGAAAAACCCAACATGATTGAAGAAGAAGCAAGCCCACCAACGCCGCAGAAAGCAGAGGACATCTGACGAATGTCACAGAGGACATGCCACATCTGACAGAAAGCTTCAGAAGACAGGAGACATCTGACAGAAGGATGCAGAGAAAAAATTCACCTGGGTTCATGTCCAGAGGAAGCATCCATTCTTCAAGATCACCTGACCACCTAGAGAGACTCCAAAGACTCTGGAGCCATGGGAGCCTAGAGCCCGGAACAAGGTATGATATAGGAGCCTCTGAGATAGTGAATCACAGTAAGTTGCCCCAAAAGAAAATTTTAATTATATGGACAGAATCTTCTTGCATTAACAAATGGGAAACTCCATTCCCATGAGACCAAGGGTAGGAGTTGAAGGGATACAACTTTTACTTGAAAAAACTATTGCAGTACTTATTGCAACTGTGGCCACCAGAGTAAACTTTTCCCTATTTTTATTTGCAATCTTATGTATCTCATCTTGAAAAAAGGGGTAAAAAAATAACTGTACAAGAAACAAATCCCAAAAGGTTGAAAAATAATTGTACAACAACAAAACAGCTGTACATCAAGAAAAATTAGTTATGATAATAAAAAAACTTGAGACAAGAGACAAAAAAGTAAGAGAACAGGAAGTACCTACTTATAAACCTCTGGTACCTAATGAAGTCAAGGATTAAGATAGACAGCTCATGGAACCTACAGAAATTGAGGAAAGGCAACCATCTCCACTGGCTTTCCCAGTTACCTGGGAACAAATGCCAGAAAACGGTGAAAATTCACAAAACAATCTAGTCTGGCATCCTATTATAATACTTATACTCAATAAGTATTTATACTCAATAGTATTTATTTACTCAATAGTAACTTATGGAATGCACTCACCCTATGTGAGACAGATGTTTAATACCTGGGCTATCCAAAACAGGATTATCCCCCAAGACTGGAAAGATTCAGCAGCAGCTGTACTGGGAGCTCAATTGTCAATTATAATGACTGACTTGGTGGTGAGAAGAAGCTACAATTATGGGAAATCACATAGCTATAAAGGTGTTAATATTGTCAAAGATGATAAATCAGCCAATTTGTTGATTTAAAACTGCAGATGCAATTTGATGACTCAATTATTATACAATGTACTTAGTAGCTTTCAGAGCCTGGGAGAAGGTGGAGGAACACATAAAGTCCGATGCCATTCACAAAGATTATGAAAAGACATAGATTAATGTAATCTATAAACAGGAAAATATCAGATCCAGATTCAAGACAGGTATTAATGGAAACTTTAGCTTTTGAAATTGAAAAAAATTGCAGAGTGTAAAAAAGTTTTTAGACCTTTAAAACTTGATCAGCAGCCATGGATAAATGGATTAGAACTACTGCTGATGTTGCCCCTATGTAATTGGACAAACAACAGTCAATAATTCTACATATCAAAATGCCTATGTCTTTAACTGTGTGAGACAAGATCGTTTGAAAAGGGATTATAGATAAGGGGTTTCTAGAGACACTCCTCTGGAAGAACTCAGCCTTCTGGGATTTGTAGAAGGTATGTTAAGGGTAGGCACTGAACTAATGAATGCAGATCAGTAAGAGATATGCAGGGTAATTCCTTACCAATAAGAAATTCCCTATGAGATAATTCTTTAAATATGGGAAACTACCTATGGACATTCACTAGTACCCCAGAAACAAACAACATGAGCCAGGTATTTCCTGTCAGTGATCCACAGAGTAACTAGAGAAAACTGAACTAGGTATTGGAGATATAATGCATGCTACAGAAGGCAACACCGCTGTGGACTTAACCACCAGTAGCCCATCAATTAAGGCGGAGCAGCTTTACTTGTTAGAACAAGAAATTCTGGAGGTATCAGGAAACCAACACGTCCTCTATCTTTAAAATGGTTAACTGACAAACCTGTATGGGAAGAGCAATGGCCCTCAAATGAAGAAAAATTACAGAAACTTGAGCAGTTGGAACCTCAACATATAGAATAGTTTATACGTCCTTGGAATTCTCCTGTATTTGTCAATAAAAAGAAATCTAGAAATTAGAAGATGATGACTAACTTAAGGCCTGCAAATAAAGTGGGTCCATTATAGACAGAATCTCCTTACCTTCTCTATTACCAAAAGAGTGGCCTGTAATAATAATCAATGTAAAAGACTGCTTCTTTATTTATTCCTTTGCAAGAGCAAGATAGAGAAAAAATTGATTTTACAGTACTTATAACAATGTTCAACCTGTGAAAAGATATAAATGGAAAGTTCTGCCTCAAGAAATGTTAAATAGTCCAACTATATGTCAACAGTTTGTTAAACAGCTGCTAGATATTGTAAACAATTTCCTCAATCCATAATTTACCATTATATGGATGATATCTTGTTGGCCAATTCTGATGCAAATACATTAAAGTCTGGGCTACTGCTCATTCCCCTACTGTACTCATTATTCAGAGAGAAGGCAATATTTTAGAGTTAATCTTCTTAGCACATAAACAGAGTGAAAACTAAAAACTTATGTTGAAAAAGGTTTCTTATCTAATTGTAAAAGGAAGAATAAGACTTTGTCAACTTTCAGGAAAAGACCCAGCAGAAATCATAGTCCCTTATACTGTGAAATTACCTCATGATGGGTAGTTAAATCAAGATTGGCAAAGAGCTTGTAGCAATTATTTGAGAGAAGTTAACAATAAATATTCCCAAAACAAACTACTTCACTTCATAAAAAGAACTAGATTCTCTCCCATACAGAAAAAGGAAGACCCATTTCTGAAGCTCCTGTATTTTATTTTTTATTTTTTATTTATTATTATTATTATTATTATTATTATTATTATTATTATTATTATTATTATTTTTTGGTTTTTCGAGACAGGGTTTCTCTGTATAGCCCTGGCTGTCCTGGAACTCACTCTGTAGACCAGGCTGACCTTGAACTCAGAAATCCGCCTGCCTCTGCCTCCCAAGTGCTGGGATTAAAGGCGTGCGCCACCACTGCCCAGCTGCTCCTGTATTTTATACCAATGCAAATAAGTCAGGAATTGCAGGTTAGACATTAGGAAATGTAAGTAAAGTAATTCAAAGCCTATATGCTTCAGTTAAAAATCAGAGCTATATGTAATTCTTATGGTTTTATTACATTTTTTGGAACATAGCAATGTAATTATTGACTCACAATAATTATACAGAGAAGGTTGTGTTACATATAAGATTGGCTGAACTTATTTCTGATTATTCAGAATTAACATCATTACTTATGCAACTGCAACAGACAATTTGAAACAGAAGTTATCTGTTAAATATCACCCCTATTGGATCTCATATGGAATTGCCTGATCTATTGGCACAAGGAAATAAAGAAATTGACCAAATGTGCTAGAAGCTTCAGAATTTCATAACAAATATCATATAAGAACAAAGGTTTAAAAAGAAAAATTTCCATTTCTTGCCCACAAGCCAAAAACAATTGTAAAAATAAAAAAAGTTCTACTTGTTTTTTGTATAATCAAAGTACCCTTAAGGATACCAAAAGAAATGAAAGTTGGAAAATTGATGGGTTTCACTTTGCAGAATTTAGGAAACTAAAATTTGTATATTATACCATTGATAATATTCAGGATTTCAATGGGCTTTGCTTTGAGTTCTGAAAAGGATGACTCTGAAATTGCACATTTGTTAGAAGTGATGATTATAGTGGGAATACCCTTATAGATTAAGAATGATAATAATGCCCCCCCCCACATTTCCATGAAAATGAGACTTTTTTGCATATTATCACATATAGCATATTATAGGTAAACTGTACTACTGTAGGTAGACCTTGCAAGCAGAGCAGCGAAACAGCAGTTTCAGACTCATCAGATGCAGCCCACTGGTTGGCTCCATCACGATGGGTATGCTTCCAAGAGGCAGAGCCCAAGGACTATGTGTCCTGAGAACTTACGCTGTTGTGGAGTTTTGTTCTGCTTGCTGCCTTCATGGTCGCCTCGTTCCTTATAATCTATGAGCTGTATGAAAACTCTACATGGGTTTCCAGCCCCTCACTGGGCAGTGTCACTGGCACTTACGATAATAGTGAGTGATCTTTTCCAAGCATTGCTGCTGGAGCAGATTGATGATTCAACCACCATCCTCAGAAAGAACTTAGAGATGTATTGTTAGTAAAGTTAGGTTAAGATGTTTACGTTAGTGGTTTTGTCGTAGAAAATCTTGGGGAACAATTTAAAGTTCAGAAAGGCACAGTTTTCATAATTGGGCAAGAGATCATTGAGGTCAGGCAACAAGAATAATGGCAGCCCAACTAGTACTAGCTGACCTGCCTCTCTTGTTAAAGACGGGCTGGTGATCAAGGTGATGATTAATTTTTGGTACCCATTGTTGCCCTTGGCTTCCCAATATGATTTAATAAAAAATTGTTGGTGCGTGGGTGTGCATCCTGAGGATTTAAAGCAGAAATGACTGTTTTAATATAAAAATTTATATTTGTGATTCTTTTGTTTTTTTTCTATAAGATTACTTTCTAAGATAAATAATAAAATAATTGATCTTTTTCTTGTAACCAAAAGGTGCAGCCAGCCAGTAAGAGAACTGGCTGAGAAAAAAATACCTTGCTAGCTTATACTTTGTTAATCTACATAAGTTACATAGTCATGAATGTATGTGGGTTCTTGGGAATAAATTGTTTTTTGACCTGTAATATGTAAAATGATTAATCAATGTATACATATTGGGAATATGCTTTTTAAAACTTATACCTATTGTATTTATTCACTTAAAAATAGAATGTAACATTATATTTTTTTATATTGCTAGAGAGATTTTGCTGGGATATATAAGCCATGGGAGAAGAAATAAAGTGGCTGGAGCCTTGCTTCATCTACCACGTGTATGTGTGTGTGTGTGTGTGTGTGTATGTGTGCACGTGCGTGTGTGTCCATGTGTATGTATTGTATGTGCGTGTGTGTTGTGTGTGTAGCCTTGCTTCATCCACCATGTGTGTGTGCACACGTGTGCATGCATGTGTATGTGTGCAGCCTTGCTTCATCCACCATGTGTGTGTGTGCATGCGCACGTGCACGTGTGCTTAACATTAATCACTGACCCACATTCCCTCTATGGATTGCTGAACATACTGTTGGAGCTGGCCTCTGACAACACACAATCTGGCAGGTCAAGCAGTTATAAAAAGATTTGAGTTTACCTTAAAGGAGATGTTTAGAAAACAGAAAGGGGAAGAAGAACTCCCAGAAATAGACTGAATGATGCTTTATTTACTTAATTGTTTTGAATGCCAATGCTTCAGGATCAGCAGCTGCTGAAAGACCCTGGATTGAACAAACAAACAAGCGAACAAACACACAAACTACTGAATTAGGTCAAACTGCATACATAAAAGATGTTTTAACATCAGAATAGAAGTCTGGGGAAGAGGTTTTGTCTTTATTTCCACAGGTGATGAAAGACTGTGGCTTTCATCAAAATAGATAAAGCTCTGATCTTAGTAACAGAAGCTTCCACATGAAAGGCACAATGTGAGGAAGGATGAGACACAGAAAGAGAGAAATGCAGATGACACAGAAAGCTGTTATTCTGCAGGGGACCACTCAACAAACAGACTGAAAAAAGACAGACTGTTCATCAGACTGGAAAACTGGAAAACCGTGATGCAGAAATGGAATGTTGCTGAATGATGATCAGGGCTGCAGTTATGAAGGGTCACTGTATCAACAGATCCTCAGAAGGGTCACTGTATCAACAGATCCTCAGAAGGGTCACTGTATCAACAGATCCTCAGAAGGGTCACTGTATCAACAGATTCTCAGAAGGACATTTGAACTGTCAAGTTGTGGGATTGATAATTATTTCTGCTGTAATAGTTAAACTGTATACAGTTTTTAGCATGTGCTCTTTACCAGTGGACATCTCCAAGCCCTTTCCCCATTCAGTTTTCTTTTCCTCCCTCTCCCTCCCTCTTTCCTTCCCTCTCTTTTTCACTTTCTCTCTCCCTCTCTCCCTCCCTTCCTTTTATTTCTCTCTCTTTCTTTCTTTCTTTCTTTCTTTCTTTCTTTCTTTCTTTCTTTCTTTCTTTCTTTCTTCTTTTTTTTTGAGACAGAGTCTTTATTATATAGACTTGACTGTCTTGCAACTAGCTAAGTAGACCAGGTTAGCCTAGAACTCCCAGAGATCCATGGGCCCCTGCCTCCCAACTGCTAGGCTTAAAGGCATGAAGGCATGCATTACTACTGCCCAGCCCAACCATATTCAATCTCTCTCTCTCTCTCTCTCTCTCTCTCTCTCTCTCTCTCTCTCTCTCTCTCTCTCTCTCTCTGTCTCTCTGTTTTTCCTTTTTCTTTCTTTTTTGTTTTTTTGGTGTTTTTATTTTTTTTTTTAAAGAGCATATTTCAGCAAGGAAGAACAACTAGTTAGGTCCCCGTTTCCCATTCCTATTTTGTGAAGAACTTTACAGTTTGTTAAAGATTGGACGAGCCTTAGCTCTGATGGCTGTTCACAGTTTTAAAAGTACCTCATTACATCCAGAGCAGAGATCAAACCTACGATAAACTTGTAAAATGTAAATAATCAGTTCTTTCCTTCCATGGAGGTGAGGCAGAGTTTTCTTATTTTTATTTATGTTGTCTTGTATTATTGTCTCAGTGTGTGGGTTCTAGTTATTAAAATTAAACCACAAATAGATGTGCTATGTGTTTATGTGTACGCACATGTGTTTGTGCATGTGTGTTTGTGCACATGCGTATGTCTATGCATGTGCATGTGTGTCTGTGTGGAATCTATGTTTTTTTCCCAGTTGGCTAGTAAAGAATATTTGATATGAGCCGTGTAGAAATTCATGAACTTACTGTTTCTTTTGGACCTCAGTGGGATTTTGCTCAGTGACAGACAATCTTTCTGATGTTAGAGACATTTTATAAGCATTACCCGTGAGCTGCTAGGAAAGCACAGTGCCAGGAACCTGTCTAAGCACTGGTTCTCTCTGGAAAACAGTGGGCGGGGGCAAAACTTGGTTTTGCAAAAGTAAAGTTTGCTTATTATTAAATAACATTTACCTGCTTTGACTCTAAATTTTTCTGAGGCCAGAAGCCACAACCCTCTGTGGATTAATACTCTATTGTTAAATAGCACTGGATCAAGTAAAGAGGTTCTTTTATTCTTTCCCAGCAGTTTATTTAACTCCTTGTCAGCTAAAGAAAGTCGCCCTTGCAGAATGAAGCTCTTTTACATAGGCAATATGCACAAAACACACATACATTCACACACACATCCACACACATATTCATATGCACATATTCATACACACATATAATTTGGTTGGGCCCAGCCTCGTGCCTCATCAAGTTACATACTTAGACACACACACACACTTATACTTACATATATCTATGTATATCTATACCTATGTCTGTCTGTCTGTCTGTCTGTCTGTCTATCTATCTATGGTGGATGGAGCAAAAGCCTTTATGAGCAAGAGCCAGCATAGAAAGAACTCACTTGTTCTGGATGAAAAATAAACTCCAATCTTTATTGCTTAGAGAAAGAAAAAACTTCTTTTTTATAGAATAAGAAAAATCCCTGTCCTTGTCAGTAAGAGGAAACCTACTGTTAAGAAAACAACCTGTCTCATGGTAAGAAGCAGCCTGCCTGTTCTCTCTGTGCTGCTGAATTCTGCTGTCTCGCCTTCTACGCGCTTGTCTCTATTGTCACCGTTCCTAGTGCTTGTACGTTTTCAGGATACATGACCACATGGTGTTCTAAGCATCTCTTTTTAAAAGTTCACAAGTTCAAACATAAATTCAAATCATAAATTGAATAAGAAGTAATAACAGAGATGTTTACATGTGTTTCCAGTAAGACTACTTATCCAACTAAACATTCATCATCTGTCACTAGTTCTATGGGTTTATTGAGAGTTTAAAACTATAATTTTTATGTCTAAATTAGCACAGTTTTGTTGACAGGCAAACCATCTGCCTAGTGTCTCATTACTATTGAAGTTTTGTATAGATAAACCAGTCAATATTTTGCTTTCTGTTATTGCATCTCAATAAGTCATTCATTCCCTTTTATGGCCTTTGGCTGTCAGATAATGGTTTTACAGCCTAAAAGGAATGTATTCCTTGATCATAAATCTGTTTCATGCCTGTTTCTATCCTAGTGCAAATAGCCCACGACACAATGAAGGTTTACACAGCCCTAAATACACTGTTTCTTATAGAAGGTTTCAAAATCACTTGTATAAATTTAGGAATTTTATAGAATCACTATTAAGAATTAAGAAATCTACTTGCCTACATAGAATTGCTACAAGACAGTGCATCTTCACTGATCTGCAAAAATTCTGCCCAATCATCTCTGCAGATCATTAAATTATTATATTAATTTAATAACAACAGGAAAGGCATATCAGCTGCAGGAATTAATCCTGAGATGAAGTCTTTCAGGGCCTTGCCTCTCAGAGCTCACCATCATAGTCTGTGCAAAAATGGTGGGCCACCTCCAGGAAAGTCACCTGCTAGCCTTAGCCTATCCTAGATGATATGGGCTGCAGAAAAGGCTCAGTGGTTAAGAGTGCTTGCAGCTCTGGCAAAGGGACCTGGGTTTGGTTCCCAGCACCCCTGTAACTTCAGCTCCAGGGATCCAGTGGCCTCTTCTGCTCTCAGTAGACACCCACACATAAGTGACTCACACATCTACGCAAATCGAGGTATAATCTTTGAAGGTATGCAATGTGCAGAACATTTCCTGGTTCTCAACACTGCTTACCGTATTTCCTCCTCCTCTCTTCTTTTGGCTTGAATTTCTTCTTGCAGTCTTTCTATAATTTTAGCATCAATCTCTGCCTTATTCTTTAAATATAATCTATTTAACACATGTTTTCCTGAAATACAGATTAAGAGAAAAGAAAATTATTTTCAAGTTGTATAGTGTGTACCTTTGTTGGAAATTAACTACAAAACAACCCCTGACTACACACACACACACACACACACACACACACACACACACTCACACACGCCTTTAAGTTTTTATTCAAATAGCTCTGAATCTTTAAAATTTTAGGAGACTGTCTTAAGCATATGTTAAAATGTAATAAATAAAGGAAGCATGAAAAGACATCCCCCCGAAATGTTCTCATTTCAAATATTTTAATATGTTGTTTTTACATTTATGTGTTAGGGGTGTTTGTGTGTGTGTGTGTGTACACTCATGAGCAAGTGGGCAGAGGACAACTTAGGAGAGTTGGCTCTCTTCTACTGTATGGGTCATTAGCAGTGAACTCAGGTTTTCAGGTCTGGCTGCACCAACCTTCACTCCATCATCTCTCAAATATGTTTGCTTATGAGTTGAAATGGAAGAATATTTAACTTTAGCACCAGCACTGACCTCACCTTCAGGGTTGTACACAGGATTCATTTACAGGTTACAGCTACTGATGGAGAAGGGTTGAATTTCCAGCCCCAAAGAACAACTACTGCGGCCTGCCAGAAGGCTCCGTGGCTGAGCATGTTCTACAGGTCACCTCAGTGGGTCCTACGGGCATAGCTGCAGTAGTAGTAGGACTGGTATCTATACCTAAGGAGAGTTCTCCATTTTCTTTTCTTTCTTTTCTTTTTTTTTTTTATTTACATCAGTCATAACTTTATTTTTTTTGTTTTTTTAAAATTTTATTTAATATTTTATTTACATTTAAGATGCCATCCCCTTTCCCCATTTCCTCTCCCTAGAAAACCCCTGTCCCATGCCCCCCTTTCCTTTTTGCTTTTATACAATTTTTAAAAATGTTAATCAAAGGATTTATAAGTTTGGTAATGCTCAATCAGAAGCGTAACCCAATACCCAACCTAGATATAAAAACTATCTTTGACTGGTGGAGACATGTGAACATCTGCCTCCATGCCCTCTCTCTCTTTCTCTCTCTCATCACCTAGCTTCTCCTCTCCTTCATCTTCTCTCCTTACTCCATCTCTTCCTCTCAATACTCCTCCCCACTTAGCTCCTCCTACATATCACTCTTCCTGTTAAAGTAAAACTTTTCTCTCAAAATACAATTAGAGCATACTTATTCCTAATTGTACCAGTGAGGTACAAGATAGTCCTAATACCCAGTCCATTATTTTGTTGACTAGCCAGAACCTCTGTCATCTCTTCTAACTAAAACACTTACTTTTGATCCTGGTTTTTTTCTCTCAAAGTAAATAGCCAGGATTGGCTATGGAGTTCTCCATTTTCTATTTTAACAAAACTAACTGTCTGTAATCAACATTTTATTTTAAATTGAAATGATGAATAAGGATAAATATTTACCAACCATTACTTTCTGAATCTGATAAATAGACAACCAAATCGGGCAGAAGAGCTTTTTCTATTACGGACAGCCACAGTTCTCGTGTTAAAGGGAAGTTCTTCACAATCCATCCTCCATATTTTGGGGCACCAGGGAACCTGTTCTTGTTATCTTCTGTTACCTGTGAAAATGCACACCGATAGCACCATGGTAAGTTGGCAGGTGTTCTTCAGCTCGCCTCCCCTCAGTCATAGCCTCTGCACAAACACGGACTTCAGTAACTACAGCAGCCGGAGGGCTTTAAACCTGTCTTTGTGCTCTCAGGGAGCAGCAGAATGTTAGGCTGCAAGAGGGAATGTTAGGAGGGGCAGTAAAATCTCTGGGCTGATGCAGAATTTAAGACTGAGGACCTTAGGTTTTTTTTTTTTTTTTTGTTTTTTTTTTTTTGTTTTTTTATATGAAAAAAGAAAAGTCTTTTGGGAAATGAAAAAAAATGTAAACTTTGAAAGATTTCACACGAGAGACTATGGAAACAAAAAAAGGAGCTGTAAGGAAGAAATAGAAGTGAGTACTAATAAATATATTAGTTGCCAAGTTTCAAAAATGAAAATAATATTAAGATGTAATTTAGAATTCATGTTCCTTTCCTTTCAACTTTAAAAGTTTTTACTTTGATTTTTAAAATAATTTAATTATTTATTATTATTGTCTGTGAATGTGGACAGGTATGTGCCTCGACGTCAGAGGACAGCTTTCAGGATTGGTTCTCTCCTTCTACCGTGGGGTCTGGGGCTGGAACTCCCGTCACCAGGCTTGCATGGTGAGTGAGCCCCCACATCAGCCCCGCTTTCAACATTTTAAAATGTAATGGCTTCATCTTGTTTTATCATGTGAGTAAGTCTTACTTTGTTGACATCTTTCCCACAGTAGTTAGTATTTATGTCACTTATAATTTCATTGAAACACTGATGAGATTCCTTATGCATTAGATGGTTGTAATAATACTGTGATTAACATCCTTATATAAAGCATTCTGTATCGTATGTGATTAAACAGCCTCTGCATTGAGATTTGCTCTTGAGCGCGTCTCCGTTGTAGCTGACATGAAGTCCATGCTGCAGTAGGGAGAGGCTGGATCTAGGACGCCTCCCAAATTCTCTGTGTTAGTGAAAAGTTCACAGCGTGGCACTGTCGGGAGGTGATACAAGGTTAAGATTAGGGATCCAGTTGGGAGGCCATTTAGGTGCTTGCTTTTAAAGAGGACGGGACACCACTGCCGTCCTCACACTCTTGTTTGCTTTCTGGTTATGATGTGAGGATGTTTGGCCGCCCTGATGTACTTTCTCTTCTCAGGCTATTCAAGATAGGAGACCTGAGTCAGTTAGTTAGTTAGTTAGTTAGTTTGTGCTGAGGATCAAACCCAGGACCTTATACACGCTAGGTAAGCATTCTACGAATTAAGCTCCATCCCTACCTTGTTAGAAAACATTTCTAAAGATAACTGCAAAATGCTGGACTCTTTTTCAGAAAATTCATAAAGAAATAAACATTTACATTTATTATTATGTTACTCTTTTTATGTGTATGGGTGCTTTGCCTGCACGAAGATCTGAGCACATGTATGAAGTGCCCACGGAGGTCGGAAGAGGGCATTGGATACCATAGAACTGGAGTTACAGATATTTGTGAGCCAGCATGTGGATGCTGGGAATCAAACTCGGGTTGTCTGGGAGAGCAGCCAGTGTTCTTAACTCCATATCTCCATCCCCTAAGTAATATAAATCTAAAAAGACAACCCAATAAAAAATGGGCAAATGGCTTCTCCAAAGTATATACCCTTCCTAGGCTTGATAGCTCACACTTTTACTCCTGGCACTCAGGAGGGAGTGGTAGGAGGATTTCTGTGAGTTTGAAGCCAACCCGAACTACATAGTAAGTTCCAGGGCAGCCGGGGCTATGTAGAAAGACCCTGTCTCAAAAACAAAACAAAACAAAACAAAACAAAACAAAACAAAACAAACAACAATGACGAGTACACGCTATACAACATCACAGATCTCTGGCTGCTCGTGAAACAGTTTTCCTGCTGGAGCCCCTGGTCTTTTGCGGAATGTCGATGTGGTGGGAGTGGCCATGATCTAGGCCGCCCTCTGGTGCCACGGCTACAGCTTATGGTTGCAGTTACTAAATGCAGACACTATAGACACATTTCTGTCTCGAACGTTGTACTCATTCTCCCTGGGGAGTTGTAATTACCAAAACAAAGTCAGGAGAGCATTTTCAGCACAGGCAAGGGCCAGGCTTATAGTCTCTTGTCCTCACTTGGCATTTGCTTCTCTGGGTGTTTGGTCTCAGTGATGGGGCAAAAATGATGGCTCTGACTTTCATGGGCGAATTCCTATCCCCTGTAGGCCACAGGACGACTCAGTGAATGGCTTACAGGCCAGTTCAATATAGAAGGTCCTTAAAGGAAGGGACCATGTTTAATCTATTTTCCTAACCCTGGTATCTACATGGTGCAGACACCAGCAGGTGCAGACTGCTTCTGCTAACAGGCACTCCTGAAGGAAAAATGATTGCTAGAACAATCTGAGAGATTGGTAAAAAGGTGTGAAGAAGCTCAGAAGTGCTGAGGGGCCAGAGGAATCTGGCACAGCCAGGGCTCAAGGGAGTCACCGAGTGAGTTACAAAGCGCTTTTGTCTTCTCAGGTGATAAACTTTTTATTCTTACATATTTCTTTTTGTGTCTTATGCTTATCCTGGGCTGACCTGTCTATGTAATTCAGGCTGGCCTTGAACTAGTTCGTGCTTGACTCTCCCGCCTCAGCCTTCTGAATGCAAGGATTACAGGGATAAGCCTCCATGCCCAGAATTTCTCACATAGAAATTTAAAATTCAATCACACAGAAATAGAAGGTTGTCCACTGAGAGTCCAAAACTGCCTCTTTATCTTGTTTGCTCTGAATGCTCATCCGAGACTGTTACATAATACCTACCTCTCTGATGGCTTACCCTTTACAAACAAGAGAGGACGTAACGGTTTTCCATTGGTGTGGGCATAGCATTTGAGGCTTTTTCTCTAATTTGGACTGAAAAACTACTCATTTCTACCCTCCCCACCAACACATGCTCAGGATGGCTGGATAAAATTAGCTAGCCATGCGACAAACTTGATCTCAGTCTCTGACTGCCTAGCTTGTGGACGTAATGTCTAACAGTGGCATCAGCTTTGTAGACTTCATCTTTGTATTAGCTGGACTAACTCAGAGACAATGAAAGTTAACAAATTCATTTCAGAACTATCAAATCACGCCACTTAATCTTCTTGGTAATTGCAAATCTTACAAGTACCGGCATTTGTTTGCTGACGTCATTCACGTGCGACAGCGTTGGCGCTGTTGGTAGTGGATAGTTCCGGAAGAACCATTCTTTATTGAGGAGATGGCTGCTCATGGATATCCCGTGCTCCCGTGGGCAGCCCACACCCATACACATGTGGCAGCAATAACTAGTCATTTTTTTTAAAGACATAAATCTGGGAGAGGGTGTGTTTGTGGGGGTTGGGGGAGGAGGAGGGGAAGCAGAGGGGGCTGTTACCATTGTTTTTCATTGTAGTCATGTATAAAATTCTCAAAAATAAAGAAATATAAGAAATTAGCTGGACAAAAAGATACATAGATCTGAAGACTACAGTAAAATAAGACCTTAACACAATTAGACACACACCAGATAAATATGCTCTTAGTTTCTAAGTCAATGATAAACCTTAACTGATAATAAATAAATAAAATGTTCACCTCTTTGATGACTTCCTCCAGTATTTCAGCCTGTTTATCATATGGCTGTTCAAAGTTCAACTCCTTGGAGTGTCTCAGAGTATCCTCTATCATGGCAAACACCTCTGGGTGTTTTTCATTCACCTCTTCTATCGACTTTTCTTCAGAGGCTAAAATCAAACGAGTTAACCTACATTACTTTTCTGGGCTTGGGGACACTATTATCTGTGATAAGGAAAGTTCTTGACTTTGTGTCACTCGAGCACCTGCTAGAAGATGGGAGAAGGACCATTAGCCACAGAATAGCAAATGAGAGGGGCAGTGACACGAAGTCCATGCATCTGTATGAAAGTGATGTAAAGGAGAGATTCTGTCAAGGAGGCAGAGGAGGGGCTAGAGCATCCAGGGAAGGAGCCTTCCAGCAAGATGAGCACTGTCACTCATGATCACGAGTCCAAAGAGGTTGAGTTGGGCAGGAGGCAGGCAAGCTGGAGCTGGTTGGGATAAAGTTGGCACCGACTTGACTTTTGCTCTTATTCCTGGCAGGGCTGAGAGTGCTCCAGATGACTCTCCCATTAACTATGTATCTACCCTGCAGTGAGGCAGGTGCTTGGCAGGCCCCCCTCACCCTACTGCTTCTAAAATTTCCAGTCTTGTTTGGAGCCACTGCCGCTTTAGGCCTCCAACTATTAGAACCTCTGGTCCAGAGCCCCGTGGCTCTCAGCTCAAAACTTTTCAAAAGGCAGTTGCATCCTGCCCTCTTTGCCCTAAAATGTGTGCAGGGGAGAAGGAGACACAGTTCCCTGAGATGCAGAACAGAAAAGTCAAGATCCATGGGGGAAAGAGGGGGCGAAGAAGAGCCAGGTAAAGATGGCACAAGGGCCACGCTGCCTTGTTCTCTCAGATCCATTCTCCTCTCCCTTAACAGCGGCGACATTTTTTGTGTTGCGACCACTCACCTGCGCAAATGGAAACGTGTATTTCCCGACTTTCCTTATGGCTAGAGAGTTAATAACACAAATAGGTTTGGGTGAGGGTAGATGTTGCTCCCAGGTGCTGCACTCCTCTCTCTTGCGATAAGCTGGTCCTGGCAGTGCAGTGAGGTGCTGCATTTTGGGTGAGCAGAACTCTTCCCAAGTGTTACAACTCTAGTGTGACAGAAACTCTTGGACAACAGGATAATTCTTGCACCTTTACTTCTCCTGAGTTAGCTCAATATATACAGTTTTGGGGTGGGTTAAGGTCTGGTAGCAGATAACCCCTACTGGCTTGGTCTGAGAGCTTGGGGATGCCTCATCTACATGTGGGAGAGCCTGAGGCACTATTCCTAAGTGACCGGTGGCCATAGACCTGATTGTGGGAGGGGCTGGGGGGGGGTGCTGAGACTGAGTGAAAAGAGCCAGGCGCCAGGAGCGGATGTCAAACGCCTTCCGTCCCATGAGAGTCTGAAGTTCGAAGCTTGTGCTCGAACAGGTGCCCAGCTGCTTCTCACAGCCCACCGCTCCACACATGCATGCATGTGTGTGTGTGTGTGTGTGTGTGAGAGAGAGAGAGAGAGAGAGAGAGAGAGAGAGAGAGAGAAAGAGAGAGATGAATTTCTAACAGTGCCCAGTCAGTTTTTACTAGCTTGAAGTAATAACCAGGAAAAGCACATATGCTTCCATCAGTAGGAGGAAACAAACAGGCAAAGCCAACTTCACACTGCACATTAAATTGCTGATAGCAGCAGCAGCAACAGCAAAATCAACCTAACAAAAGACTTACAAAAACCAGAATGCAGGAGCAAAACGTTTAAATCCTAGAAATAAAGACATACATCAATAATAGGAAAGCAATTAGTTGATCTTGGAAAATGCCTCCATTAATTCTAAAATACCAAGATGATTTAGTAGACCAAGCACTCAATATTGGGAAAAAAAAAACCCTGAAAAATAAGGGACTGACATAGGATGTTTTTGAAGAAATGAATTAATACAATTGATACAACAATTTAGAAAAATCAATGAAAAGTAAAAATTACCACCCAAGTGAAGTGAAGTAAGTGGTGAGCGAGCCTTAATACGCTTCAGAAGTAGAAATTAATATAACTCTGGAGGAAAAATAATGAGCAAATGATGATCTAGATCTGAGTACTAGTGGGGAAAGTATAATTGGAATAACTTTTTTTGCAGAACATTTTTCTGTAGTTTTACTGATGCTAATATCCAGGTAAAACTCTTATTAAAATGCATTGGAACATTATTTATGGCTGCAAACAAAAATGACACAAGTTTATAATATGAAGAACTGGCTTGGGATGGAGACACGGCTCAGTATCTGTGCAGGTGGCTGACACTGCCTGCAACCCCAGGTCCAGTGGATCTCACACCTCCTTCTGGCCCCTGTGGGTTCTTGCATGCATGTAGTTGGTAAACACACACACACACACACACACACACACACACACACACACACACACAAATAAAATACACTAACATCTAATGGCAAAGCTATGATCTAGTCATAAAAATCATGTAATTCTTTAAAACAAGGGTTAAAATGTTTCCTAACAAAGTCGCATAACTGCGTGGTGTGCTGTTACTCAAAAGTGGCAGGATGCTAGGCGTTGTGGCTACTGTGTGATGACGTAATAGACACTGTTGCATCATGTGTTGGGATATGCTGTCAGGGTTTTAGCATATGAACAGAACAGTGTCAATCATGATGACATTTCACAACTGTAATTATGGGTTTATGACACTCTGGTTCCAGAATAGATCAAAGTAAGAAGAGTGGTTTCTAGAAGGAATTTATAGTCACATGATAATGACTGTATAACGTTAATCTTTCTTGGGAGTCTGCTTGCATGCAACTCCTCGTTCTCTCTGTCTCTTCTGCACTTTGATAAATCTATTCTGTGCTGTAGCTGTTTCACTGAAATCTTCAAAAATGAACCTGCCTTTTCTCTCCTTCTGATGGTTTTCTACTTTTTGCGTATTGAGGTTTGAGCTCCCATAGGACGGCTAAAAAGGAAACAAATGGACAAAGATCCACAGAGGTTTTCTCGGCAGCTCATTTTCTTACCATCTCTTTCCAGGATGTCCCCAGAAATGGTGACTTCTGACTTTGTTTTCTCTTCCTGGCCAATCTCTAAGGAGCTTGGTTTCTTGGAGCCTTGAGAGGTTGCTGTGGCAAAAGAAGACACGTTATTGGCTTACTACAGACGGTAGGCCGGCCCTTCACTGCGTAGCAAGGAGGGACTTCACTGACAGGGTCAGGCAGGGTGGTTTTACCAGTGTCCTCGAGAGAAGAAGGTAACTCTTCAGTACTTTTCATCCTCTTATAATCCATGAAATCCTCATATTCTTTTTTTGAGTACTGCATCTGCAGTTCCCTCAAGGTCCTCTCCTCTGAAAAACAAATAAATAGCAGTGTTGAAGCAAGGCAGTTGTGGAGACAGGGAGGCAGGCAGAGCGGTACAAGGTGCTGCTCCAGTCGGACAGGCTTGCTTCCACTTCTGACTGTTCCGTAAGGGCTGTGCCTTGTGTTTTATTAGGCCTCTGTTTCACTATACATATTTCGTAATTTAAAAACCCCCACTTGTCTCCCGTGACAAGTTTTCTTAAATATATGTGGGGTTAAAGCTCCAAAATCGGAAGTGTTAAGAAGCTTAACTTTATTCTCAGACTTGGAATAGTCGGTGGATTTTAGCAGGGTTTTTAAGTTCATAGGAGATAGAAAACTATCTATTTGTGTGTTCCAGTGGGGAAGACATTTTACGAAAAGCTTCAGAACTTATGTTTTATCCTCACAATTTCAGGTAAAAGAAATTACTTCAGATTGTAACAAACATGAAAGACGGATTAAGTTCCAATCTAGTGTCTTCACTGTGACAAGGTCGGCTCAACACTATGGCACCTGCTCCCAAGCCGTCTGCATCAGCTCCTTACACGTGTCCCTTCCTCCCCTCTCTCTAATTTCTTCCTCCCCCTCTCTCCCTCCCACCCTTCCCCCTCCTCTCCTTTTCCTCTCCTTCCTTTCCTCCCTCCCTCCTTTCTCTTCTCTCCTCCCTCCCTCCCTCCCTCCCTCCCTCCCTCCCTCCTTCCTTCCCTCCCTTCTTCTTTCTCTCTGTTTTCTCTCCTTTTCTCCCTCCTTCCATCCTCTCCCCCCTCTCTCTTTCCCACCTTCTGTCTTTCTTTTCTTCCTTCTTTCCCCTTTCCTTTCTCCCTCCCTCCCTCCCTCCCTCCCTCCCTCCCTCTTTTCTTCTCTCCACCCTCTACTAAAATGTAAGCACCAAGAGTGTGTAAACTCTTGCCATTTGCTAATGCAAAGAAAATACCTAAGTGTTGGTTGAATGAATTAATGACTTCTGGGTTAACAGTTCTCTTCCTCCTTCTAGTTTTAAGAGGTCATCAGCATTATTTACATTTAGATTTTGTGTTTTGAAAGTTATGTACTAAATCTATAAATTCCTTCTAGATCATCTGGATAGACATTGGGTACCATGCCATCTCAATCCTGGCTCTTAAGAAAAGATTCTTTGGGTAGAATGATGGATTCTTTTAGCAGCTTGTAGGCTAATCACAAACAAGATGGGCAAGGTAAAAAGGCAGGAGGGTTCGTGTTCATAACAAATGATGACATAAGCAAAAATACTTCTGATTAACAAAATCCTATGGAGCACAAAGCATGGCTATAAACTAGTTACACTGTGAATGCTGAGATACCAGGACTAAGTAAGATGTAACTTAGAAACCCAAACATAATTTCATGTTGGAATATAGTATGGTTGATTAAACAAACAGGTTAAAAAAAAAAAACTTTAAGGTTATCTTGCTAGATGCTGACAAGATAAAAAACATTCTTAAGGAGAAACATAGGAGAGAACTTTTAAAAGATATGTAGTGGGATGGGGTGGGTCCTAAGTGGCAAAGAACACTCGAGACCCTTGTCCTGGACTTGAGTCTGGTTGACAGCATCTATGTCAGACAGTGATGGAAACCTCAGACAGTCACCGGCTGTCACTGTGGGCAAGTTCTACAGCTGCTTCTTTCACTTGCCTTCCTTCATCCACTGAAATCAAAGATTTATTTAAAAATCTAATTTTAAAAATTAAAAAATTTTAAACGATTTATTTTGTAGGTCTCTTATGAGGATGACATAGGTCATATGTGCAAGGTAGCTGGCATGGTTTTATCAGGTAGTAAATGCTGAACACTAGGTGTTATTATTTCTATAATGATCACGTTTTATCAGGAAAAGAATATTGAAATGGTCACACAGGAGGCCTATGATGTGGTGTTATGCTTCCGGAGGCTCTACGAAAGTTAACAGTAGCAACTGAATCTAGTCTAAAATTACTGGAGTTGGTCTCAAAGTTTGGATACAGATCTTTAAATGTGAAAAAGATACCACACAGTGCAGTACTGAATCAAGGCTGCTCTATTACGACAGGCATGGTGGCTCACATGTGTGATCCCAGGATGCAACAGGATGGGGGAGGAGGACTGAAGGTTCAAGTTCAGGGTTAGCCTGGACTACATAGTTTCAGGTCAGACGGATATGTATGTGTGTATGTGAATGTGTATGTGTGTGTGTGTGTGTGTGTGTGTATGAAAACAACTAGAGACATAAATTCTACTGACCCGCTCTATAAATTGCAAAAGTCACCATGAAATTAGAACTGTCATTTTTTTCCTAGAGAAAAACAAAGACCACTTTTGCGTTTATCCTAAAATATCATGGGCAGCAGTGAGGGATTGGTCAGGAGCTGGGTTTTGGAAAGGAGGCCTCAGTGTCTTCTCTGTGCTTACTGGCTTATCTTTAGAGTCATTTAATTGGCACCAGTGAAAGCAGAGCAGTGTGGGCAGACATCACTCAAGCTCTCGCAGGCGCCCAGGAGAAAGCAGAGCTCTCCCGAGGCTGGCAGGCACGTGGTCTAGACCGACAGCCTAATGCGAGGGCTGGTTTTAATTACCAGTGTGGATAGAGTCACAAACGCTGCTCAGCCTCTGACCAGCAAGTACCCGTGAAGTAAGATTTTTAAACATCCACGTTTACAAGTACTCTTCCTTAAAGTTATAGGAACAGACCTTTTGGGATGCCAGTTAGTTTCTTTAAATGCACAAATGGCGAAGATACTGAAACGGACAAACTGAAGCCCCTGCCCTTAGTTAGCCCAGCTTAGCCACTCACTGAGACACCCATTTATAACAGGAAAATGGTTCACCTTGCTTTTTGGCTTGCATCTCATTCAGAAGCCTCTCTTTCACAACTTTGATAGCTGTGTTAGTGGCTTCAGTTATGGTGTCTTTTATTAGCTTTTCACGGGCACTGTCAAAACGTGGCTGAACGAGTTTAGCATAGTCAATTACCTGCAGAAGTAATCAAGACAATTAGTGTAATCACAAGGTACTTGGGATATAAAACACATTTCCTTCCTTCCTTCCTTCCTTCCTTCCTTCCTCCCTCCCTCCCTCCCTCCCTCCCTCCCTCCCTCCCTTCCTTCCTTCCTATCTATCTATTTATCTACATACCTACCTACCTATTTACCTGTCTCCTAAAAATAGGTACTATTTGAGGCATCTTTGGAATTGTGTACAAAATTCACTGATTTGAAAACTATCCCACTTTATTTTCAAATTTTCAAACATCTCTTTTATTATTTTCAGTTATGTGTGTGTATATGGGGTATGGGTGTGTGTGTGTGTGTGTGTGTGTGTGTGTGCACGCGCGCGCGCGCAAGTGTCTGTAGAGGTCAGAGGTGTCAGATCCCCTGGAGCTGGACTTGCAGGTGCTTGTGAGCCACCTGATGTGGGTGCCAGGAGCCCAGTTTGGATCCCAGAAAGAGCAAGTGTTGTTCTTCACCACTGAGCCATCTCTCCAGCCACCTGTTCTTAATACTACTAATAATTTATTTATGTTATGTGTGTGAGTTTCTTTACTTCATGCATATATGTGCACTAGGTGTGTGCTTGGTGCCCTATGAGGTCAGAAGAAGGCATTAGGTTCTCTAAAACTCGAGTTGGGAATGCCCATGCACTGCTGTGTAGGTGCTGGGCCCCAAACCTGGATGCTCTGCAAAGCCAGTAAGTGCTCTTAACCACGGAGCCATTGCTTCAGCCTCCTCCTTCCTTCCTGTGTGTGTATGTGCTGTACCTTCATGTGTGCTTACGCACTACATGCATGCATTGCCCTCAGACTCACAGATGGAATAGCTGGAATGTGCACAGAAACGGAAGAGTAATGCAGGGGAACGGAGTCTTGGGTTCTTTTTAGATCCGTGTGTGTGTGTGTGTGTGTGTGTGTGTGTGTGTGTGTGTGTTATGAGCAATGTGCAATACTGTGTGAGTCATTTGCACACATGCACCTATTTGTGCTCTGGAAATCTATTTAACTGGTTGGTTGGGCTGTTGCTGGGCTGATCATGGGAGCTGTTAATATCCCATACCCCTCCAACTCCTCTCAGAGCAAGTCTCCCTAATTTTAACCATGCTAGTGTGTATCTGATAATCTATCATTTACTTAATGACTAAGGAGGTCAAACATGTCCATGCTTATTGGCCACTCAGATACTGTCTTTTTGAAATGGGTGTTCATCTGTCTTGACCATTTTTTATTATATTTCTTTTATTTTAGAAGTTTCTTACAGTGTTCATGTTTGGGTGTTATTTTTTTGTTGTATAAACACTGTGGGTATTTTCTACCCCTTTGTGGTTACTGTTTAACTTTTTAATAGCATGTGCTCCATTTTACATCTCTGTCTTTTTTTTTTAATCCACTGCTCCCTCTTTCTTTTTCTTAGGCTAGAAGGGTTTTTTGTTTTTGTTTTTTAACTTTTTGTTTGTTTGTTTGTTTTCTTTTCAAAGAACCAAAATTTTGTTTCATTGCTTCTTCGTATTTTGTCTTTTAGTCTCCATTTCTTCCCTAACCTCTGTTAGTGCTTTTGGGCTTGGCTAGAACTTGCAAATGAGTCGAAGGCTTGTAAAGACTGGGCATGTCCTGAGGGCAAGATTGTCCCAGTCTTCTCCCCAGGTCCACAGACTTATCTTTCTGAGCCTCCCTCTGACAATGGGATGGATGCTTTCCCCACTCCAACCCCAATGCCCAGTGTAAAGTTATGAAAACCAAGCGCGACTAAAATTCTACAGATTTAAACAAGGGCTCCACGAATAGTTAGTTACTTTTGCTTTGAAGTGCTCTGCAATCAGGTTGGCCAGCGTTGTTTTCCCTACTTCCTCAGGTCCAAATAAAAAGACTTTGCATGGTGGTAACGGCATAGGTGGTAGGAGGAAGGGACGGGGGTTCAGTGAGAACAATTTTAATGTTTCTTCAGAAGAAAGGCAGTACATTTTACCTAGAAGACTTAAAACACACCGTGAGAGTAAACGATTGAAAGCACCACGGGCAGCTTTAAAATGTAGACTTTGGAAAGCTAACTAACCTCACGGTAAAGTCTGCTGCTCCAGAATAAATGTTCCCATCCTTTAAGGACACCGGACAAGAACGCGCCCACTTGCTTCGGTGCCATCTGTACCTTGGCGCAATGAGTTTATAAGACGACACTGTACGGAATAGTTCTTCCTGTGAACCACAAACACCATTCTTAGGAACATGAACCTAAACTTTGCAGAAATAATTGGAACCAAATATTTGACCTTTATTTGGTAACACTTTACTATTTAAGGAACAGTTTAGAATGTACATTTTGGCTTTGGGTGTGTGTGGTGATTTGAATATGCTTGACCCAGGGAGTGGTACTGTTAGGTGTGGCCTTATTGGAGTAGGTATGGCTTTGTTGGAGGAAGTGTGTCACTATGGGGGTGGGCAATGAAACCCTCCTCCTAACCACATGGGAGCCAGTCTTCTGGCTTCCTTTGGATTGAAATGTGGAATTCTCAGCTCTTTCTCCAGCACCATGCCTGCCTGGACGATGACATGCTTCATGCTATGATGACAATGGACTGAACCGCAGGACCTGTAAGCCAGCCCCAATTAAATGTCCCTTATAAGAGTTGCTTTGGTCACGGTGTCTGTTCATAGCAATGGAAACCCTAAGACAGAAGTTGGTATCAGGAGTCGGGTATTGCTCCGATAACCCTGACCATGCTTTTGTTTGGAAGAATGTGGATTTGGTGACTTTGGAAGCAGTGGAATGATTTAAGTGGGACTTAATGTACCATTATAGTAGGAATATGGAAAACAATGGTGCTGAGAGTGATTTGAACTATGTAGACCTGGCCCAGGTTGTTTCAGTGGAGAAGGATTTTAGTATGTGGCCTAGAGATTGTTTCGTGATATTTTGGTGAACAACATGGCTGCTTTTTGCCATTGTTCAAGGAGTCTGCCTAAGGCTAAGGTGATGAGATTTTGATTAGTTGCCTTGACAAAGGAAGTCTCAAAACAGCCTGGTGTAAATTTTGTTGTGTGGTTACAAAAGTTCACTCTTGGGAAGAACATTTTAATGAAATGGAGCAAGCTGAGAAAGGAAAAATATAAAATGTATGGTTCAAGTAATGAAGGGGTACCAGGAAGTGAAATGGAGCTGAATCCTATGTTCTAGGAGATAAACAGATTCATGGAGTGGTGACTTTAAAGCAAGTTCAGGCATGGTGGCATACACCTTTAATCCCAGGAGACAGAGGCAAGCATATCTCTGAGTTTGAGGCCAGTCTGGTACAGAGCAAGTTCCAAGTAGAGAAAAGCTTAAGTCCAGGCATGATGGTGCATGTCTTTAATCCTAACATTGAGGAAACAGAGCCATGCAGATCAAGGTCAATCTACTGAGTAAGTTCCAGGGCAGTCAAGCTTTGGCAGTGAAGGAGTTGGAAAACAGAAAGCTGGTGAAATGTTATAGAACAAGGGGCCATGTTCCAGCCCCAGAAATCAGCAGAACTCAGCCCTTTAGCCATGAGGCTCTGGCTTTAGAGTCAAGAATAGAAGGGACTACTGGGACAATTGATGCTGGTTAGCTGGGGTTAAGAAATAAGTGGTGATTAAGAAGAGACCAGCATCAGTGAGGTGAAATCTGGGAAGTATTTTCTGAGAGCACAGAGAAGCTGTGTTCCAGAGATAGCCAAGGTTGTACCTCGAGTTTCAACTGGACTTGCTATTGTGTAAGAGTCACTCAGGTGGTACTAGTTTTGAAGGTATGAAGGGGTCATGGAGAGTAGCTGAGGCTGGGCACTGAGAGAGTCTATGGAAAGCCATTGGTGAAGGTACAGCCTCAGTTACAGTTGACAAACCAGGACTGAAGAGGTCATGCAAAGAAGTTGAGGCTTGGCACCATGAAGAGAGGTTATTGGTGAAGCCTAGTTATAGCAGAAGTCCCCGGTGTATTGGAGATGCCAGTACCATGGGATGATCACCAGGAACAGCAGAGACAGTGGAGTGGAGTCAACCAGAGCCTAGAGTGCTACCGTAGGCAGAGCTGGAGAAGTGATGCCAGTCCTTTGGAGAAGCCCAGATCATGTGTGGATCCTAGACATTGTAGCAAGAAGCTGTGAAGTTGAAGTTGTCTTGGAGACCCCAAGATGTTAAGAGATGTCAGAGCCATAGGATACCTGCTGAGGAAAGCTGCTGACAGGGAGTGGTACCAGCCCAGGAGAAAGAAGTGTGGTGCAGTCAACAAAGATGGAAAAGGAATTGGAGATCTGAAGACTCCTTCGATATCAGCCATGGAGATGTAGAATTTGGAGTTTGGCCAGCTGGTTTCCTCTCTTGATTTGGGGATTACAGTTAAGTGATTGGATGGTTCTCAGAAGAGACAGTGAACTTTGGCCTTTTAACATTGTTGAGACTGCTATAGACTATGGGGACATTGGAAGTTGGACTAAATGTACTTTTTAAAATTATGCTATATTTAGGTATGACCCCTGAAGACTTATGTTTGGACAAGCCTATGGCGGCCAGGGAGTAGAATGTAGTGGCTTAAACATGCTTAGCCCAGGGAGTGGCACTATTTGGAGGTGTGGCCTTGTTGGGGTAGGTGTGGCCTTGTTGGAGTAGGTGTGGCATTGTTGGAGTAGGTGTGGCATTGTTGGAGAAGGTGTGGCCTTGGAGTTGGTGTGTCACTGTGGACATGGGCAATGAGACCTTCCTCCTAACCACATGGGAGCCAGAATGCTCCTTGGCTTTGTTGTTGTTGTTGTTTTGGTTTTTCGAGACAGGGTTTCTCTGTATAGCCTTGGCTGTCCTGGAACTCAGAAATCCACCTGCCTCTGTCTCCCAAGTGCTGGGATTAAAGGTATGCGCCACCACTGCCTGGCACTCCTTGGCTTCTTTTGTAAGAAGATGTACAACTCTCAGCTTCTTCTGTGCCATACCTGCCTGGATGCTGCCATGCTCCCACCTTGATGATAATGGACTGAACCTCTGAACCTGTAAGCAGCCCCAATTAAATGTTGTCCTTTATAAGAGCTGCCTTGGTCATGGTGTCTGTTCACAGCAGTAAAACCCTAAGACAGGGGCCACTTCTTGCTTTATACTCATTAAAGATTTAATAAGTTTAGTTTCATTTCTTTAAAATGTCTCCTTCTCCCTCTCCCTCTCCTCCCTCTCTCTCTCTTTTTCTCTTTCTCTCTCTGTGTGCACTCACACATGTGCACACTCACGCATGAGTGTATGTGTGCTTGTGCATGTGTGCATGCCTGTGGAGCGCAGAGAATGACTTGGTAACCTCAGTCCTCTCCTTTTACCATGTGGGTTTCATATCTTAAACTCAGACTGTCAGGTTTGGTGACAGGTACCTTGTCCACTTTAGCAATCTCTCTTGTCCAGTTTTCATTTCTTTAAGAAAATCTTATTAAATGTTACAGATAGTTTTCTCTCGTGTGGTAATAAATATAACAGGGTTTTTTCCTATCATTTACTTCAAAAATCAGAACTTGAAAATGTTTGACTGACAAGGTTTTAAAATATACCAGACTCTTAGTCAATACACTTGAGTCTTATCTGTTTGTTTGTTTGATGGGTCTTACAAACTTTTATGACTGTTTGCCCATAGAATCTGTTTGCATTCTTGTTCTCAATTCTCCTGAAGAAATACCCCAAAGTGAATGACTGGATTCTATGATAATTCACAGTTTAACCTGTTGGGCCTTGGACGAGGTAACTCCATTTAACCTGTTACTTTCAGTCACGTAGGACAGGTAGAGGGCATGATTAACAAGTCTCTACCTCCAGAGATTTAAATATTAATGAATTATCAAAAGGCCAGGGGCGTAGCTAATTAAGTTATTCCCTCCCCTTTCTCCCTTCCCTATAAGACTGGTCTCCCCTGGCTTTTGGCGGGGGAAGCGCACAACACCTGCATCCATTCACCATGCCATGAACAATAAAAGCTTTGGAAAACCGGACTCCACGTGTCCATGGTCTCTCCTCCTGATTCCCAGCTTTTGGAACCCTGGAACCGTGCCGATGCAGCCGGCAAGCCCACCGACAGCTGCGTGAATGTGGGATCCTCCGCTGGCGGCGTGGGAAGCCCTGGTGCCGGACCGCCCTGAGACTCTGTTGCCGGACTCCCTCCCTTCCCCCCGCCTGCGAGATTTCTGCCCCACATAACCTTTGAGGACCTGCTTAGTTATTTTAAAAGTACACGCACCAGTTTTTACCTGTAATAACTATGGTAGTATTCAGTGTCTGCTCAGGCCACAGCAGTACACACAGCAGTATAGTGACCTTCCCCTTTCACAGGCACCTGCTGGCACGCTACTAACATGTCGCTGAGTCCCTCACAGAGCTCCAGGTGCCGGGGTGCTGGCACCCTCCTCTCACCTGGGGAACCTGGGTTCTATCAAAGTGGCATCGGTCACACACTGCTCCCTACCTCCTTTCTCTGCCCCCTGCCTAGGAATCAGGAGCCTTGTTGTAGGGATGTGCTGTGAAGCCTCCCCCATTCTCAAATGGTTTAAGAAGAGACCCCCATTTTTGCTAGTGGGCCTTGACTTACTCTGTTCAGATGCCCCCCCACCCTGCCACCATGCTGTCTGTCTCTGGCAATGGAGCCTGAACTTGTTCCCGAGTTCCTATCTGTCTGTCTGTCTATGGCACTGATAACTCTTGTGATAAACCCCTTACTCCAGTATATTTCTTGAACTCTCATCTGAGACCATTCAATATCTCAAGCAAAAGTGTGAGCAGTTCCAATCTCTCCCATGCTCACTAGCACTGAACTTCCTGGGTTTTGTATGATATACACCTCTGAGGGTGAGGCAGGATGACACGGTAGTTCGGATTACCATTTCCCCATGAGCAGTCACGCTGAATGTGTTTATATGTTCTTTTAAAAGTATTCTTTTTTTTTATTATTTTAAGTTATGTGTAGGCGTGTGAGAGAGCTTATGGGTACATATAGGTGACTGAAGATGCTGGAGGGATCTCTAGGACTGGAGTTACTGATGATTGTGAGCTGTCCCGTGGGTGTGAGGAATTGAACCCAGGTCCTCTAGAAGAGCAGTGAGTGCTCTTATCAACGGAGCCATTTCTCCAGCCCCTCTTCATGTTCTCATTGACTAGTTAGTTGTATGCTTGCTCTGGAGAAACGTCTACTCCAACCCCTGACCCCCGATCTGTTTCTTCACTGTTGTATATCGGGGCATTCTTCATGTATTCAGGCACCAAGCCCTTGTTGTGTGCATGATTTGTAGCTGTCACCCTTTACCATGTGGGTAACTTTCTTACTCGGCTGACAGTGTCTTTGCTGGGCAAAAGTTCTAGGTAGTTTTGTTATACGGTTTTTGATGCATCCTGCTTTGTTTGCTTTAGGGAGTACTGGATCCTACCCCAGAAATTCTGTTTAAAGGAGTCTGGGCATTAGTATGTTTCAAAGTTTTAGATATACCACTTTGGTGATTCTCTAAACATCATCTGCCTTTCACGGAAAAGCATCTATCTAGAGTCTTTCAAAGCACGCTGAATCTTGCATATCAACTTGAGCCAAGTAGTTTCATACAATATATTTATCTAACAATAAAGCAAGTGTTCTCAGATTATATTTGAGGACTTATTTTTATTTTATGTGTGTGTTTCCCTGGATGTCTATATGTGCACCTGATGTGGGAAAACTGCTAATTACAGTTAAGGCCAAAGTCTGCCATTGTCCAGATGGCCTTCTGGGGCTCAGTGTGATATGGAGGTCCCCCTTCATTGGCAGGGCTTCCCCTTCTCTGACATTGTTTGGAGTTCAACACCTCCTCCTACACACACACACACACACACACACACACACACACACACACACACACCCCTCTACCTAAAGAATGTCACATAGCCTTAGATTGCAGGTTCAACTTCCTTCCTCCTGATAAGAACCTGTTCAGCTGGTGCCTGAGACTCCCAAAATGCTTCTCCATGCTAAGGAGGCATTACAGTCCCTAAGTCTTCAGCCAGTGACTTTTGTCTATCCCGGTGTTCCTGTCCCTAGTCCCCCAAATTATATAAGCCTCCAAGTAAAGTTGATCAGCCTCCCTGTGGCTGGCTGTTCCCGATGTGTCCTCACAAGGCTTTCTGACACCTGGTCCCTCTCTGCTTCTTTTTCCCTCAGGGACTGATATTGGCCTATGATCCCCAGGGGCAGTAAAGGTGAGGGTCACACCTGCTGCCTGAGCCAGTCAGAAAAGGTGATCAGATTGCCTGGAACTGGAGTTACAAATGGTTGCAAACCACCATGTGGGCACTGGGAACCGTATCTGGTATTCTTCAGGAGCAGGATGCACGTGTAACAACTCAACTATCTCTCCAGCCTCACAAGGCTCTCAGCATTCATTGGTTATAGAACTTCATTTTGGACCATGGAGATACGACACTCTGATGAACACATTCACAACTCCTGGCATCAAAGCAAAGCACCAACAAACGCTCTCATAAGTGTTTCTCCAGACTCTGAGCTCACCTCCCTTCTTCTGCTGGACCAGATTCCACCGGCACTGACCTGGGTTATGTGGTGCCGCATATCAAAATGGTTTCTGCAACTATTAGCCTATTTGAATTTTGGTATCTACTTACACTTTATTAACTTTTTCTACGCATATAGGCTAAGCTAGCCTTCCCAGAATGCATTAAACCTTCAAGCTAACAATGCTTGTGTCTGTTATTTGCACATCTCTGTTTGGTTGCAGTTAGTGTCACTAATCATATTGTAATCAGAATGTAGCTTCTTCCTAGCAGATGTCTTTTTTATTTTTTATCATATATATACATATATGATAAATATATATTATATATATTATGTATGTTATATGTATTAGTGCTCATATCTGCATCTATACTTGCACATCAAAAGAAAACATCAGATTACATTATAGATGGTTGTGAATCACCATGCAGTTGCTAGGAATTGAACTCAGCACCTCTGAGAGCGGCCAGTGCTCTTAAACACTAAGCCATCTCTCCACTCCCAAAAGGGATATCTTTATGGAGAGCTGTCCCTTAGACCTTAGGAGATATGTGCTAGGGACACAACATGGAACAGGCATGCTTTCAAGCAGGTCAGTTGAACTTACAGTATCTATTATGTCAGTCATTTCCTCTTCTGTACCCTGAAGCTTGGTTATGATGGCTGCTCGTCTCATGTTCAAATACTTCAGCCGCTCTATGACCGTCTGAATGTAAAAAACAAACATTTGAATTCATTGGCACTTGGGCATGGCAAATGTTATGAAAAAGTCATGGGCTCATGCTTCTTCTGAGACTCTGCGTGGAATCTGCTCTCAGTCTTTCCTGGCTTCTATGCATTGCTGGAGATCTTTGGTGTTTCACATGTATATATATATATATATATATATATATATACATATATACATATATATACAATATATACACACATATATACATGTATATATAAATATATATTATAGATAATGTATAAATATATAAAACACACAACATACATTTATAAATTTGAATATTATAAATATTTATAAAATTTATAAATATATGATATGTATAATATATAAATATATACAAATATAGTATGCTTACAATATATTTTATATATTATATATAATTATATATTATCTATTGTATAATATAATATATATTACATGAACATGTATTATTTAAATATACTATTTATCTTATTATATATTATATAATATGTGTTTATAGAGAAATATATAATCTACAGAAATATATTTAATTATATAAATATATAATCTATAGAAATATATATTTAATTATATAAATATATAATCTATAATATAATTCTATATATAAATAATGTTGATCTTTTGAGGCCAAGTTTCATAAATCTCAGGCTATCCTTGAACTTGTTATGAAGTTGAGGATGATTTTGAGTTGAGACTGCCTGTCTCTCCTTCCTGAGTTTTGGGATTGCAGGCACATGCCACCTGACACAGTGTATGTGGTGCAGGGGATGGAACCTGTGGTTTCATGCATGCTAGGCATGCTCTAACTGGGCCTCTTGGTGGCTTGTATATGCATGGCTGTGCTCTCTCCCTCTGATGTCCCCCTGTGGTGCATGGCTGTGCTCTTTCCTTCTTATGTCACACTGCTGCCTCCTGCCTCTCTCGCTGAGGCCGTACTCCCTAACTGGAATGAACCCTCAAAGACCTCAAGTTCAAATAAGGCCACATCCACAGTCTAAAGTTAGGTCCTTGAAATATTTTTAGAGGATAGATTCTAACCTGTGTCAGTCTGGCCTCTGGCCCTGAACCTCTTTAGGTAGAGGGAAAAGAGCCCAGTGTTGGCAGAGGCAGGTGTTGGAGTTGATGCTGTTACAGCCCATAAAATGGCAAGACTCCAAACCCAGAGGTGGTGAGAATGGGCCTCTTGCAGACAATCTGGATGGAGAACAACCCTGCTGGGGCCTTGATCTGAATTTCCAGAACTGTGAGGGAATAATTCCTGTCCTTTCCAGTCACCTCATTTGTGGGCCTCTTCCATGGCAACTCTAGGAAACTAATGTAGGTAAGAAGTGGGACAATATGGGGGAAAAAAAACAAGCTAATACCAGAAATGGTTGATAAGAGACAGTCAGACAGCCAAAAGCAGTGGAGCCTGTGGTAGCCTGGGTTAGCAGCACTCACACTTCAACCTTGTCTGGGTTCCTTGTCAACAGCTTAGTTCATTTTGGTTGGCACGCGCTACCTTAGACCCTTAATGCTCAGCTTCTCCATGTTACTTGCTTTGAGAAATGGAATGTTCTAGAGTGCTAGTACTGGGGCCAGAACACTGGGCAAGTCTCAGCAAGCACACCTTGAAGAAGTCGGCTGAGTATGCTGATGGAGTAGACGTGGGTATGAGGACCACAGAGAAGGGCCGAGTTCGTGGGATAGAGCTAACACTTACAGGAAGAATCGTATGAGTGGTAGTGGTGACTGTGGAGTGGTGCCCTGCCAAGCAGTAGCTGTCCAGTTGGACATGCAGCCACTGAATGGTTCAGAGGGAGCTAAGTGTAGTGTACTGGTATATGATTTGGGGGAAAGATCTGGGACAGTACAAAGATTTGAAGTCATACAGTTTTGAGAAGGTATTCAAAGCTCTTGGCCCAAGGGGGAAGGAAAGAGGGGTGGGGCATAGAAGAGCTCATGGAGCCAACTACCCTACCCTCCAGCCTTAGTCCGTAGATCTTTGCAATGTCCAGGTAGAAGCAATGGAGCCATTGTGCAGGGGCTCTTAGAGGCTCAGGGGAAAGGAGGTCAGGAGAGAGGAATGAACAGCCATGGCAGATGTTGCTATTAGATTCAGTTAGATGAAGACTGAACATGGCCACTGGCTTTGGCAAAGAGGAGAGAACGCTCTGTAGTCTTGTAGGCATGTGTTCCACGTGAGGGCTTGTCTCTGGTCTGGCCCCACCACTGGCATCCTGATCATGGTGCCACCCATGAGCTAAGCCACTGTCTTCTCTCTTCTTCCCCTCCGTCCCTACGTTGCTGACCGAGTCCCACCAGGTACACTTTCTGAAGCATTCCTCACACTTCCCTCTTCTGCATAATCCTGCTCATTACCAGTGTAGGGCAGGCCACCATCATCTGCTGGATTGACCATGAGAAGCCACAGGTAGCTAACCTACTTCCAGTTTGTGTCTCCTTTACTTTTTCCTCATATGGCAGTCTGAGTAGATTTCCTTTCCTTCCTGGCTTCAAACCTTTCACTGGCTGCCCGTCCCTCACGATGAGATCTGAACTCTTTAATTGACAGCGTCTCTGCTGGGTTCTTTAGAACTCTGGGGCTAACCCCACACTTCCTACTTCATCCTGATCCCAATTCCTGCAGCTCGCTCTGCTCTCTCTCTCTCTCTCTCTCTCTCTCTCTCTCTCTCTCTCTCTCTCTCTCTCTTTCTCCTTGGGTATTTGTATGGACTCTTCCCTCAGCAGAGAATGTGCCTCACCCACTCCTGACTCAAGCCTTTAGGGTCTGATCCTTACTCATCTGTAAGTGGAATTCACCCAGATGACCGTCAGGTGCTGTCCTATCACATGCTCCTGAAATACCATATACTTCTCGGACTGTAATGCAAACTGTCACTTGTGTATGTATTTTCATCTATAGACTGGATGCTGGGTAAGGGGAGGGACAAATGGATTCATGAGCTTCCATTCGTATGCATTCCCAGAGCCCATCAATATGCCAGATGTGTATGGGATTTAAAAAAAAAAATAGTCACTGTGTTTTGTGTTATTAATTAATTTGTGGCACTAGGTAGTAGACCTGGTATCTCATTCACAACAAAAAGCTTTGGCCATCGTCCTGGTTGTAAGTTTCACACTTTTAATGACTGTGGATGTCAGCACCCTGTTGTGTGCTTCCTGTCAGCCATTTGCTTTTCTTTTTCTTGGATATACTGTAGCCATAGAGAAATTTTAAATGCAAATGTTGTTTTGCCTTAAACATGAGCAGATAAACAAATGCAACACGGAAGTTTAAAGTGTTGAAATAAAACTTTATGGTAATACACTAGAAATAGAACTCCTTATAAAACAAGCCCAACCGGGAAATGTCTCAGAATTTCTCAACCTCGAGAAATGTCTGAGCCGCACACTCCACTCACCATGAAGAGCTCCTCTGGTGACTTATTCCCATCTAGCTCGATGAGATACTGGGGGTTATGCTCAGCCATTACCTCCTGGAGAAAATCAAAAGGCAAGTTGAATACAAGGGGAGAATCTTAATGTACTGTGAGGAAGTCTTAAGAGCTAATTTGTGCATCTTATGCAGGTTACAATGTGGGCATTTGCAGCATCCAACAGATCTTCCCAAAGGCAGAGCTAGCCTGCCTACCAGGGCCATATGTTTGAGGTGCTGGGGTTTGCTCAGTTGTGGGCTTGGTCGCTGAGCTACTCCACGCCCCACGCCACGCCCCCACGCCACGCCCGCCACGCCCGCACCTGCTACTGTCCATAATTTTTTTCCTCATGTTTCCTCTACTCTAAAGCTTAAAAGTCCTTCTCCATACAGAAGGCTTGGGGGACATTTTGCAGCACACGACTTTGCTAATTTGTTTTGAAAACACAGAAAAGGCTGATTGAAATTTAAATCATGTACTTTTTTCATAACAGCATCATGTAATCAGCACGCTGCCCCTTTTATTACTTTAGGGCGCACCACTTTATAGAAAATTTACGGAACAGAAGAATACAAAGAAAATCGTCTTCAGTCCGTTCACTGAAAGGAGACTATTACTACTGATTCCACCCGTTTTCTATGCCGTGAAGAAATAAAGCTGCTGCATTTTTGATATCATGATGTATATGAAACTCTGGCACCTACTTTTCCACAAACGTTACATTCAATATTTTCCTTCTCTTTACAAGATTATATGAACGTCCCATCCTCACAGTTGTATGGGATCACGGGCTGTGGTTACAATACTTGTTTGACAATCCTTTGCTATTAAGCAGATTATAATATCTTAATTGCTTTAAAGACTTTTTGCTTATCTTTAAAATTAAAAACCCATTTTCTTCAATAATTTCCAGTGTAACTGGACTGACGGCAGCCATTGGGGGAATGCAGGCAAACACACCTTTCACCCTTCCTTCCTTATTCCCCATGCTCACCGTTGACAGAAAGATTGCACACATACAGGTGTTCACCACCACCTACTAAGCATCTCTCACTATATCCGTAGGTGCTGATAACAGGCCGAAAATAAACAAGCTACTTCCAAAAGCAGGCTTTAATGTTCGCAGGTATTAGGCACGGGTTCTTCCAGAAGGCTGGACAGTTCAGAAGTCTCACAAGCAGTGTGGAGGCTGTGCGTCCTTTCCTGCTGTCACTGGGCATTTTAGCTTTGATGGTCTGAGAAGCTGAGTTGAGAAACAGCATCTGTGCTAACTTTTCATCTTGCTGGTGGGGCTCACATTCATATTCCCATCTCTGTAAACAACCTAGTGACTTCTGGAAATCATGTTTACCTTATCTTGTGCAGCATGGAGGTGCTTTGAGGGAGTAAATAGCATGGTTGTGTGAGAGAGAGAGAGTCTTGGCGGGTGGAGTGGAAGGAGAGCCCAGTGGTTAGAGCGCTACTGCTTTTGCAGAGGATCCAATTTTAATTCCTAGCACCTACACGGTGGCTCACAACTGCTGTAGTTCCAGTCCAGGAATCCTGCACCCTCTTCTGGCCTCCTCAGGCTTCTGAATACATGTGGTGCACGTGAATGTGTAACACACACACACACACACACACACACACACACACACACACACTAAATAAGCACACCTTTAGAAACAAAGAGGTGAAAGCCTTTTGTGAGGATTGTTATCAAACAAAAACCCTTGAAAATGCCAGCACTGCAGCAGAGTCCTTCTCACCTCCAGAGCAGTCAGCAGGAGCTCCTTGTAAAGCTTCACAGTGATCTCAATGTTCTCCAGGTAGTCCTCAGGCCTCTGGACGAGGTGCTGAAAAATTTCAGCCACCACCTGCATTTCAGCCATAAATGCCTAAATGGGGAAACACAGAAGGGAGAGTCAGAATTTAACTCTTTAGGAAACCAGTTACTTCATGAGGGGTGTCCCAGAACACCATCTTGTGGTGAGAAACAAGACCAGGAGACAGAATGGAGACTGAGGCCCATTACAGATTGAGCCTCTTTGGGAGTCTTCATCAGAAACTGAATTTTACACCTGGGATGCAGAGGCAGGCGGATTTCTGAGTTTGAGGCCAGCCTGGTCTACAGAGGGAGTTCCAGGACAGCGGGGGCTACACAGAGAAACCCTGTCTAAAAAAAAAAAAAAAAAAAAAAAAAAAACCCACAACGAACTTCTTTAAATCGACTTGAGAACTTGCTATTTTGTTGCTGTTGTTCTCAATAGGCATTCCTTTTGGAGCCGGAGTCTCTGAATACTCGAGCTTGTGGACCGTGCCCTCATGCAGGTTGGGAACCCTGCGTGCTCTTAGATACCTTCAGAATGATTCACAACAGAAGCAAACTACAGCTATGAAGCAGCAAGTGAGATAATTGTATGGTTGAAGTCACCACAACATGAGGAACTGTATTAGAGGGTCACAGCATTAGGAGAGTTTGAGAACCCCTGTTCTAGAAGTTTCAAAGTTCCGGGTCTTACATTAAGGTCTCTGATTCATTCTGAGTTGATGTCTGTGTGGTGTGAAGGGTGAGGGTCTACTTTCATCTTATACCTGTGCACATCTCATCTCCCCGGCACTAGTCACTGAACGTAAAGCCAACATGTTGGCTGCAGCCTTACAGAGATCCAGATGGGTGTGGCCCTGTGAGTTGCCATCTTGGTTCTCTGCTTTATGCCATTGGTCTGCATGTGTGATTTGTGATACTGCCCTTGTGATGGCTCTATAGATTCACTTGAAACCAGGTTCCTGGGACCTCAGGCTCAGGACTGCATTGTCTTCCATGGGTCTTGGGATTTCTTTTTCCTGTTTATTTATGTTAGAATTCTGGCCATTAGAACTTTGGTGAGGATGGGGTGAACCTGCACAGTCCTCTGGTAACAGACATTTCATGCACTGATAATGGGAGACTACAGGACCCAGCTCTCGCCAATAGACAGGTAAGATTTAGACAACATCTAAACAAAATCTAATCTAGACAAACGCTAAAACAGAGACATGCTAGCACTAATAGACATTTACAGAAAGTTTCACCCAAACACAAAAGAATATATATTCTTCTCTGCACTTCATGGGAATTTTTCGAAAACTGACCACATACTCAGACACAAAGCAAGTCTTACCAGATATAAGAAAATTAAAATAACTCCCTGCATCTTATCCGATCACCACAGATTAAAGCTGATATCAATAACAACAGAAACAACAGAAAGCTTATTATAAATTCATGGAAACTGAGCAACTCTCTACTGAGTGAAAAATGGGTCAAGACAAATAAAAAAATGAAAAACTTTAGAAAAGTGTATGAAAATGAATATATATCATATCTAAACTTTGGGACACATGAAAGCAGTTCTAGGAGACACTAAATACCTATATTAAAACACAAATAAAAACAAAACTGGAGAGTTCTCATACTAGCAACTTAACAGCACACCTGAAAGTTGTAGAACAAGGTGAAAAATAATCAAACTGCAGGCTGAAATCAATAAAATAGAAACAAAGAGAACAATATGAATGATCAATGAAACAAAAAGATGGTTCTTTTGAGAATATCAACAATACAGATAAACCCTTATCCAAACTAACTAAAAGTTGAAAAGAGAATACATAAACTAATAATATCAGAAATGAAAAATGGGGGAGATAACAACAGACATTGAAGAAACCCAGAGAACCATGAGAGATACTTTAAAACCCTATACTCCACCAAATTGGAAAATCTAAAAGAAATGGATAATTTCCTTTATAGATACCACTTAATAAAGTTAAATCAAGCTCAGGTAGACAATTTAGACAGATCTAGAATCTCTAGTGAAATAGGAGCAGTCATTAAAAGTCTTCCAACCAAAAAAGGTCAGGGCCAGATGGTTTTAGCACAGAATTCCACCAGACTTTCAAAGAAGAGTTAATACCAATACTCTTCAAATTATTTCACAAAACAGAAACACAAGAAACATTGCCCAATTTGTTTTATAAGGCCACGTTTACCCTGATACAGAAACCACACAAAGATTCAACAAGTTGAATTGAAAGAGGATTACAGACCGATTTCCCTTGTGAACATAGATGCAAAAATACACAATAAAATATTTGCAAACTGAATCCAAGAACACATCAAAAACATCATTCACCATGATCAAGTGAAGGGACTAAGCTCAGAGGCGGGCCGACTCCACAACAGGCTGCCAACTGGCAGTTTGGGAGGCTAGACTTAAGGTCCTGTTTCCCAAAAATGAGAACCTGGATCCAGGAACCTGTGGTCAGCCAACCACAGCCTCAGGCAGCCAATCAGAGGACACCTTGTCATCTGGCCTGAGAATAGGTAGCTAGAAGGAGTAAGCAACCCCCTAGGAAGTCTCCAGAGCCTAACCAATTGTAGAATTAGTCAGACCCCTAGAAATAGAGCTGACCAATCCAGGTAAAAGGGCACATACCCCTCCCTGGAATTCCTCTAACTGACAATAAAAGCTGGGTCCACCAGAGGTCTCCATTTCCTAATGTGGTTACCCCTACATATAGGAAATTCAACTGAATAAACACTTTGCCTTTGCATACTATTTGAGTCTGGGGTATCATTCTTCAGAGATTATTGGACCCTAACACAAGTAGGTAGGCTTCATCCTGTAGATATATGGATAGCCCAATATAAAACAATCAATAAATGTAACACACTCTATAAACAAATGGAAAGAAAAAAGAATCACATGATCATCCCATTAGATGCAGAAAAGGCCTTTGACAAAACCCAGCACCCCTTCATGATAAAGTTTACAGCAAATTCACAGCCAGATTTAATTTAAATGGAGAGAAATTCAAAGGAATTCCACTAAAATCACAAACAAGACTAGGTTATCCACTCTCTCCATATCTATTCAATACAGTCCTTGAAGTCTTAACTAGAGCAGGGGAGCTGAAGAAGACCAAGGCAATACAAACGGGAAAGGAAAAGGCAGAGTAACTTTATTTGAAGATGATATTATAGTATACTTAAGTGACCCTAAAAGTTCCACCAGGGATCTCCTACAGCCAATAAACACTTTCAGGAAAGTAGCTGCATACAAAATTAACTCGAAATACCAGCAGCTTTCCTAAATACAAATGACAGACTGAAAACGAAATCAGGAAAACAACACTTTTCACAATAGCCTTAAATAATATAGAATCTTTTAAGGTAACCTTAACCAAGGAAATTAAAAACTTGCATGATAAAAGTTCCAAGTCTTTCAAGAGAGAAATTATAGAAGACATCAGAAGATAGATCTCCCATGCTGATGGATTGGCAAGATTAACACAGTAAAAACGATCATCCTATCAAAAGCAATCTACAGGTTGAATACAGTCTACATCAACATTTCAACGTAGTTCTTCACAGATCTTAAAAGGACAATTGTCAACTTCATATGGAAACATACAAGCACACACACACACACACACACACACACACACACACACTGAAATGAAAAACAGGATAGTTAAAACAATCCTGAACAATAAAAGAACTAAAGGAGGTCTCACCATTCTTGATCTCAAGTTATACTACAAAGCTATACTAATAAAAACAGAATGGTACTGGCATAAAAACAGAGACATTCATCAATGGAATTGAAGACTGAGACATAAATCCATATACCTATGGACACTTGAGTTTTTGTAAAGAAGTCAGAAATACATATTGGAAAAAAAGACAGCATCTTCCACAAATGGCGCTGGTCAACCTGGATGTCAGCATGTAGAAGAATGCAAATAGATTCATACTTAGCACCCTGAACGAACCTCAAACCCAAGTGGATCAAAGACCTCAGCATAAAACCAGATACACTAGACCCAATAGAAAGAGAGTGATGAATGAACTTGAATGCATTGTCACGGGAGGTGACTTTCTGAAGTGAACACTGACAGACCAGGCACTAAGATCAACAATTAAAAAATTAGACCTGAAGAAACTGAAAGGTTTCCATCAGGCAAAGGACACTGTTGGTTGGACAAAGTGGCAGTCTACAGAATGGGAAAAGATTTTTACCACCTCCACATCTGATAGAGGACTAATATCCAAAATATACAAAGAACTCAAGGAATTTGATATCGAGTACCAAATAATCCCATTTAAAACATGGGGTACGGATCTAAACAGAGAATTCTCAGTAGAGGAATCTCACGTGGCTGAGAAACGTGCAATGTTCTGAGCCATCAAGGAAATTCAATCAAACTTAATTTGAGACTCCATTTCACCGCTGTCAGAATGACTAAGATAAAAGCCACAACAAACAACAGCTCATTCTGGCGATGCAGAGGTACAAGGTGAACACTCCTCCATTGCTGGTGGGAATGCCTCAAGACCCAGCTATACCACTCTCGGGCATATCCCCAAAGGACACAGCATCCCACCACAGAGACACTTGCTCGGCTATGTTCATTGCTGCTCTGTTCATAATAGCCAGAAATCAGAAATAGCCTAGATGTCCCTCAACAGTATAATAGATAAAGAAAATGTGGTGTGTTTTAAGAGCAATACTCAGCTCTTAAAAAAAAAAATAACATCATGAAATTTGCAGGCAAAGGGATGGAACAAGAAAAAAATAATTTTAGTGAGGTAACTAAGACCCAGGAAGATAAATATGGTATGTATTTGCTTATATGTGTATATTAGCCATTAAATAAATGACAACCAAGCTGTCATCTGTGGATCCAGAGAGGTTAGGCATAGAGGAAGAGAGCAGGAAGGACCCATGAGTATTCCTGGGAGAGGAGAATAGATTTTTGGGGTGGAATGGAATGGGGTTGGGGGGAGCAACAGAAAGAGAAGATGGGAAGGGGGGAGATGGGGTTGGGGGAGGGAGTGAGGGGAGGGACAACTAGAACTGGATAGCATCTGAGGGGTGGTATGGAAACAGTGAAGTGGAAACTTCATGAAGGTGATTCTAATGAAGTCTCCAAAGAATGAGAGAGACAGAACCCCTACTTCCCAGCTCTTGTCACCAAGCAAAGCTTCCCATACCAGGGCTGAGTTTCATCCATTTGAGTTGTTAGCCAAAGGGTCTTATAGAAATCCTCAAGCAATCCAGGCTGTTGCCAAGACAATAGGTTGTTCTCCACAAACTGACAGTAGAGCCTCATTGCTGAAGACAACACCCACATAACTCATTGAACATGGAGAGGTCGAGCTGATGCCTACACAGAAACTTCCCCCTTTGTTTTAGTGTCTGATGTGGAAAGGAATTCAGCAGGCTACCAAGAGAGAAATGTAAATGCTTACCCAACCACAAAATCTTTGATCTACCATCTGTCCTAAATATGCTAGGACAATGGTGGCACAGAGCTTGTGGGAGTGACCAGCAGATCTGACCTGACTTAAGGCCCAGGCCATGAGATGGAACCCATATCTGCCTGGGTAGGCTGACATTGCTTGGGTAATCAAGAACCGGAGTCTAGATAGTCCAAAGACCTAGGGTAAAACCAAATACTACTGCTCTTAAAAAAAAAACGACAATAAAAATGAGCCCTGATGATATTCTGCTATCCTCAGAGATGAGAGCCTTATCAGTCTCCATTAGAGAGCCTTCCTCCTGCAGCAGAAGGGAACAAATACAGAGACCCACAGCCAGACGATTACAGTTACAGTTACAATTACTATTCCTATTCCTATTGCTGCAGCACTATCCACAATAGCCGAATTATGGGTTTAGCCTACGTGGTTATCTATCAATAAACAGAAGAAAACTGTGTCTGTGTGTGTATGTGTGTGTGTGTGAGAGAGAGATATACATATGATATACATATGCTATACACATGATATACATATGACACACATATACATTACATATACATCATATACACATACATATATGGTGGAATTTTCTCTGTTCAATTAATTTAAATATTAGTTCAGCAGGAGACTTGTGATTGGACAGGGAAAAGGGAGGCGGAGCTAAGAGTTGCAGAGACAGGGAGCAAGACAGGAGAGGAAAGGAGAAGCAAGATGGAGGACGAACAGGATGATTCAGATTCTGCGTGGCTTTAAATAGCCACAGGTAGTTATGAATATCATATAAGGATAGAATAATTGGGGTAAATTGTGTAATCTAGGTGGGCAGCTTGTCCAATTGTCAATTTGGTTCTGGAATTATTGTGTGGGAGTCTTGTGAATTGAGAATGTATTGATATATAAATTTAACTGATTAATTATAAGCTTCTAGAGTTTTGTTTTACTCGGTTACTGGAATGGGGGACCATTAATCACAGGGGGTTTATGGCTGAGAAGGTACAGGTGGCACTGAGACAAGCGAACCAGAGCTGGGAAGACTGTGATCGATCAGTTACTGGGGTTAGCTTAGAGACAGAGGCGGGCAGAGAGTAGCTGGGTGTAGCGGGGGAACTTGCCATTCCTTTTCCTGCCATAAAGAATGAAATTATGTCATTTGCAAGGAAAACCAGAACTCATCATCATGCTGAGTGAAATAAGCTACACTCGGGAAGGAAAACGTGGCATGTTTTCTTTCATATGTGGAATCTGGATTTAAAAAAAATCAATCAGCTCTGAAATATTAGGGCGACTGTGGAGGGAAAGAGGACCAGTGGGGTGGGGGTGGGGTGGAGTGAGGGCCCGTGGGGGAGTGTGATCAAAGAACATGGTGTGCACACTTGCAAATGTAAAGACAAATCCCATTGTTCTTTGTAATTAATTGCACTAGTTGTAATGAGAATATTTTAAAAATTTGAGTAGTTATGAAAACACAGTTATTTTTAGCTATTTCCTCCAGACCACAGGAAAGTAATGAACCTTAATTCTCTCCGCCATCTGCTTTCCTTGCTGTCACGTAATTAGATTAGAGTTTAAAGGTGTCACATGGTGATGACCACACTGGGCCATTACCTCCTCTTCTTCTTGTTCTTCTTCCTCTTCTTCCTCTTCAGATTTTCCTTCCTTGGGGATGTCCTTCTTTTTTTTCCTGCGACTCTCAATGATTTCTGGGTCCCACTGTTCTCTGGTGTATATGTAGCCTGTAGTACTGTGCTGCCGTTGCCCAGAAATTCTTTGGCATAAATCGTAGTCACTGCACTAAAAAACATTTTAAATCATTTAAGACATTTGATTTCCAGGAAGGCAGGCCCACATTAAGCCATGTTAGAGAGATAGACAGAATGATTGTTCCTTTAATGAGATACTGTGCTTTTCCTCACAGAATTCTCACCCTAAAGTGTAGTCTTTTATGAAATCTCACACAGGAAGCTGTGTCTGTCCATTTTTCTGAATTGCTCAGAAAAGTGTAACTTCTCTTTGTTTATTTTTAAAAATTATTTATTATTATTTGTTATGTGTATGGGTGTTTTGCCTACATATATGTCTGTGCTCCATGTATGTGCCTGGTTGCCCAGAAGAGGGGGGTCATAGTCCCTGTAACTAGAGTTACAGAGGTTGTAAACCACCATACGGGTACTGGGAATTGAACCCAGGTCCTCTAGAACAACAGCTGCTACTCTTACCCACTGAGCCATCTCTCCAGCCCCTCTACCTCTTTTCTAAGCATGATTTCTCTAGCACTCTGGGCTTCACTCCTCCTTGAATAAACTTCGGCTTTGCCTGACTTTGAATTTTTTTGAATACATTTTTATTTCCTGTTTCACCGTATCCACTAGATACATTTATTTTTTCTTTAAATTTGAGCAAATGCAATACTGTGATGGATGCTATTTTGTATCCAAGTCCAGTACATGGCAAATTTCAGTCCGTGATGTACCTGCCAGGGCAACAGTTTTATTTGTCTGAAATTAATACATACGAGATTATCAGACATTTTAAGTGGAAGAAAGAGGGTTAGCAGAGCAGTGAAGGGAATAAAAAATAGAACAAAAACCAGTTTCATCTGCAGAGCTTCAGGGGGATTTTATTATTTTAGCTTAGAGAGGCTAAGAAGGAAGGAAATGAGGGCAAAATCCATGTATCTCCTAAAATACTGATAAATATTTGCCATATTTATTATCAGTTGATGGACAAAATATTTCATGAAGTTCAGAAATGGGGCCTGAAAGCTCATGTTATCTAGCCCTTGAATTCTGCAAATGGAGAGCTTGCCCCATGTGGTAACCAGAGCGATAACCAAAGTGTACTGTAAGAATAAATTATAAAAATAAAATTTTAGGTCTCAACATGAAAGATTCTTAGGTTCAGAGTTTCAATTTACACTCAAGTGTTAGCTGCCCATGGGGTGCATCCCAGGGACTTGAACTAACATTTCAAAAGAACAGAGGACCCAAGATAGAGGCAATAAAATACCTAGGTAAACAGTCACTTAAAAGAATTCTCCTGGGCATACAGATGTAAATTGGGAGTGGGATACAGATGTAAATAGGGACGGAGATTGGGAAGGAAACCAAGCTTGAGAAAAATCAGCCTTTATAGTTATTGATTAAGAGGTAAAACTGCCTTTATGAGCCTTGTGAATATTGGTATATAAATGGCCTCAACTCTGATTCAGCACTCTCTTTTGCCTGCATACAAGAGAGTCCTGGTGCACCAGTATCAATAAACCTCATGTTATTACAATGAGTCCTGCCTGTGGATTCTCTGTGGGAGCGCGTCCCTTGGTTTTGGATACTTAGAGTCCAACAGTATGAGTAGCTACCAACCGGCTCCTCAACATGCTCTCCTGCCCATGCGTTTGCTCAGCTCTCAGGCTGGCTAAGGGAACCTGACACTACGATTGGTACCGTCACCATCTCCAATGGCAATGGCACACGGTGGCCTTCTCATCCATACCTGAGCTCTCTCTGTGCTTTATGAACACTAGTGACACTATGAGACTGTAAACTCTGTTTTTTCTGAATATTCTATGGGATAAAACAAAGAAACACACACACACACACACACACACACACACACGCAATCTAGCTGAGGGAGTGGTGAATCGTTCGATGGGCTAAAGTGCTTGCTGAGCAAACCAGATAACCTGAGATCAATCACTCGAAGCCTTGAACATAGGATACGGAAGTACACAGTGGTGATCCTGGCGCTCCTCCAGGGGAATGGGAAGATCTGAGAACAGGTTCCTACAACCTCTGTCACAGGGTGTGTGCTGACATTCAACACACAGATAAATAAAACACTTTAAAAATCTAAAGAAAACCTAGATGATGTTTTATGATAGTAACGTTCAAGCAGTAGAAACATAACCCATCTGGAGAGCTTGCTACAGATTTCTGTGCTACTTAAAATTTACTAAGATCAGAGTGGCTTAGCCACTTCAAAACAAACAAAACAAAACAAAAGTATTGTCAGTATCCAGGTGTGGGAGGACACACCTGCAATCCCAGCACTGAGGCAGGAGGATTGAGAGTTGGAGGCTATCTTACAAAAACGGTTTTTTTTTTTGTTTTGTTTAGTTTTGTTTTTTTGTTTGTTTGTTTTTTGACATTTGTGATTTTGATGACAACCACACTCAGAGAGACAAAAGAAGCAAGGAACTGTGGATCTCATCTTGTTCAATTTTGAATTTTGTCATCGTATCTCTATGCGGAGATGGGGTCTAGGTTTGTGTCCTTAGTGAGGCAGACTTTTATCTGGGCTTCCTATGTTTTCAACAAAGGGATTTAACTAATACTAGTGTGCATGCTTGCAGTGTACATGTGCGAGTACACACACACACACACACACACACACACACACACACACACACAAAACTAAAGCCTATATTTGTATGAGCAACCATTAAGTTAGTAAGGGTCCCGCATGTGCCTCAGACATGGGTCCTCAAGGTTTTGAAGCGTGAGCATCACCGGGAAGACAAGCAATCTAACAGCTGGGTGCTACTCTCACAGTTTCTGATTCTTGATCATGGGACTTTGTTTATTGCCTTGCTTGTTCTTTAACTATTTGTGTCTATTGTCTTGCTTGTTCTGAGACTATTTGCAGCTATTGTATTGCTAGTCCCTCAACCTAGAACTGACCTTAATACTCACATGTAATTAAAATGGTATAAAAGCAGATTGGGAAAAAATTAAAATAAAAAAAAAATTCTCTTTTGAGCAAGTGTCAGGGCACTGCCACCTTTTGCTCCGAGAACCTGCTCTAGCTGCCTAGTGGCCACAAACATTCTCTTAACAAAACCCTTTTCGATTATATCACAAAAGCCATATACTTTTACCTAAAAAAACCGCACATGTATGCAAATTTTTACATATAATCTAAAGAGACTTGTTGGTGCTTTGAGAGTCATGCATGGGTCCCAAGCTGGAAACTTCTAGGCTACAGAAATTACAGGCTTTTATCCAATTCACCCCCAAATGTGGAGAAGCTCACGGTGCACTGGGTTGTATTATAGGTGGGCTCTCAAAACTTTGGCTGTCCAGTGGAAGCTAAGTGAGACACTCACTGTCCCGTTTTAAAAAGGGACTAAGTTGAGGACTTTGTTCATGGTGGGGAGCCTTCTCCTGTTATGATTTCTATAGAAGACTTCTTTTATTTTATTTTTTTTTTACCGGGAGACTCAGTCTTCCTGAGGAATGGCTCATTGCTTGACCAATAACTAATCACAGTTCCCCTTTTTGCTGCTTGAGGTTATTAAGCATGTGTGGTTAAATTAATTGTCAAATTGGCACAAGCTAGAATTACCTGAGAAAAGTCTCACTTAGGGACTGTCTAGATCAGAGTGGCCTGTGGGCGTGTCTGTGGAGGACAGTCTTGAGTTCTTTAATTGATATGGGAATGGGATGACCCAGCCTGAAAGTCATTTCACCTCTCCCCTTTCCCTCCTCCGCTGGCCCCAGCTTTGGGTCCTGGCCTTAAGAGAGCAGGAAGCTGGCTGAGCAGTAGGCACGCATACATTCGCTTCTCTCTGCTCTTGACTGTAAATGTGATGTCTACAGATTTTCAGTTCCTGCTGCCTTGACTCTCTTGCCATGGTGGACCATGTCCTGCTTTATTTTTTGTTGTTGTGATAAATATCACGAGCAAACATAATTCAGGGAAGAAAAGACCTAGCTTATGTTTCTAGGCAACAGTCTACCATTGAAAGAGGTCAGGGCAGGAGGAGTCTGGAGCACAAACTATGGAGGAAGCCTGCACACTGGCCTGCTTTCTGACTCTACTCAGCCAGCTTGTTTACAGAGACCAGGACCACTGGCTAAGGGATGGTGCTACCCATTGTGGGCTGGGCCCTCCTGCATCCGCTGTTATAATGCCCCACAGACATGCTCACAGGCCAAGCTGAGCAGGGTAAATTCCTCAACGGAGGGCCCTGCTTTCACTTCACTGGTGACTCTGCTTTGTGCAAAGCTGAAAATAAAAGCCAACCAGTGAAGACTGTACCCAAAACTGTAAAATAAACATCTCCCTAGGCTGGCTTTTGCCAGGGTATTTTTTGTCACAGCAGAGATAAAACCAGGAAAATTAGAGCCAAGTTCAAAACTCTAACTTAGTAAATATTTGTCCTTTCGGCCTGTGTCTTCTTTTTTCACCAAGTTCTAATTTCCTGTGTAATCTGCTTTCTACTTCCTTGGACATCATATTTGGTTTTAGCTAACTTACCTTCCTCCTCTGTTAGCAAATATTATTACGTGGGACATTCTTGAGTTTGATCAGGTTTTTTTTTTTTTTTTTAAACAATGTATTTGTTTTTATTTTATGTGCAATGATGTTATGCTTGCAGGTATGTCTGTATGAGGGTGTTGAATCCCCTGGAACTGGAGTTACAGACAATAACTGCCATGTGGCTGCTGGGAATTGAACTTGGGTCCTCTGGAAGAGCAGCCAGTGCTCTTAATCACTAAGCCATCTCTTCAGCCCCAAGACTGTTATTATTTTTTTAATTTGGTCTTAGTGCATAGCCCAGACTTGACCTCAGACTCTTGCCTCTTGCTTAAGCCGCCTGCATGCTAAGATGCTTGGCCATGTGTCACCACACCTGGCCTGCTCAGGATCTTGATTTGTTCCTGTCCCCGCACACTCAGCACAAGGAGTCTTCTCTCACAGATGACCCTGACACGGCCTCACCCTTAGGGCTGAGAACTAAGTATTTTGAGCTGTCATAAGCCCTTTGAGGAGCCAGGCAGTATCTGAACACCAAGCTTGTCACCCATTTTCCTACAAACAAGTAGGCAGAGTATCAAGTTATGGCCACACCCCCACCAGACAGTCGTTGTCACCTTTGTGAGAAGGAAATAGAGGTATCTAAACACCGTCGGTCAAATTCTAGATATATAAAAAGGGGCGTTGAAAGTAAGACCCAGTCCTGACATGATCGATGCCATATGGTGTCCCTTAATGTTTGTACATTTGAGTCATTTGCTTACTCTTTTATTTAATTACTAAAGTCATTAGGAGCCATAAGGTTCCATATGGCAGCGTACAAAGTGGTGCCTGGGTGAGCAGCTGCGGTTTGTGCCTTCGTAGGTGTTTGAAAGGGAAACAGGCGACTATAATAGAGAGGTGAGTGAGTCAGAAGAGAGAAACAGGAGAGGCTCCTAGAGAAGCCATGAAGTAAGGCTGTGGGAGAGGGGCCATGGGGGAGGGGCCATGGGGGAGGGGCCATGGGGAGGGGCTGTGGGGGAGAGGCCGTGGGGGAGGGGTCGTGAGGGAGGGGCCATGGGGGAGGGGCTGTGGGGAAAGGGATCATGGGGGAGGGGCCATGGGGAGGGGCCATGGGGGAGGGGCCATAGGGTAGGGGTCATGAGGGAGGGGCTGTGGGGGAGAGGCCATGGGGGAGGGGTCATGAGGGAGGGGCCATGGGGGAGGGGTTATGGGGGAGGTGCTGCCAGGGCAAGTTCTGGTGAGGCTATGCCCACCCTGCCTTACAAATTAGGATTCATGATTAAGTTATGTTAGTTATGATTAAGTCTGGTGATGGGGCAAGGAAGTGTTTCCGGTGGATGGAGCTTCAGGAACAAAAGCACAGAAGTGTGATACATACATTACTACTTCCAAAACTACCCAGCAAGCGTAAAAATGTGGGCCAGAGACAGGGCTTGGTGCTAAAGAGCATGCACTCCTCCTGCAGAGGGCCTAAGTTCAAGTCTCAGCTGCCAACTCAGGTGGCTCACAGTGGTCTGGAGCTCCAGCACTGGGGGGAGGGTACTGGTGCCCTCCCTGGCCTTCTTAATGTTAGAACCGAGATCAAATATTAGGCCTAGATTTCCTGGCTAGCCTGCCATTATAAGAAAACGTTCTCATATGTTTCCGCCGTTACTAGGACCCTGAGTTAAGATCATACAGGGTTTTTAAGCCCCAAATCTACAAACATCTGTGCCAAGTTACTTCACCAATCAGGATTTAGGGATAGGAAACTTTTAATGCCAAGATTGATTACATATTCTGTTATGTTCTGTGCCTTTGGAAACCAATCGCAATAGTCAGTAGAACTGTTTTTGCATAGTTACCCACAAGAAGCTTGGACCTAAACCAACCACCCAGCAGCGCTTCCTGCACCTGTGTATAAGCTTTTATGGTATAAGCTGGTCCTGGGATAGACCCCAACATAAGAGATATGCCTGCACCAGTGTAAGAGACTATTTGGAATAAGACTTTGAGTAGCGGTCAAGTACGGGTTGAGTGCCCAAGACCTCCCTGGGAACTGGCATTCTACTTGGCAGAAAGAGATGTGTACATGAGTAACTGACATCCTGGTTGGCAAGTTAAGACATGAATGTTAGACAAGTCTCATGCCACAGTTGAATACTCCAACCAATGGGAGCAGAGTAAGTGTACAACACAGACACGTTCCTAAGGAAATGCCCTATCCCTAAATCCTGATTGGAGAAGTAACTTGGTACAGATGTTTGTGGATTTGGGGCCTGAAAACCCTGTAGGATCTTAACTCAAGGTCATGTTTCAGTTCCCAAGTCTGGACCATGACTCTGGTCGACCAGTAGTCCTGGCGTGGATGCTGAATAAACTATCCCCATCTGACTGAGTTTGGTGTTCCTGTGGTTTGTGAGGCGACTCTTGAACCCCAACACCTAAGTGTCTGCACCCACATGTATAAACCCACACACAGAAAAACTATTAAAAATAAAACAAATATATATTTTTAAGCCTGAAAGCATTTCTTGAACTTAAATTCTCTGAAAAACAAAGATTTGTTGTCCCAGGAAGCAATAACTATCTTTACCTTAATATTGATTATGATATCAGGTTGCAATTCTAAATTTTTAACAAATTCTATTTGCTTCAAAGAGGTCATGCTATCTTGTGAGAGTGACGGCATTTCAGTGATGATGTAGCCTGTAAAATATAAGTTAACAATTTGTAATATCGTTATGTGAGGGCATGACTTTATTATAGCGATTCTATAAAATACTTTATAAAATACTATGTAGCTACTAATGAGTGTGATTCACAAAATTATGCCACAAATTTTAAGTCAATTAGTTAATAGTTATTACTACATGAAGTGTAGCTATGAATAATGTTTTCTGATTAAAAAAAATTCTCAAGCTAAGAGGAAATATCTTTAAAAATTCTAAGCCAGAGAAGATGGCTCAGGAGGTAAGGGTATTTGTCACAAGACCAATGACCTGAGTTCAATTCCCCAGGATTCACTTACTAAAGGGAGAGAACCAACTCCCTCACTTTTCCTCCTACTTCCATATGTATGGCATAGCATGTGTGTGCCCCTCCCTACCCACAATAATACATGTTCTAGATTCTTTAAAAACCTAAGTTGGCTTTAGATGAGACGGTTATACAGAGAAACTGCATGCTAATATTTCTTTTAACTCAGGTTAGAAACAGTCTTACGACCTTTTATGTGACTTATTATTCCCATCCTTAAATTAGAACCAAATAACATAGTAAAACACATGCATGTGCTCCCTATGTAAACTATGGAGAGTGATGAAACATCCAGGTACCTGCTGTACAGGTAACGACTGGAATACAGTAAGATTTGGAGTACAGACTGCATAAGATTTGGGCTTAGAGCATCTATTGGCTTGCATCCCACTCAGAAGCCTAAGTTTTCTCCTTAAATGTGTCTTGGGTACCACTGTCATATTGATTTCCTTAATACATTTTAAAATTATGTCACTTGGTTACCCAAGAAACATTTCTCTTATTAATGAAATAAGACCCAATTCCTCAGCTAGAGACTAAAGGCCTCTGTTTTCATTAGGGCTCTGTTGCTGTAAAGAGACACCATGACCATGGTAACTCTTAGATGGGAAAATATTTTATTGGGGAAGGCTTAGAGTTCAGATATTAGTATGTCATCGTCACGGTGGGAAACATGGCGGCATCCAGGCAGACATGGTTCTGGAGGAGCTGAGGACTTCACAGGCAGCAGCAGGAGACTGCCACACTAAGCCTAGCTTGAACATAGTCTGCTCCCACAGTGACTCACTTCCTCGAACAAGGCCACACCTCCTAATAGTGCCACTCCCTGTGGGCCATGCATTCAAACACAGGAGTCTATGGGGCCATACCTGTTCAAATCATCACAGACTTCAATATATTTCTCTGCTATTTTTATCCTTCCTGCTTTGAGGAACAATTGCAAACTATGTTTCAGTCTTTAGAATTTAGCAAAAAAAAAAAAAAAAATTGTAAGAAGTGCATACAGTGAGCTAGCTACCTCAAATGATATTATCTGGTGCTGTATTCCCCGATTTGCTTTGATACAGTTTGTTTTTTTCTGTACCATATTTTATTTTTAATCTCTATATTCTGATGTAGCTTTTTAGATTTTGGTCCTGAGAACTGACCCAGGGCCTTGAATAAGCTAGGCAAGTGTTCTACCACCAATTACATCTGCAACCCCAACTCCCAACAGTCTTCACAGTTACAGTTTTCCCTTAACCCTTTTCGGGAATCTTCCTTCTTTCACTCAATAAATCTATTTCAGGCGATGTCTTTTTCCCAAGGGCACGGTAATGCTTCTTCCCTGTTTTTTGCAAATATCTTAGAGTGTTGGTCTTTGCTTCTTAGTTGCCCTAGCTTCTGTTGTCTTGTCTGAAAGAATTAGAGAAAGCAAGGCCCTTGCTCAGAATCCTTTTGTGTATGTGTGTAACCAGAGAGCAGGCTAGGCGACAGCTCTGGGGAAGCTGCTTCAGCTTGCGGAGACTGCCTACTGACTAGGGCGACAGGAGAGCAGTGGATAGAAACTAGAGGCGTCGCATCTAGGGCCATGGCATCGTGTAGTAGAGCGCTAAACAACACTGGGTGGTTTTTTTTTTTTTTTAAGTAACTGTGGACATTAGAGGATTAAGCCCAAAAGACAGACCTTGAATCTACCTGGAACGCTCAGCTCAGTAGGGGCTGTGGGAACAGGGGAAGGCACGCGTGCGCGCGTGCGTACATACCGAAGTGAGCAACTTCGGGAGACTTGATCTTCTCCAGGATCAACTTCGTGACCAGCTCGTCTGGGACGCTGTGACCGCTCACCAGCAGTGACTGCAGCTAGAACAAGCACAGATGTTAGTTACAGTAACTATCTGGGATTCACAATTTTGGGGTAATCGTAGTAACTTTGAAATGTAGATTTGCTCACCATAGCTCCGGTTTCATTCTCAGCCGCAACGTGCTCTTCCAAAACCGATAAAGCTAAAACACGAGTTCAAAGTATGAGTGCAACCTGATACTTGGATTGCTGAAGTAAGAAACATTTTCTGAATGTTCGGTAACTGGTAAGCAAAGATTAATGTGGGGGTGTCACCTGGGAATTTGCTAAGCGTATTTATGCATGTCACAACATTTAAGGTTGGTCAAAGCAGGCAACGGACTGTTCTGCAGAGAGCTTGTGTTGGCCACTCCACCACCTCTGCAATCTTAGTGGAGTGACTCCCTAACCCCCATCGTGCCTTGCATGAGTGCTCCGTGGGAAGCAGCAGACATGGGGAGGAGGAAAGGGGTGGTTGTTGGTGGTGACAGTTGTAAATTGTCTTGCATCACACAAAAGTATACAGCAGTACTCTCAGCCTGGATCCTTCCATGTTTTAGTCAAAGGAAGAACCCTGCTGGGAGGAGAGATGGCTCAGTGGTTAAGAGCACTGCCTCTTCTTCAAGAGGTCCTGAGTTCAGTTCCCAGCAACCACATCGTGGTTCACAATCACCTATTTGATTTGCTCCCACTTCTGGCATGCAGAAGTATATGCATGTCAGCGCACTCATAGAATATACATAGATGAATACATTTCAGTAACAACAGAGGAACCCGAGAATTCCAGGGAATGTGCCATTCTCTGATGGAAGAGCGTCCAGTGGAATGGTGGGACACCATTCTTTAAGACTTCCTAAACATAAACTTTTTAATAAAAAAAAATAATAAAAAAGGCTAGAGAGGTGGCCCAGTGGTTGCTCTTGTAGAGGACCCACATGGTGGCTCAGAGCCATCCGTAACTCTGGCTCCAGAGGGTCCTAGCCCTCTTCTGGCCTCCTCAGGCACAAGCACACAAGTGGTACACATACTTCGTCATGTTTCCTTCTTCATTCATCTGTCCACCTGATGAATACTAACTTTCTAATATCACCAACCCAGCCATATTTATTAAACGTGTTTGGCTCTGCTTTTCCACTAAACCTCTACGGGCCACCTCTACCGCCGTGGTTTTTTTTTTTTTTTTTTTTTTTTTTTTTTTTTTATTATTATTATTAAAAAGTTATCTTTAGGAAGTCTTAAAGAATGGCTCCCGCCATCCCACTGGGCTCTCTTTCATCAGGCGAAACACCCGCACATATAAAATAGAAATAAATCTTTTCCTGAAAAGGGGAGCATTTCAGAGTTCTCGGTGAGTGTGCTCCAAGTTACCAGACTGTTCTTCACATACATACAAGCAACACATACATGCATACATACAACATACATACAAAAACAGGGGCATCTCAGTTACACTGATGGTATACAAAACGCTCATTTCACAACATCCTCACCAACAATGACTACAGTTATTTCAGTGAGGTTAGTACTTCACCAACTTGGTAGGCAAATACGAATCAGTGTCGATTATTTTTAATGATATGAGATTATTTTTTTTCTTTTCTTATATTGCTTATATTTGGTTCTATTTTTATGAGTGCTGTATGTGTATGTGTGTGTGCGTGCTGTGTATAGAACTGTATGTGTGTGCACTGTGTGTATGTATGTATGTATGTATGTGTGCACACACGTGTATATTCGAGCACATGGAATGTGGCAGCTAGAGATCGGTCTCAGGTCGTAGTCACCGGGATCCACCCACCTTGTAGGCGGGGCCTTCGGCTCTCCAGCCAATTAGGCGAGGCTAGCTGGCCAGTGAGCTCTAAGGATCCTCCTGCCTCTGCCTAGCCAGCACAGGATCATAAGCATGTGCCACCACACCTGGCTTGGGGTGTGCATGGATGCTGGGATTGGAACTCAGATCCCCACACTTGTGTGCTCGTGTGACAAGCACACTACTGACCGAGCCATCTCCTCACTGCCTTCTATGACGAGTTTCCTATTTATTCTTTCCTTATTTTTCTATTAGGAAATAAATAGTTTCTGATTAGAAGGACGTGTGTGTGTGTCTGTGTGTGAGGTGTGTGTGTGTCTGTGTGTGTGGTATGTGTATATGTCTTCTGTGTCTGTGTATGGTGTGTCTGTGTGTGGTGTGTGTGTGTCTGTGGGGGGGGTCTGTGTGTGTCTGGGTGTGATGTGTGTATGTGTGTGTCTGTGTATGTGGTATGTGTTTCTGTGTGTGTGTGTGTGCACACATTCACACGAGTCTGCTGTCTTACATGTTGCAGAAAATGTAAGGAAATCTGTAAGTTAAAAATACACCTTTTTAAATAAAAGTACTAAAGTCTTGGGAAATGCTCTGCAGAAAAGCTTCAGTTTTTTCTCTTTCCCTTTAGTTCTTTAAGAAGATGCTCTCACACACACTTAGAAAATTCCTGATGGAAATAGAGGTTTAGAGGAACGGCAGAGCCAAACACATTTAATAAACATGGCTGGGTTGGTGCTACTGGCAAGTTAGTATTCATCAGATGTATGAAGAAGGAAACATGAGAAAATGTAAATTATAGAGTCTCAGATGGGTGTTCATCATACATTCATCATGCAGTTTTATTTTATATGAGTCTTTAAAATTATTCATAATAAAATATTGAGAAAAAAATTAAGTTTACCTTCAACACGAATACATTTCCATGCTTGTGCTATGTTACGGGCTAATGTTGTCTTCCCAGACCCCTTTAAAAGAGAAATGCTATTTAAAATACAGCAAAATGTTTATTCCATGGTTAAGCAAAGGCACCAACTTACGGAATTCCATTGATGCTTATTATTATATAAATATTTACCTATAAAATGAAGAGAGCCCTATATATTTAAAACTTTATTTTCTCCACTAATTCTTATATATTTCTACATATCCTGAAAGCACATTATCATTTAAGGAAATTAGAATAGTATACTTGAAATTAGGAAGCTATGCCATCAGTATATTGCAAAGATTTATAATCTTAATTATAAGCCATTATAAAATATGTCAATTTTGTCATTTTATTTTCTTTCTAGAAGAAAACAGAAATTTTGGTGACTTCCATTTGATAATTTTCTTCCTTTCCTCTTCTTTTTGCAGTACTGAAGTTTGACATATTGTGCCTATATAGGTGAGAACCTTCCATTGAGCAATACCATGGAGCCTCGCGTTTAGTCCTTATTCTGAGATGGGAGACTCAGTAAGCTTCCCAGGCTGGCCCTGAACTCACGAAGCAGCCAGAGCAAGCTTTAAGGTTCTGACCCTCCTGCCTCTGCCTCCTAAGCTGCTGTGATAGCAGCCTCAGCTCATTCAGCAAAGGTCAAAAGCAGGTAAAATCTTGTAACTGAGGCCTTTGAAGAATATCATATTTCAAAGCTAAAAAGCCGTTCCCATGAAGTAATGTTTGCATCTGGCTGACATCAGTGGTGACCTCTTTAGAAACATAATGAAAACTGTTGGAAATACTTCTTGGTACCTACCCTATGGTTCTTATCAGAAATTAAGCTAAAGGTGAGATCTCTACTAGCTGCTGCTGTTCTGGAAGTTTCCCTAACTGAACAGTCCTGTCTTCTAAGCCAAACTCACATGGGGATCCTTCCTACAGCTGCCTAGAAGCCAACAATCTTACCACAGCTTCTTCCGGCTTCTTCCCATTGTGTGAAGATGACAGTTGATTCTCTAATATACTGCATGCCCACTGGCCCTGCCCCCAGCACTTCCCGTGGTAAAACATTCCTGCTTATACATCCAGAGAGCCTCATGACAAGTTCCTAAGCAAACCTTGCATCCAAATAAAATCTGAGATAACCGTGGACCTCAAACCAGCAACAATCACATGGTACAGAGTTTCGATAAGTTATTTTTGTATAATATTAAAACAAATGTTAATACAGTTGAGGTTCCTTTGCTAGTGTACAGCCTGAGAGACAGCTATGAACTCAAATCCAGTATTACATCAGAGTTGAAGTAATATTATGAAACTCTATCAGACACTAAAAAAAAAATAAAACCCACGTTGTGGATTCTATCCTTGTATGCTAACACAAGATTGAGATTTTTTTTTAAAATAAAGAAAAAAAGTCAAATGTTAGGAGAGATAACTTACAGGTTTTCCAAATATAACAAAGCAAGCCGGTTTGGACAGCAGACAGTTCCTGTCAGTTTCATCTTCATTAAAGATGTCTGCAAATGGATGTTCTTCTGTCTTTTTTTCAGAAGCCATAATTCAAAATACTACACTAGAAAAGGCAAAGCAGAAGGCTCACAGTGTTGGAGCAGAAGCGTGGGGAAGAACCCCATGAATTTACTTAGCTCGGGAGCCGCCTCAGATCACCAAATGTTTGCGAGGTTATATGCTGTGTCATGGAGATCCTGCGGCTGTGGACCTGCAGGCCCAGCCCCTGACATGCTCCAGAGTTCACAGATGGGATGGATGTTGGGATTGACCAACTCAATGCCCTGGATCTGGGCTTGGGTGGTAGCTGAGTTGGTCAGCCTGCCGGCTCTCCTGCCAGGACCCCTGGACATGGAAACCCTGAGGTAATAAACATTTTAAGATATTAAATTTGTAGCAATCTGTTCTGGCAGCTTAGAAAACCAATTCCATTCCCAAAGCATACACCTGTGAAGAGCTAGTGAACAAACAGGTGAGCGAGCTGGTTATCCAGTGGATGCCAGCCAGTCTTTCCTGGCTCCTCTTAGTCCTATGGGTTCCTAAATGGAAACACTCTGGTGGCAGGGATGAAGTGGCCGAGCTATGCCGTGATTTAGTACGGTTCCTTCACACTAGCGGCTACAACCGATGTTCTACATCTCCACCACAGGAGAGATGAGGCGAAGACTTTAGTATGATACAATCTCTTGAGGAGCCAGAACTCTCATCATGGACAGACTGTTTTTACAGGATGCTTTCCCACTGTGAGGGACAAGTGACATGGGGGGTGGGGGAAGGTGAGCATGCCTTCCCTATCTGTAGTCTGTTGGATAGCACAGCTAACTAACGGTTGTCTCATTTATCACCGCAAAGCTCATAAAACATTACATCAAATCAAAGGGTCTGCTTTCCAGTAAAGAGTGTAAGACGTGTGTAAATGTGAGACCTACTTTCTCTACCACACACATCCCCGCTCGCCTAGAAGTTGCTGGCGTGTTAAACTGACATCTCCAAGGTACTGGTAGGACCCTTTATAGTATTCTGTGGGATAGAGACAGCCAGTGTACTTCAAACCTGGGACTACGCTTTGAGCCAAGAAACAGGGGAAATGGCTCTTATCCCCACCAGCCTGTGATTGACCTGGCCAATTCTGATTGACTTGGGCAATTTCTCACAATGTTAGGCTCTGGTGGTCATAGACTGGATTTGTTTGCTGAGAGAGATGGTTGCATCAGAGATCTCAGTCAAGGTTTCACAAAACTAAAACAATTACTACCAAGTGGTCACTTTGGGCTCCACAAGCCTATGGAGGAAGGAATTGTACTGGCAGGGGAGGAAGGCTTGGTACCATATAGTTGGGATTAGAAAGGTAATCTTAAACTCTGGATTCTCTGGGACACGTATTCATGCTATGACACGGGAATGAAGCAGCACAAGCAACTCAGACTCACATTAGTCCTGGCCAAGAGTAAGGAAAGCCTAGAAATGTTAGAGGCGGAGCCGAGTTAACCTGGGCGGGGTTAACTGCAGCAGTGACTTCTGCAGCTGACCTCACTAAGTTCCCCAGTTACCATCTTCAAGCATTGGTGATGGGCTGGTGTGACCTCGGTGTCGGGCAGTGGGGATGAGTGGTTCACGGGGTGGAATGCAGCAGGTTTCTCCTCATGCATGTGTCGTGCAACTCTTCTAGGTTACTACTGGACTTTTGGATACCAGGATGTGGCACTTCCTCCAGCTGCCTCTCTGAGCACAGGCAAACTGGAAGTTCCAAGACATCACGCTCTGCCATAGCAGGCTTCAACCAGTAATACATGGGAGTTGTGAGTAAACACAACACTCCTTTGTCTTCTGGAAAGGGATGGTTCCAAGATACGTACTCCTCATTCTCTAGTGAACTTAGTGACATAGAAGCTTGCTTGACAATATTCAATATTCCCCTTTGTCAAGTGTCCCCCACCCCCACCCCCAGCTTCTGTCTCCAGGATTAGCCTTATAGAAACAACTTGGCGATTTTGTTTGTCATCAGTCCTGCTCCAGGGTGATGTAAACTAACAAAGTTCTCAAAGGGAAGTGCTTCATTGTAGTATAAAATGGTAATTGAAAACAATATTTGAAAATCAGATTACATTATTTTTAAAAAGTGACTTTCCTAAATCAAAACGCTCTGCAAATGCTTAGCTTATATTAGGAAGAGCTGATTTCCGGTATGAAACGGAAAAGTTAAAAGGTGCCATTCAACATGGGGATATGTGGATCTCTGGGGCTTTGCTGGCTGTGGAATCACACCGAGCGTTATTAACCTCTGGTTTACACATCCATGCGTGCGCGTGTGCACGCGTGCACACACACACACACACACACACACACACACACACACACACACCAGCCTAAAATGTCAGAACTGAGACTCTTGCCACCCTTCTAGTTTCTTAATAAAAAAAGATGTATCAAACTGAAACAAAACCATAGATACTCATACCTTAGAAACCTTGTAACGTCCTAACTTTGAATCTACAGCAAACTTTAATATCTTTTTTAGCTGTGTGTTTGAGTTTTTAAAGTTTTATTATCTTTTCAGCACGAGAACCCTCTAGCGGGTGAATTCTGTAATATAGAGGGGTCTCTGTGAAACCTCGCACTTCCGGCCTGTGCTAGTTTAGACACAGCTATGCTACCCTCTGGTGCAGGTGTTTAGTCTTAGCTGAAAGGAGAACTGGTTTGTGAAAAGTCGATTTAGGAAGAGATCGTGGTTTAGCTTTGCAAGAAAAACAACTGGTATGGGGTCCCCGCCGGAAGTGTACGTCCCTGCAACTGATAACAAAATACACCCAGAAGGTGGACAATGGCCCTCCTGCCTCTGCTTACCTGGTCCTTGTGGACCGGGGATGCGACAGCAGCTACCTCCTGAGGTTCTAGGTATCTGTTAGGCGGTTGCCTTGGAAACCTGTGGGAGGCGTGCAGAGCCTCTTGGAGGGCGGGGCCTCGGGAGGTGGCTCTTTAATTCGGAGTGAATTCTTAAACTTGTGCTTAAATGTAGTCATAATTATAAAACACCTTTCCCACAGTGTAGAGTGGGAACAGAGCGAGTGCATATATTGCCTACTTATGGTCAGACAGCAAAAGGGAAAACCTTACCTTAACTAGAACCGACTCTAGCAGCAGCGCGCTCCCCCTACACAGCACGGTCCCTTTTAGAATTCAGACCGTTAGCCTCACACATGAAACGTGCAAATGCCAAAGGCGCCACGTTTAAGTAATTAAGAAAGATTTGTGGGCCATACAGCCACAATATGAACTTTATTGACTCTCGTGGGGATAAAATAGGCGACAAAAGAGGAGAAAATCACAGGCATCCAGGAGACAGGTTTCAGGAAAATAAAGAGTGGATAGGAAGAAACAGACCAATTACAACACGGAGATGCCGCTTCAAAAGGAGAACCCATTCACCCGATCCCTTTTCTTTAAAGATCAACATAAACCATTTTTTTTTTTGCCTGCCCTTAAGAAACATGGCACCCTTAGCGTCCGCCCTCAGCGACACCGTGATCCTGGAGCCCCGCCCCTCACGCCTGGGCGGGACTTGTTGGGAGGCGGGGCTCGGGAATCCGGAAGCACCCAGCGCTGAATGTTTAGTGTTACGAGGTTGTTTTTGTCAGCTGTATCTGGTGTGCCGGTGGATCTGCGGAGTCTCTCTGTCTCCAGGGACCACCTCGCAGCTGTCACGACCTGAACCGCGGCCTGGTGCCCTGTGGTGGGGCCGCCATTGGCTGGAGCCATGCCCACGGCCGCTGCCCCCATCATCAGCTCGGTCCAGAAGCTGGTGCTATATGAGACCAGAGCTGTGAGTATCTGCAGCGTCGGGACGGGGCGGGAGGACAGCGCTGCGGGGGTCGGGGACCCTGTGGGTCCTGGGGAAGAAGCAGCACGCTCTCCTCCCAGCTCCGCTGCAAGCTCGTCCGCTAGGGCCATGCAGTCAGGCACGAGTGGGTTTGCACGTCTGCCTTGCTTAGGAACATGTGGCTGACTGGAAGATGTGCTTGCAAACAGGTGCTTGTGGCACTCAGGAACTGCACACAGCTTCTGAATGAGTTTCTCTTTTCTGCTTTCCCCATAATCTTGAAGTTCTTGAATCCACTTCTTATAGTAAAGTCAGGGGTATGAAAAAAAAAAAAAACCATGTGAACTTTGCCCAGGTAGCTTCTGTTTTGCGATTCCATGGTTTACTGTTACCGTGATTGGTCTCAGTCACATGCACTGTTTGTTGCAGGGATTCGAGGTCCTGTGGCCCGGACTCCTCTGTTAATAGTTCTCCCGCTTGCAGAGTGGTGCTAATAGAACGTACTATTTTCTCATTTCTGTGCTTGGGAAACAGAGTTACTATAGTGTGGCTTATCTGGATCTGGCCTTCACCATGACATTAGGGTGTGTGTTTAACACTTCTCGGTCACAAGCTGATGAGTAGCTCGTGTGGTATATTCTGTGAACTGTGGCTAATCTTCAATAGGAGAGTACAATGGGGGAGTACCTCCCCCGGTTTCAGTCATTGCACAGTGCTAGTAGTGTCTGTCTTGTTTCATGTGTGTATAACTTCTGATTCTAAATTAGTTTGGTAAGCAGGTCCATTTGATTGGATTAAGACCAAAAGATGGAAAATAATACTCCATTATCATCACTTCTGAGAGAGCCACATAGACATACCCAGTTTTAACAATGAAACAAAACTTCCTACTTTGTGTAAAGTGTGCTGATAAATGTCTTCAGTAAGAAACTTAAGTAATTGTCACAGGAATTTTAACCCACCCGAGAAGCTGAGTGTTTTGAGGACCTGGCTGAAATGTTGTGCTCTTTATAAAACAGAATTTCTTTTTCCACAAGTTTTCGGGGACACCCATGCTGAGGGCAAAGCCTGTTAGAAATTTTATTTATTTATTTATTTATTTATTTATTTATTTATTTTGGTGTGTGTATGTGTGTGTATGTGTGTGGTGCATGTACATGTGTGTAGTGCATGTACATGTGTGTATGTGTGCCTATGTGGAGGAGTGTGGAGACCAGAGGTTGACACTAGATGTCTCTCATTAAATCTGGAGCTTCCCTATTGCTGGACTAGCTGGCCAGTGAGTGCCCCTCCCCCAGGCTCCACCTGTCTCTGTGCTGCCCTCCCAGCTCCAGGTTTGTAGATGTGTTACTGTGTGAGGCTTTCAGTAGGTCCTGGGAATCTTTCCCACAAGCCAAATTTCCAGAACAGTGTTTTATTTTGATGAAATTTAACTTAACTATTTGTGTGTATGTGTGTGTGTGTGTGTGTGTGTGTGTGTGTGAGAGAGAGAGAGAGAGAGAGAGAGAGAGAGAGAGAGAATAGGGTAGTATCAAAATCAGGATCTTCCTGTCTTGACCTCGATAGTGCTAGGTTTATAAACATGGGCCACATTTTCTGATCCTTATTCTGTGTGTGTGTGTTCGTTCCCAGGCCATGATGATATTTTGCTTTGTCTCATTGAAAAGATTCACAGTTTTAGCCTTTATGTTATCATGTTTTATATTAAATTCATTTATATATAGTTAGAGCTACTATTGTCATGGAACAATTATGACTAAAGAAACGTGGGAAAGAATTTATTCAGCTCACACTTCGACATCATTGTCCATCACTGAAGGAAGTCAGGACAGGAACTCAAACAGGGCAGGAACCTGGAGGCAGGAGCTGATGCAGAGGCCATGGAGGGGTGGTGCTTACTTGTTTGCTCCTCAAGGCTTTCTCAGCCTGCTTTCTTATAGAATCCAGGACCCATCAGTTCAAGGAAAACATCACCCACAACGGGCTGGGCCTTCTCCCATCTATCACTAATTAGAAAGGGTCCTACATCTGGATTTTATGGAGGCATATTCTCAGTGGAGGTTCCTTCCATTCACATGACTCTAGCTTGTGTCAAGCTGATATAAAACTAGCCAGGACAACATAATGCAGGACTATGTGACTTACCTATTGCAACAAGTTAACCCCCAAGTTAGTGGATCTAGATAGTAATTTCAGTAGACTGGGAGTCTCATCTGCTCTGCCTCAAGGTCTCAGAAGTTACAGTTGAAATGTCACCTGTGGTGCAGTCACCTGGAGGCTTAGATGTCAAGGACCAGCCTCAGCATGGAGAGGGGTTCTGAGAGAAGGGGTGTCTGGGAGCAGCAAAAGGAAGGACAAAAGAAAGTCAAATTGTGGATCCAAGTTGTGTTCTGCTTGCTACAGCTTTTCCAGTCTGCTTCTATGTTCTGCTTTCTCCCTGGAGATTTCTCTGTCTGTATTCTGCTTGCTATTCTAAGAGATCTGTCTGTCCATGTCCTGCTTGCTTGTGAGCATGTGTATGTGTGTGTGTGTGTGTGTGTGTGTGTGTGTGTGTGTGTCTATATGTCTATCTGTTTTCCAAGCAGTTCTTTTTATCCTAAATTTTCTGGATAGCTCATCTCCTGTAGAACACAAGTTCATCACAAAAGATCCAGTTAGGTGACCCTGCCCTGATATTACTGTTTCTACCACACCTGGGCCTAACCTTGCTCAGTCCTAGCCTGACCTTGAACTTGGGAATCTGCCCTCCTTTGTAGCTTTCTGACAAGTTGGCTCATAGTGTAGCTGCCTTTGTTCCTTTAGATTCTTGAAGCCCCTCATAATACAAATTGCATCATTATATTTTTGCAGAGTTGAGAAATTGTTTTCAAATTCATGTATTTAGAGCTCTTTCCACAGCCTTAAGGGCTGTCCTGAAGGTCCCAGCAGTCTACATTTTGCTGAGACTCATTTTCCTGGACTCATGCTGTCAGATCATCATGGAGTCACCTGCTGAGAGCAAGCCCCAGTGGATCCTCTTTCTTGTTCTTGATTCTTTTTGCGGCAGCAGAGTGGGAAGAGCCTCGGTGGGGGTAAGACTTGTTCTTGAGATATCTAGGGTTGCTGCATAATAAGAACATGTTTACCTGTTGTTTTAGTTACTGTTTTACTGCTGTGAACAGACACCATGACCAAGGCAACATTGTAAGGATGGCATTTAATTGGGGCTGGCTTACGGGTTCAGAGGTTCAGTCCATTATCATCAAAGCGGGAGCATGGCAGCACCCAGGCAGGCATGGTGCAGGAGGAGCTGAGAGTTCTACATCTTCATCTGAAGGCTGTTAGTGAAAGACTGGCTTCCAGGCAGCTAGGATGAAGGTCTTGAAGCCCACACCCACAGGAACACACCTACTCCAACAAGGCCATGCCTTCTAATAGTGCCACTCCCTTGACCAAGCATATACAAACCATCACACTTGTCTTAAGTCTAAGTCACTTAGCTTCAGTAGCTGACCTGCCTGTCTGAGTTCCTCTGAGGTGAGAAACTGTTTAGCACCTCATCATAAAACAGCAGGGGATAAGTGAAAAGATTTATTGCTGGTGCTCCTTTCTCTGGTCAGTCAGCCCAAAGCCTCTCTGGCTAAGCTGGTTGATTCTTTGTGAACCAGAGAGGAAGGAAAGGAAAAAAATTAAGATGCTTTAGATACAGGCAAATATGCATGGACACATATACATTCCAACATTCATACACCCACACTCTGGCTGGGCCCGACTGTCTGTCACAATCAACTCCACAAGTGTTCACACATGCTTACACATATACACACAAGTACTCACACACAAACATATGGACAGACAAACACATTTGGATAGATGGATGGATGGATGGATGGATGGTTGGGGCAAAGCTCCCCCAGCCAAACCATTTAACCAACAACTTTATTTCTTTTCTCTGGTCTTTTATACCTTCTTAGATAAAAAGTTCTTTAGAAAATTACCTCAGAGATAAAATGTTACACAAAAAGGGAGTTACAGAAGGATGTTGATATTAAGTTCAGAGCCTTGTTTCAGTCTAATATGCTCATTGTAAGTTCAAAGCAGTTTTCACATGGCCTTGCCTTATCGTAGTGCACACCTGTGACTTTATCCTTGAACCGAAATGCTTTTCCTTGAACACAAAAATGTCCCAAGTCTATTTCTCTTTTCAATGTAATTATGAAAACTCATTGTATTTCTTACATGAAGCTTTTACTTACTATTCTGAGGAGTGGGCACATTCTATTCTTGATTCTAAATTGATTGCATCTTTCTAGCAACTAAGACCTCTAAAAACTTTCTCTCTAAAATTATTTGAATCAAATCAGGAATTCTATAGAATCGTATAGGTCTGCAGAGATGCGCTTAAGAGAGTGGGATAATACCAAGTGATCGTTATGTATGTTTAATGATAACAGGAAAAGCATATTAATAGCAGGAATCTTTCCTAAAATGAATTTTTCTTAGGCCTTGCCTACTGGAGCAAATCCATTGTAGATTTTAATCCAAGACGGACCCATCTCAGGAAGACCACCTGCTAGTTTTTAGCTTCTCCTATGATGGCTCTTGACAGTAACTAAGATTAACAGAGAGGACATTCCTTAGAGGAATGTGAGATATGTACATTATTATATAAACAAGCCTTAAGCCCACAGCAGCAATCTACACTCATGGAATCGTACACTGGCAGGTCCTGTCTCCCAGGAGCAGGAACCATGTCACTCTGTCCCCACCAGGGCCATGCCAGGTTTGGCACTTAGATGGGATGTAGGATTTATTTCAGGTCACCTGTCCAGCTTGGTAAACCAGGCTGATTGTTGAATAAGATACATAAGCTCTTGGCTCATGGACCTGTCTGTAAGACTCCTTAGGTGCCCTTATGATGTAATAACTGGCTCTATGGGTCTTCCACAGGAGAGAGAGAGGGAAGGGAAGAGGGAGGAAGGGATGGGGCGGAGGGAGGGAAACAGAAACAAGATGCCACAATGTGTTTGTGGTGTGACCTCAGAAGTCATACTCTGTCATTTCTGTAGCATCTTGTCTGTTGCCCAGGTTAGCTCTGTTCACTCTGGATGGGACTGTGGCCCTGGAGGTTGGTCACTACAAGGCTGAGGTTTACTTTTCCCCCATAAATCAATTGCCCAGTACCATATGTTGGACAGACTCTTTTCTATGTTGAACTTCTTTGGCATGTTTGTGAAAGATGACTTGACTGGACAGTAGAGGTTAAACTATTTTGTTCTATTCTCCCAGTTTGTTTTCGTATGTCCTTGCTGCTTTTTCTTGAAGATCAGAGATTACATTTTAGAGTCTGACATATTTTTCCAACTTATTTGGCTATACTAGAACTTTTGCATTTTCTTATGACTTTCATAGTATGTTTGTTAGTTTCCATGAAAAGGCCTGTTGAAGGGTCTCTGAAGGTGGCTCATTCAGTGAAGTGCTTCATGCCAGCAGGAAGACCAGGGTGTGGATCCTCAGTACCACAGGAGAAGCTGATGGTGGTGCACACCTGTAACCCCAGCTGTGCAGACAGGAGGGGTGCACACCTGTAACCACAGCTGTGCAGACAGGAGGGGTACACACCTGTAACCCCAGCTGTGCAGATGGGAGGGGTGCACACCTGTAATCCCAGCTGTGCAGACAGGAGGGGTGCACACCTGTAACCCCAGCTCTGCAGACGGGAGGGGTGCACACCTGTAACCCCAGCTATGCATACTGGAGGGGTGCACACCTGTAACCCCAGCTGTGCAGACAGGAGGGGTGCACACCTGTAACCCCAGCTGTGCAGACGGGAGGAGTGCACACCTGTAACCCCAGCTGTGTGGATGGGAGGGATGCACACCTGTAACCCCAGCTGTGCAGACAGGAGGGGTGCACACCTATAATCCCAGCTGTGCGGACAGACAGGAGGATACTGAGGTTTGTTGGCCACCCAGTCTAGCTAGTCCTGAGCTCAAGGTTAGAGAGTGTGGAGAGTCATTGAGGAAAATGTCCTGTGTTGACCTTTGGCCTCTACATACTTACACATATATGAACACACACACACACACACACACACACACACACACTTCCTGTTCGGATTTAGATTTCATTAAATTTGTGAACTGATTTGAGGAGAATTAAAATGTCATTTAGAATGAGGATCTCTTCTCTCTTCTCTGTCTGGGCGCTGCTTGCCTGCTTGCTTGCCTGCCTCCGCACTGGCTTGGACTTCTAGCACAAAGCTAGGTTGGAGGTCCCTAGAAAAGACACAGCTGTCTTCTCTCTCTTAGGGGAAAATTACTCAGTCTTTTAATAGTAAGTGATGTGCAGTGGATTTCCCATAGATGTCTTTCATTGGGCCAAGGAAGAGTCTTTTTTTTTTTTTTTTTTTTTTTTTTTTTTTAGATTTGTTTTGTATGAGCACACTGTAGCTGTCTTCAGACACACCAGAAGAGTTCACTGGACTCCATTACAGATGGTTGTGAGCCACCATGTTGTTGCTGGGAATTGTACTCAGGACCTCTGGATGAGCGAGCAGTCAGTGCTCCTAACAGCTGAGCCAGCTCTCTAGCCCCAGCTGAGAACTTTTTTTTTAAAAAAAAAAAAAAAAAAAATGAGGGGCTGGAGAGCTGGCTCAGCGGTTAAGGGCTGCTCTTCCAGAGGACCTGGGTTTGATTCCTACCTCCCATGTGGCTGCTCACCAAGTTTGTCACTCCAGTCCCAAGGGCCTTCTTTTGGCTTCTGAGGGTCCTTACTGCATAAGGATGATGGACAGACAGACATGCAGGCAAACCCTCTTCCACTGTACACATAAAATAAAATATATTTTTAAATGAAAAAAATTATGAATAATGTTAAACTTTGTCATTTCTCGTCTTTACATACCATCTCCTTAGTGTTTTTTACCATAGGCAGTTACATCAACTTACTTCATTTTAAACGTTAAACGTTGAATTACAGAAATATATCTTAGCCATATTATACTGTTTTCACATTCTAGATTTTATGTGCTAATTAACATTTGTTCAAGGTTTTATGTTTAGGTTGTTGATTTATGATAGTCCTTAACACCTCTGTTTTGATACTTTTATATTTATTTCTGTGTGTGCATCTGACAGAGTGCACTTGGAGTTAGAGGCACCTCTGGAAGTTAGTTCTCTCCATCCATCATGTTAGTGCTTCTCAACCTTCCTGGTGCTGTGGCCTTTAACGCAGTCCCCTATGTTGTGGTGACCCCCGACCATAACATTATTTTCATTGCTACTTTATAACGGTAATTTTGCTACTGTTATGAGTTGTAATGTAAATCTGTATTTTCTGATGGTCTTCCAACCCTGTGAAAAGGTCATCCACAGGCTGAGAACCGGTGCATCCTGGAGGTCTCAGGTCTTCAGGCCTGGTGACAAGTGCCCACCCACTGAGCCATCACTAGCCTCGCCTCTTGTCTGGCTTTTATGTCAGGGCTCAGGTAGCTCTGAGACTGAAATGCTCCTTCTCCTTTCCGGAAGAGCTTATGAAGCCTGACATCTCTTTTTCAGTGTTGGTTGTAATTACTGGTGAAGCCTGTGTTTGAGCTGCCTTGTGGCTGAGATGAGGACAGTGTAGACTGGTTTTAATTGAGCTTGAGTTTTGATCATTTGTTTTTCGAGAAATTTGCTCATTTCATCTCAGATGTTGAACTTATTGGCATCAGGTTACTAATAATATCATGTTTTTCTATCAGTATCTTCGGCTTTATGAAAAATTTTGCAGTTTTGCTCCCGACTTCAGAGTTTTGTATTTTTTTTCCCTACCAGTGTGTGATGTAATGTTAGTTTGATCAACTTTACTCAACCCTGGGTCCCCTGGGAGGGGAGTCCCAGTGATGGGTTGTCTAGTTCAGGTCGTCCCTGAGCACACCTGTGGGGGATAGTCTTGGTTATGTTAATTGAGGTGGGAAGCCCCACCCTCTGTGGGTGGCACCGGCGAGTGGGCGGGGCCCTGGGTTACATAAGAGTCAAGTGAGCTGAGCAGACACATGTGTGCTTCAATTTATTCTTCTGCGCTTCCAGCTGTTGACACAATGTAATGGGCCAGCCTGGTGCTCCTGCTGCCATGGTGATGAACTGTAATCCCTTGTGAGCTAAAATTAACCCTTTCTCTCCTAAACTGCTTTGGTCACAGGATTTTAACCACAGCAAGGGGAAATGAAGCTAAGACATCCTTTAGTGACTGCCTGCCGTTGAGGCATTTATTTGTTTGTAAGCTTTGCATACCTAAAAGGAAGGATCCTTTCTGTGGATTTTCATGTTGCTTTCCATGGCCTGTGATACCAGCGCTGGCTGTAAGCACCGTGGACCAGAACTGATGGGGTGGGAGTGGGTTATTATCGTCCAGATGGATAAGATGCACATCCACCTGGAGCCGATCACTTCACAACAGTTTTCTCAGCTCTGTAATCATCGGTGGCTTCAGTGTGCCCTTGTGACCTTGCTTCATCGGCAGAGTTAGAAATTGGGCGGTGGCTTAGGGGAACAGCTTAGACTCTTGCCTCCCTCCTGAGCCTTGCTGATGGCTTCAGAAAACAAACAAACAAACAAACAAACCCAATGCAGAGGTGCATGAAGAGTAGCGCACATTTCCTACAGTTCCAGAGACAGAGAGGCCCAAGATGGAGGCACACACAGGCTCAGTGCTGGTGAGGACAGGACGTGCCTGCACCATTGAGGATGTGGTTAAGTCCCTCTTGCCATTGCTATAGGGGTGGCAGTCCTGCGCAGACCAAGGCACGTCCAGAAGGCCTCGCCTCTTAGTACTGCTGCACTGGGGATTAGATCTCCACACATTTAGACCACAGTGACAAGTTCCTGTTTCTCTAGCGTCATAAGATAGATCATGGCTTATTTTATTACTTTCTTTCCTGGCTTAAAACTGCAAATATAGTTTAAAAATAGTCAAGAATGACAGACGGAGGGGGTTTAGTAACCAGAATAACAGTGTAATATATCCTATATCCTTACATTCTAAATATTATATAAGTAATCAGCAAAATAAAGCCACTTGAAAATGACAAGGTAGGGGTTAGAGAGACAGCTCAGTGGTTAGATCCCTTGCCACTCCTGGAGAGGCCCAGAGTTTGGTTTCCCAGCACCCACACTGGGTGGCTCACAACTACCTGTAACTCCAGCTCTAGGGGATCCAGTGTTCTGTCTCTCTGGGAGCCCCTACATGTATGCGCCTAATTCACCACCACCCCCACATAAATAAAAATAATTTTTTAAAAGCTAAGCTAATAAGTAGATAATTCAGCAGAAAGAACAGTGAATATGATGAACTATCCAGCTGGCCAGCAATTAAAGCGTTGAAGTTGAGGTAGACCCCGTTCTCGTGTGTTAAAGTCTTAGTTGGCAAGTATTGAAAGACGCGAGCATGCTTGTTTTGGTTGAGGTGAAGGTATGGTTTGGAGTGAGAACAATATAGTAGGCAAGATGGCTGCCTCTCACGCCCAGCCTTCATCTAGAAAGGTAACTGGGTGTGTTTGCTCCTGCTCCGAAGTTCAGTTTGTCACAGTTTCCTGTGCAGAGGTGAATCCTGAGAGGTCTTTGGAGGGGAAGGGGAAGGGGTGGTGTATGGCACACAGAAGGTCCCAGTCCTTGAAGTGCGAGCTCCCTGGCAAATGGACCTGCTCGCCTGGCACCCAGCTCCCTCAGGCTGCCTTTTGCTTTGGAGGTTTGCTCTCGTCAGTGAGAGCAGGGGCTGCTCCAGGGGTCAGCACGTTGTCCTGAGTGGATCTGCAGTGCGCCTCCCAGTGTACAGTGCCCACTGGGTGACGCTCTGAGGTGACTGTGGGTGCTCAGTGGGTGACGATCTGAGGTGAGTATGGGTGCTAAGTGGGTGACGATCTGAGGGGAGTATGGGTGCTCAGTGGGTGACGCTCTGAGGTGAGTATGGGTGCTCAGTGGGTGACACTCTGAGGGGAGTATGGGTGCTCAGTGGGTGACACTCTGAGGTGAGTATGGGTGCTCAGTGGTGACACTCTGAGGGGAGTATGGGTGCTCAGTGGGTGACGCTCTGAGGTGAGTATGGGTGCTCAGTGGGTGACGATCTGAGGGGAGTATGGGTGCTCAGTGGGTGATGCTCTGAGGTGTCTGTGGGTGCTCAGTGGGTGATGCTCTGAGGTGAGTGCACTCCCTCTAAAAGGATTTAGGGAGCCATCTTTAATCCCTAGCCAGTGCACTTGAGTAAAATAAGAATGGTACCACGAGGAATGCCTCTTAACCTTTATTGTGTGACTGGGGAGCAAGAGAGGTTGGTACGGTGTGGTACAGTGTGGTATGGCGTGCGAGCAGGGAACCATGGATGTCGTTCAGGAGAGAGAAGCATAGTTATGGCAGTTCAGAGATGAGGCTGAGAGGATGGAATTTCACAGTCCTGCGGGGAATGTGAAGCTTCCCCATCAGTCAAGCTGAGTACCTCCTGTCAGGGTGGCATGCTTGTGAGGCTTGCTTCCCGCTTCCGGGCTGCATTAACTCACTGCTTGGTTGATAGATTAGATATGGAGACAGCAGGCCTGCAACACCGAGAGACGGCTAGAAGCAACTTCAAGATGCTCTTTTAAAATAGTATATTTAACGTGAAAGTTCAGCTGAAGTTGAACATTAGTTGAAGCTGTCATACAACCTGAAATCTCTCCTTTTTCAAAGCTGATTTTCTTCCCTCAGATGAAAAGTGAATAATGAATTAGCCTGTCATTATAAAAGGAGAGAATGTTAGTAGACTCTGTATTTCCTTTTAAACGAGTTGCCTATTGTATTCCTTTCTGATTTCCTATATAGATATTTTAGAAACACATTCATCTTTTTACCTCACCCCTGTCAAAGTTACCGACACATTTTAAGCTCTTCTTGAACAATGACAATTTTCAGAAGAGACTCAACTCACTTCAGTATGGCTAGTTGTTGTTGTGTTTTTTTTTGTTTTGTTTTGTTTTTTAAATATCCAATTGCCCGCCTCACCCCCTGTCCCTCAATAAGCTCGGTGTGCTGCCGACAGCAGGGCTGGAGAGGTGAGCTGCCCAGGCTCCCTTTGCCTAGCTGTGAGGATCTCATGTGCCTCATTCTTAAGAAATGCATTCAAGTTTACATGTCTGAGGAGTGCAGATGGTATGATCCACTTATTGTGCTTTTAAAAACAGGTTGTGTGTGTGTGTGTGTGTGTGTGTATGAGTGTGTGTGTGAAGGTGAGAGAGAAAGAGAAAGAGAGAGAGGTGCCCATGGAGGCCAGAAGAGGGCGTCAGGTCCCCTAGAGTGAGACTTGTAGGTGGTTGGGTTGGGATCTGAACCCCAGTCCTCTAGAAAGGCAATAAGTGCTCCTGACTGTTGAGCCGTCTGTGCAGCCTCAGTTGCTGCTCCTTTCAGTTCCGTGGTGCTTCTGGGCAGCTTTTCTTTTCCCTTCCACCATTGGAACTGTGGCCCATCACTGCCAAAGCCCCGGCCAACACGGAGGATGATCTCTCCTTCCTCCCCATCCTGTTCGTCACTATGACCTTATAGCACGTTTAGCCCCAGACTTGCCGAGCTGTGCAAATCTCCTGCCAGCACATTTATGTCCTAGGTATTGCATAGCTTTCACCTTGACGCGTGGCTCTGGTCTGCACTTGCCGTCCCTCAGTCTTGTGTACAGCTGCCCCGGGTTCTCCCTTCAGGGACATGTTGCTTCTCCTTGATAATGTCCCTGCTTTCCTGGATCACATGATTTCTTGTGTTTTGATTTATAACCTTAGTTTGGCGGAACACTCTAAACATTAGAAAGCTTTTGTGTTCTGGGTTTTTTTTTTTTGTTTTGTTTTGTTTTGTTTTTTTGTTTGGCCTATACATGTCTAAAAATGTCTAGGCGACTTTCTTTGATTGATAGTGAAATGGAGGGCCACCAGACTATGATAGTTTTTATTTTCAAGGCTGTGTATGTAGCTTTTATTGTCATGTTGAATTGCTTGAATTTTTTTTTTAAAAAATAGTAACTGAAAATATATTTTGCTATGAAATTATGAAATGGGTCAGGTGGGTGTGGTTTAGCTTTCTAAGAATAATTCTGTCTGGGTGACAGTGAGCCAACCGCACTACTGTCTTTACATCCGAGGTGTGCAGAGTTCTGGGCTCATGGCGACAGTGGTACCTCTTGACGCTTTATCTGAACACCCGAGTGCCCTCGGTAACACGCTCAGTACTGGTTCACAATCTGTTTACTTAGAACTGATTGCAGTGATGTAGGAATAAGCCATGGAGTCTGGATTATAAAACAGTGGACCCTGCTGCTACTCTCCAGTGCGACTGATAATTTAGTCCCGACTTATATACTGAAATGGATGCTGTCCTTACTTAGATGGCATCACCCACCTGTCTGTCATAACTCTGTGCTGAACCTGAGAATATCTGATGTTACTTTGTTTCTATATTTTTATCGTCTCTAAGAATTTCATAAATTGTGTTTTGATTGTATCCACACCCCTTCTCACCTCCCCAGCTCTTCCCAGATCCACCCCTACCTCCGTCTCCCTCCACCTTTGTTCCTCTTTTTAAAGATAATAACCCATTGAGTCCAGTTCGTGCTGCCTGTATCCTACTTGAGTGTGGGGACACCCACTGAAGTGTGGTTGATTTATCAGAGCCCATGCCATTAAAAACTAGACTCTCCCTTCTCCAGATGCCATTGACTGACCATAGCTTCTCAGTCAGAGGTGAGGGCTCATGACCGCTCACTCCCCGTGCTACGGTGTTGACTGGCTTGATTTTGTGCTTGTTTTGTGTAGGCAGTCATAGTTTCTAGGTCTTGAGTCCTGTCATGTCCTGAAGACACTATTTTGTTCTGGTGCCCCCTGACTTCTAACTCTCTCTAGAATCTTCCTGCTTCCTCTTCCACCATGGGCCTTAACTCTGTGTGTGCATGTTGCTACAGGTATCCCAGCTGTGACTTTCTGCATTAGCTGTTGCCTACAGCAAAATGAAACTTCTCTGGTGCATTTTGAGAGCTGTCCTCATCTGTGTATACAGAGCTAAGACTAAAGGACAGTTTGATACTGTGTCCATTTAGCAGAAAAATTGTAGCAGAAATACCTCTGATGAGTGTGAGCTCTCCAACGTGGGTTCTTGACGGGGTCTGCAGCATCAGGCAGGAGTTCCTTCCTCTAGACCAGGCTCTAAATCCAGCCAGAAAGCAGCTAGTTACCTCAAATCCAGCCAGAAAGCAGCTGGTTACCTCAAATCCAGCCAGAAAGCAGCTGGTTACCTCAAATCCAGCCAGAAAGCAGCTGGTTACCTCAAATCCAGCCAGAAAGCAGCTGGTTACCTCAAATCCAGCCAGAAAGCAGTTGGTTACCCCACACATTTCTGCTCTTATTGCAGCCATGGCATATGGAGAGGGGTGGGAGGTAGGGGTGGGAGAAAGTGAGGAGGAAGTGGAGAGGGGTGGGAGGTAGGGTGAGGAGGAAGTGGAGAGGGGTGGGAGATAGGGGTGGGAGGAAGTGAGGAGAGGAAAAAATAACTCTAAGGATGTTTGAAAAAGCTATATAAAATGTATTTTATAAGCTATGTATATGAAATATATATGAATTTGTATAACTATATAGAACTGTATATGAATCAAGTATATAAATGTATATGAATTTAATGGGAGAAATACATATCTTAAGCAGTTCCTCCCAGAATCCCTAAATTGCCAACTGAAAGCAGAGCAAGTATGGGTTCCCGAGGAGCTCTTGGTCCCCTAAGCAATGCAGGCCTTTTCCCTTCTGCTCACCGGAACTTGCTGGTTAGACCCTGCTGCTGAAGGCAGCACACACACTGATCACAGGACAGAAAAAACCAAGTTGGCACTGAGCAGGAAGCTGTCCCCTGTGGGTTAGCTTTCATAGCACTAGAAGGTGCTGTGCGGGCTGCTGGGAGTGGGGTGGGGTGAGGGTCACCATCCTCTAACCCAGCTGTGAACCCCATAAATGGCAACAATGACTGACAAGACAAAGTATGTCATTTTAGTCTAGATTTTTAGTTTGAAACTTGCTTTTTCTCTTCAGAAACGTGTGCTGACTTTGCATTTTGTTTTGTTCTGTTTTCTTTTTTTCTTGTGTGGGGGGATGAGAGTGATATCTTCTTTTATCTTCTAATACTCTGGGGTCCAAGGAACCCCAGTCTTCTATTTCTGCCGGAGGTTCATTTGTGTAAACTGTTTCTCTTCTTGGGTAAGCCTTTCTCTTTGCAGTTACTCTTCTGCCTCCTCCCACACCCTGGCTTTTCCTGACTGGAGGCATGCTGTGGTGGGGATATTTGGGAGGATCAGAAGGGTCTCCCAAATTCTTCCCTTTTCTCAGAATCCTACCCACGCACCATGCACAATTCTTCTCTTCTCCACTTTTGAAGTTTTATCCAGCAAGTCTACCCGAGTGTTTTTGTTTGTTCCGTTTTGACTCATTATGGTTTTGATTTGTTTCCTGGCTTTCTTATTCCTCATGGTTGTATCTTTTCCTAGTGAATTTAGTCACATTGAACACACTGTTGGTGTTCACTAGAGCCTTTCTCTTCTGGGCTTAGAATTCCCTTAAGCGTCTTTTGTAATTCCAGTCTAGAGGCCATGCGTCTTCTTCACTTGTCCTTAGCACGGAAGGTCTTTCCTTGTAGAACCTTCACTGTGAAGGAGAGCCTTGCTAGCTGCCATAATCTTGGTTTGTAGTTATTTTCTTTCAGGACCCAAAATATATCCATGGCCTCCCGGCATTTAGAGTCCTTCTGAGAAGTCTGCTGCTAGTCTCTAACTTGGTGTTAGCCTGTTACTTGACAGTTCCCTCTTGCACAGTGTAATGCTTCCTCTTTGTCCTGTAAACAACCTAACCTGAGTATGTCTGGCATGTACTTCTATAGTCATGTGTGTTTGAAATTCTGAATGTTTCTTGTATCTGGATATCATGCCTTTCTCAAGATTTGGGAGGTTATGTCTGTTTTTTTATACAACTCAGGGCCACCAGCCCAGGGGTGACAGGGACCACAGAGGGCCGGGCCCTCCCACATCAATAACCAGTCAAGAACACTCTCCACAGGCTTGCCCACAGGACAGTGTGCTGGAGGAATTTTCTAAATTGAGGTTCCTTCTTCCCAAATGACTCTACCTTGTCATCCTGACAAAAAAAAACCTAACCAGGATACCCAAAGCAGTACTAACAGCTGGTGAGTCCAGGCAAGGGTCAGGATGTTCATTGCATGGTAATTTTACTGTAGATTTGAAAAAAGAAAAAAAAAGGGGGGGGGGAGGAAAGGCAATGAAAACGATTTTAATCTCCCAAATGAGGAGATCCGTCTTGAGTCATATTATTCAGTCTGACATTGTGAGTTTGCATGGTCACAGAATTGCTGTATTTAACAGGGAGAAAATGGGATTGAGTGGAAATAGCTTTTTCTGGAAAAATTAGCTCTTTAAAAAAAAAAAATTATTAAAAAACCAAATGGGCGCTGAAGTAGAGTTTGGCCAGCCATCAGAGGGCAGTGCAGACAGTGATTCTCCTCCTCAGGCCATTCAGAGCCTCAGAATGGTGTCCACACGAGGGCGCTGTTCTCTGCACACATCCTTTTAAAAGCATTTCTGAGGGCCGAGCCTGTGGATCGTCGCATGACTTCCCCAGTCCCCACTCACGGTTCTCAGTCTGTGGACTGTTTACCTTTTGGCTCTTCCAACTCCCAGAGCGTCTGGATGTGAGAGGGAATGAGCTAACTTCTTACGTGTGCCCCAAAGGCAGCTAACACGTTTGCTGATGCCCACCACGGCGTCAAGATCCTTGTCTCTCTAACTATGAACTGCCTAAACACAATCTTATTGCAATGAGTATTTAGATTCCCAGGATCTGTAACAACAAGGAGTTTCACGTGGGGGTTTTACCTCTTTGAGAGCTGACATATCTCCTTAACTGAGTGGCTGGGTGAGGACATCCATCTTTCTGTGTGCTTGCCTGGAGAAGGGCCATTCATGTAGACGATAGAGAAGACTGTCCATCAAGGGCAAGGCGCATCTGTGTTATGCGGCATTCTCCTAACTCCAGTGCCTGTGGGGGTAGATCGCCCTGGAAGTGAAAACCATAGAGCTTGGTGGGAGGGAGTGTCAGGTTATTGAGGGGTAGGAAGCTAGCCATAAAAAAATGCACACAGGGCCTTGGAAGTAGCTAGTAAGTTCACATATAACAAAGTGTTTTGGGCTGAGTGGAACAGGCAATACTTCATGGTCTCTTCACAGTCTTGTTTAGAAGTCCTTCACGGAGAAGCACAGTATCTGGACAGCACTGTCTCCCTGGTGACTTACTCTGACAGTCTTCAAGTGAGGGAAGTGCCTATATTCATCTTTCAGTGTACCACTTATGGTTGTTAGTTTGCATAGTTGTCTCTTCTAGCATAAAGATGGATAGCAGATAGGTATATCTCCCCCCCCCCCCCCCAAGCTGGTCCCATTTTGGACCTGCAGTGCAACTTACTCCCCTTTGGGAGGGGAGTCCCCTTCTATTATTGTCATTATTGCTTCTTATGTCCTTTTCCTGCTCTCCGTGACAGTCTGCTCTCTGTAAGGGCCTCTGCCTGTGAAGGCCTGCTCTCTGTGAGGGCCTACTCTCTGTGTGAGGGTCTGCTCTTTGTGCGAGCCTGTCCTCTGTGAGTTTCTGTTCTCTGTGAGGGCCCACTCTCTGTGTGAGGGTCTGCTCTCTGTGAGGATATGCTCCCTGTGAGAGCCTGTTCTCTGTGAGAGCCCCCACTTTCTGTGAGGGCCTGCTTTCTGTGAGGGCCTGCTTTCTGTGATGGTCTGCTCTCTGTGAGGGTCTGCTCTCTGTGAGAACCTGTTCTCTGTGAGGGTCTGTTCTTTGTGAGAGACCACTCTCTGTGTGAGGGTCTGCTCTTTGTGAGAGCCTGTTCTCTGTGAGGGCCTGCTCTCTGTGAGGCTCTGCTATCTGCAAGGGAACATTCTCCTCAGTGTGTCAGGTGCTCTGTGAGCATCTCTTGGCTTCATCTTGTTTTTGTTACAAACACAGCAATCTCTCTCAGGCCTTTTCTTGCTAGTTGCTCTCCTTGGTGCTGTTTATCTTCAAGACTTCAGGAAGGTGGCTCCCTTTCTGGTATCAAGTATAAACAGCTTGCAAATCTTTTTTTCTAATTTATTTGGTTGGCTGTTTTATCAGGCTGGTCTCCTGCTCCTCTAAGCAGTGAGCTGGGGCTCATGGCTGAGATTCTGAGTTTCTCCCCCTCAGTTTCCCTCTCTGGCCAGCTGCTCCCCCGGTACCTCGAGTCCTGTTACTGTATGTCTCAATTTTGTTTTCTAATTGTTATTATAATCGCTTTATTTACTCCTTACAACTGACAGTGTCAAGGAGACCCTACCTATTCTAGGATATGAGGGGTTAAGCACCTCAGCTAGTCTTCCTCTAACTGGTGTCGGCAGCATGTAGGTTCTGTTCTTCATAACCTGTGGGGAGATCAGACGTTTATAAACAAAGTCATTGTTGCTTAGCAACAGGATACATTCTGAGAGATGTGCCCTTAGGTGAGTTTCACTGCAAACATAATAAAAACCACTTACCCAAACTAAGACGTAGTCATGTTGCTATTAGACAATTCAATCTCATGTCCCCGTTGAACACGAGGAACAGCTTTAACGAGATACTGTTACCGTTGTGTTATTATGTGACACGTACACTTAGTAAGAGCTTCAGTGAGTTTTATTAACCTTACAGATTTGAATAGAAAACATTGTAACGGAATTCTGCAGACTGTAAATTCTTAAAACTGTACTCAATCTTGAAGTCCCGAGACTCCTCCGTCATTTTACACAGCCCCAGCTCCAACCTCTGTCTTCTCGGCTTTGGCTTCCGATGGCGCATGCTCTCCAGCTTGACATTTGACACTGTCCAGCAGACAGCTGTGTTTAGTATTTGATTGCTTTTTCATCTGTACATCGCACGGCCAGTGAGATGGTAAAAATGCCGGCTGATTATGGCAGTGTCTTCTCAATCTTTTAAATGTGAGAAAAAAAGTATTACTTTTGAAAGGACACGTTTGAAGCAAAATATTTTTACATTATTTATTTTTGCTAATGAGATTTTACTTATCTCCTTTAAAGTAATTTAAGAGTAATTGAATTAGGGAGATAGCTTGGCAGAGTGTGTACTCAGCGTGTATGGGGCTCTTGGTCTGATTCTTAGCACCACCCAAAATAAAGCAATCCACTTAGTTTTGCTTATGAATTTTATGTGTAAATACAGGGTTACTACTTTTGACATTATTATCTGTATCATTCCCAGTAATGCAGCAACTAAGGCTGCTGTGTTCAGGAGTATGATGAATATGACTGACTTCCCATGCTCATCTTAGCTTAGGTCTTGGTTACGTGCTCCAGAGCAGACATGGAGGCAGGGGGAAGCAGCTTCGCTCATGTCATCTCAAATCTCTGAGATTCCCAGGGTTTAAGCATGTTCTACCTCCCCAGTCCCATGCCCATCTGGTGGCACACCCCACGTGTCCTGCAGGGACTGTGCACCCTTGCAGTCCCTTGGACGGGGCAAGCCCTCAGAGTTGCTCCTCACAGCCATTTTCCTCCTTGACCCAGAAGACTTTCAGACTTATGTGTCAAGCTGTAATATTCTAGTAGCTGTAATTGTCTGAACTTCCTCATTATCTTGAGCTTGCTAGAGCTTGTCAGCGCGGCTGCTTATACACCATGGAAGCCGCCTCTAATGTTATAATAGAATTAAATTCATCTGACCTAGGTCCTGGGCTTATTTCAGACATCAGATACTTATCTTGAAGCCCTAAGAACATCTCAATTTAAAAATTGACCTTTGGAGTCAGTCCCTCTAGTCCGCTAGTTGTACATAACCAACGTACGCTTTAAAGAGCAACCCGACTTTATTAATGTGTCTTCAAAATGTAATGCAGTTATAAAAATGTCTGCAGGGCAAGATGCCTTTAAAATGACATTCTCTTTCTTTACAGAGGTACTTTCTCGTTGGGAGCAATCACGCAGAGACGAAGTACCGCGTCCTGAAAATCGATAGAACAGAGCCAAAGGATTTGGTGGTAATTGACGACAGGGTAAGTCGCAGGCCTCCCTGTAAGTCCTGCGTGCAGGCTCTCCAGCGTGTGTTGTTCAGAGGAGGTGAAATCACAGCTCTTAGTGGGATGGCACCTGGGCTTTGCTGCTGTTTTTTCTGTGGTATGATTTTAACCACACACCTCAATTTTCTAATTGGCTTCTAGAAATGACTGGTGTTGAGAAATTAGGCAGAATTATACTTCGTCCTTCAATTGATTTGTTTCTGAGAGCACAGATTCCCCTAGAAAGACAATGAAGATATTTTCCTAACCTACTGACCTTTTTTAAGGATTCAGTGTAACTAATATTGCATCTACCAGAGTGTGTATTACTGTGCTTCAGTACAGATGTTTCATTATGCTGATGGAAAGCACATTTGAAGGCTTGCTGTGCACTAAGAAACACTAAACAATTGTTATGCAGATCCTGTGCTGTCTAGACTCAGGAGTGCAAAGGCTCAAATTAATCAAGAACACGAGGCTGTTAGTCAAAGGTACCATATAAGGTAGTGGTGATGACGTGTTAATTTTTAGCTTTTCCAAATGAAGGAACTTATTCTTTGTGTTGAATTTCCTAGATAAATATTTCTGAATCCATATAGGTCCCAGTTTTGTGAAATACATTAGTAGTTACAGTTTGGAATAATTTTCATTAAGATCTTTTCAGAAGTATGTCCTGTGTTCTAACGATTGTGGATAAACTCATTGTTATGGTTTTTGATTTCCTGAACTACTCCCGGGAGTCCCTGCCCCTGGATCTGCCCGGAAGCTTCTATGGATACAGTGAGGTGTTGGTGTTGTCTTTACGTGCTGGGGATGATTGGTCAGGAAGACCCTTGAGGAGCTTTGGGCTGCCTCATACAAATGCACGTCTAGTTGGGGGTTTGCATTTCATTTTTAGGGCTTCGCAAACTTACTGACTTAGGTGGATCCCTTAGAGCTCTGAGTCTCCAGCTCACACTCTAAAGCGTTGACATAATTTTCGAACACAGCAGTGTGAGCCAGGCCTCAGCCTTACGTGTTGTTACATACCTGCCACTATGTCGTGACGTGACACAGTTGACAGAGTCGTTTATGAGTCCTGCAGGGGAAGCAGTCTCACAGGCGTGCTTGTTTCACAGCACGTGTACACGCAACAGGAAGTGCGGGAACTCCTTGGCCGCCTGGATCTAGGAAACAGAACAAAGATGAGCCAGAAAGGGTCCTCCGGGTTGTTTCGAGCTGTCTCGGCTTTTGGTGTTGTAGGTAAGAAGAGCCTTCCTTGCCTGTTTCTTTATGTTGGTACAGATTACTTAAAGAGAGCTCGTATGTCTCTGTAGCTGCACAGCCTTGACTCATCCCCTATGGCTCTGCTTCAAACATCACTATCAGTCTATCAGACATTTGAACACTATCCACTCATGTGCTCAGCACCGTTCAGGTTTATATAGAAATAAAGAAATAGAGAGATGTTTGGAGGTATCTAATGTCTGGCTTGCTGTGGAATGAGAAGTAAAAATTAGCTTGAGCTATAAGCATCTGCCTCACTTCCCATCAGCTAGAATTACAGATTCAGTAAAACTTGCTTTAGATTGAACAGGACAGGCTACAGTACAGCCTGTCACAGACTCCTTTGGGTGACGCCTTAATTGGAATTTTCTATTGCCGTGTTAATAGGATGACCACAAGCAATTTGGGGAAATGGTTGATTTGGCTTGTGTTTATAGTTCATTATCTAGAGAAGTCAGGGCAGGAACTCAAGGCAGGAATTAGAGGCAGGGACAATGCAGAGGCCGTGAGGACTGCTGCTCACTGGCTTACTCCTTATGGCTTGGGAAGCCTGCTTTTCTACAGGATCCAGGACTGCCAGCCAAAGGGTACCACCCACAGTGAGCTGGGTCCTCTGCATTCAGGCCAGTCCTGGAGAAGCATTTTCTTGATTAAGATTTCTTCTTGCCCGATGACCCTAGCTCCTATCAAGTTGACTCCAGCACAGTGACCCCTTTCTTACTCAATGAGAACGTTTCTTCAAAATCACAGAGGGATTCTATTCTTACTGTACAGTGTAAATCACTGTGACTCAGAGACACGGTTTCCATTTTTAGCAAGGTCCGTGGAATTTCAGATAAGGGTTTCCAAGCTGTGCTAGCTTTGCAGGGAATGTGGGGCTTTAGTTCACTTCAAAGACCTGATGTTGATCTCTTCCCCAACGTCTCTGAGGCAGGGTCTCCCTGTCTGGCCTGGAGTTTGATGTGTAGACCAGGCTGTCCTCGAACTCACAGATATCCTCCTGCCTCTGTGTCCCAAGTGCTGGGATTAGAGTTGTGTGCCTCCCCAGCTAACCTGGTGTTGATCTGCTTTAGCCTGGGCCTGATCCTCCCATTTTTTTTTTAACTCAAGCTCCGCCCCTTCCTTTCCTGTGCTCCGATGCTCTGTGCGCCCCTCCTGGTGACAGACCATTCAACCTCTCTGCTGCTTGATGATATTCTTTTCCCTGGTTGTGAGAAAGTGGCTTAAGGAAGGTCTCTTTGGTTCACAGTAGGAGGGCACAGCCCTTCATGGCCGAGAAGGCACAGCGGCAGTGGCCGAGGCAGCTGGTCACAGTGCAGCCACAGTCAGGAAGCAGAGAGGAGTGAACCCTGGTGTGCAGCCTAGCTTCTCCAGCCTTTTTTCATTCAGCCCTGGTCCCCAGCCCATGAGTGGTAACGCATACTTTCAGAGTGAATCTTCCTGCCTCGGTTAATCCACTCTGGGAGGAGAGTTGTCTTCCAGGTGACATAAGTTGTCACAGATAGCTCTGTGCCTGATTGGGCTAGGACAGAGGAGAGAAGCCAGGACAGACAAGGCGACTGTAAGCTGTACGTACACAGCCAAGTCACATAATGAAAGTCCAGTCACATTGGAGTTTGTATTACTCAGATCTGGAAGGGGCAGGAGAGCTTTCCAGGAGCAGAGATTTATACTGCATCCTGAGGGAGCATTATGGTACAGGTGGAAAGAGGGAAGAGAGGCGGGGACTCTATAGAAGCGGCAGTAGGGGCCCTAGGTGCCCGGGTACCTATAGGATCTGGGATGCTGGGAATTCATCATCATGGCAAAGGCAGGTTGTTCAGAGTGTTCACATCACAGTTCCTCAATGGCGGGAGCTCGAGAGTTCCTTAAGCCTGCTGTGGTATATACTGGGTCATGGCTGCTGGTGTTAACGACTAATATGGACCTTATGTCATTTCAAGTTTCCAGTTAGCACTTCCTATTTTAACTCTGCTATTGAAACTTTTACTATACCCTGCCATTTTTGAATTATTATTTTTTTCCCTCAACTTGGTAGGATTTAGAATTACCACAGAGACTCTGCGGGTACGTCTGTGAGTGTGTTTTCAGAAAGGCGAACCTGAGCAGGAGAATGCCCCCCCCCCCCCCCCCCCCCCCCCCCCCCCCCCCCCGGGCAGCACTGTCCCGTAGGCTGGAGACTGAACAGAAGGAATGATAGCATTTTCCTGTCTCGGCTTTTTTTGTTCCACTGTAGCTGCAGTGTGACCACCCCTCTTCTTCCTCATGCTTCTGTGCCGTTTCTTCTCCACCCTGTGGACTGTCTCGGCAAACAGGGAGCCAAAGTCAGTCTCCCTCCCTTGACAAGAAGAGTAGCAAACACAGCACGGTTGGTTCCTTTCATTTGCCTTCTCCTGAGACTTGACGAGTCCTTCAAAATCTCCTGATTACTGGATACGTGTTTGAGGGCTGAGAATGTGCACTTAATATCATATGCACTCATCCATGTACATTAATAAGTTCCATGTTAGTTAAATTTATTAAATCAAGTACTGATATTTTAAAATTAAGAAAGTATTTTTTAATTAATTTATTTAAAAATTTTTTGCTTTTCAAGACGGGGTTTCTCTGTGTAGCCCTTGGCTGTCCTGGAACTCACTCTGTAGACCAGGCTGGCCTCGAACTCAGAAGTCCGCCTGCCTCTGCCTCCCAAGTGCTGGGATTAAAGGCGTGCGCCACCACTGCCCGGCATAGAAGGTTTTCTTTATGCAGAATTGAAAGGGTTAACTCTCCTCATATAATCTTATATATAATGTATATGTTATATACAATATGTATTCTATAGGTATTCTCTATGTCTAATCATGTGTGTGTGTGTACATGGGACTAGGTTATATAACCCAGGTTATCCTCATACTCGTTATATAGCTGAAGATGACCTGGAACACCTGATCTTCTTGCTTCCATCCCAAGAAATAGGATGATAAGTTCATACCATTGGGCCTGATTTAATCAGTACTGGGACTGAACCCAGGGCCTTGTGCATGCTAGGCAAATAGTCTACCAACTTAGCCACCCAAAATAATTTTAGGTTATGTAATTGCCAAAAATTTATATGACTATAAAGTTATAAAAGTATCAAAGTAGGTAATGTGTAAAGTCTTTGGTAAATATGTTTCTAAACTCATTTGCATTGCTAAGTCTATGTGACATTATATTTGTTTTTTTTTTATCTGCAGGTTTTGTCAGGTTCTTAGAAGGCTACTATATTGTATTAGTAACTAAGCGGAGGAAGATGGCAGATATCGGAGGCCATGCGATATATAAGATTGAAGATACAAGCATGATATATATCCCCAATGACTCTGTTCGGATTACTCACCCGGATGAAGCTAGGTATGCACCGGCACTGACAACTTATTATTTGTTTTTGACAGCAGCAGAACCAAAGAAATACAAATGTTGTATAGCAACATCAAGTGTTGGATCAAAATTCCAGTTTCTGCTAGGGACTGTGTAGGTCTTTTCTGCAGTCCGACACGGCTCAGCAGTTGGTGCTGAAGCCGCCAGGTGTGGGAGCAAGGTTCACAGAGCGTCAGCCTGCTAAATAAACGCAGAGCTTTTGATTGTTTACAGAGACGAGCAATGATTTCTTACATTAAAACTGGTAGGCATATTTAACCAAATGATGACACTTAGTGTCACCTCTTTATTTGTTGTGTGTGTTGTATATGTGCACATGTGTGTGGGCTTGCATGCATGCAGAGGCTGGGTGTTGGGTGTCCTGCTGTATATAGTTTTTCTGCTGTATTCCCTTGAGACATGGCCTCTCACCAAAACTGGAGCCGTTTGTGTTTCCAGCTAGAATGGCTGCCAGTGAGCCCCAGTGATGTTTCTGTCTCCCCACCTGCTTGCTAGCTCTGTGGGGGGACCCTGCAGCCATATGTGGAGTCTTATGATGTTAAGCATCTCACTGATTGTTCTGACTCTCCAATCCTGATGTCACATTTTCGTTTGAAATGGGAACAGCACAGACTACCTTAGTAATTCTGCTGAAAATGTTTCATGCATACAGAAACAGTCAGGCAAATCTGTAATGTGGGACCTTTTGTAAAGACAGTAGTCTTCTAAGACACTTGAAAACATGCAGGTCATCAAAGAAAACAATACACTTGTAGATTTTAGAACCGACATGACAGGTGCATCCTCTGACTTTCACTTAGATCCCGGTGGAGACTTGTCATGTATGCACACGTGTACACAGAGCTATAAAGGCACTTAGATCCCGGTGGAGACTTGTCACATATGCACACGTGTACACAGAGTTATAAAGGCACTTAGATCCCGGTGGAGACTTGTCACGTATGCACACGTGTACACAGAGCTATAAAGGCACTTAGATCCCGGTGGAGACTTGTCACATATGCACACGTGTACACAGAGCTATAAAGGCACTTAGATCCCGGTGGAGACTTGTCACGTATGCACACGTGTACACAGAGCTATAAAGGCACTTAGATCCCGGTGGAGACTTGTCACGTATGCACACGTGTATACAGAGCTATAAAGGCACTTAGATCCCGGTGGAGACTTGTCACGTATGCACACGTGTACACAGAGCTATAAAGGCACTTAGATCCCGGTGGAGACTTGTCACGTATGCACACGTGTACACAGAGCTATAAAGGCACTTAGATCCCGGTGGAGACTTGTCACGTATGCACACGTGTACACAGAGCTATAAAGGACTTTATTGGGTTAGGAAGCATATGGACTATAACCTAAGGACATCACATTAATATTACATTTAGAGTCTCTTGATAGAGATTGATATTGCTTGTGAGAAACGGTTACAACTGGAAGTGTCTCCTCATATTTTGGCACCTTTGGAATATACATGTAAACACAACCAAGTACTGTGGGCACAGAACAGGACTCGAGGCTGAGCACAGACCTGAGCTGTGTCTCTCATGCCCTTGTTAATATACATGGCTGGAAGAGTATTTTGTCCAGTAGCTGGTCTACCTGCGTGTTGACTGTGACTGCATGTTGTCAGTGCTGGGCTCTGCAGTTTCCACTGTGGCGTCAGGTCAGTGTCCAGGACAGGTTCAGATTTCTCTCAGTTAAGTGACGTAGGTAAATGGGGTTTGCGTGTGTCTAAGCAGGGGAGTCTCATGGCGAATTAGAAGAAGGCCATCTTGGTTTTCACTGGACTCTGTTTGTTCCCTGATTTTCTGTAGGTCTGAAATCTTTTAGAGGTTTGGTGACACTGTTAGGGACTTGACAATGGGAGGAAGACTGTTATCAATTGATAGATTGGAAGTTAGATGGGTTCAGTTGATGTCATATTATAAAAATTCAAAGGACATCAAGGCATACTTATATTTTTATGGTTGGTAATCGTTTAGAATTTAGCTATGCTCTGTCATGTTTAATATAGTGATTTAATAATCTTAAAAATAAAATTATCTTATGATTATAATACTGTGTACTATGTAGACGTTATCTATAATACAGTACAATTATGTCAATAGCTTGTTATAGGAGGAATGAAGTGATATTTTCTAATATAATTATAGAGATATGTGATCTAGTAATACAGTAAATAAGAATGTTTGGAAAAAATATCAGGAAATAAAATACAATACTACTAGGTATGTTGTCCATTTGGTAAGTAGAGGCTACCTGCACTGCATGGTTGTATTGACGGTAGGAAATTTGCCAGAACAGTTTGCCACTGTAAGGTGTTGTTAAAGAGAATTATCAGTATCTTCATAGGAGCAGAAATATACTTGGCAGAATTCCAGATCTTTATGATCCAATCTTAGCTTACAACCTCTCTAAAGGAATTTATTGAAAGTGTCTATAATAAAATTTATTCTTACAATAAAACTTTAAAAGGGAAGCCTTTAATTTAGGTAAGGAACTATCAAGGAATATGCTAGCATTCCTAATATTCAACATGGTATTTAGAACCCTAGCTAAGGCAATGTTTGTAAAATAAACAGTAGATCAGGAAAACAAGGCACTTCCCTTCCCTTTTTCCTTTCCTTGACAATGTCCCCTATGGAGCTCAGGCTGGCCCTAAACTCACAGTGAGCTTTCCTGCCATAGTCTCTTAAGTGCAGGAACCACAGGTGTGTGCTCCCACACCCAGTTTCAGGAACCACAGGTGTGTGCTCCCACACCCAGTTTCAGGAACCACAGGTGTGTGCTCCCACACCCAGTTTCAGGAACCACAGGTGTGTGCTCACACACTCAGCTGCAGGGATCACAGGTGTGTGCTCCTACATCCAGTTGCAGAAGCCACAGGTGTGTGCTCCCACACAGCTACAGGGATCACAGGTGTGTGCTCCCACACTCAGCTGCTCCCACACCCAGCTGCAGGAACCACAGGTGTGTGTTCCCACACCCAGCTGCAGGGATCACAGGTGTGTGCTCTCACACTCAGCTGCAGTGCCTAGTTGAGGAATGCAGAAATAACACATGGCCTGTATCATATATGATGACTTAGCTAACCGTTGAGCAAGTTAAATCCTTAGTTTTTGGTACAGCTACATTCACGCAGTGCATGGGAGCTGAGAGTTGTAGAACAGCACACAGGGTTTGAGGTGGTCCCTGAGAAGATGTCCTGTGGACTATATGAAGATTTCTGTAAGAGCAAAGTAAGGCACCAGGGCCAGAGGATGGAAGCAGTAACTTGAAAGTTGCCTCTGGAGAGGGACCAGGGCTGGTGGGTGTAGAGAGAATTTTAACCCTGAAAATTGTGTTTTAGTTACTTACCTAAGTGTGAATGTGAACTGTCACCTGATGTCTCACGAGTGGTCGGCTGAGGCACGTTTCATTCTGCCCTCTTCTATTTCCATGATAAAAATCTTCTCAACTTAAAGTTACGGTAACCCATGGGGTTATGGTTACTTTAGTGACTGGGGACAACAACAACAACAGTCTTTATCCCTCCCTTGCTCCCGTACCCTGCCCATGCCCTGCCTGGGTGGGAAGCACAGTCACTACACAATGGGGTGCACACTGTGTTAAAGGTATCTAGCTATCTGAGCGATGCCTGGCAGATGCATACCCATGCAGAGCTGGCTGGGATTGCTCAGTTCAGTGAGCACACTCACTAGTGTAAGGATATCCCACACTCACTAGTGTAAAGATATCCCTGACCGTATGTTAAGCCATAACAAAGAACACTTTGCGTTTATAACATGCTTTAATTTTTTTTGTTTTTAGGTACTTAAGGATATTTCAAAATGTGGATCTATCTAGCAATTTTTACTTTAGGTAAGTTTCTTCCTTTTAGAAACTTGATTCTCGACATTTTAAATGGCTAGTGTAAAGGTACTATAAAAATCACCTTTGTTTCAGGAAGAAAGTAATACGATTTAAAGAAATAACTTCATTATGGAATTTTGAATCATAAAAACGAAATCGTATCACTTCAGGTGCAGAGTTGTAACAGTGCCATGGTTCAGTCTCAGCTGATGGTCTGCCAAAATGAAGAAAAAGCTAATTAGAAATAGGAAAGGGATTTCAATCTCGACGTGTTGCGGGTGGCCCTGTAAGTGAACAGTTGTGCTGGAATGAATGTAGCGTTAAGCAGATTGAACATCCTAAGAGTATGCTTTGGGAGAGAGAACAGAAATCTCTCTTTGTACAGAGACATTTGTGGAGATCTATTTAACATAGCCAGCAAGCAGACAGACAAACAACGAGCAAATGTTACAGCATTGTGACGAAGTGTTAAGATGGCAGTGTGACCAGTCTCAGGCTGGACAGACAGACAGACACAGGTGTAATAGACAGAGGAGTCTGTCTGCTGTAGTATCCAGACTGAGACGTAGACTCAAGACGGTGTTCACCAATAACGACCTGAGCTGGGCCTGAGAGAGGGCCCGCAGCATTTGTGTGCATTGGCAGTGCACACAGACCAGGCACTTTGCATTTTCAGGGATCTGTCGTTAGTCGTTAATAGAGTTAATCATTTATTTATAAAATAAACACAAACATAATGAAAGCTAAAATTATTAAGTCATAGAACAGAGGGTTCTAGGTGAAGTGAGTTTTTAATCCACAGGTACTTAGTGGCTTGTAGGTTTCCATGTTTGTCTGATTTCATCTACTTTACATAAGACAGCTTCATCTTCCGCTCACAGTGTTGTGAGCTAATACTGACGCTTGGTGGCGCTGCTGTTTGAAATGGGCTCCTGAGCCATTCTTGGCCATACTAAATTTACGCAAGTCATTCCTCAAGTTATAGTACATATGCTGGGGTCTCAGGGCTGCGCCACGGCCAACTGGAAACCAGCTGCTTAATATAACTTGTCTCCACTCAAGCAAAGGTGGTAAAACTGGGTTTAACAGACAGAACTGAAATTAATTTCAGTCAAATTATGGAACTAAACAGGGGAAATAATAATTAATGTGTGGCTCTCCCAAGAGAATTGTAATACTTAACATATTGCCTGAATACTGTGCTTGAGCCTCAAGATCGTTTCTGGAATTCCGTGTTAAAATGGATAACTAGAAAGACTTAAACATTGTTGATCTTTGTCATGCATACGAACTCACAGAGACCACAGCAGCCTGCACAGACCTGCTCAGGTCTGCACCAGACGGGGTCCTAGAGCTGAAGGGAGAAGTGGGCACATGTCTCATCCCTACCCCAGAAGCTATCTGCTGGTGATAGCCACTTGCAAGTGGGAATCTAGTTTCCTCTGAGGGAGTCTCACTAGGGAAACAAACTACTCTTCAGGATGGGCTTCATGCCAGCAGCGGACGCCAGCAGAGAATGAACTCAGCAGCGTCTTTGCCTCAGAATGTCTTGTCGTGGATCTTTCATTATTATTATTAATATTATTATTTTAATTTTATTTATATATATATTCTTTTTCCTCTCTTTTTAACCTTCAGGTTCTTTGCATCCAATTTATGGGACTCACGAGTGTGTGAATGAGTGGCTCTCTTTCTTGTGCCTTCCCTTGGGCTCTTTTCCTTCTGTTCGCTTATTCTGTCCAACTCTGGTGTGTTAGTTTTTGTTTATTATTTTATGGAATTATTAGTGCATAAAGAAGTCTGTTTTTTAATGAGAAACGGAAGAGGGTGGATCCGGATGGGAGGGGAGGTGGGGAGGAGCTGGGAGGAACAGAGAGAGGGAATATTGTAGTCGAGTTTTATTATGTGAGAAAAAACCCTATTTTCAATAAAATTGTTGATCTTATGAAATTAGAATCATAATTTTTTTCTGCTTAATGACCAACTTTTATTTGTATAAAGACTGTGTTAATTTTTATATGATTCTTATTTTCCTAGAACATGTTTCACTGTAGGAGATTACATTATCTTCTTACCCCTGTATCACTATGAAGTTTGTAGTTACTTTTGCTCATGTTGAAACTATGGCTCAAAGCCAAGCGCTTTTGACGAGGACACTGTACTCCAGTGTCCTATCTATAGAACCACATTCATGGGCATAAGACAGTGTGACTTGAAACAAGAAATGAGATTGATTTCATCATGAAACAAACAAACAAAAAAATACATGTGCCAATCAGCGAGTGGATGTGACCCACTTCATAAATATGTATTTCTAGTGTTCATGATTAAGTCAGATGGTGAGGTTTCTATTTAATTTCCAATCGTGTTTGTATTTGGCCGTGTCTGCAGTGCTCATTTAATGGCATTGCTTCAGTGGAATACCAGGTGCAGAGTAATTTAGCTCACAGATTGTAATTCCCCATGGGAGCCGAGACCGTGAAATATCTTTGCTTCTGTAATTCTTACGTCTGAATTCTCCTCTCAGTTATAGCTATGATTTGTCACACTCGCTTCAGTATAATCTTACCGTCCTGCGAATGCCCCTGGAGATGTTAAAGTCAGAGACATCCACGGCGTGCCAGGAAAGCTTCGACATCTTTGAAGATGAAGGGTTAATCAAACAGGGTGGCAGTGGTAGGTGAATTCTGCATGAATGTGGCATCTCAATGAAGTCTCTCCCTTTCCTCATCCTTTATCCCTTGGTGGCCTTTATCCTTGTGGGTTGTCTTAGAGACGCAAACTTGACCAATTCATTTAAAGTTAATCTCTGTAGCTGTCCCTTGCTACTCTGTGGGGCCTTCTTTCTTCCACCCTTCTCACCCTTTTCCCCCTTTCAACCCCCGACACTAGATAGGAGAGGAAAAAAGATAAAGGGAGAGAGGGAAGGAAGAGATCCCTGAATCTAATTTATTTTCTTCTTTGAGTATGACTACTAACAAACCACAGCCAACTCCTCCCCCCTCCAATGACCAACACCACCAACCAGCCTCTCGGGGCCCTGGCATTTTTCATACAATCTGAAAAGTTCCTAGAATTCCAAACATCACACAATTGCAGAAACTGTCTGCAGTTGGTAAAATTACACCTCTGCTAGAGCACAAGGCAAATCATAGTCAGCTGCTGTGGACAGTCCAAAGCAGCCTCGTATCTCACACTTGGGATTAAAGTGAAACACATTCTTAGAGCATCTGTGTGTGTGTGTGTGTGTGTGTGTGTGTGTGTGTGTTTTAAAGAAGCCAAAATTCTAAAATTGTCTCTACAAATCACAATGTGATTATATTTATAGGCCAGCCAGAAATTATATGTTGTCAGTTTCTAGAAATTATTTGTATACTTTTTAATGGAGTGCATTCAGAATCTAGTCTTTTGGTGACATTTTTATGGAGAATTACCCTTTGAATACTGTAGAGTGGACACCATCATATTTTCATTCACAGAAACTGGTCAGTTATGAGTCAAGTTTGGGCCTAAAGTTACCACGGGTTGCCTGTTATGTGCTGGGCATTTACATACAGTATTCTGAGCCCTATAGAGTGTCTGCTGGGTGAGTATAAGGCGGCTGTGTAGACATAAACACTAAGTAGGAAACTGAGGCCCAGAGGTGTCAGCACAGCAAGTGACTGCTCTCGGCTTGTCACATCAGTCGATCACAGGCCGAGCTGCGTGCCTGGCACTGTCAGGTTGTTGCTAGACCATAGTAGACTAGCCTAAGGTGCCTCTTTGTCAATTCTGTTCTTGCCAGATTTTGGGTTTTGGTCTAGAACCCTAAAGCAAATGGCTTGTTATTGTGGACATTGTGACGGAGTCCTTTCAAGTGTAAAGTGAAAATTTCTTGGCTGAAGTAGGCCAGCTGTGGAGAAGTCATAGCCAGCTCTGGCTTTGAAGCCCTTGCTCCATGCAGCTTAAATGGTAGAGATGAAGCTGCGGGTGCAGAGGCAGCATCCACTCTAAAAGAGACCAGAGGGCTTGCCTGTGCACCCGTGCTCCCATGCGCCTGTGTGGAGAGTAGGGAGAGTAGGAGAGGCTGTGCTTCCCCACAGGCTCTGCCTATGCCCAGACTGTTCTTTCAGTTGAATGTTCCCCCTGGCTTGAGTCTGCTTAGCTTACCTGGTTGTCACTTGGGTTGAGGACAGGCTGGGAGCTCTCTTGCTGTCCTCAGTCCGGGATTCAGACATCCGAATTATAACCCAAAGTATGGAGTGCCTACGGAAGGGAGGAGCTAGTTTGAGTATTTGATAAAGCCAGAAGTGTTGCTGAACTTGCCGCTGCAGTCTGCATTTGAATGTGTGTCTGGGTTCTGCTGTGACTTCTGGGCTGTGCCTAGAACAGCCGTAGGTGGGTGTGATTGAAGAGTGTATCATACAGTCGTCTCCCGGAAGGACACACAGAGCGGGACTTAGAGACAAAGGTGGTACCAGCATTCTGGTCTAGGCTTAAGAGGGAAAGCAGTTCTTGTGCTTTCATCATCGAGGGATCATCCCCTGTTGTTAGCTCATGGCCTTCCATCTCAAAGCAAGCAGTGGCCTGCTGTCCTGTTTCACTTGTAAGAACGCCATGGTTACAGTGCACGAGCCACAATAATCTCCTGGGCTCAAGGCCGTGGGCCTAGTGGACTTCTCTTTCTCCTTGTCATTTAACGTAACCTATTGCCAGGTGCTGGTGACGAGGATTCCAACATTTCCTGGGGTCCAGGGTCATTCTGTCTGGGGAAGCTGGTAGAAATGGAGGGTGAGGGTAGGAGATGGAGGGGTGGGTTTGCTAAACTCTCCGCAAGTGCATTAAGGACGTTACAGAAGCTCTTCAGCCCAGACTCCTCTGTGATAAGCAGCAGCACTTCCTGTGTACAGGCAAAGTAAGGCAAACACTGAGATGCCCCACAGGAGATAGTTATTGGCAACCACACTAATGAGCCAATTAAAAGTATTTAAGTCCCTTTATTTGCGATGACCAAGAGAGAGACCACACCTCTGGAAAGTCTCTAGGTGCTAAAGCTCAGGGGTACAGCACTTTTAAAGACAAAAACCACAATTCCATCCATATATGTTGCGTGGTGCCTGTGGCTGTGAGAGGGGTGGTGGAAGGTCTAGAAAGACACAAAGTCAGGGCAAGATGGCATCACCTTATCCATTTCAAAACTAAGTCACTGTGTAAAGTGACAGATGGAGGAATGTCTGATATAACACTCTCCTACCCCACGCCACTAGTGTGCCTTGATCTCTTTCCTCTCTTCAGGACCTCATGTAGCCCAGGCTGGCCTCAAACTTGCAGCGGGGCTGAGGATGATCTTGAACTCCCCCTTCTGTCTTCTCCTTGAAAACAAAATTAGAGATGTGGGCCAGACATGACCACCGTGCCTAGTTTATGCTGTGCTGGGGACCAAACCCAGGGCCTCATGCATGCCAGGCAAGCACAGCAGGGCACACCTGAGCCCACAACACCCATTGGCTCCTGGATGCACGGAGAGGGCAGAGGACTTTGGCGCCATGCTTGTTTGTTTGCTTGCTTTTTGTTTATGTGTGGTATGGTGCATCGTGTGTGGGCTTGGTGTTCCAAGAGGTCACAAGAGGACATTGGATCTTCTGAAACTGGAGGTCCAGATTATTGTGAACCGCCATGTGGGCACTGATTCAAACCTGGGTCCTCTGCAAGAGTAGTAAGTGCTCCTAACTGCTGAGCCGTCTCTTCAGCCCCTAGATTTTATAAATTAAATTGGAACACATTCAGCTCACATTTTGAAGGGAAGACAATGGGATTACCTGGCTGCTCAGAGCTTTTAATCCATTCGTGTGTAAATATGCTTATTTCATATTTTTTCACTTCAGACAAGTTTTGTGGTGCTCACTGCAGTTTAAATTCGTCTTGATATGCCAGTGTGTTTGGTGATTTCTCCACAAGAAGGAGTCCTGATATAACAGCTGATAGCACGTGGGAAGTGTGAGTGGTGCCCCCCTTACTCTGTAGCCATCACGTGCTTTCTAATCCTTCTCATTCCCGCAGCAGCCCCTGTTAGATGTGGGCAGAGGCCCCAGGTGGTAAGGGGCACTCTGGACCCTCCCTGTCATGGCGCCGGAAGTCCTCGTCCCAGTTGCGGTAACCTCAGACTATGTTCTCTGTGGCTCGATTTGCTCCATTTGTCTTCATTCATGCATCTGTCATCACATCCTTCATTTGACTCACACTTTTTTTTTTTTTTTTGATTTAAAAACTCTAATAAGTCAGAATGTCAAAGTCTTGTGTGACTTTGAAGCTCATGGTAGGGAGCCCTAGAATACAGCCACGGAAAGTCCTCTGACGCTGAAGGCAAAAATGGAAGAACTTAGCAGTGTGCAGGATGTCAGTCAGTGCCTTTATATTCTCGTTACTTTTGTTTTTCAGGCGTCTTTGGGATCTCTAGTGAGCCTTACATGAAGTATGTCTGGAATGGTGAACTTCTGGGTGTAGTTAAGAACGCCGTGCATCGCGACTGGCTGTTGTACATTATTCATGGGTTCTGCGGGCAGTCAAGTATCCTTTTATACATATTCAAGATGACAGCGTCATCGTGCGGTGTCAGCGTGTAGAAAGGTCATACACTGTGGGACTGTGGTCACCACTCTGTGTCCCTGTCCTAGTTAGGATCTCTATTGCTGCGATGAAACACCATGGCCAAACCCACATTGGGAACAACAGGTTTATCTGGCTTACGCTTCCATCACTGTTCATCGTCTGAGGAAGTCAGGACAGGAACCCAAACTCCAGGCAGGGACCTGGAGGCAGGAGCTGATGCAGAGGCCATGGAGGGGTGCTGCTTACTGGCTTGCTCTTTATGGCTTCCTCAGCCTGCTTTCTTATAGAACCCAGGACCTGCCCAAGGGCGGCCCCACCCATCGACAGTCATTTTTCAGCTACATGAAGTAGCAGTGAGATGAGGGATGTGTATCAGATAGAAAAGGCTGCAGTGGTAGCCGTGGTACCATAGAGTGCAGACTTTGATTGGAAAGGATTATAATGAAAGCCCTAGAGTCAGGCTACCGGGCTCAGTTTGATGATACCTTGGCTTTTCTCCTGCAGGTTGACTTTTCACTAATTCTAGCTAATGCTGAAGCCTTTCAACAGGGTGCCATCGTGCTGTGAGGAGGAGGAGGATGAAGAGGAAGAGGGGGAAGAAGGGGGAGGAGGAAGAAGAGGAGGAAGAGGACAGGGAGGAGGAGGAGGAAGAAGAGGAAGAGGAAGAGGAAGAGGGCAGGGCATGCTATCTAGCAATGCTTCAGTTTTCTTGCCACTTTTTGAGACAACAGAGGGCATTTGTGAATTCTATGTTTCCTTGATAAGATCCCTTTTATTTTAGGCTTTTAAAAGCAAATGGCAAAATCTTTAAAGGATTGGGAGGGCCGGGCATCAGTTAGTGATGTTTTCTTCTAAACTCTGGGGCATTTGTAGGGGTGGCTGAGGGGCACAGCCTTGAGGGGTGGCCACGCTGCCTTTTCTGTTCCAAGTGTGGGGAGAAACGGGGTGTGTCAGACACAGGGACTTTGAAGTGAAGGTTGGGGGGACACCTGGCTTACTACTTTATAGTCACTTCAACCACCTGACAGGATTGGTCCTGAATCACTTTTGCCTCTGTCCAAAAGTAGTCTTTTTGGGAAGAATGCGAGTTTTTCCCCACCAAATAGAATGTGCTGTGGTGTCTCAAGACTGGCTCTAAAGTGCAGTTCTAGCCTGGTTTGTATTTCCAAGAGCTAGCTCAGGGCCTGGCATATAGTAATAAATGTTTGTTTTTAAAATAGTAAACAACATCATGGATTATCGTTTTATCGTTTTTACAGCTCATTAGTCTAACCGAGGAGTCCGGGCTGCTGGTGATCAGGCATTAAATGAGTTCTGAACGCCTGTGTGGTGGGAGTAATTGCTGTTGACTACAGGCCAGACACCAGAAATTTTACACCAATTACCTCAGCTCATCCTCCCAACAACCTAACAGATTAGTGATTATTTTATCCAGCAGGCTTACAACTAGAAACGTTTCAGAGTTGGGATTTTTTTTTTTTTTTTAAGATTTGAGGCCATTTGCCTAAACCTTAGATAACTTGAAGATGGAATTCAAGTTTATTTATGTTTCCTATACACCTGGGGCTGAACATGTTTATGTGGTGTATTTAGGGTACCTATGTTTTGACTGACACACAAGACAAGGCCAGGTAAAGGATTTTATACTGTTGGGTCATAGTGGCACTCAGGAATTTCAGACTTCAAGGCATTTCTGATTTTTAGACCACAGTTGTTCACCCTATAGCTGCTTTGTGATTGATTTTCAGTAGGTGAGGTTATAACGCAGAAAGTTAGATGCCGTAGACAAGCTGTACACTGGCCAGGCAGCTCACATCGACACCTTCGGGGTTTAAACTTTGGATCACCTTTGCAGTCTGAGACACAGGTCTTCCCTCAGTGTTGACAGTTCTTTCCCTAGTTTACCCTTAGCATTCAGGGATCCGTGCCCTTGTGGGGAGGCCTGGCTCCATAAGGAAGGAGTAGGTGTTCTAACAGTTTTACTTGGTCACAAGGAGAGACATAATACAGTACCCTGTATGCGTCCTTGGAGAGTCACAGAAGTCACTGCTTGAGCATGTTGGGTGTTGCCATCGAACTGGACAGACCTGAGGAACCATTGGGCCCTGTGCTAGTACCTTCTCCGTGGAGCTCTTAGTGTCTCAAGGCTATCAGACAGGATGTATTAAGTGCACAAAGGATAATGATGATTCCTGTAGCTTTCTGTCCAGTCACAAATGCTGAAACACTTTAACGTAGTTCCTAAGAGCTTTTGATCTATGGACGACCAGTGTATGTGACCCTAATAGCCAGAAGGTCCAGTCGGTTTGCTGGGACGCGCTTTCTCAAGAGAGGTGCAAACTGTGAGGTAAGACGGCCAACTGCATTGCTGAAATTTTGTGACCTTTCACGTCGGCTTCACTGATATTGACAAAGCCGCGGACTTCTAAGTAACTAACTGCTTAACATCCGAATGTATTTTATCTCTGTGCGTGCGCATGTGCATGTGTGTGCACAGGGGGGTCTGGGCATGTGGTGGCCAGAGGACAACTCACAGCAGTCATCTCTCTCCTAAGGATGGAATCAGATTGCCAGGCTTGGCAGCAGGTGCCCTTTTTGTCCACTGAGCCATCTCACCAGCCCTAACCAGTGGATTTAAAAAGTGAAGTGTTTTTAGTCCGGGATATTATCAAGAGAATAAATAGCTCTCCAGAATATGAAACTCTTAAGGAAAAAGGGCCGGTCGACAAATGTGTTGAGCAGTAAACTATCTTAGAAAGAGCTGTGCAATGGAGTTTTGAAATGTTCACTGTTTTGGAGGGTAAGGCATATCTGAAATGCTTGGAAAATGTAGGGATGAAACATCCAGCCGCCCACTGAAGAGTGAGGAGAGGAAGTGTATTTATGACGGGAAGGCAATATACAGCATGCCATGGGACAAATGTTGTGGCTGTATTATTTACTTTTGAATAATGAAAGGATAACCAAGCCAGGTTCTCAGTGCTTCTGGAAGTATCCCTTATATCTGGATATGCCTCTGTTCTGTAACTCATGCGGCCTCCAAAGTCTCTGGTCTCTCCCCTTGAGTCCTTCCTACTATCAGTGTTACTCGGATCTTCACTTTGGTCTTCAGAAGTGAAAGTTTTAGATTCTTTGTTCTTTATCTCCTGCATAATTTAACACAATTGTTTTTCTTTTCTCTGGCATCCTACCATGTGTACTGGTCAAGTGCTGTTGGCTATTTGTGTTAACTTGATTTTCTTCTAGTCTGTTTTCTGCTTTTCTTATTTTTTTTTTTTTAGACAAGACTATTAATTTATTATCTTCTTTTCTTTCTTTCTTTTTTGTTTTTTTGTTTTTGTTTTTTCGAGACAGGGTTTCTCTGTATAGCCCTGGCTGTCCTGGAACTCACTCTGTAGACCAGGCTGGCCTCCAACTCAGAAATCCAACTGCTTCTGCCTCCCAAGTGCTGGGATTAAAGGCGTGCACCACCATTGCCCAACTTGTTAAAACTTTTATTTAAAAGATTATTTTATTTTATGAGCTTATTTTTATTTGTATCTCTTTTTTTTTAGCTTCTCTGTGGGTTATTGATTATCCACACCTATTAACTTTTATGTTTTTTTGCTTTTCTTTATCATGTTTTAATGGTTCTGCGTTTCCAGTGTGTACTCTAAACACATTTTAAGATGAATCAGGTTATAATTTCACTGTGTACTTGATGTTTTTCACGTAAACGTTCTAAGAGCACAGGCTATGTTTAATTGCGCCTTTCTTTCCAGGGTGACGTTGCAAATGAGGTGGAGACCGAGCAGATCCTCTGTGATGCCTCTGTGATGTCTTTTACCGCAGGCAGTTACTCTTCTTACGTACAAGTTAGAGGATCCGTTCCCTTATTCTGGTCCCAAGACATCTCAACTATGATGCCAAAGCCACCCATTACACGTGCGTGGGCCAGCCTGCCGGGAGTTGCTTTTGTCTGCTGTCATTCAAGATGATGACTGCTGTCACATAACTCTAATCAGTGGTTGGGTTTTGGTGAGATGTTGGTCCTTTGAGCAAGATTATATGGAGGAGTACCTTTTATTAGCTTTCTGCAGTAATTCATTCTTAACTTTAACTGTTAGTAAATGTGTGTTATTTTGCTTCAGAAATGGCAGACTCATTCAGATTTAATGCTGTGAGTGTCCATTGAGCTGCCTGAGAGTTTGGGAAAGGAAAGTGCTACATCAGTTGAATTGCATTTCTTTTCTATGGTTTGAAAACCCCGTGAGTGTTTTATTTCTGCCTTACAGTTCCACTCACCTTTTCTGTTCTCAGTGGACCAGGCAGATCCCTTTGCACATGTGGCTGCTCTTCACTTTGACCAGATGCTCCAGAGGTTTGGCTCTCCCATCATCATCTTGAACTTAGTGAAGGTATGATGTGCTTATCAGATACACTGGCGACCAAAGGCATGGCCCAGCTATGCTCTGCTTTCACCAGAAAAAGAAAGAGAGGAAAGGAGGAAGGTGGGGATGGAGGATGGGAGGGAGAGAGAGGGGGGAGGGGGAAGGGGAAGGGGAGGGGAGAGGGAGAGGAGGGAGAGGAGGGAGAAGGAGAGGGAGGGAGAGGGAGGGAGATGGAGCGAGATGGAGGGAAAGGGAGAGGGAAGAGAGGGGGAGGGGGAAGAGGGGGAGAGAGGGAGGAAAAGGGAGAGGGAGGAGAGGGGGAGAGGGAGGAGAGGGGGAAAGGGAGAGGAGGGAGAGGGAGGAGGGAGAAGGAGAAGGAGGAAGAGGAGGGGGAGGGGGAGGGGGAAGGGGAGAAGGAGGAGGAGGAGGAGGCGGAGGAAGAGAAGGAGGAGAAGGAGAGAAGGAGGAGGAGAAGGAGAAGGAGAAGGAGGAGAAGGAGAAAAGGAGAAGGAGGAGGAGGAGGAGGAAGAGGAGGAGGAGAAGGAGAAGGAGAAGGAGAAGGAGAAGGAGAAGGAGAAGGAGAAGGAGAAGGAGAAGGAGAAGGAGAAGGAGAAGGAGAAGGAGAAAAGGCAAAGGAGAAGGAGGAGAAGGTGAGGTGTCTGTTGTGCCAGCATGCTGTGTCTGAGCATCTTAGCTTTGTTCTTTGGTCTTAGCTTCCACATCACTTCTTCTGGGCTTGCCTTGGGGAACCGGTACTAGATCTTTCTGAAGGAAGAGGGTGATTTAGTCTACTAGGCTCCTGATTTCCTTGTGTGAACTAGATCTGCATTAAATTCCTTAGTTCTACACCTTAGGAAAAAATGCAGATCAAATGGCCACATCCTCACCTTGATACAGCCCACTCCCTCGACACTCTACAAGAACCACAAACCAGTGTAGCAATAGGACCAAAGGCTTCATTCAGAAACATGGTTCAAGAGTCAGGTGGGCTTGTGAGGAGCTCAGGCAAGGTGGTGTAATGTCTCTCACCTTTCCATCAGAGCACACTGACTGGTCCGTACAGGGTGTGTGCATAATTGGACATGCAGGTCGGTAGAGGGCAAGATCACCCAATAAATTTTATTTATGTCCATTGTACCCAAGTGGATTAAAAGCACATCAGCCAGTGGCTAAGAAGACCTCGGAGACATCAATATAAAGGTTTTACTATATCATGTATATTAATGTAGTCTTTTATTCACAACTGTCTTTAGATGCTAACTCCACACATATTTATTCATGAATGCAGAAGTTGTATAGTCATGTCTTGATCTCTGTCTGCTCCGGGTAATGTAAGTTGGAACTGGATAATGTATAACTCTGATTCAATATTGAAAAGTAGCTGTAATGTACACAGTTTGAAAATTAAGGCAGAAAACTTTAATGAAAACATTTGTTGATCTGTGCCTAGTGGCACAGGCCTATCATCCCAGCTATTCCAGAAGCAGAGGCAGGGGGATCAGAAGTTTAAGGCCTACCTATGCAGCAGAGTGCATTTTAGTCTAACCTGAGCAACTTAGTGAGACCCTGTCCCAAAGTAAAAAGAGGGTAGGAGTGGAAGTGGCTTAGTAGAAGAGCACTTGTCTACATGTGTGAGGCCCTGGGTTCAGCCCCCGGTATTGTACAAACCGTGGTAAGTATGAGTGCTTTTCCAGTCAGTATAGATGATTAGTATACAAGCAAATTCCCACTAAAGTGTCGAGTAATGAGCTATTAGTGGAACAAATCCCCAACTCTAGGTGAGTAGATCTTGTTCCTGCTTTATAGAGTGTAATTGAAAAGTTCTTGTAAATAGAACCCTGAATATATACAGTGCTTGGAATTCTGTGCTAATTCTACACATTAAAAATGCTACTTAATGCCTGTAACTGAACTCAGCCTGCTTTGCCTCCCTGCCGTCTGCCAATGCAGTTTGAAGTGAGTTTTACAAAAACGTTTATTTACAAGGTGGCCAAGCATGTGGAGACAGGAGAGCTGGCCCCAGAGCCCCCTTGCTTAGCCTAGGGTGTAGGGTATTTGTGGTTAAAGAGGTGGTGATGGGGTGTCTAAAGCATGAGGAAGGGTAATTGAAAGTAACCCAGAGTGGACGCACTGATGATCTACACCTGTGCAGTTGGATTGCATGGCTCTTCATAGGCTGTGAGTCCAGAGGATTTAGTAGTGCCTGTGTGCTCTGAGGGTGGACTTTGGTCTCCTGGTGTCAAAAGGTCACTCACCAGATACTTGCGCACACCCAAGTAAGGGATCGGAGATTGCAGTTGGTTTGAAGTAGACAGAAGCAGTATCTAAGTTGTTGGAAAACAGCTGGGCCATGGTTGCCCTCACAACGCAGTGGTCAGAGACATCACTTGTCACAGATCTCATAGGAGGAGCCTGCTCGATCACATGACCTCTGAAGCTTGTTCACGTGACCTCTGAAATGGTGGAGAACTCATGGGTAAAAGGCAGGCCGAGCAGGATGATTTTTGATGTGAGTCTCAGAGCAGGGATTAAGAGCAGGGTGACAGGCGTGAAAGAGATGCACTCTAATAGCACACGCTTGCAGTGTGTGTGCACCTGTTGAGAGAGAGTCATCAGAGTGATGAGGTTTCATTTGATTGGCTAAAAAGGAGGCTCGAACCTAGGACCTCTCACATGCCTGGCAAGAGCCCAGCCACCGAGCCACACCCTCAGCCCTGTCTTCAGCTGTTTTGTTAACAGGATAGAGCAGCTGCTGCTTCTTTCATTTGGAGGGAGGTCTTGGTAAGCTGTGGTTAAACCTTCAAAGAACGTCTGTGGCCGTAGGAGAACAGCAGGAGGAGCTGTCCCTTGTCGCATTGCTACTGTGTGATGTTGCTGAGAGGAAACGCTTCTCCGGCTTTCCTTTGCCCATTTGCCCCGTTGTGAACCCCTCCCTCTGTGGGCACCCCCTCTCTGGGCCCGTTGACGCACAGGATGACCCTTAACCCTCCATTCTTAATTCTTATATAATTTCTCTATTCGTTTTATTCCGCTGTGCAAAAACTAGCCTTGTTTGTTTCCACAATGGTTATTTTCCAGTTGGTGACAGTTGGAAATCAGCACGGGAGGGCTTTGACACCAGCAGTGGTGCTATGCATCTCTTAAGTCTCTGCTGCAGTTTTTCTTTGTTTTAAGTGAAGGCCTGATGAAGGTAACAGCAATAACTAATTTTTACTGAAGACTCTGCTAAGAACTTACAATGCTTTGTTGCCTTTAAACCCCTCGTTACGGCTGTGAGGGATATACTGCTCTTAGCCCAAGGAAATGCGATAGCCTTGCTGAAGGGTACTGGGCAGCAGCCCAGAGCTGCACGGTAGCATAGTCTCCAGTAGTGAGAGGCAGTGTGGTAACCTAGGAGGTGCTGCAGGCTGGGAGGCGGGGCTCAGGCCGTTCTGCCACAGTGTGAAGCCCGTGAAGTGCCTGCCCTGCTACCTCGTGGTTGTTTTGTGGGTTGCATTTGAAAAAGCACTCTGTAGTCTTCTGTGTAGGGATTGCCTGTCCAGACCATGTTGATTTCTCTCTGTGTCCGGCAACCGTCTGGTTGCAGTGGTGGGTTCTCTTCTGGTCCTGGATAAGTGAGTGTTGCTACTAGAGAGGCTGTGGATGTGTGGGCCAGGCTTGTATAGAGTATACTGGGGATGCTGCCAGCTCAGCAGGGGGAAACCCAGCCTCGTGGCTCTTCAGAGCTGCTGGCCGTCACTCAGGGAAGATGTCTTAATTTACATTTATATGGTTTTCATTTTAGTAACATTTACTATTTTTAAGAGTAGATTTATTGATCTTATGTGTGTTTTACCTGCGTGTATGTCTGCGCACTCTGTCTACTTAGTGCCCGAAGAGGTCAGAAGAGGGCATCAGATTCCCCTGGAACTGGAGTTATGCACGGTTATAAACCATCACGTGGGTGCTGGGAATTGAACCTGTGTCCTCTGCAAAAGTAATATGTGCTCTTAAGCATTGAGCTGGCTCTCCAGCCCCACATTTAAGACTTTAGATGTAAAAAGTGTTTCACATGTTTTTTGATAAAGGAGAGAGAGAAGAGGAAGCACGAGAGGATTCTGAGTGAAGAGCTGGTGGCTGCAGTCACTTACCTCAACCAGTTCCTGCCCCCGGAGCACACCATTGTCTACATCCCCTGGGACATGGCCAAGTACACCAAGAGGTGAGAGATCGGCAGAGCCTGGCTGAGCCTCCGGGGTGACGCAGCTCCTTCAGTTTCCTTTGTGAGACTTAGGTGAGGACGTTGTGCCTCCATCAGGTGTCCGGTTTTCCCGCTGCGCAGTCTGTCACCTCCTCCCTTCCGTTCCTGACAGCAGCAGTGCCGCCATTTTCTGTTTTGCTCTCCACTCTCTGGTCATCTGTCTCCTAGATGAACAGCAGTAGCTCTGTTGATAGGAAGTCCTAGCTCCTCACTGTGCGCCTCAAGCCCCATCAGCTGGTTGGTTCTGGAATGTTATAACCTTAACTTATTTGGGACTGATCTATTTGAGAAAACCTGGGCTTTATTCCCAGAGCTAGCCCCACCCCAGGGTGGTCCTGTTGCTTGCCACCCACCTCCACCGCTACCCTGTCCCATGTTTCCTCCCTTAACCTCCAAGATTTGGTTCAAAACTAATCTCTTCTAAGAAACCCTTTCCCACTGAGCCTTGTACTGTCTTCTCCGAGTGTACCTCGCGTTGCAGAAGCTGCGGGTTTATTTACTGTCACTGTATTGTTTTGTACGTGTTGTGTTTCTTCCCCCTGAATCTTTTTATGGAATTAGTACGCCAGGCACACACAAGTGCACCCATGTCCTGGAACATGTTAGTTAAGTTGTTGAAACAGTCATGTTATCGTATGTTTCCATTTTTCTTCCCCTGCTACTGCACTGTGCGTGGTCCTTGCCTGGTTATGTAGGGTTTGACTGACAGCTACTGAGGAGGGACAGGCTCACAGGAATGTTGGGTGCCAAGATTGAGGAGTATGCTGGTATTTGATATCTAATTGGCTTGTTAGTTATTGAGTACACATTATATTTCCAGCTTAATTATTTCCATGTTTCTGTTACATAAACCACAAGATTAAAACAGTCAAGTCCCCAAGCATCGTTTCTGTTGATGCTGTTTGCTTAGATGGAAGAGTAAATATGCACGGACACCTAAGTTCTCCCTCTTCCGCCTTCCCCGCTCAGTAAGCTGTGCAACGTTCTCGACCGGCTGAATGTGATTGCAGAAAGCGTGGTAAAGAAGACTGGATTCTTTGTGAACCGCCCTGATTCTTACTGCAGCATTTTACGGCCGGACGAGAAGTATGTATGACGCTTAAAATCTTAGCACGAGAGATGGGGAGACGAGCATTTGCTGTACCAGCTTGGAGACCCCAGTTCAACCCCTGGAACCCACACCAGAAAGCCAGGGTGTGGCCTGTGCTTGTCGTCCCAGCACTGAGGAGGCAGAGATAGGCAAATCCCGGGGCAGGATGGCTCAGCAGTTAAAGGCTTCTTCCTCCTAGCCTGAATCCCAAGTTCCCATATATTAGGAGAGAGATGACTCCCGCATGCCACCCTTTGACTTTGTATTGGGTACTGTGAGGTACAGAAGCGCCCCACGCCCCACACCATTACCACATACACAAAGAAAACGTAAGTCAAGATATTTGTTCTTATGTACAGACATTCTAGAAGTTAGGGACACGACTTAGTGAGTGACAGCACTCACCTTGCAAGCATGAGGATGGCCAGCACCCATGTGAGAGCCTGGGCATGACTGTGTGTGCCTGTGACTCCAGCATTAGGAAGCAGAGAGTCACATTCCAAATGCTTGCAGCTCACGAGTGCACACACGGGCACACACACACACACACACACACACACACAGGTGTGCACATGCACACACTGTAAAATAAAATATTATAAGTACTGGAAGTCTGTGCTAAGTAGAGGACGGAAGGATGGATGAACAGGGGTAGGGAGGCTGTTGAGGAGACTGCAGGAACATTCCCTGTGTGCTTGGGAACTCCTGTGGCGGCTTTCGATGGAAGCCACAGGAGTCTTTCATTCACTTTGTGGAAGAAGCGTTACAGTATGTGTGTAAAGTAGACTTGTCTGTAGTGAACTCCTTGTTTGCCACATAGTAGACCAGGGAGGTCTTTCTGATTGACAGTGGATACTTTCATGAATGTAGACTCTGGCAACATGCCACAGTGATTTGCTCACTGCTTGTTTCTTGGCGGCTTCCAGAAAGGATGCATTCCTTATTGACATGTGAAGGAACCAGTGTCGCGTATTCCCAGCATTTGATCTCAGTCAGCATAGTTAACTCCGGTGGTGGAGTAAGACCTAAGCAAACCTAGTGTCTACGTTTGCAAGACGCCTTCTGCTATAGTTGGCAGGATTTGCATTCCAGGGAATCATAAGGTACAGGGAGAAGACAAAGCTGTAGAAGGTCTTACACCTGCATTTGTCCATGGTTACAGAGACTGGAGAAAGATACGGGCTTGAAGGAAAGCCAGGGCAGTCTGGTAGAACACAGAGAGGGTGTCCAAGAGGGACACTGGCACCTTACGATGACTCCAACCCCAGCTTGCTTTGAGTATGGTGACTGACTGTCTCAGTTATTCACACCGAACAGAGCAAGAGTGCAGAACTATCTGACGTCAGACAGCTTCCCTTCTATTGCTGTAGCTCTTAGAATCTACATATATATATATACACGTGTGTGTATATATATACGTATATATATATATATATATATATACATATATATATATATATACACACACACACACACACACACACACACGTATATATATCATATCAACCCTGCCCCCTTTTAAAAATAGAAAACAGGGTTGGGGTGTGGCTTAGTCGTAGTGCATGTGCTCAGGGAGCCCAGGGCTGGGTTTAGTTCCCAGCACTGGAAGACAACGGAATGTAAAGTGTCTGTTTTTACCCACAGGTGGAACGAACTAGGAGGTCACGTGATTCCCACTGGTCGGCTCCAGGTATGGATACTATTATATTCATAATGAGTACCAGGTGTGGATACTATTATATTCATAATGAATACAATCCGTGTCCATGGTGTGCACTGTTTTAGGGGTTGAGGACTTGGTGATGTTTCGCTTGTTTTGTTTTATTTGAGACAGGCTCTCACTATGCAGCCCAGGCTAGCCAGATGCTCACTCTGTAGATCAGGCTTTCCTTGAACTCACAGAGAACCTGCCTGTGTTTGCTTCCCATGTGCTGGGATTATAGGTGTCCGCTGCCGTACTCAGTTCATTTTTTGTAATGTTTTCTATTAGCAAACATGAAGATGTATTTGATGCAAAATTATTAATAACTTGAAAATGGTTTTTAAAAGTTTTCTTGCTAGTGTTTAAATCTTATATAAATATATATAGCAGATACTATATAGCTTATACATTTTTCTACATATAAATTTTTATTACTGGAAGTTAAAAACAAGGATATATGGAAATAATAGGTTAGATTGGTTTTGTAAAGCAAACTAGTGTGCGTTACACTTGTTAGCTTTGTTTTAAGCGTGGTATAGCTGGTGACTGGAATGAGGGCACTCTGCTCTTTCAAAGGACCCAAGCTTGGTTCCCAGCACTCGTCCCGTCCCATTCCACCCTTCTGCCGGGTGACTCTGCTTCAGGGAGACTGACACCATCTTTGACTTTTATGGGCACTAGCACATACAGGAACACACACAAACACACACACACACACACACACACACACGCACAGCGTTAACCACTAAATAGTTGGTTTGTATAATGAAGGAGCAATATCAGATAAAAAAATCGATATTTGACTAATTAGATAATATAGAAAATATTAGCTGTTTGCTTTATCCTGTTGAGCCTTCAAAGTAAATTCAAATATAGATTGGGTTTAGTGATGCTGTCAGAGTAACATTAAGTGAAAAGTAAATATAACCTTATATGATTTAGCAAATTGTTCTTTGTGATTTTAAATGCTGAACTTTGCCAGATGTGAAACTTGTTCAGGATTAGCTCCCACAGCGTTTGCTCTGTCCCTTAAGGGAGGAGTTTCCCTGGGGTTGGAAGTAGTCCAGGTGTCTGAACAGTGACCTGAAAACCTCCCCGTGTTCTTTGTAGACCGGCATCCTTCGAACCAACTGCGTGGACTGTTTGGATCGCACCAACACGGCGCAGTTCATGGTGGGCAAGTGCGCCCTGGCTTACCAGCTCTATTCCTTAGGACTGATTGACAAGCCCAACCTGCAGTTCGATACGGACGCGGTGAGGTAATGCTTGTCTGCTGCCATTTGAAAGGCAGCACTGACAAAGGCAGACTCGACTTACGGGATTTTATAACTGGTTCTACTTTCAGCTTCTCAAAGGTTTATGGCTAAATGACAATATTCAAGTTACTTCTATATTTCTACCGTGTGTTTGTATATTACTGCCATTGGGTATTGTGTTGTTTGCTTGTGTTGTCATCAAACACTGTTTTTTTTTTTTAAAGATAAATTCAAAGTACATCTACAAACTAATAGGTTAAATTAAAACCCAAACGGCACTGATAGATGGTAAGCTTCTGTACACATGTGAACTAAGCGTACAAAGCGTGTAAGAGATTCTTCACTCGGGACTGTCTGTCAGCTCTGTGAAAAGAGAAAACATATGGCTTGCCTGTCTGCTGGGGTCAGAATGTTCCTGTCACCCTTAGGTCCTTGTTGAAATCCTCACCCCAAAAGTGGTAGTATCAGGGGGTGGGCTCTTTGGGACTTGCTTAGATCTAAGGGCAGAATCCCTGTCCCTGGGATTAGCGGCGTATAAATGTCACTAAGGGCTGTCTGTGAGTCTCTTCCTCATTTGAGGACAAAGCAAGGTGACCCGGCCTATGACCTGAAGGGGCCTTTTCCAGGCAGTGACTCTGTAGATGCCTTTGTCTTAGACGTTGTAGCTTCTAGAACCACGAGAAATAAAGGTTTCTTGGTTATAAGCCACCTTGTCTAGGCTACGCTGTTACAGTGGCCCAAACAGAGCATGGCACTGTCTGTAACAAGACCTGTGTTTAGCAACAATCAGAGGAACCGAATAGTGTCATGGGAAGTGAGTTGCCCCGGCAGACTGTAGGCGACTGGAGTGCTTCGGACATGGCTAGAACCAGCTTGGTCCAGCTTTAGTTACATTTTTGGTGCCTCATTTTCTCATTAGAGTTTTCTGTATGAAACAATGCGTTTTATATTTACACTCATTTCAAGCCTCTAAAGACTCCACAGGAAAGATTCAGAAGGGTTCATAACATTAAGGACTTTCCCCCAAGTCTGGCCCTCTGGACGGCTTGTGCAATCATTTGGGTTAATTTTTCTTGGTAATGGGGACTGTCCCCAGGGCGCATGCTCTGTCGCTGAGTTCTGCCCAGTCCCTCTCTCCATTTTACATTCTGGGACAGAGTCTTACCAGCTTGCTCAGGCTGCCTTTGAATTCACGCACAAGCAGGCCTTGAACTTGTGATTCTCCTGGCTTATCCATCCTCCTTGGTAGCTGGGATTATGGATCTGAGTCACTAGACTTGGTGACAACATTGTATAGCATGTGTTTCCCTTCTGTGTAGGTTATTTGAGGAGCTCTATGAAGACCATGGAGACACCCTTTCCCTGCAGTACGGGGGCTCTCAGCTGGTTCACCGGGTAAAGACCTACAGAAAGATAGCGCCATGGACCCAGCACTCCAAGGACATCATGCAGACGCTGTCCAGGTACTACAGCAACGCCTTCTCAGGTAAGTCCCTGGCAGGGGCGGTCCTGCCACCCACACTACAGCTGGCAGGGGCCGGTCCTGCCACTCACACTACGGCTGGCTTTCTTCTGGTACATGGATGCTTCTCTTTTTAGCTCTTTATTTAAATAAGGTTTTCATTATTTATAGATTTAAATAAAATGGACTTTGTGACTTAGAAGGTACTCAAAAACTATTTAATTCAGGAATAAATAAACATTCGGATACTTTTTGAGACTGGTTTCACATATCCCGGGTTGGTCTCACTCATGCTGAGTATCGGAGGATGACCTTGAACTTCCGATCTTCCTGAATGCTGGGATTGCAGGGGGGGCCTCACTGTGCCTGATGTGTAAGGTGCTGAGGATTAAAAACAAAAGTCTGTGCATGCTGGGCAAGCAGTCTGCCAACGGTTACTGTGCCCAAATTCTGTGTTCTAAAGTAGGCCACCGTTGCTCTCCGCCACTCAGAGTTGCATGGTTTAATGTGATGGGATGTGGTTGGGCTTCTAGACTCTTCCTCCTCGTGTCTTTCTCCTTCTGTTTCTGAACGTAGAAATTCAAAAAAGCGTTAAATCATTTTTTTCAAACAGGGGTTAACATCTTGGTAGTTATTTATGAGTGTGTTACTCAATTTAAAAATGTCAGCTAGAAATGAATAATGACATTAGCGTGGGATTACTCACCTAGTCACACATCTGTGACCTGCAAGTACTAAATCATTCGAGTACAGGTCTCCAGTGGCCCATCTCCTGCCTACATTCAGATGCCATTGTCAGCATACATAACGCATGTCACAGGCTGAAGCAATTATGAGACACGTTTCCATACACAGAATTCCTCCAGGAAGAGCCCAGTGGCTGATCCTATGAGATTTCCTCAGGGTCTGTGGGAGGAGGTGAAGTTGTTCTCTGGGATGAACTGCTGTTGCTTCCCTAGGCCTCCCTCCCAGTTCTTTACCTCAAGTGAATAGAGAGAAAGGCTTCAACGGGCTCTAGGTGCTGCCTTTGGAGGGATCCCATGTGCTCACTATAGATGGCTATACATTAGCTCTACAGCAGAGGGATGGCTGAGAAGAGTGCTATATGCTGAGACTGTCTGCAGACTTAGAGTAAACCTTACGGGAAAGGAGTGTTTAAATGGCTCCAGATGGAGCCTTCTAGAAACAGGCTGTCAGCATTGGGTTGGCTGGGCCCTAGCTAGTTGAGTTTCCCTGGAGGACCAAGAGGCCCTGACAGCCAAGGATCTGGGGGTAGAACTGGAAGCCTTCTCTCAAGTAAAAAGATCCAGGTGCTCGAACCAAGGAAGTTGTAAGAAAGTCCCGAGCGATAGGAGCCTGAGAAACATCCCTGGGCATCAACATTTATTTTCAATGTTTGAGGTCCTGAGCAGATGGAAGTGAGTCAGGTATGGCTCTGTTTGTATGCAACAAAGAGACAGGGCAACACAAGGGAGCACGCTAGCATTTCCACAGTGTTTGTGGGTCAGTGGTCCAGGCACAGTTGGCGGTGGGGGTGGGGTGTCCTGCTTAGACTGTGAAGGCTGTAGTTAGGATATTAACCAGGCCATCTCATTTGAAGCTCTAGCTAGGAAAGGGGCCACCTCCGAGCCCATGTGTTTGTTGACAGAATCCAGTTCTGACCTGTAGGATGCAGGACGCTTGCTGCTTCACAAATGGCTCTGGAAAGAGCCTGTTAGTGAGTCTGCTGGCAGGACAGTCTCCCATAGGTCACATAATCCCAAGAATGACATCCTACTGCATGCCAGAGCCCACTGACCAGAGGCAAACCACAAGTCCTGTGCACACAACTAAAGTGCTAGCATGACCAGCAGACACTGTCTTCTAGTTGTGGATGCCGGAAGTCTAACAGTGTCAGCAGGACAGTTCCCACTGAAAGCCATGGACGAGGACCCTCCCTTGCTTCTGTCTGCTGGTGGCTGGCAGCCTTGTGTCTGTGGACTGGCACAGTGGTGTGCCTCACGCTTTACTCCTTGTGTTGAGGTCTGTCTTCATGACGTTCTCTTCCGTGTTTCCCTTTCCTTTTCCTATGAGGACACCAGCCAGCCTGACTGGATCAAGAGCCCGGTGTACCCCAGTGTGATTGCATCTTAATATGATTATATCTACAAAGGTTATTTCTGAGCATGATCATGCCCCTGGCGTTGTGGGGTTCAGCCTTCTGGATCCCTGTGGAGACTGCAAGTGTTAGCACAGGGACGGACTCCTGGGTACGTGTCTCCATGATAAAGCTTGAGGACTGCCCTTAGAGAAGCAGTGTCCGTCTACCCTCCCACCCTCTCCTGTCACCATTGCCCTTGCAAAGGCGATCATGATTGACACTTAAGGACCAAGGCTGTTTTGTAGGAGTAGAAGACAGAAATGAGTGTCATTCTGTAGATGATTTAGAAAGAAAGACACAGTTTAGAAGGTAACGCTGGTGCCGGAGATCAGTATGTACGGATGAAAAGTACAGCCAAGTTATGCAAACTGAGATGTTATGAAAGGCTGTGTGAGTAACGAGGCTGTAACACGTCTTTATTTTAAGATGCGTGGTGTCACTGGGGTGTGCACCTTACTTTGTCCTGAGTATTACATAATGCTGAATATAGGATGATTTTCTTTCAACCAGTCCTATGTGATACCTCTGGGCTGAGCAGGAAGATATTTAGGATTAAGACCCTGAATGAAGTACTGAAATTAAGTGACTGGGAATTTCACCCTAAAGTACTGAAATTAAGTGATTGGGAATTTCGCCCTGTTTGTATTGACAGACGGTCGCCCTATGAACCACTCTTTGGACCTCTTGTTGGGACCCATTTTAAAAATAGTTCTTAAAGCTAGATACTGTTATTCAGGTCAGTGGTCCTAGTTGGGAAGCTGAGGTAGAAAGACAGCTCAAACCTATGAATCTGAATGCAGCCCGGGAAACATAGCATGGCCTATCTCAAAATACACACATGTACACGCATGCAAGCACATGCAACAGTTCTTGAGGCTTCACATGTCAGTGTGCTCAGGGCTTTGTCTCTAGAGAGCATCTGCCGGGTTCCAGCCTGACAAGTTTCCCAAGCATGTGGAGGGTGCTGTACTGGAAAGGCACAGTTGCCTAGATACTCACCTTAGATGCCAGGAAGAACCTTTAATTCCCTGAGAAACTGTCCCCTGACCCCGCTTTTTTTAATATTTAAATTTTACTAAGCCTGTATTTTTTTTTTTTTTTTGGCTTCTGCATCTTGATTTTAAATCCTATTATAAGGGGAAAAAACCAGACTGCCCGCTGTAGTTAACAATAGAACACACACGCATACACACGCACACATGCACACATGCATGCACACACACAACACATATGTATGATTTAAATGTAGTGAATGCATAGAAGTGGACCATATCCTCTTCAAACAGATTTCAAAAAGTAAACTGCATGCTCACCAAGTAAAGAGCGCCATGCTTGCCCACAGGTAGAGAGGTGACTATCGAAGACAATACTGAGCTGATTTCCCCAGTGCCAGGAGGTGCTCTGCAGGTACCCACCACGTACCTTTTCGGCTTACCTCTAGAAGGGAACATGCAGGGGCATTTGAGGAGAACACTTCCGCTTATCACAGATAGTGAGATGACCTTCCGAGGTCATCCTCATGACAGCAGTGAGTAAACCCTATTGCAAAGATGTCCTCTTGCATCTGGAAAGCCATTGACAACTCTGGTAAAGCCAAGTCTCGCCACCCCTTGTGCCACCACAGCAGGTAGACATGACAGGGGGAAGCTCTAAGTTGTCTCTTGCAGTCCAGGTTGGGTGAAGCAGACTGCAGACAGTGTGGCAGTCTTGTGACACTATTCCCTAGTGCAACCATTCTCCAGCTCCCCAGAATGGCTGCCCCATGCTTTGTCCTCTCCTCTGAGAACCTGAACCCCAGCCACTGACAGTGGTTCATGCTTCACTGAGAAAATCAAAGTCATGGAAGGGAACTTCCCTTCCCTGCCAAATGCAGAAACCGTGCATATCTGCACAGAGCCTGCCTTGCGTTGTTTTTCTGCCCTCTGCTCTGTTCCGAGTAGCATGCTGCTCTTGCGTTCCTATGATATTCCCTTGTTCCTGCACACAGTTTCTCTGTCTTCTCCATCCCTTCTGTTGACTAAAGCACAGGAGTGTTTCTATCCAGCCTCCCATCTCTCTCTAACCCCATGTCTCCCTTCTGCTACAGCCCCGGCTCTCTGCCTGCCTGAGCAGGCCTTCTTGTACCTGTCAGGGTTGCCCGCAGTTTCCATGTTGCCGTATTCCTCGGTTCTTTCTGCCTCCCTCTTACCCATTCAACTTTGCTCTGGGCCAACATTTCCTCTTTCCCACAACCCCTGCACTATCTTGACAGACTCTGGATGGCTGCTCTATTTCTAAATCTCCATCCTCTCTTCTTCTTCTTCTGTACTTTTACCCTAGGGGTGTCCTCAGATATTTTATAATCAGACACACGTGCGTGCCGACTTCACCCTCCTGTAGAATTCTGCATCCTTTTTCCATAGTAATTAACCATGGCCATATTCAACTTGTGTTCTCTACTGAGAAAGCCGAAATGAAAATAAAGTCAGCATGTCAGGTAACCCCAGTGTTACGTACAGGCTTCCCGGCTCTTTCCTGCTGGGACAGAATTCCATGCAGTTGTGGGACTGAGGCCCCGTGTTCTCATGGGCAGCTGACTGTGATTCCAGAGGCGACTTGTGACTTGTTCTGTTTTATAACCCTCATTGGCAAGTTGAACCCATTTTGTCTTTCAGATTTCTATACGATCCCCTTTGCCTTCTTCTTCTGCCTTTAAAGGATTCACATAACTACAGATGATTCAGTGTAATTTCCCTGTTATCTTGAAGTTGTTATGAGCAATTCAGTTATATTTGCAAAATACCTTTTTACAATGCAATGTAAAATATTCCTAGGTAAGACACTAGGGAACCAAGGTGTTAGGTCCAGATTATTCTCTTCCTACCGTATATTTCTAATACATCTGAGGCTCAGCATAAGAGTGCTTGGTAGGGTGTGCTGCAATCCCAGCACTTGGGAAGCTAAGGCAGAACGATCTTGAGTTCAAGGCCAGTTTGGACTACACAGCAAGCTTAAAGCCAGGTTAAGCTACAGACCCTGACTCACAGAAACAAAGGCTAGAGACTTGCTTTTATCGGTAGGGCCCTTGCCCAGCATGTGTAAGGCCCTGGACTTAACTCCCAAACAACAACAATAATAACAACACACACTCACACTACATACCAACCCCCCCACTCCCCACACATACCCACCCCCCCCCACACAACATACTTATTACATACCCACTACACACACACACACACACACACACACACACACACACACACACACACACACCAGCCACACACAATCCCCTCAAATGTACCATTTCTGAGCCAGAAACTCTTAGTTATCTTTAACCTGTTTCTCCACTCATTTTTTCCACTTCACACCTAAGAACCATCCTTGAATCCTTCAGGTTCCTTATCAGCCATCTTTGCCCGTCTCCTGTGCTAGCAAACCGTGTTGACTCTCTGTCCTAAATACAAATGGAATCCTTCTGTTATTTCCTCCCCTTCCCTCCCCTCTTCTGCCCTCCTGTCTGTCCCCTCCCCTTCTTTCCTCTTCCCTCCCCTCCTTTGGCCTCCCTCCCCTCCCCACATTTCACAGTGGGATCAAATCCAGGGCTTTGCATGCCAAATAAGTATTTTGCTACTGAGCTGTACCCTGGGCCCTCCCCACAGCAGTGTGTGCACCTCTCAGGAGCTGCGATGGCCCTGACTCATCTCTATGACGACTATCTCCGCCTGCTGTTCATAGGCAGCATGGTTTACTTATTTTTCCCAGAGGAATTGCTCATGCTGAGGATTTTTTTTTATTGATTCTTTGTGAATTTCACATCATGTACCTTAATCTCACTCACCTTCTCATCCTTTCATAGCTGCCCTCTGCCCTTGCAACCTCCCCCGAAAAGAGAATGAAAAATAAAAATTAAAAAAAAAATACATAAAATAAATAAATGAAAACAAAACAAAAAAGATCTTACCGTGGACAACGTGGACAGCATGCTATTCAGTCTATCCTTTGCCCAAACAGCTTTACTTTGAAATGTTCATTGCAGTGAGTCATTGGTCTGGCTCAGGCCTCTGGCTTCTGCTACACTGTCAATACTGGGTCCTCCCGGGACTCCTCTCAGAGCATCTCTTGTTGCTCTGTGTCATAGGGACCCTGCAGCTTTGTTCTGCAGGACCCGCCCCTTTATGGGCTTTGGTAGTTTAGGTGGGGTAAATGTTGAGGGTGGGCCAGCTCAAAGCCCTGGATCTGGGCTTGGGTGGCAGCTGTCTTGCACCTGAGCCACCAGAGACAGCTCTCCTGCTTTGCTCAGGCAAGGAGTAGGGCCAGTTCTCCTGTCTGTAGCAGCTAGCAAAAAATAGACCAGCTCTCTCCTGCTCATGTTGTGACGGCCAACTCTCTAGCACTGTCCTGGCCAAGGATGGAGTTAGCTTCTGAGTGCTGCAGCTGGTGAGGGGTGGGGCCAGCTCTCCCATACTCACGTCATCAGGGCTAGCTCTCCCACCCTGCAGGTGAGGGTCACAGGCAGCTCTGCAGAGCCCTCAGACATCAGCATGGCTCCCCAGACCAGGGGTGTGCACCCTAGACCAGGGGTGTGTGAATGGCCCATGGATATTAAAACAGACCCCCACTACTGCACAGCATGGACCCAGACATGGGCCTCAGTGTTAGCATGGGCGGGGACAGCAACACAACCTCAGGTGGCAGCACAGATGACTCAGGCCTCCAGTTCTGCCTCTCTTCATAGTGCACACACTATTCCACTTCCCTTCTCTCCCATCTCTCCACCACACACTTTTCTTAGTCAGCGTGGTTCTGCTCTCCCTCACCACATGGTGGCACGTGTGTCCCTCAGCCAGTGTGACTTATATGTTCCAAAGTTAAGTCAGTACGGGAAAGCTGTCGACCTGAGCAAGTCAGCTACCCCACCTATGAACTGCTGCAGCTCATGAAGGGGCAGGTCCTGCAGAACAAAGCTGCAGGGTCCCTGTGACACAGGGCAACAAGAGGAGCTCTGAGAGGAGTCCACTATTGACCAGTGTCTCACTGCAGTGAGCGTTTGCAAGTGAAGCTGTGTGGACAGAGGAGTGTACTGTGTGACACACCGTGACACACCGTGACACACCACACAGCTTCCATAGCAAGAGTTGTCACAAGGGCTGAGGGCAGATACGAGTGGACAGAAAGATGAGTGGGATTGGGGTACATGATGTGAAATTCACAAAGAATCACTACAGTGTTTATAAATTTAAACATAATTTAAAAAAAAAATAAATAAAATAAATAAAAAATAAATAAAGTTAAATCAGTTTTATCACTCCTCTCTACAAAACAAATAGAAACAAAGACACTTCCTGGGATTTTCATTACTTTTAAAATCAAATCCCCCCCATGACCTGAGAACATGGGCGGTGGCTCCATCTGTCAGGAATCCTCGTCTCTTTCCATTCTTCCCACGATGCCCGTCCCCTGGGCTCCACCCTGTCATCGTCTAGTTTTGCTCAGCTTGGTTCCCTTCAGGTCTTTGCAGTTAGGTCTGTAGACCACACCCTCCGCCCTTCCTAACAACCACACCCTGTCCCTGGCTCCTCCCATCACACACACACACACACACACACACACACACACACACACACACACACGGAAACACCAGCTTCTTACTAAATTATAAAACTCCAACAGCCAGGTTCTTGTCAACCTTGTATCTACAACAGTGAACATAGAATGACTTGTTTCTTTTCCATTAAACATATTATGTGTCAATTTTAGAAAGTACAGTGTATCTCACAAATAAATCATAATCCCTACCCCCAGAGACCGCCAGTCGCTCATGTTTAGGCAAACACGATTGTACGGCTTCTGTTGCACACATGATTTATAGCCTGCTCTTTCCTTTTTCGATGATGTGAATACGTTTTATGATGCTAACTGTTCTTCTACAACATGGTTGCTTAGTGACGTTATGGCGCCTTATCCTTTAGAAGTGCTGTTATTTAGTTATTCCTATTGTATGTCTGGGATGCTCCTGAGCAAACGCCTTTGAACACAGCCCTTTGCTCGTCTCTTATCTTTACTTGTGTGAAGTTTAGAAGCACATTTCAGGTCAGAGTCTTAATGCAGTAGTCCGACCACTGACAAGATGACGGACAGAAGCCTAAGGGGTCAAAGGTTTACTTGAGCCCATTTCTCTGTAGGGTTTGTCTGTGTTTGTTTGGCCCTGTGTGCTTCGGCACAGTGTCACTGTAGGTGAGATGCACCTTCCCTCTAAGCAGAGGAGGGGAGAGGAAGCAGACACGCAGGACAGTTCCTAAGAACATGTCCCTGTGACCTGCTCCTACAAAAAAGCCCACTGCCTACTTTTTTTCCACCACAAATAATGCCATAGTGTCTGGAAGAGCCTGGCAGACAAGCTCAGGTGTGCTTTCCTAATCTAGGAGCCTCTCAGTCCAGGCAGATTGACAGTCAAGCTGGTCCACAGGCTCAGTGTCTTAGTTTCAGTTTTATTGCTATAAGAGACCCTATGACTATGGCAACTCTTTTTTTTTTTTTTTTTGGTTTTTGGTTTTTCGAGACAGAGTTTCTCTGTGTAACCCTGGCTGTCCTGGAACTCATTTTGTAGACCAGGCTGGCCTCGAACTCAGGAATCCACCTGCCTCTGCCTCCCAAGTGCTGGGATTAAAGGCATGTGACACCACTGCCCAGCTCTGCCTCCTTCTTAGTCCTTCGCTTTCAGAAACTGGTTCTCATGAATATCTGTGGAAAACTTGAATATCGAGGGACAAGAACGGCAAGAAGGAAATGAGGGGGGAGGGATACGGGGGTCGAGGAGGAGAAAGTGTGGAATGGAAAGGGCAGGTGTGAGGAGAGTTTCAGTGTGCTTGTTTACTGCCAAGCATAACGAGGAAAAGGGCACAGGACACGTGCCAGTCAGTTGTCACTTGGTAGCACGGTGTGGGAGGACAGTGTTGAGGTGGCAGGCACGTTGGGTAAGGCTGTTGTTCATGTGCCGCTGGCTTCCTTGTCACAGAGGAGGCTGGTCTTGCAGCTGAGGGGCAGCAGTGTTGTCACCAGCCCCTCTGCTGAAGGAAGGGCGCTTGGACTGGGAGCCATGCAGTGACTTGGTCGAGCTCACACAGCAGGATGTCTGTAGGAACTGGATCATTTTCTCCCCCATTGCCCCACTTGTGGTTCTAACAAAGTGTGGTGTTTACTTGAGATAAGCTAATAAGTCCTGAGGGTATTTTTTATTTTCAAAATGAAACCACTCTAAATATAGTGTGACTTTTAAGCTAACATTCAAGAAGCAGTCTCTGTCCCCTGTCCCCTGTCCCCTGTCCCCTGTGCTATGAGAGGCTCAGGTGAGAGGGAAGCACCAATCAGAAGCAAGGCTTTTAGTCTCCTCAGAATGTGCATGACAGGGTTTGTGTATGTGTGTATGAAATCTGAAATATAAATGTGTCTTCTTTAGAGATCTGTTTTAGGAAGCTACAGTTGGACCCGTATCATCTGAGATGTCCTCCTGGGCAAACTGCATCAGTTTTCTGAAATCTATTTTTTTTTGTTTGTTTGTTTTCTTAGATGCTGACAGACAAGACTCCATCAACCTGTTCTTGGGTGTTTTCCACCCCACAGAAGGAAAACCTCATCTCTGGGAACTCCCCACAGACTTTTACCTGCATCACAAAAACACCATGAGCCTTTTGCCCCCCAGAAGGAGGTGAGTATCTGGTCCCCCTAGTCTACCACTTAAACTCAGAGTTGGCACTGGGTTGGATAACTGTTTCATGACGTGAGCACATAGCCTGAAGCTCAGTCTCAGCGTGTGTGCTGTGGCTTGGTGATGTCTGGCAAATCATGATTGGTAGCTGGTCGGTACATCTCCAGGATGTATCTGGATGTGGGATGTGGGATGTGGGATGTGGTGCAGAGCCCCTAAAGCAAGCCAGCCACTGCAGTCTTGAGTGTTTCCTACAACCGAGAGAGAAATCCGAGACTGAGGAGACTGTCTTGGACTGTGATGGCTGAGCAGTGCTTACTTTGTTACACTAAAGTCGTAAAATGTTTTCCAATGTTCTCTCTTCCAACATAAATGGTTCTGGGTTAACAGTCCAAACATGAGCCCAGAGCAGTGACTATTGGCAGATAGCCCCTCCTGCCAATCTGGCCTTCTGGAGGCATTCACCGGTGCAGGCCGTTTGGTTATAGTTTAAATCAGTGGTAATACTCTCAAATGAGCCATGCATGGGCGTACTTGCCTGTGATCGTGGAGCTGTACATGGAGGTGCTTGCCTTTAATCATAGCACTAATATGGCTGAGGTGCTGGGATTACTGCAAGTTTAGAGCAGCCTGGAGTCCACAGTGGTGTGTGTTAACCTTTAGCCCATAAGATTTTTCTGAAAAGAGCCGTTTCCCCAGAGCAGTTTAATATGGTATCCGTTTAATATGGGGGAGCATACATGTTGTGTGAATTTGAGTTGGAGTTCTATAGGTGTGTAGCGTGAGGCGATTTCTGTGACCTCTCTGACCCTCATTTTCCACATGTGCAAGATGCAAATGGCTGGGTTGCACACCCCACAGTTGTCGTCATGAGAACTGAGCTACCAGGCTCCTCCGTGTTCTAAGTGAGGAGCCCTGTGCTGATGTGCTGACCTGTGCCTCCTGAGCAGTATATAGGGAGGGGGACCATAGCTCGTTGTCCCTGAAAACATGTAGTGACATCAGATCTCCCATAGTGCTCTCTTCTCACGGCCTCTGGTAGATACAACACAGTTGCTCTAACAGTACTCTGAACTATTGCCAGCCTGTCCTCATTGTGAGCATGGAGCACAGACCACAGACAATCTAACTGCTAACACTGGGAATGTCTGTGCTGCTGCAGGAATATTTAAAATGTTAGCAAAGCCTCAGGCTTTGCACTTTCGTTCATTGGCTCATATTAGAATAAATATCTTAACTCATGATTGTTCTCTCTCAATGGAGCTCTGTGCGTTTTAAAATTAGTTATTGTTCATAAACGATTATTCATTACCAATCTTACTGACAAAAGTTTTGAATTAATTATGCTTTATGAAGTGTGTGTGAACATTTGCACTTAGTTGCTGGTAACCGACCAGAGGTAAATATGGTTGGTTTCTGAAATGTTGCATCACCCAGTACTGAAACAATTAATGTACATGGAAACAACCAACACCCCATTCTCTGCTGCAGCAACGATCTACGTATTTACAGGTATAAAGTTGCTTGCTTACCTTCGTTACACAATTGAAGCAGATGGTTGGGGGGGGGTGGGGGGCCTATGTGTGGGAACAAAAGGAAGCTGGTGTTACAGCCCATATCCTAAAATAGGAAACTGAGGTACAGAGAGACTGCGCTGTGGCTGAGACTATTCAGCAAGAGCAGTTACAACGCAGTAGTTTCTGACGTGGAAAACAGTTTTATCGAGGTAGCTAATGGGGCTCCTGCTGTACTTGGTCATTCTCTGAGGTGTCAGACAGAGCCTGTTTGATTTAAATCACCAGTTGTCACTGCTCATAAACAGAGCTTGTCACTTTAAGGTGCGGTTAGTGTTTAGGTTGGGATAGTTTAGTGTCACCCAGCTATATAGGTGATTTTGATGACTGTTAAATCAGGATAATTCCCACGATAAATGAACAGTTAAACCAGAAGCGATAATCAGACAAGTGTGGGGCTCAGCATGGCTCACGTGGTGCTGAGTTCGAATCTTGAGAACAGGCACTGGTGTGGTTGCTGACCCCTGAGACTCTGTTTTCCCATCAGCGGAAAGGAGACGGCGCTAGATCTTACAAGGCTTTTAATAACTAATTAATTACTCTCTCATTTATTATATCTGATTGCAGTTTCCCCTCTCTCCTACCCTCCCAGTCTCTCTCGCCTCCCCTGTCCTCCACATCCACATCCTCCTCCATTTCTCTTGAGAACAGGGCAGGTCTCCTAGGGATGAACAAGTTATAAGACTAGTCCCCTGCCCTCATATTAAGGCCAGAAGAAGCACCCCAGCAGGAGAAGAAGAGTCCCAGGAGCAGGCAAAAGAGTCAGAGACACCCCTACTTCCATGTTAGGAGTCCCACAGGAAGACACAGCTACACAACCATTACATTGTTGCAGGAGACATTTAAAATGGCAGCATTCAATCTGGCTTTTCTTAATCAGCCGCCATGTTCCCGACTAGCCTAGGCCTGTGGCCAGGAGCGGAGGCGGTACTGTCACCGCTCAGCTCAGGCCATCTGCTCAGGTGGTCAGAGACACCGGCCCTGTCACCCGCAAGATGCCAGCGTGGGAGATGGCTCTGCCAGTCTTTCATGCTCTCTCCACAAGGTTGAGCTGAGCCCAGACCATCCCACCATCCATGTGGGCTCGGTACAAATGAGACTCTAATGCTTAGATTATGCAAAGGCTTTATATGTTTGGTAATGATCAATAACAAGATGCCCACACAGAGGTGTAGCCCCAATCCCCAACCTAGATATATCAACTACCTTTGACTGCTAGAGACAGGTACACGTCCGCTTCCATGTTCTCCCACCCTCTCTCTCTTCTCTCCCTCTGACTTCTTCCTTCTTTCTTCTTCCTTTCCTTACTCTTCCTCTTCCTCTCCTTACTCCTCCTCTTCCTCTCCTTACTCCTCCCACCTTAGCTCCTCCCAACTTATGGGGAAAACTCCCTGCTACATTACATGTATGCAGAGGACCTAGTGAGTCAGACCATGCAGACTCTGTGATTGCTGCTTCAGGCTCTTGGGGCCCTGCGAACCTTGCTCAGTTAATTCCGTGGGCCATGTTCTTATGGGGTTCTTGACCCCTCTAGCTCCTACAATCCTTGTCAGTGAAGACCCCCAAACTCGGGAGTCCCTTCCTGAAGTCTCAGGAAATCACGACCACCCAAAAACCACAAGAAACCATACCTGGATGCAATCAGCAGAGGTTTATTAGGGAAGAAAGCTGGCAGCCAGTGGTCTAACTACACACTCGCGCAGGAGTAGAGTTCGACCCCGCCAGCCAGTCTGAGGAGGGTTTTAAAGGGAAAAAACACAAACCAGGGGAGTGGGAAGGGGGGGTGAGGGGTTGTCAAGGATACAAAACATAAAAATAGTGGAACATTTCAGAGGTACTCACCCTAAATGATTAGAGTCATGTGAAAATCACTCTGCACACTCATTCCTTTGAAATGTAGTTCTACCATGTCATTACCAACTATTTCAGGTTAACTATTTTCACTTATTCCGGCTATAGCCCCACCTAGATGGCTTGCATCTTTCTCTGTGGTCAGGAATGTGTCTTCCTGCTTTTTGGGCTTTCCCCACCCACAGCTGGGGTCTACTCCCTGAGGCTTGAGGAATGTAATCCAGTAAGTGTCCTCTGATTCAGGGATAATGTCCTCTACCCAGAATGTGTCCTGGGGCAGTGAAAATCTTACATTCAGTTCCGCTTTCTGGAACTTACATTCTTTTGCTCAGGTCTAGGGTAAAGAAAAAGCATATATATATATATATATATATATATATATATAGATGATATATATATATATATATATATATGATCTTTATAATATTTCACTCTACAGTCAGCATCCTCTGACAAGACTCCCCAAGCTCCGCCTGCTATTGGCTGTGGGTCTGTGCATCTGCTCCCATCACTTGCTGGATGAAGCTCTGATGACAGTTGGGCACGGCATCCATCTATGAGTATAGTAGAATATCATTAGGAACCATTTCATTTACTCCCCCAGCCCCGAGTTGTGTTTGGTTCTATCATAGGTCTCTGAGCTATTTAGCCTCCGGTTTCTCCGGTTTCAGGCAGTGTCAGGGGTGGCATGGGTCTCAAGCTGTATCAGTCATCGGTTGGCCATTCCCACATGTCTGTGCCACCTTTACCCCAGCACATCTTTCAGGCAGGACAAATTGTAGGTTGACGGTTTTGTGGCTGACTGGTGTCCCAGTCCCTCCAATGGAAGCCTGCCTGGTTACAGGAGATGGCCATAATGCATAAGTGAGAAACACAAACATGGAGGAACTGGGCCCTGGTACACTTCCCAATGGTTGACACCCAAGTCATCTTTCACAGTCTGTCAACTGCTCTGGTTCTGCTTCCTAATCAGGAGAGCTGTGCTTCCCTGGGCATCAGATGAGGTCATTAAAACCTTAGCTCCTTATCAGGAGAGCTGTGCTTCCCTGGGCATCAGATGAGGTCATTAAAACCTTAGCACACAGAGGCCTGCTGCTGTTCATATTGCTCTTGTTCTCCAAGGAAATATTTTCTACTTTTAAGCATTTACTAAAAATCATAGAGGATGCCTATAAAATCTGGAAACTTGGGCACTGTTTCATCATTTGTATGATGAAATAACAATGAACACTTAATTATGTATTCATCTGTGTTTTCAAACTTGGTGGCTGTCCTGTTCTTATACTGTGTTTACCAATGATGTAATGTTTTTACTGATAACAGGGAGGGACATAGAACCCACTCTAGTAACAGCCTCTGTTACTCTGAACCCCACCTGTGCTGGAGTGCTCAAACCATTTGCTGAACCTTTGCTCAAAGCCTGGTCAATATGTCATGTATGACCTCAGATGCCAGTGAAGTGTTTATATAGTCCCCAGCCTGTTTTTAGATATTACACATTAATTATTTCATTTAATTTTAAAGTAGGGAGATTTTTCTGGCCCTGTTCACAGTCTGGTATGTGAGTTTCCTGTCTATCCAGAGTCGTCATCTTTCCTATGTCTGGCAAGCCTAGGTTTGTGTCCCTAATGTGCCCCCTGTAAGGAGCTGGTTGTTGGCACTATCACTTACACAGTTGTTTCTCGCTTTGTGCCAAGATCTACTTCACTGAAATCTTATATGCTTACCCTCCTCAGCCCACCAAGCCCTGTGTGTTCAGTTGATATTAACATCTATCCTAAGTTTGTGGCCGTGTCTGCGGTAGTGGTCACAGGTTGGTCTGATTTTTGCCAGTGATTGTGAGACCTGTGGGCCACCTCTCAGTATCTGCGGTGTCTGCTCACCATTGAGTGTAAGACTCTGTTCGTACTGTAGCTGTTCTTAGTGTTGCTCCCTTATCCGCGAGAAGTACCGCATCCTTAACTAGATCATGCGGCCATATGGTCACCATTCTGCTCATGCAGTGGTAAGTATGCACTTGAGGAAGTATGCCTGCTTCCTCAAGAAAGGAAAGGTCGTTAAGTGCATCCTTGTTGTTAGCTAAATATTCTTGTCATATTAAGAAGTCTATAAAATACTTCTTCAGATTTAATCAGCTGGCCATCTTCATCACATCTTGGATGAAGAAAGCTGAGTAAAATCAGTGGTGTGTTGTCCATCCAATACCATGGCACACTTCCTGGTTGGGATCCGTTAGCAGTTGTGAGTTTTAAGGATGCTAGTGCCTTGTCCGTGGTTCACAGACATTGGCTTCTTTGTTCATGTTCATATATCTTGTTTCTAGGAACTCTCAGGGAGCTAGGAGAGTTAAAGATGACCCGTCTTAAATTTCCCTTTGATCGAAGTCACCCAGTGGAATTCAGCACTCCCACTTCTAGGGGCTGAAAAGAAGAGAATGATTTATGGGGTACTGTACACAAAGGAAGAAGTTCTCCAACATTCAGTCTCCTGTTCTGTGGTCCCTTGCCCCAAGGCAGTTTCATGCCCTGTGCAGACATCTCTGTGAATGCGTCTGGTGACAGATGGATGTGTAAGATTGTCCTCGTCCTCACTTGGCCTCTCAGCCTCTCCGTCTCAGTCCATCCTCTTCAGGGCATGTCTTTCCATGGGCCCCTTTATTTCTGAGACACACCCAGGACTTAGGTTTTTCAGAAAATATTTTTAAATCCTTTTATATTACTTAAGGAAACACACTTTAGTAATATGGTTTTAAAACCTGTGGCCTGGTCTCAACTCACTGAAACAAAGGGATTTCTTAATTCTAGTTGTCCCTCTGTCTTAGTTAACTTTTCTGTCGCTGTGAAGAGACATTACGACCAAGGCAACTTATAAAATAAAACAAGTCATTTAATTCGGGCTTGCTTACGATTTAAGAAAGTGCCTCTGTGACCATCATGGCAGGGAACATGGCAGCAAGCAGACAGGCAGAGCTGAAGCTGAGAGCTTATATCTGATTCACAGCAAGAGGCAGAGGATGGGGGAGAGAGGGAGAGCAGAAGAGACAGAGGGAGAGCAGGGAGACTGGGCCTCTCCTGGCTTTTGAAACCTCAAACTCCTCCCACAGTGACATACCTCCTCCAACCAGGCTACCTGTAATGTTTCCTAAAACAGATCACCAACCAGAAACCAAGCATTCAAATATATGAGCCTGTGGGGACCATTCCCATCCAAGCCACCACATCTGTATAGTGTGTCTACATTAAGACTCATTCCTTAGACAATGCTTGTTTTTTTGCCTAAGCTCGCAAATTGTAGGCAACATAATTTTAGTGAGTTCCTTATAGATTGTCTGATATCTTCTCTACTGTCTTCCCTTGCCTGGGTTAGGTCATCAGAGTAGAAGATACACCGGGCAGTGGTGGCGCACGCCTTTAATCTCAGCACTTGGGAGGCAGAGGCAGGTAGATTTCTGAGTTCAAGGTCAGCCTGGTCTGCAGAGTGAGTTCTAGGACAGCCAGGGCTATACAGAGAAACCCTGTCTCGAAAAACCAAAAAACAAAACAAAACAAAACAAAACAAAAACAGAGTAGAAGATATACATACTCTGCCTTATGTGCACTGGGTCCTGTCACGCCCCACCCTTCTAACAGGTGACCTGTGTCCTTCTCTAACCTAATTCTCTGCCCAAACAAGTAAATGGAATTAGTTTAAATGTGGCTTATTTGAGTGTGAATTTATCTTTTTAGATTACTCACAACCTGTCTCTATGGAAGACCTGATTCTCTGGCTTTGCGGGGCTGAGGTTCCCTTGGCCGCCTTGTAGTTGTTGAGACCTGTGTTCCTCTCGCTTTGGGCATCGGGAATGAGTTACCCACTTCTGAGGAAGTAAGATTTGGATCCCACCCGCACCAAGACGCTTGACTAGAGATGGTCTACTGCTTACTCCTTTCTTCCTCTGTACATGCTCCCTCTTACCTGTGTACCGTTGGTTTCAGTGTGGCTCCTTGAACGCTTAGGGCAGTGTCTGATACAGTATAAGTGATCCATAAATGTCAAGCAATTGAATTAAGTCCCTACAAGCAGCAAGCTTACCTCTTCTCTGTTCTTTTCATGTTCCTGGTTCTCGCAGTTGAGAAGGCAGCTTGGAAAAGGTTCTTCAGTATCACCCGGTGGCTTGTAAAAACGTCGGGAATCCCGGGCCAGTCTTCTGACTCAGATTTGATTTGTAGGAATAACTGGGCACAGAAGATATGGACAAAAAACCCAATCAGACTCCAGGAAGGCTTTTCCTTTGACAGCACCACTCATAGCCCAGTGTTCCAGGCCTCCTGCTCCTCTGCCTGTCCTTCCCAGTGGGTTGAGCTTGCCATCTCTAGGGGATACCCTGCCTGTAGCATCTGGATGCTTCTCCATTTTATTTTTTCATAATTAGGAATACTCAAGATCATAAATCAGCATTTTTATCTTTTAAAACCTATCATATTAATTTTTCTTTGTATTATTTTGGGCCATAGGCTTTATTTTTAAACTATTGGAAATCTGACTTTCTTTTAAATTTATATGTCTTATTTCACTTTCTAGCTCGTACAGATTTTGACAGAGCTCTTTCTTCTCCTGGAATCTCTATTTCATTAGAATTTGATATACATTTAAATTCTGGGTCTCAGGTCTTGTTCCAGTTATATATATATATATATATATATATATATATATATATATATATATGTCAGAGCTGAGTCTCCCAGCAGAAGGCCAGACAGTTGAAGTTCCCTGCCCTGAAGCTGGCCTGTGCACATAAGAGCCCACGTTCTCACCTAAAATGAACAGCGCTCGCTCATGCTGTGCCCTAAGGAGACTTTTTTAAGAACTGTTCACTTTACTCCCTGATGATTTCACTGAACTATACACACTCATCCCAGGGCAGCAGAAAAGCAACCTTAGCTCTCAATAACTAGACTTGGGTCATGGCTCACTGTTCTCCGGGTGACACTGTCTCTGGAGGAGTCACCTCGAGTCTGCATAGCTTATGAGGGTCTGTTTTTTTAGCTAAAACTAAACAAGAGATTTGGCAGTTTGCAAATCTCTGGTGGAGATGAAGCAGGAAAGGCACGTGAAGCAGCTCAGCATATGAAGACCTACTGTGCCCAAAGCAATTCAGTGTATGAAGACCTATTATGTCCAAAGCTCTCCAAATGTGTTATCACAGGAGAAGAAAGGACCTTTAAGGAGAAGGTCGAGGTTTTTATTTGGTGACTTCTAGAAAGCCAGCATTTATGTTTGGTCACCTTGTCCCTTTGACTATTACAGTTATACTTACTGGTGGACACCAGAGGTGGTGAAGCATTTGCCGCTGCCGTACGATGAAGGTGAGTCCCTGCCTGTCTTCCACATTTTCTACCATGTATTTTGAGGCTATTCCTAAAAAGGCTTAAAGCATTAAAGCTTTTGATGCGCTATTTTATAGAAGAAGCTGACTCATTGTTATGTTGCTGTTTTGATAGGGGACCATACGTCTCTTAGCATATTCTAGGAGGAGATGATTAGACTTCCTTTTATGTGAGCAGGCCCCGCCCCCTGTGCTGTGGCTTATACTTAGTAGATAAGCAGTGCAAACATTTGGTTGACATAATGATTCATTTTGAATAAGGACTGATTATATTACATATTAAATTTTTCTATGATGTTTTGGAGAGATGGAGAGGAAGTAAGGATACATTTATAAATAGAAATTAAATTTTTTCTATAGTTAAGCAGCAAAAAGGTACATATGTGTATATGTACATGTATATGTATATATATGTATGTATGTATTATGTATGTATGTATATTCCAATCACATTGAAACCAAATTTTATTAATGTGTGAGAAAGGCAGGAGAAATTATATAAAGGAATACACTAAAATGTAAACTGTACATTGGAATAGCGTTTCCAAGTTTAAGTAGATAGAGTGCAGTCCCCACTCTGTGACTATATTGGTAATTTATTATTTTGACCTTAGACAACCAATTTACCATTTGTAAAAGTGTAAGCAGGCCATGAGTCTGTTTAATCTATGCTCCTGCATCTGAACTTCGGGTGGGGAAGTTCAGAACAGGTTACCAAGGTTACTAGATTATTAATTCATCCCCCAAGTATGTGCAACTTGGAACTCTGGACAAAATCATTAATAATATTGCTAAGGTGGATTGGTTGTTTTAGAGAAAGGAAAACACGTTATTTATTTTATGTTTGTATGGCCGTGTGCCTGTATGGGGATCTGTGCCGTGGATCATGTGTGGAGATCAGGGAATCCTTCATACAGGTTCTCAGGTGGAGCTCAGATCATTAGACTTGGCTGCAAAGCACCTTTACCTGCTGAGCCGCCAGCCTGGCTCGGACAGGGCTTTACCCATGAATAGGATTAATAGGATGTGAACGGCAGCAGAGACTTAGTGAAGAGCTGCAGTTGGTTTGATTAAGGTAGGCTGCAGAAGGGAGGGATTGAAGAGTAAAAATTAAGGGAACAAGTAATTAAATTCCTGAAGTAACTCTGCTCCTGCCTTGGACTTCCAAAAGGACTCTTGAACTGTTACGGGCAGGTGTGCATTGTTCGTTGTGCAGGAGTCTCTTTCCTGAGTAACGCTGGTACTGGAGCTGAGAAAGCCCGGTCAGTGCTGTGTCCACACAGGCTGTGACAAGGCCGTCTATGGACACTCGTGGTGTTGCACACTTGTGTGCCGGAGGTACTCTATTGGTGATTTAGTAACAGCAAGTTGTGTTTCTCAGTTATCTGTGCTGCAAACTTGAAGAAGTTGATGGTGAAGAAATTCCACCGATGGGAAGAAGAGATTGATATTCACAATGAGTTCTTCCGGCCCTATGAATTGAGTAGTTTTGATGACACCTTTTGCTTGGCCATGACAAGTTCAGCACGGTATGTCGTGGGTACCTCAAAACTGTAAGCACTGGGAAACTCACAGTTCTCTAGTTAGCAGAGGTAGGTCTGTTCTGCAAGCTGCTCAGAGACGGGGCCCCGAGTCAGAATGCCTCCTATGATGGGGAGCCTCCTGTGATGGGGAGCCTCCTGTGATGGGGAGCTCCCTCATTACCAACTGGGTTAATTGCTCTTACTGATAAATTGAAATCTCTCCCCCTGCTAGCTGTAATTTGCCATTTAGAATCAACTCAGTATTTTTTACTCCCCTCTCTCCCCTCCCTCCCCCCTCCCCTCCTCTCCCCTCCCCTCCCTTTCACTTCCTCCCTCTCTCCCCTTCCCTCCTGTCCCACCCTTCCTCCTCCAATGGTGTTAATAGCTAAGTTAGAGTAACTCAAGCTTATCTAATGCAGATTTTCTCCACTAGGCGCATCACAGGCTTCCTATTGTTAGAGACACTAAGTAGCCACAGCCTTGTGCTCAGGGACCGGTTTTAAACAGCTAGATGGCCAACAGAAAATACACACAAATGTGAAAACGTAGCCTTGAATAGATGGCCTAAAGGACACTCATTTACAGCGAGAGAAAACTAAAGACAGAGGAGCCCAGTTCAGGCCTGCTGAACCTCTCCTGGAGCATGAGAACTGGGTGACTCAGGCTTGCTCTGCTCCTTACACATGTCTGGGAGTGCCTGTAGCAGCAGTGGGAGTGGGGGTTTGTGGCTACACGTACATTTTAGTGAGTAAGCAAATTCACACTCTGCAGATACTTTCTTCTTTTTCCTCTTCCTCTTCTTTTTCTCCTCCTCCTCCTCCTTCTCTTCTTCTTCATCTTCTTCCCTCTTGCTCCATCTCCCTATATATTTAGCAACAAAGAAAAATGCAATTGCATGGCCAAGACATTTTTCAGACTATTAAATAGACATGGTCTGCTGTCACAGGTCTATCAACTCAGCATTGGGCGGCAGAGGCAAGGACATTGTGTGCTTATGGCCACTCTGGGATATGAAGTGAGCTCAAGGCCAGCTTTGTCTATGCAGTAAGACCTTGTCTCGGGAAAACAGAACAGAAAAATAATAAGATAAAATATGGTGGACATTTTTCAGACAGATCCAAGATTACTTTATTTTTTTCCAGGGGCTGGGGGTGTAGCATCCAGGCACAGTGTGGGAGAAATACCCACCAAAAGCCCGGGATCTTAGCAGAACTCACAGAACTACTGCCCCGTTGGCCCAATTGTGAAGTGCCTGGCTTCTGCGGTGACAGGAAGGGACTTGGGCTTAGCTCACTGAGTGGACATTAGGTCAGCTTTGATGTGAGGCGTCCTCACAGTGGTATGTGAATGAGCCCCGGTCTAATGAGGTAGATGCTGCTGTGTAATTCATGTCCCTGTTCTTTGATCATTAAATCTACCTCCTTCAGTTGTCTGGCTTAAAGTTACAGTGCATGGACCTGAGCAGCTCACTGTCTGAGCCACTGAGATCTAACTGTGATGTCTAGTCAGATGGCTTACATCCTAGGCTTGCCTGGGGTGTCATCACTTTCCAGCAAACACAACTTTACACTCAGAACTCCTCAGCTCCTGCCGTTATGAGAGAGGTCACCATAGTCACATGGACATCACCCAGAGCTATTAGTTCATGGGCTTTTGTGAGCCCCATCAGCTGAAGTGCTCATGAGGACTTGTGTTAGAATACGTACAGCTCCATAGGCAAGGTTAGCAGAAAGCAGTGAGCCGGCATCATCTGCATATTCGTGATGTGATTTATACAGTATTTTAACGTTTTCATCTTCTTCTAGTGATTTTATGCCTAAAACTATTGGCATTGATCCAAGTCCATTTACTGTGCGAAAACCAGACGAAACTGGAAAATCTGTACTGGGGTAAGATTTGCATATAGAATGAAAATTTAAAGATTCATATAGAACAGTAGTGCTTGCAGTAATATTTCCATCCAGAACTAACAATGTCAAGTCCCATCAGTAAAGTCTGTCTGTTGCAGCTATAGTGGTGGTTCATTTATAGCACCAGGGCCTTGAAATGCTCACTGTTGAAAACAGAATTTACTGTAATCTCAGCAATGTGATCTATTTTGTTAATTTAAATTGTGAATATAATGTGTGGTATAAAGTTGAGGAATAGATGTTCTATAAATAACCCAGCTTTCTTTGTTTCTCAACATAAAATAATTAAAATCCCTGCTCATTTTGCTTGCTGTATTGATTTTAGTTGGCATCTGCATGTAAAAGCAAGTGTGGTATAACTGAGAACTTGGTAGGTTTCCTTCTGTGGCTGTAGCATTATTTGCAGGAAGAACATTTCTGTATCTAATAACATGAAGGGAGTCCCCCTCCCCATGTTTGCATCTTCCCACTGAGTGACCGGAGTGCCGGAGTGCAGTGTGTCATGTTCTGGCCAAAGACTCATTTGCCTCATGACCTGCCTGTTACAGTGGTAACATGGCTCCTCCACGTGGAACAGAAGTCATGGCAAGACTGTAGATACAGTACCCCACTCACATTTAGGATTGCAGACACAACTGGATTTTAGCTGCATATAATTTACACATGGGGTCGTATACAGATATTTTCTAGAGGCATCGCTTCTGTGCCTTAAACCCGTGACCTTTCAGGAGTTTCACATTAAGCCATGACCAGATGCTAAGAGTTTAAAAGAAAGAAAGTGTGAGGAGTTTGAACCCAAGGTGATCCGGGGCAGATAGCCGTCTGGACATCCGGATGGGAAAGCAGCACAGAAATACTGTCAGATTACGTTTGGGTGGGCAAGGTCAGAATGGTGTTTGGTTTTGTTTTTTACAATATCTAACTCTGGTGAGAGATATTGCATTTCTTTCTTTCCTGAGATTTTCCATGTATTGCTGTGTTTTTAGTAACATATAGTGAACTATTTTAACAGTAAGGGGCAGGGCATGGGGAGATGGCTCAGTCAGTACAATCCCTGCTCTGCAAGCAGAAGGCTCTGAGTTCTAGCCCCGGCTCCCACACAGCAAGTTATAAGATCTTAAGCATAGTCCTTCTGAATTAGAAATGTTGACAGTCCCAATTCCAGTTACCAGAAGAGGCCACAGGAGCCTGCCCGTGGTGAGAAGGTCCCTGCCCTCCCTAACTAGATTCGGCTAATTTTTTATGGCAATTTCATTATGTGTAGATAAATACTGGGCTTTCCACTGCAGTACAACTTGAATCTAGATGCTAGCTTCTCGCATATCCTTATGCTTCTCTTGGACTTTGGCTCGGGACACAGCCATCCACAGTGATGGTTAAAGGTCCAGCTTGAAGATGCCTCACACCCATATCCATCTCCTCAAAGGAACAAAAGCAACAGAGAGGAGGCTGTCCTGCAGCGGAAGACGGCAGCCAGCGCCCCGCCACCCCCCAGCGAGGAGGCCGTGTCCAGCAGCTCTGAGGATGACTCTGGCACCGACCGGGAAGATGAAGGCTCCATCTCTCAGCGATCCACGCCTGTGAAGATGACTGACACCGGAGACGGTGCCAAAGTGACTGAGGTGCGGGGGCAGGGAAGCGTGTGTGATCTAGCCTGGGGCTCTGGAAGATGATCTTTAAAATTCAGCTTTTGCTTAACCGGCTGAGAGCAGGAAAATGTCGTTACCCAACTCACACTGCTTTACCGCAGTGCCCAAGGCAAGGCACAGGGCGGCTACACTCTGCTTAGACCTTGGAAACGCTTTGGCCTTTGTTCCTCTTTGTAGTGGTGAATTTCCTGCCATTTCAGAAGCTTTAAGAGAGTCCTGCCCTTTGAGCACCCCATCCACTTGGTGTCTGTTATCTCTCCACTGGACTCGTGGCGTGCAGAGTTTGGACCTGGCTCCCCGCAGTCTTTGGATAGACTGGAAATGAGTCCTGTCCAAGTCAGTTTACAAGTATAGTAAGGAAAACGAGTGGACAGAGGCAGTTGCTTTCTAGAAATAGCTACAAGTCACAATGTGGAAAGATCTCATCCTGCTATTCGGGGAGTTAGTGGAGTGACATTGGCCCACTCAATGTTTGTGAAAATAAAGCTATTTTGGAAACCAGCTCTGCCTACGAGTGTTGCAGATGGTGGCTCACACTCTATGCCAGCTTTGAGTAGTAGCAGCAGAAGCTGTAGAACCCAACATACTTAGACTGTTTACTGTGGCCTTTGACCGAAAAAATAAAACATAGATTGCCAACTCCTGCATTATATACAGCAGCCATGTTTATTCAGCATATTAAAAAAAAAAAAAAAAAAAAACCTTAAACTAAGCCATTTTAGTAAGAAACAAGAATCATAGTTTTCTTGGGGTTTGTATTTGTTTTTTGGGGTGTGGTCATTATTGTTTTGTTTGGAAGCAGGGTCTCATACTGCACCATACTTTACTAGAACCAACTTTGTAATCCAGATGAGCTTCAGATTTACTGCAATCCTCCTGTCTCAGCCTTTCAAGTCCCAATATTATAGGCACGAGCCACTGATCCCAACAAACAGATTTTTTTTAAAGCTATTAACTGAAGCTTAATGTGTAATATGAAAAAAAATGTATTATTGCTTTTGTGGAAAAGTTCCTAGACTCACTGTCTTCATGTCTGGGGATAGTAACATGGAGAATATCTGACGATTATAACCAGGTCTTGTTCTTAAAAACTCTAGAATGCGGTCCAGCCCATGAAGGAAGTGTATGGAGTTAGCCTCTCCAGTAGCCTGTCAGAGGAGGACCACTCCATTTATGCCAGGTAAGAGACTGAAGCCTAGGAAGGAAGAGAACAGTGAATCATGGGATTATTGCCACATACACTGTAACTTTTCTGTCGTTGTGATAAATACTGAGCAAAACCGAGTTGAGATGGTTTATTTGGATACAGGTCACACACAGTCCCTGCCTGAGGGAAGTCAGGTCGGAGCTCAGGCAGGACCCATGGAGGAGTACTTCTTAGTGGCTTGCTCAGCTCACTTTCTTAAGTAGCCCAGGCTGACCTGCCTAGAATGGGCCCTTCAACTTCATCAGCGCTCGAGACAATGCCCTCTGACCAGACTGATGGAGGCCGTCTCTTACTTGAAGCTCCTTCTTCTCAGATGACTCCAGCTTCTGTCAACTGGAATTGACATAACAGATATGACAGAAAACTGACCATCAGGAAGGTTAAAAAAGTGATGTAGAAAGCAGCAGTTCTGTGCAGAGCCTTTAAATGTCAGAATCTGAAGCACTGCATTGTCCTGGGGGAGGACCTAGTACTTCAGAGGAGCCGCCTCAGTGGGAGGGGTCACGGGGCATTTACATATCAGAGGAGCCGCCTCAGTGGGAGGGGTCACGGGGCATCTACATATCAATGCTGCCCTCGTCCAGCTGAAGCCAGATACAGACACACAGCTACATCCCCAACTCTCTAGAGCAAGGTACCTTCTCAGAAACTGAATCCTGAATATCGCTGGTTAAAGACCTTGCATGCCCTTTACATCTGGCAGGTTAAGGGGAGAAGCGGAAGTGCACCAGTTCAGGATTTGTGGATGAGCCAGACTTCACTGAAAGGAGTGAAGCCATCAAAAGGCATTTCCTGAAATGGTGCCAAATTAGGTGTGTAGCAGCAAGAGTCAGAGTTCTTAGAACTGCTAAAGGAGCCTTTTCCCTAAATGTAAAGAACTTGGCAGGACCATCATAAGTAACCCCTGAGTCCAGTACAACCTTCAGACGACCGTGTATCTATGGGGACATAGCCCCCACTTAATTCATTTACATTTGACATATATAAATTATCTAAGAGCAAGTGCTCAGCTTCTTAAGGAGGGCCTTTCCCTTCAGTATGCACTGACCCGAGGGATGCCAGTTTTCATCGCAGACTACTAAAATCTGTTCTACGCTGCATGAAACATAAAATACGTGGCATATCTCAGACTGTGAAATCAACCTTCAGAGCTTGGCACATTATAAACCTGCGTCACTGTCTGACCAAGAGCCAAGTCAGACATTTAGGGTGGAGCCACACATCCCCACTCCTGAACACATGAGCACAGTTCCTAACTTGCCCACTCTTTCGAACTCGGTAACTAAACTGTGATGTGGTGCACCTCTAAGCATCGTGTCTGGAAAGACATGGTGGGGGCAATGGCTGAGTACTGTTGCCACTGGCAGAGCGTGAGCCTGTGTGGCAAGGACTGAAGTGGTGGCTCGCTTGAAACAAAAGGAAAATTTGTTGTTGTTGTTATTGTTGCTGTTGCTGTTGCTGTTTTGCCTCAGACATGACTTCCACTGATGTCTTACTAGTTCAGACTGTAAGGTCTGCTTCTTTTGTCTCCTTTCGGGAGTTAGATACAGGGTTTATCAGACTCAGCATCCCTGGGAAACACCCAGCCGATGAAGGCTGGCAGCCAGTCTGTCCAGAAGGGAGAGCTGCAGGGAAGTGTCCACCCTGGAATAAGTCTCGTTCTTGTGACACTTTGTTCATATAAGGCTGTGTGGTGTTTTGTCTGTTCTTTAAACACCTCTGTGTTGTGGTAAATCTCCTGCCCATAGGGAGTCCATAGAATAAAGACACAAGTCAATAAATATTAAATGAATGCTGCATGCCTAGATTGGGCAGATTTACCATTAAACTACACTATTCCCCGGCTAAAAGAGCTCTTAACAACTTGCGGTTTCCTAGGTCAAGGTCTTCTTCGGCTTCTCTCTCTCCACCAACTGCTCTCTGCTTCCACCAACGGCTCTCCTGGTCTTCCCCTCTTTCCCTGCCTCTGGCTCCTCCCACTCCTCTTCCACTACCCAATCACTGGCTGTAGCCTTTATTTAACAAATTTGATTGGTCAGAAGGTTTACAATATTCACTCCTCCTTCGCAGCCCCTCCCAGGAGTGGAATTACCATGACAACAAGAGGCTAGGGCTATCCACCACATTTCCCCCTTGTTGTCCAAAAAAAAAAAATTTTTTTTTCCTTTTCACATATTAATTGAACACTAACTATATTACCATGTTGTGATTGTTAAAGTACAAGATAAACCTAACACCCAGTCCATCATTTTTGTTAACTAAATAGAACCTTTGCCATCTCTCTCAATTAAAAAATTTAGTTCTGAACCTGGCTTATGTCCTGTCTTCAGAATGAATAGCATCTGAAAACCATCCTCTCAAAGTAAATAGCCTGGGTGGGCTGTGAGATTATAAATCTTCAACCCCATCAGAAATCCAGAATGACTCAGTTAAATAAAGATATGGGAAGCACAAAGCGTGGCTTCTAAAACTCAACCAATTTAAATAGACCACTGAACATCTAGACAGTTCCTTATTTCAAAACGTTGGAGCATCTGGTCTTCAGCCTTCTGGTCCAGGATCATCTGACAGACCTAGTAATGCAGAATTACTAAGGGCTGATTACTCTGTCTTGGCAGATATAATCAGTCGACTATTCCGCAAGTGTGTTTCTTTTTTGCACAATATTTCGTCTGTAGATGAAAAGAGGCAATTCTTGCCTAGTGACTGTCACACCACAACTGGGGTAACTCCAAAGATGCTCAATTTCTTCTTAGAATCCAAGACTGGAAGCTGTCAGGATCAGATAGGTCTCCAATAAAATAAATGTTTATATAAGAATGTTTGTAATGTCAATTCTATGGATTTCTGACATTTTTGAAAATCAACTATGTAAGGCAATCTGAACAGTTGTCTGTTAATTCCTTTCCACTATTTCTAATTAAAATCTAGAAAACATCCTAACAGTAAGCAATGAGCCATGCAATTACCATAGGCCTCTGATTCACAAGCCAACCATCTCAAATCAAGTGTTTTTTTTTTTTTTTTTTTTTTTTTTGATTAAAAAGGACTGGGTCTAAGCCTTGTATTTCTAAATAAGATATATAGGCACAATGCCTACATGAGAGTAATATATTAATCCCACTTTTGTATTAATAAGAAACTTACACCAGTGAAAACCCTAAATTTGTATAAAATAAATTCCATATCAATGTAAGAGATTATAATTTCAACCTTATAACTATCATAAAGATTTCTTACCAATGTAAGACATACCTATTTTTTTTTAAACTGGGTCTAAGCTTTGTATTTCTAAATGAGTTATACAGGCACAATGCCTATATAAGAGTAAAATATTAATCCCACTTAATTCCTGAGATTTAGCTCTCTAATTCCCTTCCTGTCTGAAGCTACATTTGTAAAGTATTCCTTAAATTACAACACATGTATAATTTACAAAGTAACCAGAACCATCCACCCCAACATAAGGAACTGGGGCGATGATCTCCTTTTGTCTGCTTCCAGCTGAATTGGGGTGAAGAATTCCCATCTGGGGGCCCAAAGGGAAACAGGAAAATTGGCTTAGTCAAAGGAGAGCTAGCTGGCATCATTTGCCTTGAAGTCACTGTGTACTGAGAAAGTTCATAGCAAAGCTGACACCATAACTGTTACAGTCAGAAAGGCTGGACAGGCAAGCTAGCTGTTCTGGAAAAGTTCTGGAAGCAAGTCCTTAAAAGAAGCGGCTTCGATGCAGTTGCAGTAGAATCAAGCACGAAGCTGGAATAGGAGGTCCCAGAGACTCAGCATCCCCGAGTATAAATCATGCTAGGGCTGAGTTTCTCTTCTTTCATCCTGTAACATATAAAACTTAAAAGCAACAGGTAGTTTTATAAAAATATTCATGTGGAACGTGTAGGGCACACAGCTTTGTCAATGAAGATCAATAAAGAAAGGCCACTGCCCTCTTCAGGTTAGTTTGATCACTTAATCAAACTATATATAACTTATATACGTGCCCTCATAAAGGATGGAATGTATTAAGTCATGAGAAATTATTACCCTATTAAATGTTCTTGGCTTTGTATTGACATTTTAGTCCCAGCCAGTTAAGTTCATATAAGAGACATAACACCATATATAGATCACCCATTTGGTTGGTTGAGTTAGTCTCCCTTTTCTTCTGTGTCAACTAGTGCTTCAGGGGGTCTCCCTTTGTCATTTCTGATCTTTATCATTTTGGAAGGAACCTACAGCTTTTCTTTTCCTGTGGAAACATAAACATAACCTCTCCCCCAGCGTAATACATTTCCCACTTTCCATTCTGACGTCATAATATCCTTAATATAAACAGGTTGATTTAGTTCAGAAGTTTTTTCCACCATCCAATGTCTCTCAGCAGCTGTGGTGTTTTGTTCATTAGCATTTAGAAAATTTAGAGTTAATAAAGCACTATGTAATCTATCTTTGGGGGTTCTTGTTGATCCCTTTTGCCTATTAAGCATCTCCTTTAGAGTTCGATTGGATCTCTCCACAACTGCTTGTCCCGTAGGATTATGTGATATGCCTGTAACATGTTTTATATTATAATATGTAAAAAACTTCTCCATCTTATTAGAGGTATATGCTGGACAATTGTCTGTTTTTATTTGTATGGGTATTCCCATAATGGCCATGACTTCTAACAAATGTGTAATTACAGAATCAGCCTTTTCTGATGCCAAGGCAGTTGCCCATTGAAATCCTGAATATGTGTCTATAGTATGGTGCACATATTTCAGTTTACCACACTCTGTAAAATGAAAGACATCCATTTGCCAAATGTCATTTCTTTGGGTACCCTTAGGGTTAGTTCCTGTAGGCAAAGGAGTTTGGTTATATAATGAGCAAGTAGGGCATTGCCTCACAATTTTCTTGGCTTGTTGCCAAGTAATAGAGAACCCTTTCTTTAAACCTTTACTATTAACATGATGTTTTTTATGAAATTCTGAAGCCCTCTAGCACGCTTCCTATCAATAGCTGGTCGATATCATTATTACCTTGTGCTAGAGGGCCTGGCAGACCTGTATGGGATCTTATGTGTGTGATATATATTGGGTTACTTCTGTTTCTAATAATTTGTTGTAGTTTAATAAATAATGAGGTCAATTCAGAATTATCTTGAATAAGTTCAGCAGTCCCTATGTGTAAAACAACCCTTTCGGCATATTGAGAGTCAGTTACTATATTAAGGGATTCTTGAAAATCTGACAATACCATGATTATTGCATATAATTCAGATTTTTGAACTGACTTATAGGGACTCTCAGCCACCTTACTTATGTCTTCTGATTTATATCCTGCCTTTCCTGATTTACTAGCATCAGTGTAAAATGTAGGGGCTCCAGATATCGGAGTTCCTTTTAAAATACGAGGAATAATCCAATTAGTTCTTTTTATGAACTGAAGACGCTTGCTTTTAGGATATTTGTTGTTAATCTCTCCCAAAAAGTTACTACATGCTCTTTGCCAATGTTCATCTTGTGCCCATAACGAGGTAATTTCTGCATTAGTAAAAGGTACAACAATTTCAGCCGGGTCCATTCCAACTAATTGTCTAAGTCTCATTTTTCCTTTCAGTATTAATTCAGAAACATTCTCAACGTAGGTTTTTAACTTTTTACTCTGTTTATTAGCTAAAAATATCCACTCTAGGATATAATCTTCTCTCTGCATAAGAATTCCAGTAGGAGAGTGAGTAGAAGGTAAAATAACTAAGATGCAGGCCATTTTGGGATCAATACGATCTAGATGTGTATCCTGCAGTTTTCTTTCTACTAAGGCTAACTCCTTCTCAGCATCAGGAGTCAATTTCCTAGGACTATTTAAATCTTTATCGCCTTGTAAGGTTTGAAATAAATTACTTAGTTCTTGAGTGGTCAAGCCAATTGCTGGTTGCAGCCAGTTTATATCTCCAAGTAGCTTCTGAAAATCATTTAGGGTTCTTAACTGGTTTCTTCTAATTTGTACCTTTTGTGGCTTAACCGTTTGTAGACTTATCTTATACCCTAGATAATTAATAGAATCTCCTCTTTGTATTTTTTGGGGGCTATTTGCAATCCCCAGCAAGGCAAGATTTTCTTTACTTCATTAAACATTTTTTCCATGATATTAATATCTGAATCAGCCAATAAAATATCATCCATATAATGATAAATAATGGATTTGGGAAACCTTTTGCGAATTATCTCCAATGGCTGTTGTACAAAGTATTGACACAAGGTAGGACTATTTACCATTCCTTGTGGTAAGACTTTCCAATGATATCTTTTTACTGGGCAACCTTTATTAAAGGTAGGTACTGAGAAAGCAAACCTTTCCCTATCACATTCATGTAGAGGAATTGTGAAGAAACAATCTTTCAGATCAATCACTATAATGGGCCAATCCTTAGGCAACAAGGAAGGCAATGGGATACCAGGCTGCAAAGAACCCATAGGCTGAATAATCTTATTAATTGCTCTGAGATCTGTCACCATCCTCCATTTGCCAGATTTCTTTTTAATGACAAATACTGGAGAATTCCAAGGACTGGTAGACTCTTCAATATGCTGAGCCTCCAGTTGTTCCTGGACCAGCTCTTCTAATACCTGTAATTTTTATTTTGTCATAGACCACTGCTCAATCCAAATGGGTTGATTAGACAACCACTTTAGTGATAATGTTGTTGGTGTCTTGGTAGCAATGGCTCTTTGGGGTAGAGCTAAATTGTCGGCCTCTACCATATGCTGTTTATGAACAGCTTGGACAGTGTGAGACTGCCTTAAATAACGTTTCTTAACAAATTTTAAATTTTTATTAGGAGCCTGATGAATTTCATGATTAAACATTGACACTGAGGGGATATTAATCTGGGTCTTCCACTGTTGTAATAGATCTCTTCCCCATAAGTTAATGGCTATATCAGCCACGTATGGCCTCAATTTTCCTAGCTGACCTTCTGGTCCTATACATTTAAGCCATCTGGTGCTTTGTTTTATTTTGGATAAAGTTCCAAGTCCTTGAAACTGGATGTCTACTTTATGAAGTGGCCAACTTTCAGGCCAAGAATTTGGAGAAATAACAGTGACATCTGCTCCTGTGTCAACCATCCCCTCAATCTCAATATTATTCACTAGTATTCTTAGTTTTGGTCTTTGATCTTCTATAGAAGTTTGCCAAAATATTTGCTTTTGACTCCCTGTGAGGCCTTCTGAATTGTCTATAAAACCTTCCTCAGCCTTATCTGGTCTTACATTTGTTTTTTGAAGCAGTGACATTTAATTTTCCTGAGAAAGAGAACTCTTTTTGTCTGGCATTGGGACCTGCAAGAGGCCCCCCTGGAAGTTTTTTGGCAGGGTATTGCCCCATTTGTCTGTTTTTGCTCTACAATCCTTAATTAGATGTCGGCCTTTGCCACATCTTTGACAAATTTCAGAAAGCTTAGGCCCCCATTTAGTATTATTTTTATTTGTCCTGTTGTCATTTCTGAGATGGCCCCATTTACCACAATTAAAACATTTGAAACCCTGGGTGAACTCTAGATTACTAGTTGCAGCTTTTCCTATTACTGACATATCAGCTGAGTGAGATCCAACATCAGCTGTGTATCTAATCCATTCATCTATTGATGCTGACCTTGCCCTCAGTGGTCTGATTACTTCCTTGCATTCAGCAGTTGCATTTTCAAAGGCTAAAGACTCAATTATTGCCTTTCTTGCTACTGAATCTGATATACTCCTTTCGACAGCTGAGGCTAGCCTTTGTAAAAAGTCAGGGAAGGTTTCTTTTGGCCCTTGTATGACTTGAGTAAATGGTTCAAGTCTCTTCCCGGATTCTGCAACTTTGTCCCAGGCATTTAAGGCTGACAATCTACACAATGCCAGAGTTTCTTCATCATATACAGCCTGCACCTCTACTTCAGCAAAACGACCTTCACCAAGTAGTTGGTCTATGGAAATCTCTCTTCCTCTGGCTCTATTTTGTCGTGCTATCTCCCTTACCTCATCTCTCCACCGTGCAACCCATTGTAAATTTGCGGCAGGTTCTAATATAGCTTTTGCCATATCTTTCCAGTCTTGGGGGATTATTCTATTTTTAATAGCCCAAGAAGTCAGAATTTGTTTAACAAATGGTGAGTACATACCAAAATTAGTGACACTTTCCTTAAATTTTCTCAGATCTAACACATCCACAGGTTGCCAGTCAAATTCCTCATAACCCTGTGGGTAAACAACGTTTGGAGGTCTTTGTTGTACAGTAACCGGATAGACCAAGGTGTGTTTTCTAATAACTCTTGGTTGACTTTCTCTATTTACTTCTGTCTTAACCTCAGTATTTTCCTCAGCTGAAAATTTAAATTCCTCCCTTAAGGTTTGTATACATGCTTCATATGTTTCTTTATATTGTAATTGTTTCCATTCCTCATTATTTTCTGTTTCTCCATCTGATCTGTGAGCTGTTGTATGCTCTGTTTGATCATCTTTTCTAGCTCCCGTAACTTCTGTTCTAACCCCTGCTTCCATTCCTTATTATTTTCTGTCTGTTTATCCATCTGATCTGTGAGCTGTTGCATGCTCTGTTCGATCATCTTTTCTAAGGCAAAGAATTTTTTATCTAGAGCTCTGTCTTTTGAGAAGACATAGAATATCAAAAAAATAAATATAGCAATACTGATAAATAATAAAGTGTTCCCTAAGTTGATTTCTGTCAAACCATTTGAAATATCATCATATAAAGCCCAAAAGATATTCATTGTTTTTGTCATCTTTAAGTATCAAAATATGTTTCTTTTTTTATATTAAAAAATTATCTGGTCTGGAGCCCTCAATTCACTGTTTCTACTTGAAAACTACCTCGCAGGCAGTTGTTTTCTAGGATCAGCAGTCTATCGTTACAATTCGTTACTATAACCTTTCTATTTATCTGTTTGGCTCTCTTGACTCAGAGCAGCCTGCACCTCTGTACTTGATTCTAAGAGATTACCAGTCTTCTTAAAGTCTATGGCTTTAGTGACGACTCCAGAATGCATATCCTATGCTTCCTGGCAATCTTGTGATTTAGACAGCACACACGTCTTCATTCTCTTGCTCCTTGCAGCTGTCGATGCTCACAGTGATCGGGGGAAGGTTAGGGACACTGGCCATTCCTTCCCTCTGTGAGTGTCCCCTTCCAGTCTGCTGGTCAGCTGTCTGCTGCTGTAACAATGACACTTGAGACAATCAGCTTACAAGGAAGGAAGGTTTTTGCGACTCACAAGTTTGGAGATTACAGTCTATGTTCAGTTTACCCTGTTGCTTTGGGCCGGTGGCAAGGCAGAACATTAGGGTGGGAAGTACATTCTGAAGCAAAATGTTTGTCTCATGGCTAGGACATTAACATGCCGGAGAAAATCAAGGTCCCCAGCTCCATCTGAGGTCATACCTCCAGTGACCTAAAACCTCTGGCTAGGCCCCATATCTTAAGGTTTCCACCACTTCCCTACCAGTGGACCTGTTCTGGGAACAAACTTTCATGCATGAACCTTTGACGGGAGACATACCATCCAAACTACAGAAGTTTGTATGGGGTCGCTAGGCCAGGGGTGACCTAGCCATGGTCAGGGACTGCCTGACCCCACTCTTGTCCCAGCTGGGCACCAGATCTATCTTGGTGCCTCCTTGGATCAAGAGAGCCAGAAAAGAACCTCTGTAGTTCTACCCAAAACTACCATACAGCCTTCCTACCCCAGGTAGGTACACCCAGTAAACTGGTGTCCACTGGAGTTTGTACACATGGTGATGGCTTGTACACTGCTGCTGACTCAGGGCCACAGAACACAGGGAAGGGGAGGGTACAGCTGACTCTGGATATAAAGCCCTTGGATGTGGGGGCACAGCTGACTCTGGGCTACAGAGCCCTAGGATGTGGGGGCACAGCTGACTCTGGGCTACAGAGCCCTAGGATGTGGGGGCACAGCTGACTCTGGGCTACAGAGCCCTAGGATGTGGGGCACAGCTGACTCTGGGCTCTGTAGCCCTAGGAGGGAGCTCATCACTGGCCTTGTCCTGCCTCCTGCCCTGTTTTTCTTGCACTGAGCTGCAGCCATCAGGATTCCTCTTTCATGGTTTGTTCTGACCTCTGAGCCCCATGCTCTCCAGTGACTTTGGTTTACTCTCTTGACCTGAAAGCTTTCTACTCTACGATGCCTCATACAGAGGCCACAATGTTTTTGCTTTATTAATTAAATTTTCCTTTTCCCTGCATGTATGTATGTGTCTCTCTTCTTCCCTCCTACCAGGAACAGGAGATCACGGAAGCCAGAAGAGGGCACTGGGATCCCCTGGGACTGATATTATAAGTGGTTGTGAGCTGCCATGTGGGTGCTGGGAATGGACTCTGGGTCCTCTGGAAACCCAGACAGTGCTCCAATCACTGAGTCTTCTCTCCACTAACCCTCCCCCCCCCCCACACACACAATGTTTTTTATTGTGATAGCGATTGTACACTTTATCTGAGAAATTTTAAATGTGTGTACCTAATGCTGTATACTACATAATATTCTCCATCGATAACTGGATACAATTGGTCACTTGCCTTAGATTAAAGTGGGTCCTAGAGAGCTTGCCAGCAGCACTGTGAGAATCTCTCAGTTGTTGCTCCTGAAGCACTTGACCTCAGAAAGACTCATGAAAAATAAATGGTAAGACTGTCCATCGTCGTCGTCAAAGGAAAATACTTTAAGTGGGAGACAAACAGGAAGGAAGTCAGCTCCTTGATACTGCCCTGTCTCCTGCCCCTATGCTATGGGGGCAGGAGACCTGCCATGGGGGCAGGAGAACAGACTGCGTCTCTGAGGGGGAAATCGGGCGTGCATGATATTGGCCATCCTGGACTGTGGCTGTCCTCTTTGGCTCTGAGTTAATGCTTGGGTCGGCGCCATACAATCTTCCCTGGAGGGGTGATATAGCAGCAGCTCAGGAGCTGGCTTCCGCTACCTGATTGACAGTAGTTTTCCGAGGAGTACCTGGAGTGCGCTTGGGAGTGAGGCTGGGGAAGGAGAGAAGGGAGAGGATTGTTAGGTCCTGAGGAAGCTGAGTCAATGCTGTGGACTCTAAGCAGCTCCCCTGCCTCAGAGCTGGTCTCTGGCCTAATCCCTCTCTGTGTTACCCTGTCATTACAAGCACCTGACCAACCCCATGCTTCCTGTATTCCCTGTTGACAATGCACAGGTGACTTCACGTGTATCACCATGGTTGTGCAGGGACACCCTGATTGGTGTGAGCCTCTGGCCTCACCGCAGTGCTGCCGTCTTTAGCTTATATTCATCCTTGTAATCCATAGGTTTGTTCAGCTGGGGCAAAGTCAGCATCACCAGCACCGGAGCAGCCAGCAGCTGTGTTCCCGGTGCTCAGACGGAGTCATAAAACTGTAAGTACTCTCTGAAACCACTTTAAATTTTTTGATTTCATTTATTTGTTTGGTCTGTGTGTGTGTATGCTTGCATGTGGTGTGTGTGTATGCTTGCATGTGATGTGTGTGTGTATACATGCATGTACTACAACACACATGTGGAGGTCAGAAGACAATTTGAAGTAGTCAATCTCTCTCCTTTCACCGTGTGGGCCCCAGGGGTTGAACTCAGGTCATCAGGCTTGCTGCAAGCCCCTTTACCCATAGAACTGTCTTGCTGGCCCTTATATTGAATCTTAAAAATAAATAAATAAATAAAATCTCTGTATTCATGTCACTTGTGGAGTGTCTGGTGAGTTGTTAGGAGAAATATTCATTCTTGTCACCAATTTAGTATAATTTGGTTTTGTTATTGTTGTTGTTGGTTTGTTTTGTTTTGTTTTGGTTTGGTTTGGTTTGGTTTTTTCGAGACAGGGTTTCTCTGTCCTCAGACTGCCCTGGCTGTCCTCAAACTCACTCTGTAGACCAGGCTGGCCTCGAACTCAGAAATCCGCCTGCTTCTGCCTCCCAAGTGCTGGGATTAAAGGCGTGCACCACCACTGCCCGGCTACTTAGTATAATTTGACACAGATGCATTCTTCCTGCTACTTTCTTTACTGAGAACTGTCGTTGGGGAACGGGGGCAGGGGTGGAGAAGAGATTGTGACCTTGAATTGCACCCGTTGGCTCATGGCCTCTGCCTGGACTTGGGTAGAGAGGGGACGTTGAAGCAGTTCCAGTGCCGGGGAGACTCTAGGTGTATCAGAAGAGCCCCAGAGCAGCGGCTCTCAATCTTCCTAATACTGTGACCCCCATACAGTTCCACCGTGTTGTGGTTGCAACCCCAATCATACAATTATTTTGTTACTACTTGTTAACTATAATTTTGCTACTGTTGTAAATATCTGATATGCAGCCCCCATGAAAGGGTCATCTGACCCCCAAAGCCGTCTCAAACCCACAGGTTGAGAACCACTGCTCCAAAGCATGGGCGGGCTAGTCTCTTCTTGCTCCATGACCCTATGAGTGTTAGTGACTTGGTGGGCATCAAACAGGAGTAAATTCTTAGCTAAACAGAACTATGTTCAAATTACGCCACCTTCTGGGTTGTTACCATGAACAAACAAATCACCCTTCCATGTGGCTGCTACCACAGCAGTTGTGCAGACGAGGGAGGCGTGAAGGAAGCCAGTATCCTTCACGTAAGCCTGGAGCAAGTGTGTGGTAAGTCCCTGTCATGGTCATCATCTTTATATGCCTCATCATGTTTGTTTGTCAGGACAAAGCATGGAAGTGACAAGGAGAGGTTCCAGACAGCCATCTGTTTGTTCCTCTGTAGAGTTAGGCCTCGTGGAGGTTCAGGAGGGTCGAGGGGAGCTATCTGGGCAGGAGCCGGCACTGTTGACTCTGTCATCTGCATTACTGCAGGTTTCTGCACAGGGCGGGGTGGTTAGTGAGGATGGAGGAGCATGAGGTCACGCTGTTACACCCCGAAGGTCCCTTTCTCCCTTTCTGCCAGCGTCCTTTCTTTTCTTACTCTTGACTCTGGAGGCAGGGAAGCACTTGTACTCACTAAACCATTTTCTTCACTATAGCTTCTTAACGAATGGATGGATGAGCTGAAATTGACAAGAGCAAAGGTGTGTTAGGATGTTAGTGAGAGAGGTTCGGAGAGCTGGGTCGTGTGATGCAAACCGACCCTTCCATTAAAATCATAAGGTGGGGCTCATTAGGAAATGAGAATGCTGAAAGTTTTCCTCCCGTTTTTCACTCTTAGGTATGGTATTTGTGGTTCTTATCACTCACTTGGTTCTTACTCACTCATATTTCAACGTTTGCTCTCCTGAGCCCAGGCACAGGTGACCCATGTGGATCTGGAAATGTATCTTAACCGTTCCCACTTAATTAGGGAAGAGTCTATCATGAGTGTGTTTTGTACATCATCCTCAGCAGGATAACAAAGATCCCCGTAAGGACTGCCTTATGCTGTCATGGCAACTGCCAGGCATGTTTTTAGAGAGGGTTGTGTGCGTGCCCTTTAAACTGGAACTCTCTAACCAGGTTCTTCAAATGTCAGCTATCATTTTTAGTTCTCTAGAGCTGTGCCCAAAGCAGCAGAAACTAGATTTGTGTGAGGCCCTCGAAGCCTCCTTGTCTGCAGCTTAGGTTCCCTCACATTTAAAATGATGAGACTCTTGTAAGTCCACGCTGCTCTGTGCCGGCTCATCTCTCCGGGCTTCATCATCTCCCAGGGTTTCTCCTCTCCTTTTCTAAACTGGAGAGAATTACAATATAAAATGCTATATGTATTCTCACTAATAAAACTCCCAAGAAGCCCACGGGACGGAGGTTTCCTAATTTGTAGTTCCAGAAACCTGGATGGGGATCTAGACACTGCCACCCAAGATTGCAGAACAGTGCCCAGAGGTTCATGCTAAGCCACACTGGTCAGTTGTCTGTGTTGTCAGCACAAATACCCAAAGCTGTCTTTGATCCAAGTGTGACAGCTTTCTGATTCACACCAGGAAGAGTGATATCACCCATCATTTACTGTCCATTCAGTGTGTGGTAGCCTCTGTCCTGTGCAGTTTAACCTGTATTTCCTGTACTAACTCAAGTCCCAAATACATTATGGAGAAGTAGCTTTTATCATGTCTGCTGTACAGAGGTGGGAAACTGAAGTAAGCACGCAGTTGGTGTAATTTGCCCAAGTTCAAGGTGGAGGAACGAGGAGTGAAGCCCAAACTGGTTGCTTCCAGTACCCGTGCTGTCTACCCGTGAACTGCAAACGCTTAGGATTGGCAGCTGCCTTTTTAAACCACTTGAGTAGAAGTGGAGGTGCATTTTTGGTCTTATCAGCTGACCTGGGACTGTAGACACCTTTCTATGTCAACACTGTGTTGCTCTTGACTTTTGTTAATATTTAGAGAAAGTATGCTTTTGTTTTTTCCTAGTGCCCCCTCTCTCTTTCACACACATACACACACACACACACACACACACACACACACACACACACGCACGCATGCACACACACACACATTCACACACACGCATGCACACATACATGCACGCACACAAACATGCGCGCACACACACACACAAACATGCACACACACACATGCACACACACACACACATATGCACATACACCATCCTTCCTTGTACAGTTATACTGGAACTTACTTGGTAAATATCTGGGTTACTGCAGACCTGCTAGATCATTCAAAGAGGGTAAGCTGTCTCTGAGTCCTCTTTGGTCTTCATAACAGGCCTTAAATTGCGTGCTCGGTAAACATTTGTTGAAATATACTGAACCCCAACCCACTTCCTCTCCACCTCTCCCAGAGTCTGTATGAAGTCCCTGCATCCCTCCAGTTGCACTGTCTTCCTGACTCCCCTTGTTGAACACTCCAGGTGTACCCCTTTTCTGTTTCCCCCTCACCTGCCATGGTCTGCCCTGTTTCTTAGTTCCCTGATAACTTGTGACATAAAAGAGGCTTTCCGCACTGTCCTTTCTCCTCTGTACCTGTGACACTTGCCTAGTTAAAAGGACCCAATGGGACTTGCTATGCCTGGTGTTGGGATGTGTTAGGGATAAGTCTTTGTCTCTCTGTGCAAGACCAGCATACTGTCATTTTTACTATCCTACAAGTTCTCCGGCTTGTGCCTCACGTGCCAATCAGCAGTAGGTTACAAAGACAGAGCATGCATTTTCTAAATGCCTTCCTCTCTGTGGCTTACCTATTCCAGGAAGATGCTTCACTCATTTACAGATCCTTTCTAAGAAATGGGTTCAAATCTATCCATACGCTGGGTCCCACTCCTAAAAAGTTCACTATCTCAATACCACGTTGGGAATTCAGGATAGCACCACACCAGGGAGTCAGGCTCCATCCAGCATATGAGCCACTGAGGGGGAGGAGTTTGAACTACATCCATACCATAGAAAGACCTGGAAGTAATTCTAGGCATCTGGTTTAAGAAGTTAGTGAGGGGTAGGGCCATGCACAGGTAGGTACAAGAATCGGTGAGGCAGCATGACCATTAGTTTCAAAGCTGCATTGTAATCAAGAGAGTGGTGTGCTTGTATCTGCATTTTAGAAAGGTCAGTTTGGAAATGGTGTGGAGGGTGGATCTGAGTCAGGGATAAAGAACACATCTACTGGCTACATCCGGACAAGAAAAGCAATACAGCCAGATACTGCACTTCACTTTGAGAAGGGGAGCAGGTCCTGGTGGTGCAGGCCAGTAACCCTGGCTACTAGGGAGGCTGAGGGAAGAGAAGCACAGGCTCAAGGCCAGCCTGAGCTACCATAAGCTCAGGGCCAGCCCGTGTAACCTAGAGAGACCCTATCTCAAAACACAAACTATAAAGAGGGCTGGTGCTGTCGTCAAGGTGAGCCACTTTTCCATCATGCCCAAGACCAAGATTAAATGGTTCAGGAGCATGCAAGAGGACAGGAGTCTGCTGCTACTGGGTTGTGGTTTTGAGACACAGTCTCAATCTTATAACCCAAGCTAACCCCTACCTTGTTATCTTCCTGTGTCAGACTCCCAAATGCTGGGATTACAGGTGGGATTACATCCCACCTAGCTCAGACAGCCAGGAGTTTTAGCCAAGAGTTTCGTAGCTTGGTTGACTACATAAAGCACATGCGTTGCTGGAATAGGCAGGACTCAGTTGGTGCAGGTCTGGGAGCTAAATTGGTAAGCCTCAGACAGTAACAGTACATCCAAAGGACGTGCTTGTACCCCCAAAAGCTCTAGATTAAAGAGACTCAGAAATTTAGGAGATTTTTCTATACTTGGTTTTAAAAAATCATTTCTTGCTTTTCTTTTAACCATTCATCTAGGATAAATGGATGCATGCTTTTAATTTTTTCCCCTAGGGATCTGTGAAGACATTAAAGTAAAAAAAAAAAAAAAAAAAAAAAATATATATATATATATATATATATAATATATATATATTTTATATATATATGTATATATATAAAATTCATATATATATATATATATATATATATAAAAGAATTTACTATAGTGTTAGGGTATATTTGGGCCTATTGAACAGTGTCCTTTTACCTGTGCACTGGGGGAGCAGAGTTGGGCATCTGAAAAGGCCACATAAGGGGTATTCCTGTGGGCAGGGTGTGTTCAGTGTTGTATATAAGAACCACATCTGTAATGGTTTAGCTTTTTGTTATTTTGCTAACTGGACGGATAACTGACAGTTCTGTATGTGGCAGGTGGGTGGAGTGATTTGGGGCACATGGAGTGATGGTGGGTTCATGCTACGTCGATATGCTGTGCCTTCCTGACATCACTTCTGTTCAGAAAGACAAGTGTCCAGTATGAGGTGCTTGAGGCCTTGGGTTCTTCCAGTAGAATACAAAGGGGAAGAATCTCCAGTTGAAGGAAAATGTGGGCTAAAGGCGAGAGCAAGTGTTCATTTTACGTACAGACGGCTGATCTGTCCTCGGTGGACTCAGCGTTCCTGGGTGCTTTTATGCGTGACTTTTTAAAAACACAAATGCCTTTGAGTCTTAATTATATTTAAAATTCACCAGCAAATCTTCTCTTATTACACAATTCCCCATATCTAATATTTGAATGTTGTTATTGTTCCTTTTCCTTCTACCCATAAGGAAGCTTGTGGACTAAGACCAGAAAACAGTAAAACAAGTTACACATTTTCATAGGTTAAAAAAAAACAAAAACAAAAAAACAAACAAAACATCCGTGCTTCTAACTACCCTCTCATTTTTATAAGGACAGAAAGTCCTTAGCAAATTGATGCCACTGTGTGGCAGGTTGATTCTAAAACAAGTTAGAAAGAGTCAGTTATATGAGAGTTAGTTCATCTGGTTTCTAACCCCAGTCTTTAGGATGATACCTGATCCGTAGTGTTACTTTCAACCTGGATATTGTTTGACAATCAGTAGTTTTCCCTCCTTTAGGAATATTATACACTAATCAAATGTGAGGAAAAAAAATGCCGAGATAAACAGATTGAAATGTATGGGAAGACATTTGTAAGCTTTTATTTTATTGTGGGTTGTTTTCCGTTTAAGACTTAGCAGCTCAGAGCTCTTAGCGAGTGTGTCATGATTGTTCTCAGGGGATATGTCGTTACTGTTGTTAGTTAACTTACACATTAGTGAGATGGGGTAGAATGGGCCACAGATTGTCTGATGTCTTTATTACCTACTACTACCAAATTGTTAAGGCTCTGTTCTTTTCTATATTGCAACCAGTTCTTAAAATCATGTGAGCAGTCTGCATGGAAACAGAACCATAATTTCCCAATTTGCAGTTGCCTTTGTTTTCAGGTACACAGAGCACTTTCACGTTTGTTTACCTTATAGACTAAAAAGGGTGTGTTGTAATTGGATCTTGGCTGGACAGCCTGGAGATGTGGAGGCTAAATCCTCCCCTCAAAACTGCCCTCTCTTCTCTAGTGATAGCTGAGTCAGTTTATAGCCAGTTTCTATTCTGTATGTGCAAGAAAACCAAATGCCAGTTAAACCCCAAACATCTGAATAAATGCATCCTGTCATTACCCATAGAAAAAGGGGGTTTGAGACTTTCTTTATATATATATATCACTTTAAATTATAATTTAGTTACATCACTTGCCTCCTTCCTCATCTTCCCTCTAACCCCTTTTCTTGTTATCCCTCATCAAACTCCTGGGTTCTCTTTTCCTTCAACATATACATTGAACATATATATTGAATCTACACATACATCTATGTGCATAAGCATATGAATGTGACGTGTTGAGTCAGTACGGCCATGTGTGTGGTCTCAGGATGGACCACGAAGTGCTGGATAATCAGTTAGGGAACCATCTCTGCAGAAGACTACTTTTCCCTCCCAGTACTCCTTGGTTGCCTGTGGTTCTTTGTCCAGGGGTGGGGATCCATGACTTTCTTAATCATTTTATCTTATGTTTTATAATTATGTTAGAAACATTGCTTGTTCCTTGACTATTTGCATCTATTGTATTGCTAGTCCCTCAACCTAGAACTGACCTTAATACTTGCATGTAATTAAAATGGTATAAAAGCAAAAGGAGGAAGGGGGTGGGGAAGGGTTTTTTTTTGGGGGGGGGTGGTGGGGAGAATGGGGAAAGGGGATGACATCTGAAATGTAAATAAATAAAATATCTAATAAAATTTTAAAAAATAAGAAAAGAAACACATTACGTAGTGTTAAAATAAATTAATCTTTTTTGACATAATACTTCAGAATAATGTATTCCTTCTTCAAAACTAAACTGCTGAGGCTTATTTCAGAAGATAAATAGCTAAACCATTCCTGTGTCATATAGTTTGAAAATAGAGAGTAAATTAGCTAATTAAAGTTAGTGTGCGCAACTGAATTTTATTTTTTATAATAAAATAAAGCTAAGAAAACAGATCTAATGATTTGGAAATACCGGAAAATGTCTAGTAGAAAGAGGGAAAGCTGTATTTAAGGTGTCTTTTTAGCAAGTGTATGCAAAATTATACCTGAAGGTCCGAGGCTGTGAGAGAGGAGCTTCTGCTCACGCATCTTCCACTGGCCGCAGGTCTGTGCTTCTGGTCCTGTGAGCAGCCTTCGGAAGGCAGGCTCTTACGAGGCTAGGATTGTCAGACATTGTTTATTGAGTTAGTTCTTGCTTCCCCTCAGCCTTTAGTCTAGTTTTTTGTCTCACATTAGCAATCTTGGATATTTCTCAACGGTCTCATAAAATGTCTTGTAGCATCTCCTGAATTCCCAAGGATGGCACCTAGGGCTTCACAGTACAGCCAGGTGTGGGGAGGACTCTACGGTGACATTTTCAGAATGTTCTTCCATGTGTGCTCTTTCTGTCTCCCTGTCTCTCTGTCTCTGTCTGTCTCTCTCTGTCTCTGTCTCTGTCTCTCTGTCTCTGTCTTTCTCTCTCTCTGTCTCTCTCTGTCTCTCTCTCTCTCTCTCTCTCTCTCTCTCTCTCTCTCTCTCTGTGTGTGTGTGTATGTGTGAGTGTGTGTGTGTGCGCGCGCGCGTGCACCTAGTACCATACAATCTGAGAACCAGAAAATATCTGGAGATTATTGGATTAAATCCCCTAATTTTTCTAAGATAAGCAACTTAGAGGGGGTCCATAGCTCACTCAGTTTCAGGAGTTTTGAGTGGTGAAACTGAGCCTGAAACCCATTTCTCTGAGACTGGAGCCAAGCAGGTAGAACACAGCCCATGTGCTGTGTGGTAAGTGCTTCTGAAAGGAAGGGGCGCCTACAGGACACACAGACAGTAGCATGTATCTATAGAAATGGTACAGTTTGTCACCAAAGGAAGAAGAGGGGCAACACCTTTGTCCTCCAAAAGTGGTCTGCAGATCCCTGGGGTGCCAAGGCCTTTTTGGTGAGCCTGTGGGATTAAGGCAGTGCCACCAAGCCCTAGAGGTGAGTGTCCCTCCAGACTCTAGAGGAGGGTTGGATGCAGGAAGAGGAGATGAAAATGACAAGGAGAAACAGCATCTATGTTTAAGTCAGTAAAGGTTGTTAAGTAGCCCGTGAAGATGTCACCTGGAGACTGTGACCGCTACAAGATGCATATACATAAGGTTCCTTGGTTGCTGCTCAGTCCTGTGGCTCTGTGGGAAGAGACTTCTGCAGTTGTCTAAGTTGTGAGAGAGCTAACTCTACACTTCCCTCCCAGAGCCAGAATAACTGACAGGAGAACTATGGCTCTCCAGGCTTGGGTATTTGGTAGACATTTCCACAAAAATGATCAAGCAAGCCTGTCATTTTAAGGGAAACAGCAGTATTTGTTACCAATAACAGGGTTAGAATTTTCAAGTGAAAAGCAAAAATTTGAAAGTATGCATGTAGTAGTACCACAGACAATGTATACAGATTTTCCTGATAAGATTAGAAACAATTTTAACAAATATGATTTTTTTGAAGATTTCTTTATTTTATATATGAGTACACTATCACTGTCCTCTGACATATCAGAAGAGGGCAGCAGATCCCATTACAGATGGCTGTGAGCCACCATGTGGTTGCTGGGAATTGAACTCAGGATCTCTGGAAGAGCAGTCAGTGCTCTTAACCACTAAGCCATCTCTCCAGCCCCAAATATGATTTCTTAAAAGTAATACTGTTAAAATAAGCTCTGTTATCTGCCATTTGAAAGATCTTCAAAGCTCAGTGGATTTTAGTGCAGGCTGTTAAAAAAAATCACATGTAGGTGAAAAAACAAATACATCCCAAGTTCAAGACAGACCAGAGAATGTTAGATAACAGTGTGGAGACTTTGTCAGTCCATACAATCCTTATAGTTCCAGTTTCACATTGCAAACCTTTAAAACACTTGTCAGATTCTATGGTGTGACCTTTACATATCCGGAATTATCTGCAAGGCCATTAAGATAGCTCCTTCCAGCAAATGAAATCCCCGATGGCTGTAGAGGTGTTCATTTGTTTTCTATGCTTACGTTTTTGTTGTTGTTGTTGTTGTTTACAGAGCAAAGGAAGCAAATGGTCTGTTTATAAAGTTTCTCCCAAAGTTCCCTGGACTTTCTAGAGTTGCTTTTAGACTCAGTTACGAAGGCACCTAAGTCCTCAGGTTCAAACAGTAAAGTCATTTATTATCCCCCCCTGAAAGGCACAGGCAGGGCCACCAGCACAGTGGGTTCACAAGCTTTGTGTGTTTCTGGGGTGCTGTCACAGCTTCCTGCAGCCTCAAAGGGGGTGGGTTTCATTCTTCTGCCCAGGAGCAAGGAGTACCAGTGCCCTCAAGCACACTCCTGTGTTCCAGTGGACAGGATTGGGTCACATGCCAACCTCTGTTACTGCATGATTTACTGTGATTGGCTTAAAGTTGTTATTTACAGTGTGTAGATTATAGCAAGACCACCACGGTGAGTTAGTTATTAAACCCAAATTAAAACGAACAAACCCCTCCATGCGTGGCCAGTTAAGTGCAGTTCGTTTGCCCAAGTGTCCGTTAAAAGGCACATGATGCTGGGGGTCAGATTCTGGGGTCTGGCCCCGCACTGCCGTTGCTGACTGAATCCCTACCTGTCTCAGCTCCCTCTGTGGGTACAGCCTTAGGCTGTAGCATCAGCTCTGTGAGCCGTACCTCCTAATGCATCTCCCACTCACTCACCCCTTCATTCAGTTATACCCACTGATGGCTTTCTCTCTTACGCAAGACACAGTGAGGATGCTGACTGTCACTACAGTATTGTCTGTGTGGCCACAGAAGCAGTCCACCCTCCTGCACCACAAACCCAGTGAAAGCCCAAAGGAGAGGACAATGAAAAATGGCCTTTTCCTCATAGGACAGCCATGAAAGATATTGTTTAATGCCCTCAGCAAAGAGCCCCTGCCCCAGAGCTCGTCAGTGAGCCATTACATCACACGGGTTTTCTCTCATCTTATTAGAATGTAAAATGTGTTCAGCAGAGAAAATCTAGATGTGTTTGGAGAATGATAAGTCTCCAGGAGGAGGCTTACGAGCCCAGCTGGCTGTGAGTGTTTTAGCTCACTCAGTATCAGAAAGAGCATGAGGCAGAGAAGCGAGCTGTTCCAGAGAGCAGAAAGGCAGCCTGAGAAATGAGACCGTGTTCTCTGAAAGCCCAAGGACATGCGTCCTGTGGCTCTCAGATAAGATGCCAGGAAGGTTTTATTTTTTTATTTTTTTTCAAACCAGGCTACTAGAGGTTTTCGGCCCTTTCTCATGCTCACGGCTTGTTAATTTTTCATATTGAGATAGCCCAGGGTGCTTATCTCAGAAAAGAGGATTAGAAGTCATGTGATCATTTTCTTGAGTAACGCTTGAATCACTGTGAGGTAAAGCAGGGTTTTTACACTGATGTGGAAACCAGCAAGTAGAACATATAAGGATGAAGATTTAAGATTCCTGAAAAAAAAAATTTCTGCAACAGTTAGCGCTATTCGCGGTGTTCTCTGCATTGAGACTCGTGTTCTTGCATTACCCGGTACCCAGGGGAATCTCTGTTGTTTGGGGCAGCATTGGAGCATCTCTTCATTTGGTCGGAGGTTGGGCAAAGTGATCGTTAATAAAAGTAATTTCTAAAAGTGTGTAATTGTCACGATCACAGCCACAATCTAGCTGGGGTTGTAAAGAGCTTGAAGCAGAGCGAGGGTGGTTCATTTAGGCTCTAGGTATCTATTTACTTACAGTGTGTCAGGCACTGCTCTGTCACTGGGCAGACAGTAAAGGTCAACCCTATGTGAGTTCTTCAGCATCCTTCCCATCTGGGGTAGGCAGATAGGATGGATCAGTCACATTATAGTAAGACAGTTTCATGTTGGAACAAATGCTTAGAAGACTCACAAACCAAGGAAATGGGAGAGAGGGGTTGGGGCAAGTAAGAGCCCCATACAATTTTAGATTAGGTTGTCTGTTGGCCTAGAACTCAGAGAACTCTGCCTGCCTCAGCCTTTCAAATGCTGGGATTCTTTAAGTGTGTACAAAGCTGACCTCTTGGAGGAGCTAACCTGAGATCTGAGGTGAAAGGAGTCTGCTGTGAGATGACTGGACCATGTTCAGTACAGAGAGAGCAAACACCGAGGAGTAGGCAGGAACCAGCCTGGCACATCCGAGAAGCAAGCAGAAAACAGTGAAAGCCACAGCCTTAGGGCTCTGGAGTAGGGTGGGCTTGGGTGGGGCAGATCACAGTAGATGGCTCACAGGAGCTTAGGAGTGAGCCCACTGCTGCTCTTCATTCAGGGCTCACAGTTGTCCTGGCAACGCCCTTGACTAGAAGGTCCAGCCTAGAACCTCACACTGCATATAGTTGTTAAAGTCTCCTTCATTCTGAACACTCCACCACCCTTCCTTGACCTTGACACTTTGAAGAATACAGTCAGTTGTTTTGGAGAGTGGCTGTTGGTTTAGTTTGTTCTAATTATACCCAAGTACAGTGCCTGGCCTTCAGACTGGCCCTCCATCTCTTATCCACAATCCAGTATCGTCTCTACCACTTTGTACCACGGTTGTTTCTTCGGCCAGGAGTGTTTGAGGCAAACTTTCTATCACAATGGCAGAATACCTAAGACAGTCAACTTGTAAAGAGAAATGTTTCTTTTGGCTCACAGTCTGAAAAGCTCCAGTTCATGATCCATCAGCGAAGCAGAGCATGGTGACAGGAGAGTGTGGCGGGCAGATCTGCTTCAAGAGGAAGTGGGTTGGGTTGGTGCCGTGCATCCAACTTACCCTAGATCCTTTCTATTAGATCCCACCTTTCTTCAAGGTTGTTACCTCCTATTAGGGATCCAAGATGGTAACTGAAGCCTCTGAAACATAGGCCTTTGAGGGTGATTTAAAATCCAGATTATTAGCCAAGTGCATGGAGAAGAAATGAACGGGTTCTAAAGTGATCTGTTGGGCCACCTCTTTGGGGAAAGCAAGCTTTCACATTGGAGGGAACCCTGTGCACAGACACAGAAAATGCTAAAGCTTCTGGCCATCTTGTCAACCAAGTGGGTGAGCTTAGATTATCAGATGCCCACTGCCAGGTAAGTCGTGAGTTGATGACAGCTATAGCCAGTGAGTTGGTAGCAGCCCTGTGAGAGACCTTGAACCAGAACCAAGCTGGGTCCTTCCTAAGTTCCTGACTAGTTCTGTATGAGTAGCTGTATACTACATGTCTGTTGGCTTAAGATAGTCAGGAGTTCAGGCAGAAAAACTATACACGTGACAGGGCTTTTCATGGCATCAGATGACATACAAGTTCAACTTGTGCCTCTGTTCATGATGCTTATTTCAATTTCTTGACTAAAGTAGGATGTTCTGAACTCTTCTACTGTGAAATTACTGTTTTAATTAATGAATTTTAGCAAGGTGCTTTGAAATGATAGAAATAGCCTTTATTCACCAAGCCATCCATTTTGTCATTATGTTTATTTTTCTCACTATGAGATCTTGACTTACTCGGTGGGATATAGTTAGTTCATCATTGTCATTATTCATTTTGATACTCAAATTGTCCCCAATTCTACCACAGTCCCTTCAGCCTGCCCCGCGTCCTGTGAGCATGTCCTCATCCTCCCCTGTTTCTGGCACAAGATGCTTTGAGCTCATCGTGTTCTTTGCCTGTCCTAGCCTTGAAATCAGTCACTTCTCCAAGGGTCCCTGATTCTTTTTAGTGGAAAAATCATATTAAAGCCAATATCTGGGCACTAGGTGTACCTATTGCCACTGCAGGGTTACTAATCCCAGGCCAACTCAAATAGCATGCCATGTTGACATGCACATATATGTATATGTATGTGTATGCATATATGTGTGTGTATATATATATATACACCATATATAAATACATATGTGTCTACTATATATTATTTTTATTATGTAATATAAATATCCAGTATCTTTATAAGAGACAAACAAAACACATTTACATCTGTAGGTTGGTAATGATACTTAATTACAAAGTGCCCGGCGTTTATTCCAGACTTCTCCAACAGGGAGACGTTCAACTCCCATTACTGCTTATTTGGTTAGTCCTCATGTGTAGTTAATCTCCTATCACCCCTCATCCAGGATTGTCCCCAGTACAGATGCTGTCCATTCAGGCTGTGACTCCTTTCTAGAGCTCCCAACCTCAAAGATGCCTGCCTCATCTAAGTGTGCCCAGTACTCACTCCAGCTGCCCCAGTGCAGTGTACCCTTATGCCGCTTGGGTTCTGTCACCCCCCAGGCTGTCCAAGACTGCTTCAGTATGCAGATGCCTGTCCATGGGATGGCTTTCGAGCTGGTTCAAGTGGGGGTGGGGAAGGAGAGCAGGAGTGTGGCTCTATCATTTTGTAATGAGTTTCAACACTGAAGGAGCATCCTGTTCGCCACAATTTAATTTGTCCCAGTTCTTGGGTTCCCGAGATCTGGTTATACTGAAGCCTCATGGTATCTTAATCACTGCCCTACTGCTGATTATTGGAATTGGTGTCAAGGAAACAGGCAGGGTCCTATCACCTGCACGTGAGAGGCAAGGCACATGGCTGTTTCTGCACATACTGGGTTGTGTTTCTAGGAGCGACAAGCCACACCTACAGCAGTGGCAGTTCCAGGAAATGCAAGGACATAAGGGACACCAGTCCTCATGGTCTGCATCTCAGAGGTGACCCGTTGCCCTAAGGAAGAACCCAGCCCCACATTTTACCCTTTGAAAACACCCGTCTATGCTTGATGGTACCTCTCCTTTGCTGTCAGAAGTGCCCCCTCTGAGCAGACCAGCCTTGTGCAAGATGACCAACCCCTGTTGCCTGCAGGGCTCAAAGCCAAGCACTTTCTCATTAAATAGCTGTTGAATCTTCTAGTTAGAACCCTCAAAACGACACAGCCAAATATCACTGCCACTTCCCCAGCGTTTATAAGCAGGGCTGAGGCAGAGCAGCTCGCTCACATTTATACAAGGTAGATAATATGCCCAGCTGACGGGAGGGGAGCTGTGCTGTTCACAAGCTGCATCCTAAGCTGGCAGCATTGTACCTGATTCAGGTCAGAAAGTAGTCATCGTGCCTCGTTTCTTGACACCAGAAGTTCTGTAAAAGAATACAAAGGACATTTTAGTTTTAGAGTTCTCAAGGAGAACATAAAAGAGTATCAAAAATACCAGTGGCTGAGGCTTGAACGTAAGAAGTATTGGCTGCCGTGTGTATGTGTGTGTGTGTGTGCGCGCGCGCGCGCGCGTGCGCGTATGCGTGCACACCAAAAGTAAACTGTTCCTTCTGTCTCCTTGGGGAACAAACATGTGCCTGCCTAAAGATGGAACCTGGTACCTGCTCCGGCTGAGATGAGAGGCCTGGGCAGGGTGTAGCTGGGTATGTTTTGTCATCTTGTTGGCTCTGGTGGGCAGGAGTCAGTCACAGAAAGCATGGTGACCTGCTCTATGCAGAGTGAGCAGATCTGGGGTTTGGGGTTTTCCAGATCACAGGAGGGCAGTAGAAACAGACTGCAAAACAGACATCCAGGAATCATTCCCTGAACCATGTGGCGAGCTGTCAGAGGGACTGCTGCTGCCTTGGTCGGGAAGCTGCAGTCAGACAGCTGCCCGCTCTACCGTCTTGAGGAAGTCGCTGCTGCTCTGGCCGAGTCAAGGACGCAGCCGCCTTTGCCTTAGTCCACAACATAGATGCATGGTCACTCTTGTCCATGTGACCCAGTTACAACTCAAAACAGCATGGGAATCCCTCGGTAAAAGAACCATGGTCACATTTTGAAGTCAAATTCCAAGGGAGGCTGAGGATGGTTGGCTTTTAGTTTTTTGCTTGTTTTTGTTTTTCCTTTTTCTTTCCAGTGACCTTGGTATACTGGAGGAGTCAATACTGAAGACTGTAATCTGTGCACTGTCACAGTCTGTCCCTCTAACCAGCTGCCCACTCTTTGTTAGAATAGAACTTAAAAAGCCCCAGTCCTCTGAGCACGTACAGCTCTTCTCATCAGGCTGCTTGTGACCTGGTAACCTACTAACAAAGACTGTCGGTCTGCTCCCAGACACTGTGGTGGCAGGCGAAATGAACGCTATCGGGAAGGCAGATAAGGGCTGCCCCATCTGGACGCCTATGGTGGGGCCACCATCCCCAAGGAGGACGAGGACTGCCAGAGGAGATGTGGGAGTAGGCAGATGCCCTTCTGAGAGAGCAGAGAGGGCGTGGCAGTGCCAGTCAGCAGTGAGGCAGGCAGAGCCACTTAGGCATAAGTCCTGTATTTAGTTGTCCATTTGGGATATGAGTGAAAAAAACAATGTTTAAGATAAGTATGTCTGGTGGTTCTGGGAAAAATACAGTTGGTTTTTTGTTTTCTGTTTATTTGATGTGCATGTATCTGTGTGTGCCTGTGTGTGTCTGTGTGTGCACACCACTGTGCTACTGTGATGGGTGGAGGACAACTTGGAGGAGTCAGCCCTCTCCACTATGGGGGTCTAGGGATCAAACCCAAGTCGTCAGGCTTTGCAGCCCACACCTTTACTCACTGAGCCATCTTGTCAGCACAAAGACAGTAACTTTAAAACTGTCTCTGAATCTTCACACAAAAGGAAATAGTAGGGCAGCAAAACCAGTGATGTCTGTCACTTTTCCATCTCTGTACCACGTGTCTGATGGAAACCATTCAAAAGGAGGATGGGTTTGGGGGTCACAATTTCTGAATGATTAGTCTATGCTTAGCTGGTCCCATTATTTCTGGATTGGAGCGAGTGGAGATTGTTCCCTCATAGCAGGCAGGAAGCACGAGTAGCAGGGGAAGAGCCCAGAACAAGATCTGCCCCTCAGAAGCTTCCTCCAACTGGGCCACACCTCCTGCATTCCACTGCTTTCCAGATTATGGCGAATCCGTGTCAGTGGATCAGTGAGAGATGATGTCAGAGCCCTCACGACACAGTCACCTCCCCAAAGCCCATCAGCTGGCAGTCAAGCCTTTAACACAGGACATGTCCAAATGGCATCACCCACTCATCTATGAAGGAACAAAGGCAGACAGTGGAGATAATGCCAGGGTCTGTGCAGAGCATTGGGGACTCTGATGAGTACAGCCACCTACTGGAAGGAAGTCACAACTATGAAGTGAGTGTGATGATTTGCATGACAGTGGCCCCAGAGGCTCATTAGGAGGTGTGGCCTTGCTGGAGGAAGTGTGTCACAGGGTGTGGGCTTTGAGGTTTCAGATGGTCAAGCCAGGCCCAGTGTCTCACTCTCTCTTCCTGCTGCCTGCTGATCTGGATGTAGAACTCTCAGCTCCCTCTCCAGCATCCTGCTGCCATGCTTCCCACCATGATGCCAGTGGACTAAACCTCAGAACTATATGTCAGCCCCAGTTTTAACATTTATGTTTCCTTATAAGAGTTGCCTTAGTCATGGTGTTTTACTCTTCACAGCAGTAAAACCCTCACTACGACAATGAGTGTGGCTGCTCATACAGGGAGGGGGCTTAACCAATTCTGTACCAGATGTGTCCATTGTCCTTGATGAGTTCTCAAAGGGGTCGAAGCTGAGCAGATCACTTAAACTCTCGAAACCAAGCAAGCAAAGCTTCTCTCCTGGCTAGCTGACAGTCTGAGGAGAAATGTTGACGTGTTGAAACTGAGCAGGACACTGGCAGTAAAGTTGAGGGAGCCAGGCAGAGCTACGTGACTGCAATCCCGGCACTCAGGATGACACAGAAGAATCAAGCATTCAGGGCTACATAGCAATTTCAAGGCTAGCCTCGGCCACATAGCATGTTCAAGGCTAGCCTGGGCTAAATGAGACCCTTCCTCAAAATCCAAAAAGCAGTTTAAAAAGATGCAAGAATTTAAGTACAAAGGAAGCTGCAGAGGGCAAGCTGACTTACCTTCGTACATATTGATGGAGCAAGAAAAGGGGAGCCCTGTGGAGTTAGGGGAGCTTTCCTGTGTCTCCCCTCCTTCTGTGGGCTCAGGGGAGCAAGAAGAGTACGAATCAGGAGAGTGTCCCAGGCCACCCTCCATAAAGTTATGAGAACAAGAGAACACAGAGCCTACAAGCATCCCACAGACAACCAATGTGCCCGTTCAAAACAAGCTACAACACAAACCTGTTAAATTCAGAACAAAAGAAGACACGAAGAACATTTAAAGTGCTAAATGCTGACAACGGGCAAAAGTTTAATGAGGATAAACAGGCACCTTTAAAAGAGAGAAACTACTAGAAACAGTGATGCAGAAAGAAAAGTCTCTCGTGAACTGTGACATTCCTTCAGTGTAAGAGCACACCAAGGGCCAGTACGCCTGTCCTGGCTAGCACTAGATGTAATGTAATTAATTAATTAATTAATGTACTTAATTAATTAGTGTAATGTAACCAGAAGGGGGAAACATTCCTTAGGCGTCTATGCAGGAAGACTTCCGATGGAAAGAATATTAGATTGCTGTAAGGTGTAATGGACACAGTACTTCCTACCAGGAAAAAAAAAAAAAAGAGAGAGAGAGAGAGAGTAGTGTGTTTCCAACTCTCAAGAAAAGAATGTGTGAGCCATTGAAAGCATCAAAGCTTTTAGTGCAAAACTAGATCTCACTGTCAGTAGGAGCCCACAGAGTATTCTTTGCATGGGCATAGTAGAGACAAGCTTTAGACAACATGACTAGAGACATTCCTGTGGTTTAGACAAGTGACCCCAAAAGCCCGTGCTGTAAGGTCCGGCTGGTGACACGACTGAGAGGCAGTGGTGCGTGTAAAAGAAGGGCTGAGCCTAAGGAAGTTAGATTTTCAAAATCATGGCCCTAAGGGGATCCTGAGACTCTCCCTCTCTCTCCCCTCTGCACCATAGCTACTTACTCCTACCAGGGCGTACCGTCTCACCGCAGGCCCAAAGGCAATGGCCCAACAGACCATGGATTAAAACCCTCGAACTTGTGAACCAAAGTAAACCTTGCTCTCATTTTAAGCTGATTATACCAATTATTTTGTCACAGTGACAGGAAGCTGATTAGCACAGACACTGATGTCAATGGGAACCCACAGTTCTCTACAGAAACAAAATAAAGGGGTAAAGGAAGAGGCCAGGGTGCCACAGCTCTGTGGTCAAGTAGTGTGCTTTACTGTATGTACTGCAGCTCTGAACAAGTTAAGATGGGAAGAGCATACACACACAGAATCTGTTCTCAGGGATCATACTGGCGCTGATACTGTTAGCATTGTTATTCTGGGGCTGCTGTACATTTACTATGAGATAAACCAAAGAAATCATGAATATTTATAAATTCTGTCATCCTCTTTTGTTCATTATCCTTGACATCTCACACACAGAGACATGCACCCATGCATGCACATACAAACACACTCACACATGCACACACTCACACACCCATCACATGCACATATATATGAACACACATACACATTCACACATACAAATATACATCTGTGCACACACATACACTCGAGTGCACAGGCATACACATACAAAGACATGCACATGCACACACTCACACAGAAATATACACATGTGCACACACACATATGCACCCATGCACACTGGTGTGCACAAGCACATACAGGAACACCCACGTAGCCACAAATGCACATACATACTCACTCACATGCACACACATACACAGGCTTAATAACAAGAGTCTCTAACCCTACACTAGTCTTAGAATGTCAGTTTCCCACTAAGAGGAACCAGGGCTCCTGCAAGAAGGTGCTGACTCTGGGCCCGTGTTAGGAAATATATACAATAAAACTGAAACTTCTCGCTGATCCAGATGGCAAGAAAGCTCTTGGAGAAAAGTGGGGTCCTTCCAGGAGGACTCAGACGAGGACAGGACAACGTGGACCCTGTAAGCATGACAGCAGCAGCAGAGAAAAGCTCAGACAGTGTGCTCAAGGCTGTGTGCTTATAAGGTTTTAATCGGTCACTCTGAAGGGGAACAGGGAGACATCTGGTGACGGGCAAGGAGAGTCAAGCATCAGAGTTCTGTGAAGGCTGTGGGCTGCAGTGCCGAGCGGGCAGAGGAGGCAGGGAAGCAGTGTAGTTAGGGACTGAATGGCAGTAACTGCTGTGTGTGCACATTTACATGAGGATACAGCCTACCGAGATAAAAGTACCAACCGGGAGTTTGTAGGAGAATCAGAACAGTGGGGACAGGCTAGAACAGCACACCACACACAGTGTCCTACAGTAACACTGGAACCCACTTCTCACTTCCTGGCACAGTGGTCAGTGGCCGCCTGTGACTGTCATGCATTTGTCAAGTGGCAAGTGACACTGAAAACCATCTTACATATATTTAATTTAAATCAATTTAGGGTAAATTTAAATTGTCACCTGGCTAATTGCTGCCATGTTGTACAAGGTCACTTTGAGAGCTGCATTTTGGACCGAGGTGTCTGTATTCTGGCCCACAGAATGTGAGCCAGATGCAGAAGTACATTGTTTTTAAGAACTGAACACATTTTCACTATATCACCTCGGTAGACTCAGGACTAGGCTGCAGTGTGCGACCACCATGCTGGATACATACAACACTTCCATGAAAGAGCCGAGGAGAAGCAATGCATATTCGTGGGAAATGTGTGAACAGTAGGCACAAGCCGAAGGCTGGCATCCCTGAGGACGGACGCCGAGGACCGGGAAAGCTCTGGTTGGAATCGGCTGTCATAGTCATCAGCAGTTAGACGATAAGGACTCTTAGTTCCTGATGGAGATTGTGAAAGACAGACAGAGATCACAACAAAGACAGATCACTAAGGTGCTTACCTGTCTTATGTCCATGTCCCTAAGTAGACCCAAATTAAAGTTTTGACCTGATAAGGGTTTTCTCCCAGAAAGAATAAGATAAAAACCACCTTCTGATCCTCAACGTAATATCTCGGTCCTCTGGCTAAGATGTGGTCAACAAGGAAGCATCTGATGATGAGATGCTTATGAGGAAACTGGAGAGGGGGGTGGAAAGAGGAGGAGGAAGAGGAGGAGGAGGAGGAGGAAGAAGAGTAGGAGGAGGAGGAAAAAGAAGAGGAAGAAGAAGAAGCAGAAACAGAAGCAGCAGCAGCAGCAGCAGCAGCAGCAGCAGCACCACCACCACCACCACCACCTTGTGGGGGATATGGAAAGTTTTAGTAACAACAGGCAGAGCACTGGGAAGGGAAAGGATGAGTCAAACTCTTACTAGATTTTCTGAAAATGCTAAATGGGGTTTGATGTTTATTTAACCTACCAAAAAGAGTCACATACACTTGTTAGAATTATCTAAGTGCTGCCGAATACTTGAACCACCAAATTTTGTCTAGTAGTTTAACTGCTAACCATGAATCCTCGTGATGTCATCGAATTCTGAACATATCTCAACCCCAAACCAGTGAACACTTACTGGTTACTCAATATGTGCAAGCCAGAAAGGTCATCTTATCAGGGCCTAAGCTCTAACGGGCTCAAACATTAATTCCATATTCAACTGTAAGGTGGAGGGTTATTTTTTCTTTTTTATCAGAAATGGCTGTGTTAAAAGCAGCCCCACTGAACAAAGAGCATTAAAGGCCACCAGTAAGGATTTTCCTTATACATATCTGGTGCGTCTGATGAATTTCTGCCTGGAGGGTTTCTCTTCTGCTGGGACAGCACAGTTAAGGCTGAATGTCACTAGTGCTCACCGCAAGATGTGTGTTAAGCAGCCCGTAAACTAATGGGTAAATGTATTATCCTAAATAAGACGGCACCATTCCTTGGGGGGAAATACAGAGCACCCCGCCAGCGTCTGCAATGTGATTATAATATTTTATGTCCAAAAATATGACTGGCATTTGAATGAGGGGCAATAGTTGGTTTCCTGAGGCTGTGAGGAGCCTAAATCCCCTCTGCTCACGCCCAGGAGACAAGTGTCGGGTTTTTTTAAATTTATTTTTATTTATTTTTCGTTGTCAAAGTGCACTAATAAGCTAGGTCTCTCTCTACTGGAATCCATAAAAAGAAATTCGCCTCTCAATTTCTACAGTGTGTGGTATTTAAATGCTAGTTTTGTTGGTTTTTGTTTTGTTCTTGTTTTAATCTGGCAGCCAGTGCTACCAGCGTGATCAGAGACCGTCCGTCAGTTCTGTCTTTAACTTCACCCCCTCGCTGTCCAGCAGCCTCTGAGAGTTATGGATTTTGTTTTCTTTCCCACCTCAGAAATGCATATGTCCATTGAGAAGTATAAATAAACAAACAAACAAATAAATAAATAAATAAATAAATCTCATTAGGAAATAAGAGGTGAATCTATTATTGCTGCTCATGTCTTTATAATTGGGCATAAAACTGAGCTTTCCAGTGTAGAGCTAGTGGTATTTTGTCATTTAAAAGAAAGTTCAGGGTTAAAAATGTTCAGTGCTCCTAACACTTGGGACACAGAGCCAGAGGGAGGATCAGGAGCTCAGCCCCAGCTGCATGATCAAATCTTTTCTGAAGAAAAACTGTTTGTGTCAGGCATGGTGGTATGCCCCTGTAATTCCAGCATTCCCACGTCTGAGGCTAGCCTGGGCTACATAGTAAGATTGGCCAGCCTGCTGCCACAAGATATGGGTGTTCAGGGGACATCCAGAGGCCCACTCACAGCCACACCACACAGTGTGTGTGAGCAGAAGATACCCAGATCCCTGTCAGCTGTGCGGCTCGCCCACAGCAGGAGCCAGTACAGTGAGCAAGTGTGTGGTGGAGAGATGGGAGAGAAAGAGGAGTGGAATGGTTTGAGCACTATGAAGTGAGGTGGAACTGGGAGGTGAGGGTGGAGAGGGGTTGTGAGTAGCCTGGGCTGCCACCTGAGGCTACGTTGAAGTCTCTGCCTGTGGTGTTGCAAAGGGCCATGTCTGTGGCTCAGGCTGCCAACTAAAGACCATATGAAAGTCCTTGGTCAGAGTTGCCCCATGGTCCGGGACCAGGTTGATGTCCAAGGGCTGAGAAGAGCTGGCCCTGCTCCTCACTGCCTCTGGCACTTGGGAGAGCAGGGCCCTGCACCTCACTTGGGTGGCACAGTATAGAGCTGGCTCTGGTGTTGGGAGAGCACGGAAGAGCTGGTGATGCCACTCATCTGCCATGAGGTATCGTGGGTGTGGTTGAGTCACCCCTGAGGGTATGAAAGCAGGAGAGCTGGCCCCTCTCCCTGCCGGGTGCAGCATTGGTTGAGCTAGCCAGGGCAGTGCTGGAGAGCTCACCCTGGTGGTATGGATGCAGGAGATCTGGCAGGCTGACCAACTCAGCTACCACCGAGGTCCAGATCCGGGGTTCAGAGTTGGCCCACACCAACATCCACCCCATCTGTGAACTGCTGGAGGGTGTGAAGGAGCGGGTCCTTCAGATCCAAAGCTGCAGGATCTCCATGTCACAGGGCAACAACAGACTGTTTCAGAGGAGTCCCACTAAGGCCCCAATATTGATAGTGTATCAGAAGCCAGAGACCTTGAACCAGAAGCCAGAGGCCTCAATCCAGACCAATGACTCGTTGCAATGAACGTTTGCAATAAAAGATGTGTGGGCAAAAGCGTATACTGTAGGACACACTGTCATACACTACAACTTCCATGATGAGATGTTTTTTATGTTTTATGATTTCTTTTGTGGGGAGGTTGCAGGGGTGGAAGGTGGATCAGAAGGGATGGGAGATGAGTGGGATTGGGGTGCACAATGTGAAACGCGAAAGGATCAATAAAAAAATATATATATAAAGAGAGAGAACTATTTGAGTAGTTAGAGTATGGCTGAGTGGTAGTATGTTTACCTAAGGTGTCCAGGGCCCTGGGTTTGAGTCCCATCATCGTAAGAATTTAAGCACGCTCTCGTTTAGCATTCTACATGTATCATCTCTATAACTGAGCGTGGCCGTGACCGACCAGAAGCTGCCAAGCTTTCCCTGGTGTTAGAATCGTCCAGTGTGCACCTCAGCTGGCCTCGCCCTCACATGTTCTGACCCATAGGAGCCGAGAATCTCTAGTTCCGATGATATGGTTCCAGTTGCGCTGATGCCACTGGCCGGCCGGGCCACACTGAACTACAGCTCGGGTCTATGAGGGGCTCCCCGTGACTGGATCAGGAAACAGTGGTTCTTTCTGAATTCATTTCTTCCTGCCCCCTGTTATCCCAAAGTCCTGGGGATACTTTGAACTTTCTTCTGACCCAAATGCAGCAGGAACTATCTTAACATCGCGGGTTTATTGTTCAATGTACACTTGTATCATGGGCAGACCTACCTGCTGCTCGGTAAAGCCCTGCGGCCGGGGTTGTCATGTCCTATCTGTAGAGTTTGTTATCATTTTCTGCGAGTCTGCTCTCAGTAGATCAGGTTCTGAGAAGCAGAGGGAGGACTCCCAATTTATTTCTTGATAAGAAGTCAAGAGTTGTTGGATGAAGTGCCTGGTCCCGCTTGTGGTCACCCTGGCCCTACTACCCCTGGGACGGCAGGCTCTCTTCCTCTGCTAGTCATAAGGTTTTGGTTCCCAGATGGTCTTTGAACAGCCACTGGATGTCTGTTATTCAGGAATGCTATGCACTGGGGTTCCATGCAAAGGTCAAGGTTCAAAGGGAGAACAGGGACCATCAGTTCAGTTTTACAAATAGTTAGGTCATCTGAGTTACGGAGCGTGTAAAACCTGTGCTTCCCTTCTCCAAAGTAGGTGTGAAGCCTAAATATTATGATGTGTGTACGTGTGCATGTGCGTGTGCGTGTGCGTGTGCGTGTGCGTGTGCGTGTGTGTGTGTGTGTAAGAGCTCTGAGAAGGAGCAGACGCCGGACTAACATAGGTCATGTATTGCTGGCACGGTCCAAGGGATGCTATGGTCGCTGACTTGATGGCATTCTCTGAAGACTAATGGAATCACCTTATAGAAGGGCCTGCTTAAAATGGTTTGAAATTGAATATGACCAGCCACTAAAGAATCCTTACTGTTCATCTTGAATTAAATTAACTATAGAGTTCCAGTATTGTTCTGAGGCAAAATTATGAATAGATTTGTGTGTTATCTCAACCACCCACCATAATAATGTGTCAAACATAGACACTCAGTAGCCCTGTGAATGTACTGTGAAGCACAGCCTGCCAGCTGGCATCCAGTGAGATTTCGCTGTCTCAGGATTCCTTTATCTTGGTTCTTTTCTTTTTCTTTCTTCCCTTTCTGCTTTTCATCTCTCCCTCAACAACCCCTCATTCTCTCGTGGTTGTGTGTGTGTGTGTGTGTGTGTGTGTGTGTGTGTGAGAAAGAGATAGATGCTCCTCACCAGTGACCTCTCCTTGACCTGAGCGCACATGTGAGTGGCACACACCATGCACACCTGTGTCCTCTGTATCACTTCTGACTTGGTAGTTGACTCATCCTTGAGGGCCTGCCTGCCTCCAGCTAAGGATGCAGTAACTGGTGAAGTTCAAATGGTAAGTTTGAGGGTGTGTCAGACACCACCATGATGAATTCTGACAAGGCCTTTCTGAGACAGTGCCTTCTTCAAGGGATGGATTAAAATTCGTTTTTTGGATTTTTAAAAATTCTTTATTGATTCTTGGTGAGATTTGCAGCCCAATCTCACTTATCTCACCATCCCCCCTCATGTCCACACTTTGCCTTTACAACACCCCCCAGTAAGACACACACACACACACAGACACACACACACACCACCAACAACAGCCACCACCAAAAAAAAAATAAAGCATACAAAACATCTCATCATGGAGGCTGTGGTGTGTCACAGTGTGTCCCACAGCATGTCCCTCCATCCACACATGTTCCCTTGCAAGTGTCTATGCAATGAGTCACTGGTCTGGTTCGAGATCTCTGGCTTCTGCGACACCATCAGTATTGGATCCTCGTCGTGACTCCTCTCAGTTATCCTGTTGTCGCTCTGTGTCCTGGAGATCCTGCTGCTTTGGGTCAGCAGGACTGGCCCTTTCACATATCCCAACCATTTGCAGATGATATAGATTTGAGGTGGGTTAACTCAAGCCCTGGATCTGGGCTTGGGTGGTAGCTGAGCTGGTCAGAGTGCTAGCTCTCCCTTATCCGCACCACCAGACAGGCTAGCCAGCACTGCTCAGGCTAGACCCCAGTGCTGCCATTGGCAGGAGGCTGGGCCATCCCTCCTGTTCTCGTGCCCTCTGGGCCAGCTCACCACACCCACATTTCAGGGCCAGCCCTTTTGTGCTGCTCTCAAAGTGCAGGACCAGAGGGGCATTTATGAATAGAGAATTCTTGGGTGCTTCAGAAAGGAGGGGAACTGTCTGTCACAGATCCACAGTTTCTTACCTTAAAAACAGAGGCCAGACGTGCTATAGGATTAAGAAGTGGCTGTTAGCGCACCAAGATATAGTCACCTCATACTAATATCCCCAGTAAGATCTGAGGCCACGTCTGATGTATGACATGTTAACGTTTGCGTGTCGTGGAATGTGGAAGAAGTGAGAATAGTGTTTTAGGTGGGCCGGATGGCTCAGGCAGTACAGCTTTTGGTTGTCAAGGCTTCTAGAATTCTGGAACTTTGAGTAAGAAATTATACATAAACCATGGTTCTTATTTACCGAATGCTTGTGTTGGGCACCACACTGAGCAGGGGTTTTACTGCCATAAACTCAGTGGCTAGAATTATCATTCTCTCCCACACTGTTGATTTCCACTTATTCTCTCTTTGAAAAAAACAAGTGCCTGCAAGGACAACAAACAAAACGTGGTTATAGCCACCACCTGAAGCTGCTTCCAGTGGGAGCCAGATGGACACACACTATAGAGTTGACATTCTATAAGGGACAAGTACCTCTGCCCTGCCTGGGCATCAGACACACTTCCTAGGCAGTGTTTATCCTCGGTCTTCCAGGCAGTAGCAACTGCAGAGGTGGCTCTTGGTTGATAAAGCCCATGTTGCAGTGAGTGGTTCTCCTAATGCAGCCCTGTCTTTCATCTTTTACAGAACTCCCATCTCAGCTTTCTCACAAGACAACATTTATGAAGTTCAGCCCCCAAGAGTAGACAGAAAGTCCACAGAGATCTTCCAGGCCCATATCCAAGCTGGCCAAGGTATCATGCAGCCCCTTAGCAAAGAGGATACTGCCATGTACCGGGAGTACATCAGAAACCGCTACTTATAAGGACGGCCTCAAGTTACACTTCTGTTCAGTGTCATCTGCAAGAAGGATTCCCCGGATCTGGAGATGCAGCTCAGTGGGAAAGGACACGTGCTTCCAGAGGCTCTGGGTCCCCAGCACCCGTATCACAACCATTGCCAACTCCAGCTATAAGGAATCCAGTGTTGTCTTCTGGATTTTGTAAGCACCTATACTCAAGTGGGTGCCTGTGTGTGCACACACATGCACAGGCATACATACATACACATGTATGTGCATGCACACATTAAGAATAATTAAAGTAAAATCTTTAAAAATCAATCCATCCAAATCTTATGTATCTTAAACTTTTCACCACTTCGTACTGTGCAAATTATTAATTCCATGTAATAAAGATATGGCTGCCTCTGTTGCTGTTTTTGCTTTTGACTTATTTAGGGAAAATGCACATTGTGAAATGTCACATGAAATTTTGCTTTATGAAGCTGACAGGCTTGTGGGAGTATCCACTGTGTGCCAGGAATTAGGACAAGGTCTAGGAATGGCCCAGTAACAAAATAGCCCAAAGTATTTTCTCTTAGAAAGAATAAGCAATGCACTTTTCTTTATACTTGCCATTTTCAATTTATTCTGGTTGGTTTATATGTTAATTTTATATTTTGATGGAAAAAAATATTTCCTTACTCAGAAAACTGTGTTCTTGAAAAACATACTCTGATGTGTTTATAGATAAAGAGACCAGATCTCAACCAAGTATCATCCTAAACAGAGTTCAGGGCAAACAGCATGTTATAAAGCATATGGAGGAAACCATTAATAACTGACAAATCTGAGGAGGGACCAAGTTATTTCCACTGTTCTGAGAACTCTAGAATTGAAAATCATATAAAAAAGAAAACATTAAAAATAGCCATCTGAGCGCCTGGAGAGACAGGCCATGGGCAGAGTAGGTAAGGCTCTACAGAGAGCCTCGGCTCAGTTCCCAGCACCCATGTGGCAGCTCACAGGCAGCTGTAACTGGGTTCCAAGGGCCCTGACGCCAGCTTCTGAGGTACATCATCACAGGCACTCGCATGCACCCCCACCCCACCCCCACATACACATCATTTAAAACATAATTCTTTATTGGTTGTTCTAAACAACCTTGTGGTGCAGAGTTGTTGACACATGTGACATTTAGAACTCAGGCAGGTGATGGGCACATCTGGTTAGCACTTTACATGGTCAGACACTAACATGTCAACTGTGTGTTTTCAGACAGTTTGCCACAAGGGTTTGATGCCATTTTGTATGTCTCAGTTCCCAGAAAGCCCTTATTCTCATAAGTGAGAACTAAGCCATCTGGCCCAAGGAGAATAGCAGCAACTCTGGCATCCTGGGATTCTCGGGAGGTTTCACATTGTGGGTAGATTTGAAGCTCCATTTAGCAGACATTTTGATTGACAGCATCATGAAATAAGATTAGAGAATGACAAAGGAAGAAGGATTTTGTATTGGTGCAGCTTGCATCTCTGCATAATGGCTTGTTGTGCCTGTGGGTTCCCACGTGATTCTTCCCAAGTCACAGAATAACCCGTTATAAATCAGACCCTGATCTTCATTTTCTAACATGTATTAGACTACCGGGGGTGAGGGGGTTTACCCAATAATGATGAGGAGAAGCTTTATCCTAAGTTCCCTGAAGATCTAGAAGCCTGATTGTCTTTGTAACCTTTCTGAACTCAACTTGCTTTACTGTAAAATGGGGATAATAAACTAGACTGCTGGCATAGGCCTCTTGTCCCATTTACTCACAAGGATGAGGCAGGAGGACCACCAAGTTCAAGGTCAACATGCTCAATGTAGAACTTGTCTCAAAATAAAAAGGTGAAAGAGGGCCGGAGATACAGCTCAAAAGTTAGACCCAATCTGGAATGTTTAAGGCCTGTTCTAATTTGCTTTCTATTGTGATAAATACCATGACCAAAAGCAATTTAGGGAAGAAAATATTCCTTTCATCTTGTAGATCACAGTCTATCACTAAAAGGAAACTAAGGCAGAAACCTGGAGCAAAAAGGGAGGCAGAGGCCTAGGGATGACACCGCCCACAGTGGACTCTCCCTACATCCATTAACAATGAAAGTGCCCTACAGACAAATCTGGTGTAGGCAGTTGCTCAGCTGAGGGTCCCTCTTCTAAGTATGTCAAGTTGACAACCAAGATTAACCATCATAAAGGTTTTGGTCACAATATCACAAGAGAAAAGAAAATCGGAACAAGCTGTAAACATGCCAGACCAACATTCTACTTTTAAGCTGTATCCCCAGCCCTCTTTTAACTTCTCATTTTGAAACAAGTTCTAAGTCAACCAGATTGGCCTTGAACTTGCGGTCCTGCCTCAGCCTCCTGAGTGGTTAAATCCACAATAACTCCCCCAAACAAACAATAATAAAAGTCCGGGAGGGTAACACTGAGTTGTCTGACTGTGAGCAGGAGGCAAATGATGCTGAGTTAACCATAGCTGCGGTTGATGCAGGTAGATGGAGGTGGAGACAGTTATGTTTTCACTACCAACATCCTGGCGTTCTTTGTCTAAAGCAGCCTCCTGAGACCCTCTCAGAGCTAACCTGATTTTGATGTGACAAGATGGTGTATGGATTATCATTTTTGCCACTAATTCTGACTGCCTTGGCCAATTATGCTTTGCAAATGAGAGCAAAGCAGGGACAGCATCCAACCCCTACAGAGGGGTTAATGAGCACAGGAACATGTGAACCAAGTGAAGGCGTGTCTGAACACAATGCAAAGCTCACAGAGCAAAGAAAGTACAGACTACTCTCCTCGTAGACCCAAAGGGAAGAAATGTGTGGTGCTTAGGAACATGGACTCCAACTCCCAGAGCTTTCTGGTAGCCACTGGACTTGAAGCAATCACTGTAGCATCTCTAGGCTGCCTTCTCATCTAGTGTAGATAGTTGCAGAGAGGAAAAAAAATGGAAAATGTCTTAAAGCATGAAGTTTAGTATTTATCAGAATGTAAATGGTCACTAAGTGTTCACTCAGAAGGTCACTGAGGGTGTGGTTGCTATGTGGGACCTTAAGAGCCACTTCAAAGAAACTTCTACACTCACACTAGCGGGCGTTAGTCACATTTCAACATGTTTCATAGACTTTAATCCCTTAAGTCAAGCAACTTAAATGAGCCTTGTGACGGTGGATCACCAATCAAAAATCCTATCAAATAGCAGGCCTACCAATCAAAAATCTTATCAAATAGCGGGCATACCCTATGGAATAAAAACTCTATGTAGGCCATAACACTATATACTGCAGCAGGGTGTTCACACTGCAGTTACAGGGAGCCCTAGGAAGGTATGTGTTCATGTGATGGAGAGGAGTCGGTGTGTGAGTCGTCTCTGTGTCCCTCCTTTCATGCCCCCTCCCCCCCCCCCATCTTTCAACATGGTCTCATATTGCCTCTCCTAGCTGCCACTGTGGAGTAAAAGAATCACATCTCATTTGTACAAGCCAAGAGCTCCATTTGTCTTGGTTGAACTTTCCAGGGTATCCCCTGCCTGGCTATGCCGTTGGCAAGACTAGACACATCCATGGAAAACGATTCTATCATGAAAAGTCATTCTTTGCCATGAGCAAAAATCTTACAAATGTGATTTGTCCCCCACACCCTCCCCCCAAATAACATTAAGCCCAGGTTTTATAGATGCAAATTGAAATGACTGTGGAGTCCACCTCTTCATAGAGAAATGGCTCTTCAGAATCAAAATACTTTGTCATTCTGAACGTGAGATTCTGTCAATAACTTCCCCTCTATCTTCTGTTGTGCAGGGAAGCTTTTCTCACCCAGATCTTGAGTTTCTCCTGGGGCTTTAGCCATATGCTGAGTGAGAATAGCCTGTCCCTTTGGAGGACAGGCCTCCATCCTGTCATCCTCCCTGTGCCTTGGGAGCTGACTGGTCAGAAAGGGGCTATTTAAGTGCCCAGTGGGGAAGTCTTTCTCATGTCACAGTGGGGGCTTTCTTGAAATCACATTCTCATTTTTTTAGCTTTGCCCTCCTGGAGACTTTTTCAATTGTTCTGATAAGAAAAGATCCATTTCTTGGGCCTGACAGATTAACGGGTTGTTCCAGCCAGATGAGTCCTCTGTCGAGGGTGGCATGATCACTTTTCCTTACTCAGTGAAACGGATTGCCTTCTCGGTGGGAGAGTTGGGTATGTGGAGTTGCACGTGTTCCGGTGTGCAGGTAGCGGAGGTCACGTTGGGTATGTGGAGTTGCACGTGTTCCGGTGTGCAGGTAGCAGAGGTCACGTGTCTCCATCACACATGGTAGCTTTCTTCAGCTGACTCGAGCTCGCTTTGCTTTGTGGAGCTTGGAAGGTTGATCATTAGTAAGGAACAGTGAGCTGTCATTTAACGTTTGCTTCCCACACAAAGTGTTTCTGCAGGCTCCCAACCTTAGCACATTTGAGTGGACTCTGAAGGAACTGCCAATTTGTTAATAAAAATTGTAACCTAAATTGATGCCTAGAGGTTGGAGGTTTGTTTGTTTTTGTTTTACTTTTTTTTTTTTTTCCGTAAAGTAAATGACTTGCCTTAGTTTATTGAGAGAGGGAAGGGATGGGAAACAGAATTTTGTTGTAGTTACCAGTTGATCCTGCTCAAATCACCCTGGCAGCAGCAGTGGTGTGTGCCCCTTACTACCCACCCCAGTGTTCTGGGTTCCCAAATGCAAGACACACAAACACAGCCTTATGTTTTAATATGCCTTAAACAGCTCCACGGCTGGGACACTCCCATACCGCCACATGGCTAATACCTCCCCTCCGATTTTCCTGAGTTATTACTTAATAAAATCTATATTCCAACTCTGCTGCCCTAGACCCAATGGGGGACAGGCTGGGGCCACTCTTCCCCGGCTCTTACATGACTGGTATGCACTCTCTTCTGTGCTTCTAAGGCCTGGTCTCTACGCCTCTCCTGGCATGGCAGTCTGTCCTTCCTGCCTCTGTTTCCCTGTCCAGCCATTAGCCACTGGCAACTTTATTTACCAATCAGAACCAACTAGGGACAGGGACCCTCAGCGTCTTACACATAAATGAGCGAACTTCCATGTAAATTTGGGGACCCAGTTAACATAATTCAAATGTTAGACCAAATCCATAATAGAATTTGCTAAACAAAGCAGTACCAAGTCTCTGGCCAAAGCAAGAGCCACACACATGGATAATGGTGGCGAGGTCCATGAAGAACACTAGAAACACCAGTGCTGTGGGATTGGCTGTGGAGACAGGAGAGTGCCTCTCCTGTCTTTTTTTTTTTTTTTTTTTTTTTTTTTTTTGCCTTCTACTAAGAACCATAAAGCTCCAGCATTTCTCCAATACAGTCCATTTACAATGGGAATCAACAAAACCAAGTTGTCTTACCCTGTACCCCACTCCCATCTCCTCAGCATCACACCTTACACATGACTGGGCGGGCATTTCGGATCCCCACCTGGCCCCAAGGTTGCAGAATATCTTAAACTGCCTGAGGAGTGGTGCCAGCATAGTTGTCTGGACCTAGGTAGAATGTTAGGGCCCAGATGGAGTGTTAAAGCCTAGGGAAGTTGTTAAGGCCAAGGTAACTGTTACCTGGCTGGCCTGCCATTCATACAGTTCTGCTCTTTCTAGGAAACTTTCTAATGCCAGTATTGATTACATATTCCTTTATGTTCTGTGCCCTTGGAAACCAAATCTTAATAGAAGTCAGTAGAACTGTTCTGTAGCATTACCCACTATAAGCTTGGACCCAAACCAACCACCCAGCAGCACTTCCTGCACCTGTGTATAAGCTTTTATGATTTTTGCTTTTGTATGCTGCTCCTGGGATAGACCCCAACATAAGAGTGACACCTACACCAATATAAAATCTATTCGGAATAAGACTTCCATTTTGAGTAGTGGTCGAATAAAGTTTAAGTTCCCAGGACCTCCCTGATAACTGACATCCTACTTTCCAGAAAGAGACGTGTACCTGGGTAACTGACATCCTGGTTGGCAAGTTAAGACATGAATGTTAGACCCATCCTAGTAGACAAGTTTAGGCATGATGTTAGACAGGGCAAGTCCCCTGCCACAGTTGAATACCCCAACCAATGGGCACAGGATATGTGTAAAACAAAGATATGCTCCCAAGGAATCACCTATTCCTAAATCCTCATTGGTGAAATAACTTGGCACGGATGTAGGATCTTAACTCGGAGTCATGTTTCAGTTCCCAAATCTGGACCATGACCCTGGTCGACCAGTCCTGGGGCAATACTCAAAAAACTATTCCTGTCTGACTGAGACGGGTTTTTGTGTGTTTTATGAGGTAATTCCTGGACCCCAACAATAGTATCACCTTTAATTATAACTGGATAAGTCTCTTGGTAGTCTCCTCTGGACGGGGGCTCATGATTAAATTTGTAGTGGGCATCTTTGACTCATGTTAGTTAAAAGGAGATATGTGTATGTGTGTTGTATGTATGTAGTATGTGTGTTGTATGTCTGTATATATGTATTATGTATGAATGTCTATATATATATATATATATATATATATAGTGTGTGTGTGTGTGTGTGTGTGTGTGTGTGCGTGTGTAGTATGTCTACTGTGTAGCTAAAGCTTGGAGTGCAAGGCCACAATGTCTTTCCTCTGCTTTGTCTACTATGCTCACTTTTGACTCTATTACATCAGGACAGGAGAAGGAAATGACTTGTCCCTCTCAATTGCTCTTTCTGATTTTGAACAGTGGGCATCAGCAGTGTTGTTAGGAGCCAGGCCAACTGCTGCGCTGGACTTGTTAGGGAGATGGACGTGGTTTCTTTCCTTTGAAGAGCTTGCAGCATAGGCTATAAGTCAGATATGAAAGCAGTCTAGGACACCTAGCCAATTTTGTAGGTTAATCAGGGATAGTTTTTGTTAAACTGGACTTTCAAAAACTAGTTTAAAATTGATGTATTTGGGTAACATAGAAAATGTCCCAAAGAAGTGGTAGAAATGGAGATATGACCTAAGTTGGGGACAGGGTGTCCTGAAAGCTACCAGGAATTTCTGGACATGAAGGTGGTGGCAGAAGGAAGGGAGATAGCATGCAAAGTCAGGAATAACGTCGGAAACATGGGGCACATAGATGGTGAGGGCATAGAGGCTCCCTGGGTACCCTACAGTCATAACAATTATTAAGACCTTCAAAGAGTTTGTGTTCACTTAGCTCCTTACCTGGTGATATTTAACCCATTTAGAAATGCAACTTGTAGTCAACTTATCGTATGTTAACAACAGCACGTGCTTTATTTTCACTATATCAACTCAAGTGGCGGCCTCATCAAGGCCAGTCAGTCGCCTTGTGAAACCTGGATCTTTTGTCACTGGGCTGTGACATTAAAATCCATCAGTTGTTTTTGAACTTTGAGTAGATCTTTTTGCCTGTGTGGCTTTGTGACACTGTATTGATCATTCAGAAACTATTGGTTCACTGAACTGTGCAGATCTTCCAAATGTTGACAGATTTGTGTATAGCCAGTCAGCCTTCTAAAAATCATTTAAGTGTTGGGAAGCTTCCAGGTTCACAGTGCTGAATATAAGATCTCCAAAATCCAAGTCGTTGCTTGGAAGCTCACATTTTATCACTGGCAACAAATACTTCCAATTTTCTTTGTAATGAACAGGCTGACTTTTTTTTTTTTTTTTCATTTTCTAGAGAAGTCTGCCAAGCACCCAAGTCTGAATAACTATAGTTTGAGAATTATTCTTTCAAGTAAAAATAGTCTTTCATGAAACAGCAGTTGGTTCCTGCACAGCTCAGTTTATTCTGAAGGCAGCTGCTGTAACTTGGTAAGCATGGGAGCCCTGCAGACTGACCTCCCATGGCCTCCCAGAGTATTTTCAAGACTGTATTCAAAGGCAGATACTTAACCAAGTTCCTTTGCATTGAGTGTGGTGATGGAGGGTGCTGTCCGTAGTCTGATGACCTGCCTCAGTTCGTGTTAAGACTCCAGCAGTTTTAGCCCCCACCGCTGCATTTCCACTATCAGGATACATGTCAACATGGTAGGAAAGAAGTCAAATGGTAGCTTGGAATCATTTAGGAAATGGTTTCTGTGAGAGCCCTAGACAGGTCTCAGGAGCTCCTCTGTTTGCAAGAGCTGCACGGTGATTCTATGTGGCAATAGTAGATTTAGTGTAGTCAACTGTAGAGTTGGGCCCGTTGCCAGTCTTCAAGGAGTGTCATGAGTAGACGTGTTGTCCTTCGGGTGCTCACATTAACCACATGCTATTGTAATGTGTTACCTGTTGTGTCCTAAGAGGCAGGAGCACCTGAGAACTGACCGATTCACACTCAACTCCCCAACCCAGAGCCCACTCAGATGCCCATCAATAAGTTCACTGAGGTCCAGCCTGGCATCGATGACTCTGCAACCTCAGGCCCAGCAGGGCCTCTGAGTCACCTTCTTCCATTTTGAGGGATATTAACTTATTCCTGTTTTGAAAGACCTACCATGTAGATTTTTGCTTTCCTTTAATCCCACCCCAAGTCTGCTGTAGACTACCAATGCCCAAGGGTACTTGACTGGAGACCAGATACCTGCCATTCTTGAGAAAGATATTTATATAGACAGCACAACTTACTTTATCACATCAAAAGAATCGGTGAGTATAGAATTTTACTTTCATTGCATTTGTTCATCAAAACAGTATGAATTGTATAAACAATGTTAACATTTTATTTGTTATTCTGAGACAAGGTTCTCACTATGTAGCCCAGGCTGGCCTCAAACTCCCAAACTCCCTGCCTCACCCTCCCAGGGTGCTGGGTTCATGGGCATATGTCACATATCCAGCTAAGAACACTTATGTATTTTTAAAATATTTACTTGTTTATATTTGAGGATGTCTCAACAAGGAAACTCAAATGTGGACCATGTTGATACACATGTATTTATTTGTTTATTGTGCTTGGTTTTGCCAAGAGACATGGATAACAATTTTGTTAAGTTTTGCTCTGCCTTAAAAGAGCCCAATTCCTTGGAAAAATAAATTTGAGAAGAGATACCACATGTTGGCAAATCACATGCGGTTTAAAAAATACTTTCTGAATCTCCCTCCCCTGATTATGGAGTCATCTTTAATTCAGTCCAATAAGACATTTAATTTTGTCTGTATCTTCAGAGAAATTCACAGGTCAGGTTGTTCACAGGAAATATTTACTAAATAGAAGTGTATGACCTTTCTAATCATCGGTTTAGGTCAGACCATGAAAAATCCATTCATCGTTTCCCCATGTGGGATAGGATTAAATCAAAAGTCTCTATAAATTTTCAGAGAGTCTTCCACATTAAAAAAAATTCTAACAGTCTAATCAAGAAGTTCAAATTTCTGCCTATATTGAAGACAATTTTAATACATGGTAGATTAAGCATTTCTTTAAAAATCACCTTGTTAGAAATGGCTGGCATGGTTAGGGTTTAGAGCTAGCTGTGAGTAGAAGCACCCTGTGCCCACACAAACTTCTAGAACCCTGGGACTTGTTCTCAGCTGGAAGCATACAGATGTACTGTAGATGTGAAGGTGCCTTCCGCCAGAAGTTAGGAATAAATAAATGACCAGCCTGACCTCAGCAAACATCGGGCTTCTAACTCCCAATAAAAAGGAATGTCTCTGTTGAAGAATAATCATGTAGTCAAAGGGAGCCAATGGGACCACTGGTGTCTCTTAGGGGTTCAAGCTATGCTTATATGTGTAAGGGTTCGTGAGTCCCTGAAGAATGATACCCCAGGCTCAAATAGTGTGCAACATCAAAGAGTGTTTATTCTGCTGAGAACCTGCATGTAGGGGTCCACCATACATCGAGAGAGAAGACAGAGAGGTATGTGCTTTTAAAGCCTGTTAGGGTAGGAGTGGGAGACTTTTACCTTGCTTTTCCTTGATTGGTTGGCTTTATGTCCATGGGTATAGATGCCTTTGTGATTGGTTAGGGCTCTGGGGATTTTGCAGGGTGGCAAGGCAGTCCTTGGATTGGCTGCCCACAGCTGTGATTGGCTTACCAGGGGTTCCTGGATCCGGGTCCTCATTTCTGGGAAACAGAAATTTAGACCAAGTCTCTCAAACTGCCAGTTTGCAGCCTGTCATGGAGTCAGCCTGGCTCTGCCTAACTCAGTTTTCTCACTTAGAGCTGCATCCAGTAGAAACACTACACAAGGATATGCTCTGCCTAACACTGAAGAAAGTATTCATTTTTAGTTCAAACATCCCTCCAGTGGGTATGCTGGTGAATTGATTCAGTGCCCAGAAGAGAATACCCAGTGTAAAACTCCTCAAGTCTTTTAAAATGATATCTTTGAAGCTTTCTTCTTGTTATCTGAAGTCTGAACTGTAAAGCATCCCCAGCTCCTCTGCCATTTGCTGAATACTTTCTGACTCTCGGGCACATTGAGCTACAAGTCTCAAGATTCCTTTCTTTAAGTCCACACTCTGCACTGGAAGGAGCAGAAGAGGCAGGACTTAGCATGGTCTGCTCACTGTTAGAGGGGCGGAGGCAACCCCATTGATGCACAGATTCCCAGGGGCTTCCAAAGAGAATGGAATCAGGACTTTTGATCACCCCAGACTTGTGATTATCCTTTAGAAATCATGTCAATACATGTGGTTTTCAAAATAAAAATAAAAATAAATTCTTACATGAAGGAAAAAATAAAATTAGCATCCCCAAACATGAAGAAGATTTCTGTTTGGAAATGCCAGGGTCCATACCATCTGTTTTTTTTTCTCTTTCTCCCTCTTTTTCTTTTCCTTTTCTTTTGTTGCTGACAGGGTCTCACTGTGTAGCATGGAGTAGCCTGGAACTCACTATGTAGACTAGGCTGGCCTTGAACTCATAGAGACTCACCTGATTCTACTTCCTGAGTCCTCCTGTTAGATGTGTTTAATCTCAGCCATTTCTTTATTTGGAAACATGACCATGAAAACCCACTTTAGAGTTATCACACAGGCGAATATTTCTTGTGGTGGAATAGTGGGTGCTTCATCTTAGGCAAAGACAGTGAAGAAAATGCCGTAAATATACAGACCTGAAGCCCATATCTGGCTGTTGAAAGCATCACTGGCAAGATGGACCCCACTCTAAGAATTGGGTAAACCCGGAACCCCTGACTAACCTGCAGCCTGAGATGTACCCTCAGATCACCATGTTCCTGAGACAGCACTCCTGGAGACTTGTTGAGTTCAAGTTTTCCACCTGACTCCATATTTAGATATGAATTGTGTTCCACAGGTTAATGATATATCGAGCATTTGGTACCCAGCTAGTGATGCGGATCCCTTTGGTAGTAGGACACCCCACCAGAGATGACCACTCAGACACACTGTATAGCCAATTGAAAGTCTTTATTCCAGCTGACTGGGACCATACCCAAATCTTCATAGACCTAGGTGTGGCCCTGAGTGTCCAGAACACAGGGATTTCTTAGGGTAGGGACCTCGACTAGGCTTCTCACTCAGCAGCTGCTGCACAGAATAAGCAGTTTGAAGCAAGCAGTTAACAGAAGTGAAGATACGGGTTAGCTCAAGGGGGCTCCTTAAAATAGTTAGGTACTTCCTAAACTAGTTGGGTAATTTCCCGTCAAGTAGATACAATTCTAGCTAAACCTGAAGTGGCTTCAGCAAGAATACAAGATAGAGGAACATCTGCACTGTCTGGCCCCGTCACACTGGAAGTGGGACCTGGCTGTGGAACGTGGGTCAGTAGTGGCAAGATACCCACCCCCGGTCACAGCCTGATTGCCCTTTCTGCCACGTCATGCATGCAGCCGTGTCTCCTCCACCATGATGGACTGAAATCTCTCTAAAACCACGAGCCAAAGGAAACCTTTTCTCCTGTGATAGTTAACAATGATTGTCAGCTTGGTGGGATCTAGAGTTACCTAGGAGACAAGGACCCAGGCAGGTCTCTGAGAGATCTTCTAGATTAGTGTGAAGACACACCTTAAAAGTGGGTGTCGCCTTTCTGTGGGCTGAGATCAGAGAGTGCAGGAAAAGGAGAAAGCCACAGGAAACCTGTGAAGTTTCAAACTCAGGACAAGCAGCTGAGGTGCCTATTTAACAAATCAAAGCAGAGCTGGCCTCCAGGTTCTCCCAGCATCCCTCAGTCCCTACCTGTTACAGGGCATGGCTGCCATATCCCGCCCTCTACCCTGAACTCTCCGGCCCAGGGACTGGGCTTCGGTTCTCCCAGAGGCTCTTCCTTGTATTATCCAGACATTTCGGTTAACTGCCCTTTCTGTACCTTTGGCCTCTTGGCTGCTGCCCTCCTCTCTCCTCTCCTCCTACGCCTTTCCCTCTCCCCACATGGCCCAGGGTCAGGACTCTCCCAGATGTGTCTGCCTCTGGCTCTGTTTTCCCACCTATCTGTAATAAACCCTGTTCCTGGGAACAGTCATGGCCTTTCCTTCCCCCTTTATTTCTTTTGTTCGTTCAAAAGCCATCCTTCATTGCTCTCTGCCTCCAGACTACGTGTGTGACATAATCAACCACCTGAAGCTCCTCAGCATGCCTTCCTCACCATGACAGACTGTACTCCAGAACTTCGGACCTCAAGCAACCCTTCCTTCGATGTTGTTGGGGGATATTGTGTTACAACAACAAGAGAAGTACTAATGAACCCACCCCCTTGAGCTGTTTGAGTCAGGAATTTCTTTCACACTGATAAAACCATGATCAATACACTCCCATGAATCCATGCTCGGGTCTTTGACCCTTCCCATCTCTGGCACAGAGCGTCTGCACGCATGCGCATGCGCAGGTCCACTTTGCTGCGATGAATTACCTGGAAGTGTCCTGAAGGCAAAGAGTGGATGAATATAGTCATAATCACGCCACAGCCACCAGTCTCTGAGGCCTTGCTGGGGAAGAGGTCTTCTGAAACAGGGAGAGGGGTGTGTCAGCTAGTGTTTATTCATGTAAGTTACTTAGAGATGAGGTAAGCAAGAAGTGAGTCTCCTGGGTGTCTGTCGCTGCCAAAAGGAGACCACAAACCTTCATATGTGCAAAGCAAGACCAACATGAGATCAAAACTCAATATTTGAGAGACATCAGTTTTTTGCTAGAGACTAAGAACGTGTCACTAGCAAAGAGAAGCTGCTGCCTACCCAAGGGGTTTATGGGTAAGTGGGTGAGATACACAAGAAAAGGGCACTTCAGACCCACGATGAAACGTGATGTCCTGTGTGAACTGGGGCTTATTAGAGACACAGAATCCATAAGAAAAATGTATGTATAAGCCTCAATAAAGCTGAGTTCCTGCTTGGACAAGACTCCTGGCCCTCTGTGTTTCTTTTGGTCGTTGACACTCACCATCCCGCTCAGCCCTGGAGAGCCCGGAGGGATCGGGACCACTATCCTTTCGCCTGGACCTGATGGCAAGGAGCCGACATTCTCAGTATTCATCATCCTCACCTTCCCATCTTGTTCCCTCGTGACCACCTACTCTCCACAAATCTCATCTCTTCTCACACTCCTACTTGACCTCTGTCAAGTGATCAAATGATCAAGTGATCAAGTGATCAAGTGTCAAATGAGCACCACTCATCCACCACCAAGTAACTTCCCTAAACTCATTAACTGCCCAGACGTCCTCAGGCATCAGACACTCTGAGGAAATCTACATTCCCAATTACAAGACATAACTAAACCCAAGCCATCTACACACACGCACACACGCACGCGCACGTGTGCGCGCTCATGGCCAAACCTTCACTTGGGTCAAGGCATCCAACAAGATCTCTCTTAAACCTCACCAATCCCTTCTTCAATGCCTCCCACTCCTTTCTTTGTAACTCTCTCCAAAGTTGAGGTTCTGTCCGACTAACAGGTTAGTCATGGCCCCTGTCATCTCTGATACCCAGGTTGCCAATGCTCAGCCCCCACTACCCCCACTACTGACCACTTATCCTCTTGAGCAACCAAGTTCCCCTTTGGAAAGCAAAGCCAAGTTCTCTCAACCTTTCCACACCAACCCTAAAATCCTGTTACAGCCGGTCCCTCTCACTGTTTGCCAAGAGCCTCCCCAGTCATCCATGTTCCTAAAATATTTCAATGTCAGAACCCACCAAACACCCAAGGGAAGACTACTCTGATGTAACAAAAGCTTCTCAAATTATTCCCAACACGACAAGACCTGTTTTCAGGTAAGTGTTGCTCCTTAACCTTATGTAGACAATCTAAATCTCCCCAGCTGCTCTAAGAACTCTCAAGCAGACTCCAGATAAGTCCTCCCGCCTATTGTCTATTTTTAGGGATGGTATCTCTCCTTTCTCTGGCCCTCCCCTCCTTTCCCTGGTCCTCTCTCCTTTCCCTGATCCTCCCCCTTTCTCTGGTCCTCCCCTCTTTTTCCTGGTCCTCCCATCCTTTCCCTGGTCCTCCCTTCCTTTCCCCTCCTGTCGCTGGTCCTTCTCTCCTTTCTCTGGTTCTCTCCCATTTACCTGGTCCTCCCCCTTTCTTTGGTCCTCCCCTCTTTTTCCTGGTCCTCCCCTCCTTTCCCTGATACCCCCCATTTCCCTAGTCCTCCCCTCCTGTCCCTGGTCCTCCTCCCCTTTCTCTGGTCCTCCCCTCCTGTCCCTGGTCCTCCTATCCTTTTTCTGGTCCTCCCCTCCTGTCCCTGATCCTCCTCCCCTTTCTCTGGTTCTCCCCTCCTGTCCCTGGTCTTCCTCTCCTTTTCCTGGTCTTGGTATTCCTCTTCCCAACTACCAGAGCCATAAACCTAAAAGTTTCAAATGTAACAAGATAAAAATGGTTTTTTTCTAGACTCTTTTACTTTATCTTTGTCCATAGTCTCTCTGTCCCAAGAGATTCCAGATGAACTACAGACACTGCAGCAACTCCAGCCCCAGCCCCACCTGGTTCCTTGGAATCTCCAGTCTGGTCTGGCCTCACAGACTGCATTTCCCTAGCCTCAGATGGTCCCACAGAGCCTGGACATCGACTGACACAGCCTGCTCTTTCTGGTCTTGACCAACAACCCAGATTCCTTGGGTCCCTTAACAATGATGCTCTGATGTCAGCAGGAAACAGTCAGAAAGAACAATGCTCACTTACTCAATGGCCAGAGACCCCCAAAATAAAACAAAAAAAGTGGACATGAAGGAACACTAGCCAGCTCGAGTGTGGTGAGCGTGGCTCTGGCTGGCCTTGCTCTTCTCCCATCCCTTCTGCTTTGCTAAAAACCGTTAGATTACATTCTTAAAGCTAACCACTGAAGTGTATGCCTTTATTGGCCACTTCCTCCTCCTAAGGCTGACCACCAAGGTCTAGCTATCAAGATATTGAAGTTCAACAATCTAAAGCCACTTTGGCTCACCTAACATGTCCAACTAAAATTAAGCACATCCTAACTCGGGGGTTCCCCTTTTTCCTTTATAAGTTGCCATTTGCCTATGTGCCATGTCTGTCTCTTCTCTATCCAGAGGCAGTCCTTTGTCCCTCTGGGACAAATATCCTTCCCAACCTCTCTTGTTCCCTTCCATCTCCCTCATCCTCTGTCTCCTGTCCTTGTTTCTTATTCCCTGCCCCTTGTCCCTCTGGGGCAAATAAATCTCCTTTGTACTGAGAACTTGATCTTGGAGATCTTGAGCAGATACCAATCACTTCACTATGTTCCTCATCATTCCCCCACCCCCCTGGGGTCTGGGCAGGCTCTATGGTGACAGTCTGTGACATTTGTCTGTGTGGGAGTATGGATGATTGAACCTACGACCTTAAGCTTGCTAGACTTGCACTCAACAATTGAGCTACAGCCCCAGTCAAGGATGGTAGCTCTTAAAAGTCTCCTGAAGAGTTCTGCTTTAGAGCTGAGACACTTGAGCTGAGACTAGAACATCTTTGCTGTGTGGAAGCTTAGATACACCAGACAAGAGCCTAGCTGAGGTCCCCACTCTCTGCAGCCATCAGTTGTCAAATGTGCTATGGTCTGAATCTAAAGTGTCTCCCATAGGCTCCCGTGTTTGAAAACCTGGTATCCAACTGGTGACATTGTCTTAGATGGCTGTGAAACCTGACTGGTAGAGGGGTCACTGGGGGGAGCCTTTGAAGGTTGTAGTGTGACCTGAGTTCCCCTTTTGTCTCTTCAATTTCTAGTTGGCAGAAAATAAACAAGCCTCTGCCACATGATCCTCTTACTGTCACAGCCCGACTTGCCATGACGTACATCCTCTGAACATGCGAGCTCTCCTCTGAACATGTGAAGCAAAACGAGTTCCCCCCTTTGTAAGACTGTGGTACTTTTTAAGTTTGCAAAATGCTTTATATTGTTGATATTAACATGGGATCTTGAGGATGAACAAGAAAGAGAAGGTTGTGGCTTAACATTAATGTGTGTGTGTCGAGTTGACATGGAGTCAGTTGTGCTGGCTAGTTTTATGTCATCTTGACATAAGCTGAAGTCATCTGGGAGGAGGGAGCCTCAATTGAGAAAATGCCACCATGAGATCAGGCTGTAGGCAGCCTGTAGGGCATTTTCTTAATTAGTAATCGATGTGAGAGATTTAGCCCATTGTGGGCGATGCCATCCTTGGGCTGATGGTTCTGGGTTCTATAAGAAAGCAGGCTGAGCAAGCCATGGAGAGCAAGTCATTAAGCAGCATCCCTCTATGACCCCTGCATCAGCTTCTGCCTCCAGGTTCCTGGTCTGTTTGAGGCCCTGCCCTGACTTCTTTCAGTTGTGATTTTAAAAAAAAATGTGACCCAAATAAACCCTTTCTGCCTCAACCTGCTCTTGGTCATGGGTTTTTTTCATTTGTTTTGTTTTGTCACAGCAATAGTAACCCTGACCAGAACACTCCCTTAAGTTGTTTCTGTAAGACATTTTGCCACGGCAACAAGAGAAGTAATAGAAATCCAAACGAAAGGATCTCCAGATGACCCCAGCTCCAAGTTATCAATTTGAGGCCATCTTGAGGTCCCATACATGAGAACACAGAAACGCAAAGTGTCCTTATGTGGTCTCTGTTCATCATTTTTGTTACTATAATAAAATTCCGGAAGCTGGGTAACTATAAAGAAAATAATCTCTTTCAGTTCTCAGGCTTGGACTATAAAATGTTTAAGACTAAAAGGCTAGCTGACATTAGGTCAGCTTCTTCTGATGGCTGGTGATGTCCCAGAACAGGAAATGATCACATGACCAGGCAGGAAGCCAGAGTGTGATTACTCTTCAGAAGCAGTGATCCAACACCAGACCAAGGCCACTTACAATAGGAAGGGTTGATTTGGGCTTATGGTTCCAGTGGGATAAGAGTCCACCCTGGCAGGGAATCACGGCAGCAGACAGCAGCTAGAAAGACAGAAGAAGAAACTGAGAGCTCACATCCTAAACCCAAGCACAAAGGTGAGAGCAAACTGGCAGTGTGGGGTGAGGCTACACACTCTCAAAGCCTGCCCCAGTGGAAGGCCACAACTCTAAGCCTCCCCAGAGAGTACTAGTCACTCAGGATGAAGTGTTCCGATGACTGTGCCTATGGGAGATATTTCCTATCCATACCATCACAACAACTTAAGTATTAAACTCACTCTTGTAATACTTCACTTTTATAAGGGGCACAGAATTACTTTAATCTTTTCTGGAGGTATAGCTCAATGAACTAGGGACCTCCCATGAAGCCCTGTATCTTAGTATCACAATACTGAGGATCAAGCTTATAACATATAAACCCTTGGCTGGATATATATATATATATATATATATATATATATATATATATATATGTATATATATATGTATATATATATATACACATATATACATATACATATACATCATATACATATACATATACATATACATATCCAGCCAAGGGTGTGCGTGTATATGTATATGTATATGTATATGTATATGTATATGTATATGTATATGTATACATATATACATATATACATATATATATATATACACATATATATACATATATATGGAAAATATTTTTTCATGCAATACATTCTGATCATCGTCTCCCTTCCCCCAACCCCTCCCAGATCTTTCCAAGATCCCTAGACACCTAACTTGATGCCATTTCTTTCTCTTTTTCTCCATCTCTTAAAAAAAAAAAAAAAAAGAAACAGGCAAAAGCCAAACAAACCAGAATAAAATAAGTAAATAAATGATTTCTTTGGATGATGTCATGATGTGAACATTACACTCATAGCTTAAACTTCTATGTCAGTATGATAATATTCAGGCTTCAGGGTGGAGCCCTCATGAAGGGTACTTGGTACCTTATAAAAGGGCTAGAGGAAGCTTGCTAGGCCCTCTTGTCCTTGACCCTTCTATCTCTTGAGGTTTCAGAACATCCCGGAAGCAGAGAACAACCTCCAGCAGCCACTGGATATCCTGGTGCCTCAATCTTGGACATCCTCCACCAGAACCAAAAGAATTTACTCTGACAAACTGTCCTTGACATCCCCACAGCGCCATAGCATGTATGCTCATGCATGCATTGCATGTGTACATGCAATAAATAAATGTTTAGGCTTTAAAAATAAACCCATTACTCCGTGCATGGTAGTTTGTTACAGCAGCACAAATGGAACTTCAAGGCCTTGCACTACAAGGCAAGTTCCGACCAGCCTGAGCAATATATTGAGGCCCTGTCTCAAAGTAAAAAAGAGGGCTGGGAATAGAGCCCAGATGAAGAACACATGGCTAGCATGCACAATGCTCTAGGTTCAGTCTTCAGCAACACAATAAACCAACAAACCAACCAACCCACCAACCAACCAACCAACCCTCCCACCCACCAACCAACCAACCAACCCACCGATCAACTAACTCACCAACACACCAACACACCAACCAACTAATCCACCCACAAACCAACCAACCAACACACCAACCAACCAACCCACCCACCCACCAACCAACCAACCAACCCACCCACCAACCAACCAACATACTAACCAACCAACCCACCAAACAACCCACCAACTAACCAACCAACCAACCAACTAACTCACCAACCAACTAACTCACCAACACATCAACACATCAACCAACTAACTCACCAACACACCAACACACCAACCAACTAACCCACCCACAAACCAACCAACCAACACACCAACCAACCAACCCACCAACCAACCAACCCACCAACCAACTAACTCACCAACACACCAACACACCAACACACCAACCAACTAACCCACCCACAAACCAACCAACCAACACACCAACCAACCAACCCACCAACCAACTAACTCACCAACACACCAACCAACTAACCCACCCACAAACCAACCAACCAACACACCAACCAACACACCAACCAACCAACCAACCAACCAACCAACCAACCCACCCACCCACTCACCAACCAACCCACCAACCAACCAACCAACCCACCCACAAACCAACCAACACACCAACCAAGTCACCAACACTCCAATCAAGAGGCAGCTTGGCTTGACAACAGGCTGCCCCAGATTACTTTCTTTATCTGTGTAAGTCAAAGGGGACTTTGCATGAGTTTGCTGGAGTTAGAGTTGAACTGATACCTTCTCCAACCATCTAGACCAACAAACATATCCCCCGATGAACACAATCTGCCTTCCCACCTCTGACAAATATCAAGAATATGTTTTTATTTGACAAAACAAATGAAATTAACGCTCTTTTGGGTTATTACAGCTAAATGTCAGTGCTTTCCCCAAATCTTATAATTAAAGTCTGTAGCCTCATCCTGGGAGAAGATGGAGTTCATTCTATTCATGAACGATGTGAATGTGCGTGAATGATGCAGCGTGCGAACCAGGAAGTGTGGAGGGTGATGATGTCAGTACTCAGGACCACTGCTGTTTGCTTTTCTTGAGGCTGTGGTCACCAACCACTGGTCCTCATAGAATCCAGACGCAGGTCAGTATTTCCAGCTTGGTGATCTAGCCCTGGGCCTCCATGCGGGGATCACGGGGAGCTAACAGTATGAAACTCTATCTGGTAGGCAGGATGACAAGACAAAGAGAGGGGCCTTGAGGGGCCTGTGGTAGCCACTCTGATTGCATTACTTTGCTCCGGCTAAAAGGTACCTGCTGTTCCTCTCAGTATGGCTTCAGTATTCAACCTGAACCCTCCCAGAGGCTCTAGTGCTGAAATGTAAGCCCCACTGTGAGTTACAAAGAGGGTAGAGATGTGAACCTACGAACTGAACCAGCTGAGATGTTTACGGGTGGGTAGCTTGGGGGAAGTGATTAAGACTGGATAAAGTTCTTCAGGTGGGGTCCCCATGTCTGAACTTCTGAACAGATTCCACATGCATACTCTCCCGTCTCTTGCCTTGAGATGCCCCGTATCACCTTGGGGTTCTTCCAGCAAGAAGCCTGTTACCAACCCTGGCCCTTTAACTTGGTTCTTTTAGAATCATGAGTCCATTCAAATTTCTGTATGTGTTTTCTGTTTTGGCAACAGAAACTGAGTTGTTAGGTGGCAGGGACAAGAAATACAGAGATAATAAAACTGCCATGCATGTGAGGGGAGTGTAAATTCAATTGACCCAATTCTAGGTCAATGAAACTAGTGTTTAATGATGTGTATTGAGACGGAAATAAAAGAGTGGGCAACTGACCTTCCAGGAAGCTCAAAGTTCCACACAATGGAGACCATCTTTTACTGAGGTCTCTTTGATTGCTTTAGACACTTCCTCACCTCCCTCACCTCCAAGGAGAAAAGAGGCGTCCACACCTTCAGCCAGGGCTGTGTATGAATGCGAGCCACTCACAGTGCAGATGTGAGCACCTGATTCCGATGAAGCTCCTGCCTGTGGAAGGTGGGCCTAGTGGGGTTTTGCTCTCCCTGCCATCGGCTCCTTTGCTTCCCTAGAACCGGCAGAGGCCCTGGAGCCTCTGGCATGTGATTGCATTCCTGGCCTGCAGCGTTACTTTATCCAGCCTTCTGGCCCCTTGTTTGTTTTGCTCACTCACTCATTCATATCCTCATTTATCAAAGGAGAACCAGTCCCATGCTGGGCAGGTGCTAGGAGCTACGATGCAAACACAAATAAACACTGCCCCTGCCTAGCTCTTTGGCTATTAGCCATCTTGAAATGTGCAAATACACATATGTATTGGACATTTACACACACTGTTCCAAACATTTCATGTGTGATAACTCAATGAATTGTCACGGCAACCCTCTCAACAAATAATATTATCATCTCTATTTGACGCAAGAGGAACTGTGAAGCCCAGAGAGGAGAAGTAGCTTTCCCTACGTCACACAGCTTCTAGAGAAACCAGGAATCAGAGCAGACGCTTGGGTTCTGGAGTTCTTACCCACTTTGATTAAGTGTCTCTAGGGGTTCTGGGACAAGGTAGGGACATAAGTAACAGGGCATAGAAGGAGAACTTCCCCTGGAGTCCTCTGAAATAGCACAGAGGGTAGTGACACACAATGTGTTGGGCAGCACTAGGCAGAGAGAACTTCAGTCCCACGGAGACTACAGGAGACAATTCAAGACACACACACACACACACACACACACACACACACACACACACCCCACGAATGTGTACACTTGCTTTAGAGCTATAGAGGTTCCAGGACACAACCAGAGACTCTGGCAACTGCATACTTGGCAGAAGCTTTGGGAGCTAGAGGATGGGGGTGGGGAAAGGATCATCTCATTGCCTGCTCAACATGGCTGGTTAGGCACAGGGCTCTGGGCATCCAGGACAGCGAGCATTTGTAAGAGCCACTTAGGGATGGGAGAGGTGCCCTAGGACACCCTCAAATGGAGAGGTACCTAAGCGCATGTACAAAGTCATTGTTCACTTTACCTCAAACCTCATTTGACTTGTGAAGATGAACATTTACGTCCAGAATTTTCGATCACCCCGCCCCCCCCGCCCCGAGATTATTATATTTCTTCAATGGCTCAGGATGCTGGACTTACAGTGAACTTACACATGCAATGCCTTTGAGAGTATAAATGCAGAAGCAGACCTGGAGGTGCATGATGGCTCCCAGGTCAGCTGGTTAGGGCACCTTAGAGCTACCACAGGACCCCTCATCCTGTGTTCCTTTGTCTACACTGGAAGTCTCTACCATTTGATCATAAGCTCCAGGATAGCAGGATGCCCAGGGGCCTCTCCTTGTCTTTTTGTTCCTTCCTCGGCACTGGGAGGAGTTGAGCTGATAGGCCCGCCATTGAACCTGTGCAGAATGTGATTGGTGGCTATTCTGCAAACACTGCTGGAAAGTGCACATCTGCACCCAGGGTTGCGTGTCAAAGCCTGAACTCTCACCTGGTGCACTCAGTTCTATGGCAGTTCTGGCTGGTCCTGCTACCACGGGTCTGTCTTACTTTGTAGAAATTTCTGCTTTTGCATCTATCCCTCGCTTCCAGGAGAATGTTTCATTAAGAGAAAATAGTTTCAGGCTATGGGCTTGTGCTACCTGGCACTTTCTTCGGCCCCTCCTCCAAATCAACTGTCGATGAAAGTGGGTCTCGGTGCTGTTGCCACCTGTGTTTCCGTAACCAGGAAAAGACTGTCTTAACTCTGGGCCTTGGCTGTGCTCCCCCATGAGAGCCAGATTCATGTAAACCAGTAAGTGTACAGAATGGGTGCTCTTCTTCCCGTTCTATTTATCTTCCCCTCTGTCATTAGGTACGCTTTGTGATTTGAGTTGCTTTTAGGTTGGGGGGGATGAGCATGCGCACACATGCACGCATATATGGTGAGTGTGTGTGGAGGCCAGCGGTCCACATCGGACATTTTCCACTATTCCTTCCCACCTTTTGAGTCAGAGCTGCTCACTGAACCTGGCACTCACCTATTGGCTAGTCTGTCTGTCCATCAAGCTCCAGTATCGCCCCTTCCCCAGCACTGCTCTGCACTGCACTACACTGCTCTGGTCTGGACCTGTCAGGTCTGGTCTTGTTTCATCTGGTCCAATCTGGTCCAGTCTGCAGGACACACTGATGGCCAAAGATGGATCGGGCGGAGGAACACTGGAAGTAGCTGATGCTCACAAAGCAGGGCCTCAAACAGACAAAAGTTTTTTGGCAAAGCAAAAACAAGAACAGGAAGAGGAAGAAGAGTACCTGTTGTCAATGTCCCAGCCCCTCACTCTTGCTCTCATCTCTGGAGTTTTTGCTCTGAAACAAAACCTTCGCATTTGGCACCAAGTTTTAGTTACAGATTAATTTTTTTTTTTCTGTAAAACCTCTTCTAACCAACCAACCAACCAACCAACCAACCAAACCCAGATCATTTTAAGGTGTTGTTTTAAATGTAAGAATTCCACCTTACAGCCTATTAAATTCAGCCCTATGATGGACAGAGATGAAGACAGTCCAGGCTGGAAACTGAAGAGCAGAGCTAAGCCATGTGGTAACCTTCCTGCATGGAGCATCCAGACTGCTCGAGGTACTGAAGAGAGAGCCTCTTACATTTCCTTCTAACCTGGGTGTCACTTGCTTTATGCCTAATGCTGGTTTGAGCCCAGAAAATTCAGTGGAGATACAAAAGGTATTAACCACACAGTACCTACAAGCTATCACACAAATGCTTAAAAAGAAAAAAGAAACAACGAATCTGGTATGGCTGTGTGAGAAGTGGCCCAGTCTCTGCAGGAGACAGAAAGCAACATGGCTTTAACAGCAATGGTACCTTACCATGAGTGGAGAGAAGCCTAGGGGCCCCAGGCTCAGTCAGGGCTTTCTCTTCTTACTATACATATGGCTTTTCTTGAAATCATTTCCCTTCTTGTCTAACAGCTTCCTGAGTTTAGAGGGCCCAGCTTTACCCTCCCTTGTCTTCAACAAGAACTCCCATGACTTTCTCCTACGCTTCTGTCTCAGCCTGCAAATGGCTTCAGATGCCTCTGGGAAGGTTCAGAGCACAGTGCTCAGGGAAACCCAGCTCTGTGTGTTTAAATGACACCACCTAGCCTGTCTTCACATGCCAGCAGGTTCTCTGTGTGCTTGCTGCATCTCAGGAAGAACATGCCTGTGGAACACGTTTCTCTCAGCCCTGACCAACCTTCCATTGTGTGGGTGGGAAAAGCAAGCTCTCCCATGGTCTCATGGTACCCTCGGCTGCAAGCCAAGGTTTGGAGCAGTATCTCAGCAGCAGTCTTGAACACTGGGGAATATGAGCAAGCAGAGAATTTCTTCTTTACCTGGAAAAGATGTTTAAAGCACATGCTTCCTCCGGCAGTTAGTCACTCTTCCTTTAAGTCCCCCTAGATACTTAATTCACAGAATTTTCAGAATTGCGTTTATTTCCAGGTCCCCTTTCAGCAGCCTGACACCGTCCCAGTCTCCAGCTTCACACTCTGCATATAAATATTGACCATTCTGCTCTGCAACAAACTTACACAGTAAGTCTAATCTTTGCCCTGGCTGCTGGCCCAGAGCTACCGAAGCCTTGGAATTTGCTGAGCCTTAGCAGTGACTGGCGAAGCAGGGTTGCTGTTCAGAAAAACTACCCTTAGGATTAGACCACTAGAATTTTCAGCATCTCCCGTGGAAGGGAGAGAAGCCCGAGCTGGAGTTTAAGCCTCAGTGGGCAGTGATTCAAGTCATCCTGTTAACAAATGAGGTCTTGGAAGCAGAGTTTGGAAGCCTCTGGACTGTAAAACACAGGTGCCCAGACGGTAGCTCTTCTCAGCCCAAGTCTCTGCCAGGTGGCCTTTCTGAGACCTGCTCGGTGCGAGCTAAGTGCTTTCTTGAATCCAGAGTCTTTCTAGGAAATCATCAAACTGGAAAAAGAGGGTCAAGAGACAGGAGTCAGAAGTCAGGTGGAAGTGAGGGTAGACTGGAGATCTAAGACTTCCGACTGTCAGGACTCTGACATGGGGGTCGTCTTGTGGAACCGAGCCCTTAGCTTGTGGTTTCATGCTAATTATAATTATAAAGACTTAGTGTCAGAGTTGAGTATTGACATCAGAGAATTTAAAAAACCTGTTGATGTTGAAACACTGTTGTTGGGAAATACATATAGAAAGATATATAGATCTATAGATAGATAGATGATAGATAGATAGATAGATAGATAGATAGATAGATGAGATACAGAAATAGGTAAACTAGATACAGATGATAGAGATAGACCAATGTGTGTACATGGTGTCACATCTTATATGCACAAATGTGTATATACACTAACAATTGAGGATTAGTAAGAAGCATGAGTTGACTTTAACTGGGAAATTATAATTTTGTAACTCATTGAGAATTCTATTTTAACATTATTTCTGTTCAAAAATAGGGTCCTTCTACAGGACAGAGGTTTATAGCTGCTGTAATAATACATTGTTTCCTTCCAAAACTGGGACATAAAAGGTCACCCACTTAGGTTTTCTGTTGGAGTTTTCCCTCTGGGGACCTTTTCTGGAACCCAGTGCTGTGGGGTACCTCAGCTCCAAGGCAGAGCCACACAGCCGTGCTCAACCATTAAGTTACCTCTGCCAGGCTCCTGCCACATGAATAAAGACACTCCCAGATGTGTCCAGTCTCAGATGTTTGAGACCTGCCAACCTTTTGGACTCTTAGCTCAGGGCCCCCAGAATTCTGGAGACATGCCACCTGCCCCGGCCTGCAGGCAGCCACCCTGTTGCTCCTTATGCTTAGTTCCTGATCCACAAAACACTTGAATATAATCCCATGGCTGTTAACTTTACACTGTTTACTTAGGGTAGTGTTTCTTTTCTTTTCTTCTAGCCAGCAATAGTAACTAGAACACTGTGTCTTCAACACTGAATAATGACCAGCTGCTTAAAACTTCCTTTTTTATATTTTGAGTGAGTCTATATATTATCAAGACTATTATATTGAAAAAAAATATATATAAAAGTTATGTTGTCATGGGGATGGAGAGATGGCTCAGCGGTTAAGGACACTTGCTGCTTTTGCAGAGGACCAGAGATTAGTCCCTAGCACCCAAGTCTGGTGATTCACAACCACCTATAGCTGCAGTTCTAGGGGATCTAATGCCTTCTTAAAACCTCTGTGGGAACCCACACACACATGCATATACACGCACAAAGACGCACATACATACATTTGGAATTAGTCATAATTCTGAGAATTGTTAGGTAGTGGAAGAGCATTAATTTTTTTAGCATAAAACTTATAGTTTCTTAAAACACAGAAAGAAAAAAAAAAACAATTGCCTGGCAATTGTTCATCTGCAAAACACATCTCTTCATTCTCAGAGTGAATTTCAAGACCTAAGTCAAAGGCATTCGGGCACTGCTTTAAATGGTCAAGTTGTCACCTCTTGCCTCTGACTCAATGCCATGTACACCTTTGATTCCAGATCTTTTGGGGCAGGGGCAATGGAGAGGCACAAGGGACAGGGAAAATGCTAACTCTGTCTGCTGTCGTCCTACCTTGGATTAGTGTCTTTTAGGTATTAGGCATGGCATGCTTGGGTCCTCATGGATCACATGGGTACACTCTTGAGGGTGTGTAAGAAGTTTCCCTTGGCATAGTTATCTCAAATCAAAGGGCAATCCTGTGGCTTGCCCTTGCAATCCACCCGAATGACAGAAGCCAATGGGCTTCCTGTCAGCTCCATCTTTGCACAGATATTTTTCTTCTGGATAGGGGCCAGAACAAACTTGGCCACTCTCTGCTGCACCCACTTGGCTGCAGGCAATGCATGCATCTCTAGCCTAATAAAGAGGCGGGGGGGGGGGGGGGGGGGGCGACACAAGTGTCTCCTTTCTTTGCCCTGCTAGCTCTAACCAGTCCTCCTTTTCAGTTCCCAGTGGGTTCAAAATGCAGCTTGGCAATTTTAAAGCAAATGGCCAGAGAAAAGATGCCTCTCTCCCAGCACAGCACTGGCTCTACATGATCCCAAACCCTTGTGATTTGTCTGCACCAGACCCTGGGGAGTGTTCTCCCATACGTCAGGAAGTTCTAGTTCAAAGCCTCCTCCAATTTCTGTACCTTAGGTGTTGGGTGAATAGACTGGTGTGGGGGTGGAGATAAAGGTGGCAGAAGCAAGCTACAGGGGCAAAAAAAAATTGAGGTGAGTATATTTGGGGTGCTGACCATGAGTGTGTTGGGGGGAGCAGGTATGAGAGCCACTGTCTTTTAGTCCCGATAATTAGACAATAAGGAAAGTTCTTACATTCTGATTAAGCAATTATGGACTGTTCTCTGCAAAAGAATTAAATTCAGTTATTCAAAACCCAAAGGCCACTTAGTAGGAAGTATTTATTGATATGCATTATTGATAGATATTTTATGATATGTTGCTAAAAAAAACCTGAAACCATGTAACACCACATTTGTAAGGCACATTTCTTTCTTTTATAAAGCATGGAAAAGAATCATTAGAAGAATATTCACCATCTCACCCTTCCCCTTGAGAGATGGACTCCTGCGTGATTTCTCTCTTTCACTGTGCTTTTATGGTTTTTGAATGTCTATGCTTAGCACATGACTTTGATGTAATAAATACAAAAGATTGCTTCTAATATGTGAAATTGTTCATGGGAATGTGGCCCACACAGCCACCCCCTCATGTAAATATTCTTTTTCCATATTAACTTTGAGTTTTGGGAAGGGAATAGAAAAGTTAGTCTCCTTCCATGCAAATGAGGGGGCAGAACTGAAATATTGGTGCCAAACTCTCCACAGCCAACAAGAGCTGGCAAGGAGGTGGCCACATCAAGAAGGCCATGGAGCTGACATCAGGCAGCCTCCTCAGCAGAGGAGTCCCTGAAGCTGTGAGCTGCACTGGGCTCGGACATTCAAACCACATGATGACGTTCCTAAAACTTTACTGACACCTGGGGATCAGGACTTAAAACACTGACAGTGATTCCGATGTGTTAGGGCCATCTGCTCGGGAGGAGAGCCTCACACACAAGCCCAACTTTTTGTTCCAGAATCTTCTCTGGGACTTCCCTAGTCCTCACCTATGCCATGAAAATGAAAACATTTGACTACAAATGGTTCTAAGACTGTAACTGGAACTGGGGTAGGAGGAGGCAGAAAGACTGGGGTTCTAGGCAATGTTCTGATTGAATGATACTCACAAGAGGTTCATGAAGAACCTTAGAATGTTTCTCTGTTTAGAGCTAAGGTCTTTACACGTGTGGTGAAGCTGAGATTGAGTCATGCTGGGTTACAATAGTCCTGAAAGCCAGTGATGGATGACAAGGAAGAAGGACCCAGGAAGGTAGATGCCGAAAGGAGAGTGACTCATTTGTCAAGCTGAAGGGAGCTGTCAGGCACCTTCCTGTCGCTGTGACCAAACCTGCTAGAAAATACAAAAGAAGAAAGGATTGATTTTGGTTTTTGAGTTCAAAGGGCTCAGCCCATCACGGCAGGAAGATGAAGCAGGGTCCCTCAGTTCACTACACTGCAGGCCAGGGAAGAGAGAACATGGCGTAGTAACATTCAGCTGCCTTTCTCCTTTGCCCCTTTCAATTCTGTCTAAGTACTCATTCCAAGTGATAGTTCTGTTTAGATTCAGGGAGGGTGTTAATTCAGTCAATTCCCTTTGGTTAAGCTCTGAGCTCTCTTAGGCACACCCAGAGGTGTAGGTCAGTGTCAGCATCCTTGGTGATTTTAAACTCTTGTCATGTTGACAAGGAAAATTAGATATGATAAACACCAAAGTATTCTCCCCCAGATATTGACAATTGTCAGAAACTTCTCTCTGCCTGAGAGCAGAATGGAAATTCATCAAGGAAAGGGACCTCACCACCCACCGTCCACCCTGCCTACCACCCACTGCCACGCTACACTGCTGAAGCCGGAACTGGAAACCGTCATGTCACCAACCTGCAGATGCCAGAACAAGCTGGGAAATACCTCAATCTGACTTTCTCTGACTCTAAGACTCTGAAGTGTCTACACCCTTCAGCTGGTCATGCTAATATTCCTGGCTTCTGTTAAAACACCAGTTATGACAGGCTGGCTGGAGAGAAGGGTATGTTCCAAAGAGAGTTGCTTCTCTCCTGTGTGACAGACATATGTATCTTATTAAAAATTTCTTAGTTTTTTTCATGCTAATGTATTATTATTAAGAGAACTCAGTCCCAGCTACAGGACTAAGGAAAGAAGTTTTATTTCATTTTCAGAGCCAAAAAAGATTGCCTGCCATGCATCCAGAAGAGTCAACCCTGCTGGCACCTGAATTTGGGCTTGGATGCTGCTTGGCCATAAGACAATAAGCACCCCCCTTTGAGCTAAGTCATTAAGGCAGCCTTAGAAAATGGGCAAGAAAAGGCGCTTTCAGGATTTCACTGTAGAAGTAGCTGATCCTCACCTTGCTGCATCTCCATCTGAGGGGAGGGCACCCCTCCACACAGCTCTTTCCTGGACTTCAAAGGACTTCCCATGAGAACCCAGTGCGGCTTGTACCCACCAGAAAACAAAAACGCATCTTAGATAATGTGTCAATTTTCTTTCAATTATGTACACACAGGATCTATTTGATCAGCAAGGCAGGGGGGGGAAACCCACTATACATTTTGTTCTGTTGCTTTTCCTGGCTCAGTTGGGAGACCTTTCTTATTAGCTCCACTCTCCTGGTAACTAATGAGACACGCCAGCCTTTGAAAGGCAATTACTTCTAAGTAAAACAGGCACTTCTCAAAAAGGGTCAAGAAAAGCTGTACACACTGTAAACAAGGCACGCTATGGGTGGGAGTGTGCTGTTTCTTCTTCAGACTTTAAAAACTGTCAGGACTCTGTTCAGGAGCAACTCGGAGAACTGAGGGAGGCCATGGTCACCTGCTTCACCCTCTGGCGTTCCAGTGAGGAGTGCCAAACGCATGAACCACGTTCTGTCTATTGAATTGACCATTCTTACGTGACATGGATCTAGGAAAGAGACAGGGACGGAAGATACCCCAGAAACCCCACAGGGGAAGTAAATGAGAAACCTGAGAAGGGACAAAAAAGAAGCCAATGCAAAAGTAGGCATGAGCCCAGGAGGACCCAGGGAAGAACAGCTCTGTTAACACCTCTCTTCCCACTGACCTGCACTAAAATGAGAGTAAAAGTAGTAAAATAAATAGGGCCTGACCCCAAATGAATGAAGAAACTGGGGGACTTACCCCAGGGAAAGAGAAGTGTCTCTGGATACAATAGATTAGAAAATAGAAGATGCTGCCCTGGTGGGGGCCTGCTGGTGGTCTCAGGAGGTGCCTGACTGCTGGCTGTCTGAGCAGGTGCCTGAGACTAGTGTGGGCTACTTACAAGATCTTATCAGGAAAAAAAAAGACAGGGGTAGGGATGGGGGACAAGAAGTCTGATGGAAACTGCTTGAGGAAGTAAAGCCTGGGTCACTTGCCTGTGTCAAAGAGCTAAAAAGCCACCCAGGCAACATCCAGAGAAACTGAGGCACAGCACAGGGGAGCAAAGTGCTGCCCTGAGGAGAAGGCTGAACTGTGGTCCAGACCTCCCACCCCTGGGATCCTCGTAGCAGGGATAGCCCAGGAGGACTTGTACCAGGGAAAAGGTATTCAGATAATGACAAATGGAGATCTGAAGGGAAAGAAAGAAAGAAAGAAAGAAAGAAAGAAAGAAAGAAAGAAGAAAGAAAGAAAGAAAGAAAGAAAGAAAGAGGAAGGGTGAGAGAAAGGGAAAGAGAGAGAAGGGAGAAGGGAAGAAGGAAGGGAGGGAGAAAGGGAGGGAGGAAAGGCGGGCTCCTGATTTCGTCCTACAGGTTTCTACCCTAAGCCCACATACTGGGAGCATCCTAAGCCTGACCCCCTCATGCACACAGTGGACATTAATTTTTAATTTAATGTGTAGCCCAAGTGTCTGCTGTTTACCACACGTGTGCACACACACAAAGCACATGTCAAAATAGACAGCAAGAAGCCAACTTAGCAGAATAAGAAAGTAAACAACAACAAAAAAGTGAATGCAAACCTTGTGGGTCATAGCTGTGGTGAGAGAAAGCATCTTCAAGAAGTTAAGGACAGAAAGGAAAGTCAGGGCAGCGGGGGCTTCTGCTGCGGCCGCCCAGTTCATTGCGGTGAATGTAGGCGGAGGAGGGAAAGGAGAAAGAAGAGGAAGAAGAAGAGGAAGAAGAAGGGGATGAGGAAAGAATGTTGGGAGAGCATTCTCAACAGGGTATTAAAATATATTAAGAATGGAAGAGCAGGTATGCTGGCACACCCTTGATCCCAGCACTCAGGAGGCAGAGGCAGGAGGATCTGGGTGAGTTCAAGGTCAGCCTGGTCTGCATAGCTCATTCCAGGACAAGCCAATAACAAAAAGGAATGGAAACCAACAGTTGAATTCGTTAATGATATTGAGCTAAGTGGAAAATGACATCCACGGGAACTTCTAATTCTCTGATGTAAGCTCCTGGTGTGTGCTGCCCTCTGGGCTGTGCAGGAGAGAGCCCCTTTCTACCATGGTGACTTATAGAGATTTTCCTGGAGTCTAGACCCACCCATTGTCTGCCCTTCATCTGCTAGCCCCTGGGAGGTAGGAGTCTTGTCTGCTGAGGCACGGCGGTTTAGATGGGGACATGCTTTACCCAGAATGCCTCTTGCCTGCTAGCTTCCAGACCTCAGCCACAGCCGCTAGCTCAGCCTTACTCCGAGATGAGCATTCTCGTCTTTATCTTATCATGTTACCTTATAATTCCTTTCCACCCCACCCACTTTTTGAGAGAGTGTCTATCATAGCCCAGACTGGCCTTAGCTCCACGTAGCCAAGGGTAGCCTTGAACTTCTGATCTCCTTCCTCTGGCCCCCAAGTGCCAAGATTATAGGCACAGACCACCACGCCCACTGTATGGGGTGCTGGATTTCAAAGCCAGAGCTTTCATGCATGCTAGACAAACACACTACCAATGGAACCCAGACCTGGTTTTATCTTTTCTCTATTTTTAACACTGTTCCGAGCTAAGCTAAGAAGTATGGCACTTGGTACCTTTTCAGAAACCCCAATTATGTGTTTGAGACGCTAAAAATAACTCAGACTTGTTGGAGCACAGGCTATATAGAGAGTACAGTGAGGGAGATGGTATCAGAAAGCACCCGGAGATCGGAGATCGGAGATGCTATAACCCCCGCCCCCCGGAAGGGTGGAACGGGGCAAGAGTACTCTTACAGCCCTACTAAGTGCTTTGTTCCACTATGCAGTTAGAAGGCTGGGTTTGAGAATGGCCAAGACCTTGACAGGGGAGGGATGGAGCTGAGTTGGGGCTAACAGTGGAATAGTAGGTTTGGAAGAGGCGCTGAAGGAGAGAGGAGCTGAGACCCCTCCCGTCTCTGGTTCAGCAACTGCATGAAAACGGTTTCCTCAGAGATCCTGAAGCTTCTCTGGATGACACACAGTGGCACAGCCAAGGGACAAGGTCACCAGGACACCAATTTGGAATAAGGGTTCTACTACCCCACTGACTACCTCCTGGTGGCCGCCTACCTCACCCCCATCCCCCATCAACCTCCAGTTCTAGTTAAATGTCCAATCCTCTAGGTATCGGTTCTTCAGTGAAGAGATTAGCGAATCACAACTTTTTAAAAAAGCAGAGCAGTCTAGAAAAGTATTCCAAACTTACAGGAAATCTGCAAAGATTAGAGAGAGATTCATCCATAGCCACGCCCCTTGGGCCTGTCAATCACTGCTTTAGTACGCCTCTGTGTGGTTGTCTAGCCTCTCTCTGTACCATCCACCTTCCTCTATGGTCTGTGAGTATTTTAACTGTTGCTGAGCCAGATGAAAGTAGGCTGCATCCCTTACGCCCTTTGTCCTTAAATAGTCAGCGTGGGTCTGCAAAAATCTCCTTTCTGGAACCACAGTGCATTTCAGTCTTGGGAACTGTAACCTTACTTTCTAGGGTAATGTACAGTCGCCCTTCGCAGTTGTGCCGGGCTTCTTCCCTATGGCTGTTTTCTGCCGGATCTAGGATCTCAGTCAAGATTATTCATTCTATTTTATTGTCTGATTCCGCTCATCTTATTTAATCTGAGAAAAATTTCAGAATTACGTTGTCTTGTCCTTTATGACTTCGGCTGTCTTGACAAACAAGCAGGGTGTTTTCTAAAAGGTCTTCAATTTGGATTTAGCCAGTGTTTCCATGTGCCGAGAATCTTTTTTTTTATTAGCAGAATTTCAGCATGACCAATATGTCCTCCAAGTATTACATTAGAAAACACAAAGCCGCCGGGCGGTGGTGGCGCACGCCTTTAATCCCAGCACTTGGGAGGCAGAGGCAGGCGGATTTCTGAGTTCGAGGCCAGCCTGGTCTACAGAGTGAGTTCCAGGACAGCCCGGGCTATACAGAGAAACCCTGTCTCGAAAAACCAAAAAAAAAAAAAAAAAAAAAAAAAAAAGAAAGAAAGAAAGAAAGAAAGAAAGAAAGAAAGAAAGAAAGAAAGAAAGAAAGAAAGAAAACACAAAGCCACCACCACCAGGTCATTTCCTCAAAAATGGTTGCCCTCCGTGTTTCCGTGGCAACAGCGTTGCCGGCCAGCCCTTCCACTACAGCCCTTCCACTAGAAGGAGGGCAGTATCGTTCCTTCTGCAGTTGATACATTATCTGTGGGGGAGATTCCTGGAGATTCCCACCCACGGACGGGCCTCATCAGTTAGTACTATGAGGTTGGAAAACGTGGGTTTGCAGACTGACCCAGTCTGTTGGCTTTCTAGTTTAAAGAACAATGTTCCCCGTGTCTTCACGTATTTATCTGCTACAACACGAATTAATGAAAAAACGTTTCCTCTGTTGTAATCTATCATGATTATTATTCATCCTGACGCCCAAATGGTCTCAGACTTGGACGACAGAATCACTTCTGGGTGTTGCTTGTATTCTGGAAATATAATCCCATCAACTGAGGCTGCTTTGTTTTAAAAAGTGAGATATTCTTGAACTTTGCCCCCACCCATCCATTGGCTCGGATATTCCTCCAAGTCCTAGTTTGTTTTGGCAAGAAAGGGTATGCAGTGGGTAAGATCTGTGCTCATGGCTTTGTCAGTGGACAGGGCCAAGAGTGGCCGCTAATCCCAGAATTCAGTTTCTCTTTCCTGGTTCATATTTATGTCTCTTTCTTAGAGACTCCTGAGTCATCTAAAACATAAAAACATTTGCTTTTGTGCTAAGTCCTAGGATAACAATGTACAACAATAATTCCAGAATTGCTGTGCAAGCTCTCCAGCACCAGATCTTCTGTATATTAACCCAATCTCTGCTGAGGAGCAGAAGGCCTGAGGCTGGGTATTTTTTTAAAAAAATGTTATTTAGTTCACAGCGACAAAGATTTGAGAGTATAACGCTAAAACATCTGCTTGGCTCTGATGGCTCCGTCACAGCGTGGTGGACGTGGAGCACGGATGAGACAGAGAGAGCACATGGAGAGACAGGCAGCCAGGGAGAGTCAGGAGCCAGGCTTGCTCGTTTTATGCATTTCATTCTCATGGAGACAAACTCACTCTTCAGGAAAAGCAACAATCCCTTCTGAGGGTGATTTCTTCCATGTCGTGAGCACCATGCACGACGAGCGCCTACTCTTCTCTCCTGAACACCAACCACCACATGAAGACTAAATTTCCACCATGTGAACCTTTGGGAGACACACTCAAATCAGACCCAACCCACATGTTCTATTAAGATAGACTTCAGTTTCTGTTTGTGGCTAACAGGATGGTGCCTCTCTGTAGTCCTGGTGTTCAGAAGGCTGGGGCAGGAGATTATAAGATCAAGCCTAGCTTGAGCTACATAGTCAGACCCTGTCTCAAAGAAAAGAGACGGGGCTACAGCTCAGTGAGAGAGCATCCTTAGCATGAACAAAGCCCTGGGTTCTAGCCCCATCAATATAAAAAAAAAGTTTTAAAAAAGTATATATATTTATATATATTTTTACATGCTTTAAAGTTATTCAACATTTATTTTACTCAGTTTTCATTGTATTGAGACCTCAAGGGATTTTTATGAAATTAGAGACCAAATAATAAAGCATTCATTATTATTATTGTTATTATTACTAAGTTTATCACATTGTAAAAAATAATTTTGCAAAAGTAGTGATTAATACCTTTTTTCAGTTTATAGTGGCATAAGACATTAAGATGTTGACAAATATGTATGTTTAAAAAGGTGATATACTATTTAAATATTTGCGAGGAATTAATAATTTGTACTGACCTCCCTATACAAAGGGCATAAAGTAGTGTATTCAGAATAAACTGCATTTGTCTCTAATTTTTTCCCCAATGTGATTATATTATTCTTTTGAAACTCATTTGATTTGTTTAAATTCAACTTTCCTCAGCTTTCACAAGCAGGGTTACAAATAAGCAAACTATTAGAACATTTCTAAAAATTGAAATTAGAAGAAGTATTATGGACTGAGAAGTCTGACTCCATCCTGTATCTTCCTTTCTGCCTCTGCGCTGGTAACTGATTTCGATGGCTTGTAATTACCCTTCCCGTATCTCTTTTTAAAAGACACATTCGCACACCACAGACATGTTGGCCCTAAGTGACACAGGTCAGAGGTTGAGCCTTGAGAGAGGTCACTCTTGACGGAGCTGTGAACCTCAAAGACAAGGAAAAGTACAGAGAGAAGGGCAAACCCAGCACAAGGCTTCACATGACAGAAGGTTGAGTTTAATGACAGTCAAGGATTGTCTTCTGCCCACCCCTGGTCATCGCCCGATGACCACTCATTCCCCTACTGCCTGAGTACCAAGAAGACATATGTGATGTCCTGGTAAAGGGCAGGACCTGTGTGATCGGACTCGATGTCTAACCGAGTTACCGGCAAGTTAGTTATCTTGCTGTGAGGAGCATATAGTAGCATCTACCTAGTCAGTTGTTTGAAAAATTAAAAGCGCTTAACAAAGTAAAGCTATACTTTACATGCTAGTGCTATTTAAACACAGGACACCCAGCTACATTTTAATTTTAGGTGAATAAATACTTTATACCATAAATATACACAAACTTTAGTATAAATTTGTACAATATTATCTTAAACATACAAAATTATTTGTTGTTTTTCCAAAATCCAGAGATTAGAAAGGTTTGGGTTATGAATAGTACCTTTCTGCCTATTTTTTTTTTCCTTACAAAATTGCATGGAGAGTTAGTTGTTCAGAGAAAACAGTATTGTCCTGTCCATTGCCCTGAGACCAGCAGTGAACTCTGAGTGAGTGGCTCATAGAGAAAGGACTGGAATGGCTAACTGTGTCCCCAGACTAGCAGACTCGTTTTGCCAATAGCTTCAATCTCCCTACCACTGCTGGCCAAAGCTGCTAATGAGCGGTAAAATCGACCGGTCTCACCTCTTCTCCTAGCAAGGGCTCACCTCCAGGGGAAGTGCTAATGAGTCCGACAGAGCAACAGCAGGGGAGCACAGAGGAGAAGGAAGAGTCCCGAATTATCCACTCACTGTCGCTGAATATTCTAGAACCAATAACTAGACTAGACCTGCCATCCTCTCTCCGCCTTCTGCTGCTTGGACAGAAGTCTCCAGAATCTGCCTTTTTGCATCAGGTTCTGTGTTGGTCTCACATGTGTCAATCCTCCTGCCTTCCATAGGCTCAGACTAGAGAGGCATTCAGTGATTTGCCCAGTTGTGGGAAGGAACACCGTGTGTGTGTGTGTGTGTGTGTGTGTGTGTGTGTGTGTGTGTGTGTGTGCGCGCGCGCGCGCGCGCACACGCGCTTTCATCAGAGTCCCTCTCCTTGCCAGTCCCTCCTCCATCAGTCTTCTTTCCCAGCAGGTTGGAGAATGGCTGTTTGAGAGATGCTGAGCATACTGGAAATATATAAAATAACAGGATTAAAAATGAAGGTTGGGAGGGCTCTTAAGACAGGCCAAACTCAAGCTTTGTTATGTCTGTCTCTGTGTGTGCGTGTGTGTGTGTGTGTGTGTGCACGTGTGTGTGTGTGTGCACGTGTGTGTGTGTGTGTGTATGTGCACGTGTGTGTGAGAGTGTGTGTGCGCGTGTGTGCGTGTGTATGTGTGTGTGTGCCGCGTGTGTGCATGTGCATGTTTGTGTGTGTGTGGTAGGACATGAGCCAGGCTGTGACATATTTTCCCGCAGGCTGGCTGATGGGATGGGGAACAAGGAGGGGCACACTGGTGTGTGGCAGCTTCCCCTCTGATTTGAAATAAATAGAATAAAGAGCTTATATTAAAAATATAATAAAGAGAGAGGGGGTAAACAATCTTGGATTTCCTTGTTGGGCAGCAGTTTTTCACACCCTGTAAACCATTCTTGTTACAGGGGGATGAATCATTTCTGGTCTTCTGAGAGCTAAACTACAAAGTTTGCCCTTTTCTAGGTAAAAAGAAAGAATGGATTTCAAAAGAAAATTGAGTATCTCATAACACCCCAAGCTCTCAGCTGTTTAGGAAGGGATTATTGGAGAAAAACCCATTTAAAGGCCCTCTTGGCCATGGCTTCCCATAGCTGGAAGAGACAGCCCCAGGACAGATAATAAATTCCTCTCTGACTCAAGTGGTTTCCGCCCAGGCCGTCTTCCCAGGCCTGTTCCATTGTATCCAAATGACAGCTTTCTCTATGAGTTTCATTGGAATTCTGCAGGAAGACAACAGCATTCAGAAAAGTAAATTTTGTAACTTAAATTTTTATAATTGGGGACAGCACTCATAAATGTTATGTTGGATGACGTGTCCAGTAATAAGAACAAATACAAGCAGAAGAGAACAAAACCTGCTCTGATAGCTTGCTGTGTGGCTCCAGAACGTCCCCGGTGAAACTGCAGCACTTAAGTAAAAAAGATGGCAACATTGCAACAACTCAACATTGGTTATGGGAGGTAAGCCCCCAAACTCCGCCATAGCCTTGCCCCCAAACTCTTCCCCCCACACCACATGAGTCTTACCATGGACGCTAAAATGACAAATGCTGAGGAGAGACAAAGGAGGGGACCCAAGGACAGAGCAGCTGTCACCTCAGTATGTAACAGGGATTGCTGTCAGAGAACAGATACAAGGCAAGTGTAGTCTGGACCCATAAAAATCACAGGAACCCTCCTTCCTGGACAGTTAGAAACAGTCTTTCCAGCAAGCCAGCAGTGGCAGTGGTGCCGCGGCTTAGGCGCAGGCCTGCAGAGGGCAAACCCGAGCCTTCTGCTCTCTCTCTCTCCCGCTTTCCCCGTGTGACTCTGCCTGAGTCTCATGGGGGAAAGAAAAACAAAACAAAACAAAACAAAACAAAACAAAACAAAACAAAACAAAATAAAAACGTCTTTCCCTCTTCTGGTCATATAGGGATTAAAGGCTCCGAGCCCCTCAGAACACCAGAACATCACATTCAAGTTCCTAAAATTTTTCTCTTTGTCTGACTTGCCAACCCTCATCTTCCACGCCTCAGTCACTCTAATTTGTCATCTGGCCTCTGCATCCTACACTGGACAACGTGTACCATCAGCTCTTTAGATGTAAGGGTGTAGACAGAGTCCTCGCATTCCCAGGAAAGCCCCTGTGTGATTTCTTTAATATGTATTTCCTAGGCTGAATTACAAGCTGTGGTATCTTTAAACTTAGCATTTCTTTTCCAACTTTCCCCCCAAAATATATTTTCGCTCCCGGTAACCTGCTTGGCCTGACATCACATGTTGAGTGAGTCATTTTCTCTCACTTAAATGCAGCTGACGCTAAAATTGTGATAACTATCGATTTCTGGTGCTCCTTTTACGTCCCTTGTTGGCTGTTTGTAAAAGTTGGTTTAACTAATGCCACTCTAAATATGTAACACTGCGCTGTTGCTGTCTCTCTGTCTTCATTTACCTGATTTACCACCTTTTATCAGAGTCATCTACGTCAAAATAGTTTTTTTAAGACTTCAAAACATAAGGTTTTTTTTCTCCATCCTAAAATAGTTCCAAACATCTCTCTTGAGTCTAGTCCCTTTGGGTTACCACAGAACACATTCGTGTAGTATGGTCTATCCTTTGTAGCCTATGCATAAAGCAGCAGAAAACCAGATTTGATAGCCTATTCTAACCACTAGAAGACCCTGGGAAAAGTCCTGGCTCCATCATTAAGACATGTGTGATTTTAAGTGGGTCGTTGTTTTTCTGTGAGACTCAGTTTCCTCATTTGTAATCCAGGCTCCTTATGTTGCCCTCCCTGGGTTCTTAAGTGCCGGTGACGTCATGTAAGCAGCCGTAATGGTTCGCTGGTATCATGTGGCTCTTTTCTCTTTACCTAGAAGCATCCTAGCTAAGAGTAGGGTAGCTCACGGGAGTCAAGAGAGACAAGGGCTATGGTGGCTTTGTCCTCACTTATCACAAAGCCCAAACCGCTTTTCTGAGAAGATACCTTCAAACTAATGTCCTAGGTCGACATGACCTTACCTGTATTGTTGCTTTACTGGTACTTACAACAAAATTCCTCAAATATTTTTGCTTTCAGGAAAAAAAAAAACCTGGAAAATTCAATAGTCAAAAGTTGAATACCACACATGAGTATGCAGGTTAAATCTAGCATTTTGGTGAGTTCCAGGACAGCCAGGACTACACAGAGAAATCCTGTCTCAAAAAACCAAAAAAAAAAAAAAAAAAAAAATCTAGCATTTTGTTTATAATGTTAAGTACAGAGCCTGGCACACAGGAAGCATCTATGTTGGCTGAGAGAATGCACACTAGCTAAAGGCCACTTTTGCATCCAGTCTAGTCCATGTCAGTCAGATAAGATGAACCTGCATGTTGCAAATGAGAAAGCCTACCTGCTGAATGGGAGTGCCGGGGAAAGATGGAAGAAAGGATGAGAGGAAAGGAAGCAAGGGTTTTGAGGGCAGAGTTTTCCTGGTAATGGTGGTAGGTGTAGGAGGAGAAGCAGGCTGGCTAATGGTACTGGAAGAGCATCTCAGGAGCTGAGCAAAGGCTCAGTGACGCACATAAACTTGGAAGTCCTCTTGCCTCCCTTAAGCAGCAGCCCCCTGACACTGTCTCTAGCCTTTGTACGAAGAGGATGGCTGGGATTTTGAGCCCTGACCAGCTGGTTAGGCAAGCTGGATGCCTAGGGGAGCCTGGGAGTAGGGCTGGAAGCTCAGGACCAATGTCTGCATTGACTGTACAGCCACATCTCTTTCCAGCCCCTCTGCAAAGTCCAAGCTCCCGGCTTCCTATGAGGCCATTAAGGCAAATGTCCCCTCTGCACAGTGATTATTACTCTCAGCCCCGACGCTCTCCCCAGCTGCGGCCATGCGAGGATGCGCACAATTACAGCTTCTCTGTTCGGCACGAACGCACCCCAGGGACGGGAGCAGACTGTTTTTATGGGAACTAAACAATACTGAACTTCTTTCACATGTCAGAAAGAAGTAAAGTCCAGAGAGACCAAGTTTCTGAGAGAAATGAGGAAAACGCATGCCACCTTACCAGGAAGAGGAGGTGCGAAGGTGCCGTCCCTCGGAAAGAGGCACAGATGCTGAGAACCACACATGGCTGAGCCATTTTCTTCAGTGGTGTGGGTTCTGGAAACTCGCTGTTCAACCACAGTACATCTGTGTTTGTGTCAACCACAAGAACATTGCCTGTTGAGTTGTATGAGTTGAAAGTTCTAGAAAAAAGTAATGCCCCATACACTATAGTTACAAACCATTAAAATGTTAACTTGAGGCAGTATACACACTCTCTTTTCCTTGCTGTCTTAATTTTTTTTTAATTGTATTTTTTTTTTCTGAAATAGTTTTGTACATAGCCCAGGACAGTGTCAATCCCTTTACCACAGCCTCTGAGAACTGGAACTGAAAGGGGTGTGAAGCGGTTACTTATTTATTTATTTAGACAGATTCTCTCTGGGTAGCCCAGGCTGGCCTGAAACTCGCCATCCTCCTGTTTCAGTCCTCTGACTGTTGGGATTATAGATATGCGTCACTATACTTGCCTAAACACTTTTTTAAAGAGCAGTTTTAGTTTTGCAGAAATTCCAGAGAGCTCATCCTGCCCCTGTCTCTCTTAGGTAACCCCTGTTATTGACATCCTGCTTGAGTACATTGCATTGATTATGTCTTGGTAGTCCACACCGAGATATTACTGTTGCAGGTTTATATAAATAATACTCACTATATACACACTATATGTGATATATTTATTATTAAATTATATTATTATTTACTATTATATTTATTATTAAATGTCTAAGCTCCATATTAGTGTTCACTCTTTGTGTTGTACATGTATTTAGAAAACCATTTGATGACATGTCTATTGTTATTGGACCCAACAATAGAGTTTCATGGTCTAACCATTCCCCATGATTCACTACTTCAATATCCCCCCGGTTTGATCCTTGCAAACATTGATTTTAAAAGCACAAAAGCTATCTCAATAGAAAGCTGAATAATGCCTCTTGTGGCTTCCTGAAAGATGATGGTAAGAGATTGCAGAAATGAGGTACTTGCGAAGGGTGGTTTTTGTCAGCTTGACACACACTAGAGTCACCTCAGAAAATTTCAGTTGAAGAGCTGTCTGAATCAGACTATGGGTATGTCTGTGAGACAGTCTCTTGATTAATGATTAATGTGGCAGGGTCTCACCTACTGTGAGTGTGCATTGCTACCCCTGGACAGGTGGTCTAGGCTATGTAGGAAAGCAAGCAGCTTCCTTCATGAACTCTGCTTTAGTTCCTGTCTCCAGGTTCCTGCCTGGGGTTCCTGCTCTGACTTCTCACACTGTAAGCCCTCCTCACACTGCAAGCCCTCCTCACACTGCAAGCCCTCCTCACACTGCAAGCCCTCCTCACACTGCAAGCCCTCCTCACACTGTAAGCCCTCCTCACACTGCAAGCCCTCCTCACACTGCAAGCCCTTCTCACACTGTAAGCCCTTCTCACACTGTAAGCCCTCCTCACACTGTAAGCTCTCCTCACACTGTAAGCTCTCCTCACACTGTCAGCCCTCCTCACACTGCAAGCTGTCTGCTGACCTAAACCCTTTCCTTCCTCAAGCTGGTTTTGGAAAGTGTTGTATCACAGATTAGGAAGCAGAGCGGGGTGGTGCTCAGAGTGCATCACTGGAGTGAGTGGGTCACTGGAGTGAGTGGGTCACTGGAGTGAGTGCATCACTGGAGTGAGTGTGTCTCTCCAAAAAGAAAATTCTCCATGCTGAGCAACACTGGAGCGGGTCAAAAGGGCTCTGGAGACCAGGACCTGCAGGACAGATCCATTTTTGGTGTGATTGATTCTGTGCCCCACAAAAGAGCAAGTTAGATTTGAACATTCATCTTGTACCAGGTGGACTGGTCATCCAGGGCCTCTAGTTTCTCATTTCTCTTCCCAGGCCAGCTATGTGATAAGGAGGAGGAGAAAGGCCTGGGGAGTTCTTGAAGCAGTAATTCTGCTGTCTTTCACCTCCTCAGGTTCCTGAAGTAGAGCTAACCTAGAACCAGAAAACCAAAGGGCTTTAAATAGAATGGGTTGAAGTTTTGTCTTAGGCAGAGTTAGACTTGTGATATCTCAGAATGACCAGGAAAGCTCATGGTCTATTTGGTAAGGAGGTGAAGTGTAATCCTATGAGTGCAGAAGGACAGAGGTGGAAAGAGAATAAAGTAGGTTTATAGATAATCAAGAATGTGCACACAAACCAGACAATGCACTGTCAATGGGAAGATGCCCTGCTGTGGTTGAAAGCTTACACTCCGGTCCCTCCAAAATTCAAATGTTGAAACACAACAGTGATGTGACAGTATTGGGGGACTTATTTGGAATTCTGCGCCTCCTGCCTCCCACCATGTGAATATACAGCAATGTGTCACCTCTCTGGGAAGCAGAGAACAGTGTCCATACCTCGTCTCAAACTTCCTTGCACCCACAAGTGTGACAAACCTGTATTTGTTCTCTAGCAACCACCCAGTCGGGGTACCCTGTAGTCAGCCGGAGCATAAATAGTCTATGTATAGAATCAAAAAAGTGTCGGCAGGATTGTGGCTCCTCTGATATCCCAGGAAAAGATCTCTCCTCACCTCTTGTTATAGTGTGAGCATGTAGTATCTGCAGTGGACTCATGTTTTGAACATCTGGTTACTGCTTATGGTGCTATTCTGAAGGCTGTGGAGCCGTTTAGGAAGTAGGGCCTTGTTGCTATAAGCAGAACTCTACAGGTAGGCCTTTGGGGTTACACATACTTCTAGTCCTGGGGTATGATTTCTGCCTCCTGGTCTAGGCTGTGATGAAGCCCCCACTTACTCTGCCATTGATGGAGCCTGTCTCATGCCGTCTTCACCATAGTATACTGAAATCTCTGACAGTGTGACCTTAAATGAACTTCCTTAAGTTGTTTCTGATATACCTCTTCCAACTTATGGTAACCCTGTATCCCTCAACTGTCTCTCTGTCTCCATCTTTGTAAAGGGCAAAAGGTTTTTGTCCATATAGCACGAAAAAGCCAAGAGAAGATATTTGGCTCTTCTCCCAGAGTGCTAGGGAAAATGTAGTTTGTTTACAACCTGGCAATGCTTTGCCACCTGTTGAGCCAGGCTCTGCTTGTATCCCCCAGAATATTATGTTTGTTTACCTCAGACTTTTCCTCACCTAAAACCTTGAACAGTGCTTCAAGGGGACAGGAGACCCATCCTTATGAGTGATATCACTTCTACTTTACACAACCTAAGTGACTTCTGTGTTATCTTAGGGCCAGGCATTGCTTACCCCAGTCACTCTCCCTGAACCTCTGTCTTGAGCATTTGTTCTAAGTCAACAGAACCCATCTTTCCTAAAGAAGTCATATGTACTTTTATCAGAGGAACTGGATTGAGAGTCAAGCTCTAGATCAATATCACCCTAGACAAACAAAACAATTTGTTGCTTGTCGTGATGTCCTCATCTGTAACATGGAGATAATTATGGGTTTGTGGGAATTAAAACAGTAACCTAACAGTGTCTCTGTATTGCAGGCCCACCTTAAATTCACTGTGTGGCTTAGAGATGAGCCTAAACTTCCGATCCTTCTGCCTCTACCTCCTAAGCACTGGGGTTACAGGAGTATATTAAATGGTGCCTGGGATCAAAGAAGGTTTTTTTTTTTAATGGCCCCGCAGGCATCTTTTAAAAAAATGTTGTTTGACAATTCACGATTGCATTCTGTTTGCTTCCCCCCCCCTCACTTCCCTCCATCCCAATCCTCCCCAGCTCTTGTAGCCTGTTTCTATATCATTACTTTTGGGTTTGCTTTGTGGTTCATCTGTGTAGCCAGCGGATTGGTGGGGCTGTCAGTGGGTACACAGTAAAGACAGGGATTCTTTCTGTCTCTGAATCTATTAACAGAAAATAGCTCAGCAGTGAGGAGTAAGGTCCTAGCCCCTCCTTAACCCATGCTTGACTGATGATGGGTCCATTCTTGTACCAACCCAGTGCAAGTATCCATGGGTGCTGGGATTTCATAATTGCAGGGGCTGTGTCTTACCTAGAAGATACGTTTTCAGCCCTTTCCCCTATAGTCTGTCTTGCTCTTACATTTTCCTGTTTTGTAGTATCCCATGAGCATCTGCAGACATGGCATAAATATCTTGTTTAGGAAGAGCCATCTGTCACTCATTCTCAGCACCATATGCAAATATGAGTTTCTGCATTTCCATTCACCGGAGAGAGGACTCTTCATTAAGACTGAGTATAGCATTTGTCTATGGGTGTAAATGTAAACATTTAAAAGGTAGCTTGTTGTCATGACTATTAAGCTTAACTGCAGTATTCAGTTCTCCCTAGTTCCTATGGTCTCTCCTGCCATGGTTTTTGAGAAGGTTCACAGTAACAGGCATGACTTCCTCCCATGGGGCAGGCCTCAAACTAATCAGAGAATGATTGGTTGCAACTGTGACATTAGTGCCACGGCTGTACAATGGGCACATCTTGCCTGGTAAGTTGCTCTCCTAGTTCATAGAGTTTGCAGCTGCTGCAACTCTTGATGCCTTTCCTTCCCAGTGACCTGCACAGCACTTTCTGGGACTATGAAAGCCAGACAGCAGGAAGAAAGCTTTTGGTTCACAGAGATACCTTTTTGAGAGGGGCTCTGGAGGTTCTAGCACAAGTGTGCAGTAAGAAGAGTGGTCTTCCCTGTCAGAGAAGATTGTTCTCTTCGTCTGAGTGTGAAGCTTCAGAAAGGACAGTCATGAAGCAGGAGGGAGAAAGGAGACTCCATCTAACCAGCCGTATCAGTCAGGTCAATGGCAGTCAGTGTGGTGGCAGAACTCAGAGTCATACCATCTCTCCCATGAGAGGTATATGGACATCAAGAGAGACTCTGTCTTCCAGCTCCCGTGGAAGATGATAGAAAGTGAGCTGACAGTCTGACCAGTGGGCCAGTCGCACCAATTTTCAAAGCCATCTCCTGCCATTAAGACATGAGGAATTTGGGGGGGGGGATGCCATTCAGAGTAGCTTAAATCTGTGTTTGGGGGCCATAGTCACTCATATTTGTCTCAGAACATACTGTTTTCCTAAAGCAGAGTTGGTGTTTGATTTGTCCCATCTTTAAACATTTCACTCTACCCACCGATAGAAAACTTTCCTGTGCCCACTGTCTCTCAAGTGCCTTGAAGCTGCAAGGTGAGTGCTGGAGCAGAATACTCTGAACCCCTACAGCACACAACACATTCTGCTTCAGCGTTTATTCAATAATACAACTGTGTTGTTTCTCGTTGGCAGAAGACTTTGTTTTGTTTTGTTTGTTTATAACCTGACACTACCCAATAAAACTTCACTGAGGACCTGTCTGTGCTGGGGACTGTCTCCCTATTCACCACAGCGCATCTGAACAGGGACAACTGCCTTTCTGTGCAGGTCTACAATAGGCCGAGGCTCCGCTTGCTTCCAGAGCACAGGCTCTGTCCTGCAGGGCTTGCCACTTCCTCTGTCTGCTTCCTCTCAGCACTCTTCCTTCTGCTTCAGCCACAGCATCATCATGTTTAGAGCTGGTTTATAGATCTCTGCTCGGTAAACTCAAGTTAATGTTTGTTAAGATCCTAGCTTCACTTCCAAACATTGTCTCACTTAAGCTTCAACCACAATCTCATCAGGCAGGTTCTATGTGTCTCATCGTTTTACGACATGGAACCTAATGAGCAGGGATCAGGTAAATAATTGTTCATGTTCATAAAGGTTATGGGGCTGATCCAATAGTGTAGAAGCCTCTTTCTTCAGCCTCTGACAGTTAGTCAGGTGTAGCCATAAGGGCAATATGGGAGCCAGGGGACTTCCTAGGGGAGGTGACACCCAGGATGCAGGACAAAGGGAAAAAAAGGGTCAAGCAATCAATATGGTTAGTCTTTTTTCCAGCCCAGGTCCCTGTCATCCTTTTCCAGGAAATCATAGCTAAGATGCATTCTGTGCTTGGGAGAAGGCTTAGTGGATACAGCTCTGGCTTTATAACCATGAGAATTTGGATCCCTAAAACCAAAAGCTGGGTGTGGTGGTGTATATCTCTAAGTGGGAGGCAGAGACAGGTAGGTCCCCGAAACTCACTGGCTGGCCAGGCTGGCCAGGCTGGCCAAGTGAGCAAGCCTAAGTTTATTGAGAGCCCTTGTTTCAAAAGAAAACCAAAAAGCAACAGACGAGGACATTAATCCACCTCATGAAAGATATCCAGGGCTCTCATAGAATCCTGGAAAGCTCCAATTAATAAAGTCAGTATTTTAGGATGACAAGGACTTCATTATTTGTTACGTAAAAATAGAACAACTTTTTAAAAAAAATTTCAGAACACAATACTTTTAAGAAGCCATGTACAATTTCTAATAAAAGCCTGTGAGAATATTCATTATGGCAGGGGTAGCATTGACTACAGACCACAACCAGACCTCTGAGCCTGAGGGATGGAAAACCAGGGTAACGGATGCAATCCACAACAGCCTGAGATCTCCACGTGGTCCCCAAACTTGGCTCGACCTTTGGACCTTTGTCTTGTAATTCTTCCTGAAAACTTCTACAGCCAAAAGCCACTTTTATTTATTTATTTTTTAAAAGCAGAAATGTTTAATTGAATGAATTACATTTTAGAAAATTGAATCTGCAATTGAGTCCTCTACACCAAGATAACGAAGTATTTCTGAACAGAAAATGCAAACAACAGAAATAATTTTTTTTTCACAGTTTGGGACCCTAGAAGTTCAAAATCTAAGTATCTGCAGGTTTCATAGGCGAGATTTTTCTTGAGGCCTCTGTTCTTCACTGATACCCATGAGACATTTCCCCTCCTCTTCTTATGTAATCAGACCAGAGCTGAGCCCATCAGAGATCCCATGGTCCCTCTGAAGGCTTCATCTCCGAATACGGAGGTTAAGATTTCAATATGTGCCTGATCACAACTCAGCACATAACACTCACAAATCTTCATGTATTAATATGCATTTTCCCCAAGCTGTCAGCATCATAACATAATTGCTACTTTGCAACTTTAAAAAAAATTGTTTTTCTATGCCGGGCCTGGGGAGATGCCTCAGTGGTTAAAAGTGTGCATTGCTCTTGCGGAAGACCTGAGTATAGTTCTCAGAATCCAAGTGTGGTTACTCACAATCCTCTGTAACTCCAGCTCCAGGAGATCTAACTCCTTCATCTGGCTTTCTTAAGAACAACGCTAATATGTAACCCCCTGACACACACACACACACACACACACACACACACACTTACATGTATACATAATTTTTAAAAACTGTTTAAAATTGCTGACTAGGCTAAGCGGACATGGACCCATTTCTGAACTGACGGCCTGGGTAGGACAGATGGGCTTCTTGCTGCCTCCTGGATTAATGATATAATAGTCTTCTTCTCTTTTACTTATGCATTTATTTTTGCTCATTTGTTTGTTAGTAGACAGGGTTTTTTGTGTGTGTGTGTTGCTCAAGCTGACCTCAAATCCCTGCTCCTCCTGCTTCAGTTTCCTACCCTGGCCTTCTAGGTGTGCAGCATAGTGGCTGGCAACAAGCTCCTTATATGAAGGGGGATATATTCTAAGACCCTAGTCTACAGCTAAGGATAATATCAATATATATATATACACACACACACACACATATATATATACAGCTATGTATGTATATATATGTATAATGTATATATGTGTACATATGTACATATACACATATACATCATATACACATACATATACCCACATACATATGCACATATGCACATACACACATACATGTATGCATATATGCATATACACACATACATGTATGCACATATACACATATACACACGTATATACATATATACGTACATATGTATGTACATATGTACATATGCACATATACATCATATATGCATACATATACATCATATACATATACACATACAGATACACATACATATATGCACATATGCATATATGCACATACACACATACACACATATGCATATATGCATATACACATATACATACATGTATACATGTATACATATATACATATATGCACATATGCATATATACACACATATATACACATATACACATATACACACACATATATATATATGGCTATGCGTCGTACCTGTGTTAAAACTTAAATTATCCTCAGCTCAGTAATAAGTTAATAAAATAGCTAATATTAAGATATTAGCATCTGCATTTATCAGAAGTTTCATGCTTTAAAAGTTTCAGTTATCTAATCATTTGGGATTGGAAACTTCCGAAAATCTCAGAAACTGACAGTTTGTATGTTCTGAGTCGCCCGCTTCTGACTTGTGTGGTGAGTTCTCGCTCAGCCCACTCCATCCTGCCCAGGAGGTGACACACTCTGTGCTAAGCGCTCGACTGAGTGCACCTGTTGACGCCATGATTAATTTACTTGGAATCTCAGTACTGAAGGCTAAAGCAGGAAGATTGCCACAGGCTGTGCCCAGCATGGGCTTCAGAGTGAGTGCCAAGCCAGCCATGTCTACATAGCAAGACTCAGCCTTGAAGAGAAGCCCTGGCAATCAAGATTGAAGTCTACCACTGTCCCGGTAGCCTTCTGAGCTAGGCGCAAAAATGGGGGGGGGGGTTCACTTTACCAGCAGGGCTTCTCCTCTGACCATGTCTGGGGAGCTTGAACCCCCCACACCCTCTACCTTTGGAATGTCACCTAGCCTCGGTTACATGACAGGTTCAGTTTTCTTTCTCCCTGTAAGAACTCACTCAGCAAGGACCTGAGAGTCCTGGGTGCTAATGAGCTTCTCAATACCTTAGCCTTCAGCCAATGACCTCTGCCAACACCGAACAGTCTACCCTCCTCCCCAAAATCCTTGATTCTCCCTGAGTAAAGTTGATCTGTCTCCCTGAAACTGATCCTGAATGTCGTCATGTCTGTTCACACTCACGGGGTGCCTGAAACCCTGTTCAACTCTGCTCCCTTCATCCTCATGGGGTGGTGGCCAATGACCCTGGGGAGAAGGGAGACCCACACTGTCTCAAAAAAATAAAACCATTACAGAAAACCACAACTGGTGGAAATGCAGAGAACAAGTGGTCACGTGCTACACAGGCCAGCTGGTAATCTACCATACAGCTCCCACACCTAAGGCTCAGGATGATAGCCAAAGAGGGTCAGAAAGATTGTAGGGGCCAGAGAAACCGTTTGCTGTTTGCTGTGAGATAGAGTCTTCTAGAAATGTCAGAGAAGCTACACCCAAAAAATTTCACCAAAGTGGCTGCCTAAATATGATCTGATCATGAATAGACATACTGACATAGAAGGAGGAAGTCTAATGGCGCCCCATCTGTAGACAAGAGTTCCCCCTTGGGAGAGTCCTCAGACTGATACCAAGTGGCCAGCTCTGAACTCATACCCATACAAGTAACAGTATATGGTGAGGAGGGATTTTTAAAAGACCAAAAATGATAGCAAAAATGGTCCTCAAATCAGTAGTGATGGTAGTATTTAGGTATGCCCAAGAGAATCCTCCCCCCCCCCCCCAAAGAATTATTCCCTGTGTTTGCTTGGATCTATAGTAAATTACTGGCAATATCTCACTGTACTTAACTGATAAGCTAAAATGTATCATGTCGGTATACATGAAGAAAGTCATGGTGTGTGTTTTATAGGTTTAGTGCTAGCCTTGGTTTTGCACATGTGCTGATTAAAGACAATGGTTACAGCAGCTCAAGTTGACTAGATGCCTACTGTGTGCCAGGCGATATTGTAACTACTTATCATGTATTGGGTGATTTAATTTCACCATAGTACGAGATAGGCATCACCAGTACCGCTATTATCTCCACTTTTTGGGTCAGGAGGGGAAGCAAGGGACAGTGGAGTCTCCATGGAGTGTGCTCATGGGTGTTGGGCAGGACTTGGAAGAGGCAGTCTCTAAGGTGGCTCCCCACTATCAAGACCACCTGTGTTTCTGCTTTCCACTTTCCATGATGTGGTTGGTCTTCTCTCCCGCTGTCTGCAGTTTGAAGTCACACCTGCTCTAATCTCTGCTGCAGACCTTCGTAGTTACATACCTTAGGGGATATGAACAGGTAAATATTTGTGGGCGTGAACATCTTTGAATAAGAGGGTCCTACAGGCCTCTCCCGCAGAATCATTCTTTTGTTTTTAAGACTACTAAAGGAATTTCCAGGGCTTGGAAAGTGGCTCAGCGGACAAAACACTTGCAACGAAAGCCCAAAAGCCAGACTTCAGACTCGCAGAACACATGAATCTGAGTGACATGTTCCTGGTGACCCTCTGACAACACAGTCCTTCAGAGACCCCTTACTGCCTAAATTCAGACCGTTCTCAGCCTGGATCTCTCTCCATTCACGCGTGCTCCATAAACTCCTCCCACAGTGAGCATCCCATGATGCACCTCGGCCTCGGTGGATGCCAGGAAGAACCCATTCTTTACAGCACACCCACAGCTACCATGAAGCCCTACTGAAACCGCTCCCCCAAGCTCCTCCCGCGAGTTTCTTCCTTTGCCCCTGGAGTCCATCGGTGCCTGGATCCCTTGATGAAGGAACTGGCCGTTCTTCTGCTCTGTTTAGCCCAGAATCACAGAAGCTATATGCCCACATTTTTGACCCTGAAGCTCAGGCATAGGGGCATTTTTATGCTAGAAGGATGCGTTCCGAAGCACGCACCGTTGTCTTTGACCTGCATCCCCTAACTGGCTGATAATTCTGAGATCTATTTTCTGAAGGTTTGTTTTTAGTTTTAGTTGTATGTGTGCGTATGAGGCAGGTATGTGCACATAAGTGTGGATGCCTTCGGGTCCTCTGGAGCTGGGGTTACAGGTTGTGAAAGGCCTAAGGTGTGTGCTGGGAGCTGATCCTCTATAAGACCTACACACGGTTTTAACTGCGGAGTCATCTCTCCAGCCCTGCCTGAGCATTCTGAATCGCTGCCGTGATTTTCCAATGGAGCCTTACAAACATCCACCATCTTTATCTTACTGAACAGCATGTTTGGATGCTTGGTCAATATTCTTTTTTCTTTTCTTGTTTTTTCTAGACAGGGTTTCTTTGTGTATTCTTGGCTGCCTTGGAAGTAGCTCTGCAGACCAGGCTGGCCTTGAACTCACAGAGATTCGCCCACTCCTGTTTCTCCAGTGCTGGGACTAAAGGCATACACTAGTGTTCCCCGTCCCACCCCCCCCCAGCAATGCTTCATCAATGTTAAGCTTGTTTTTAAAAACACAACTGCATTTTTATTATAAAGTTTATAATTTGAGGATAACCAGAGAGAAGATATAGTAGACGAAGGGAACAAGACAAGTTGAGGGGGTTGGATGGCCCTTGTACAGGAACATCTGCCTCCTGAGAGTCAGGAAGCCATTTTGTTGCTTTCTTTTTTTATTTGTCACACTAGTGCAAGAAGTCAGTATCAAGATGTGGAGGAGAAGTGAGCAGCTATGCCCTCCTGCATCTCCTCCCCCCATTTGCCAGGCTGGATAATTTGCTGTCAGCTAAAACTGTGAAAAGACAACCTGAACCTTACCTCTTGCCCCTGTATCTTACAAAAAAGAAAACTCCCAGATTCTGAGAACTTTGTTCTCTCATAATTTTTTTTTTTTAAATTGGAGAACAACAAAATGTACATAGTCTTTATTAGCATGGTTTCTTCATGTTCCCTGAAGAGGACACACTGTACAGGAAACACAAAGTGCTATGTGTAAGAGACTATAAACAGGCGAATCTGAAGAAAGGATCTTAAACAAGTAATCACTAAAGGGACAGAGCCCAAATTGGGGAAAAGACGTTAAAAAGAAAGAAACTCACAAGACAATGCATTCCTATTGTTATAGGACTCTCATCTTTCAAGGACGAGATTTCTCTCCTGTTGCCATCCATCGGGTAGAGAGTAGCCATCAACCTTGGCTGTCACCTGCTGCTCAGCCTGCTTCCCTGGGTTCACACACACCCCTCCGTGGATGCATAAGACAGTGTAGTTACTGGACACTGAGAAACACAGTGTGGGGGATGAAGCAATGAGCAATGGACAAAAGTTGTTTCCAGAAAAATCTGTGAGCCCCAGGGTTCTAGTCCTGGCAGGAGCTAGACTCCCACAACAGAAAGGGGACTCCCCCTTCTCCAACTAAAAGAATCCTGTCTCACTCTGGTGACCTCCAATAAGCCACTCACCTCCTGGGGACTCAGCTGCTAAACTAAGCCACAAGGGATGCTGGGGGTTTTCTGTGAGCGATAGCAGACAATGCATGGCAGAGGTGTGTGGTCTCTTACTACACTCCAAACCAGCAACGGATCCTTCACGTTTACCCCCATGAGTTGAAAAGGTCTGTCCACTCCAAACCTGCACACAGATGTTCATAGCCGCTTTATTCGTAATTGCCACAGTTTGGAAACCACCGAGATGTCCTCTAGTAAGTGAATGAATAAACACACCCTGGCTCACTTTGACAATGGGGTATTATTCTAAAAAGACATGGTGAGAATGCCTGTTTTCTTTGTCACTGAACTCAAACGTTCTCTGGTAATTATCATATATATTTACTGTATATCTACATATGCATATGTGCACATATATTTAGTTGGCTATTAGTGTATATTGCTTAAAAATACATCCGATGTCGTTTAATTATCTGTGTGTATAAGTATGTGTGCATGTTCTTGTATGTGTTTGTGTATGCAGGTATGTTTGCGAGAGTGTGCCCGCACACATGTATTGGAGACTACTGAACCTTGAATGTTGTTCTTCAGGATTCACCTTCTTTCCCTTTTGAAGCAGGGTCTGCCTGGGACCTCGGATAGACTAGGTAGGCTGACCAACGGGCCCCAGGGATACTCCTGTCCCTGCATTGCAAGCATGCACTCCGATGGCTGGATTTTGCACTGATGCTAGGGATGGAACTAAGGTCCTCATGCTTGCAGAGAAAGCACCCTGCCCACTGAACTATTTCCCCAGCTCTGCGTCATCTAGTAATAGTAAAATTTAGTAGATGCTGTGTTTGAAGATTCAATCTTCAATGATCATCAAAATCCTTCTGTATTGAAACTATATGTGTACTAGTAACACCTATAGAAATGAACAACTATGATGCCACACACTGCATACTAGGAACCCTTGAAGCGACCTTACAGGTGAGCTTCTAGCCACAGCTCTTGGGTCTTACCTGCAAACACAAAGCAACCACAGTTGTAGAAGCAGGTGTAGGGCTCCCATGAGAGGCCCCCCCCAGTTAGTGGGGTGCTCAAAAGGCTGTAGATGTGACAGCTTTGCCTGGGTTCAAATGGAGTACCAGGCCACAAACACAGCTCCACCTCACCCAGCTGTTAAAATCCTGAGAGGTCACTCAGTGGCTGGGGGCGGGGAGGGCGGAGTTTGGAGTCAGATGTCAAGGGTCAAGGAGACTTGACAATGGCCTGGATCTGGGATGGAGCACTAGACAGGGGAAAGGCTTGTTGCAGCTCATTGTCCCTGAAAGGGTGGAACAGGGAGGATGTTGAGATGTTGTTGTAGACTGGAGCTCAGGTGTGGGAAGAGGGCCTGGACCTCGGCTCTGCGGCTCGAAGTTGATAACTGTGGTTCTCAGAGACTACAAAGCCTCTTCACCCACCTCAGTGTTGTTCTATGATAGAACCCACAGACAAACCCATGCTCTTCTCAGAGAGATGAATACAGCCACACACCACTACCCCTCAGCTTTCAGGACTGCCGACCAGGATCCAGGTTCTGATATCCTGGAATAAAGAGTTGGACACAGATGTATAAAGTAATATTGCTACCAGGGATTTTAAGGTCACAGCCTCGGTCCTGATAGCCATCAAAATTGGCCACTCAAATTCAACAGGCCAGTTCCACAATAATAGTAAAACAGAGAAAGGAAATGCATCCAATGTGGTGTTTGGAAGAGAAACCAAGAGGTCCAGTACTTCAAGCCCATTTTGGGGGGGTCCTGGTATAAGGTGTAAGTTTAAATAAAGGACATGCGTATCCACGCCTGAGAAGTCCTTGTCAAGTTCCCACCCGTCACTGATCCATCCTTGTCTGGGCTCCAATCCTTTCGGCAAGGTGGTTTGACTAGTCGTCAGAACTCTGCACACTCTTCTTCTTGGGAGACAAATGTCTTCTCTGGCTGGCACCTGCCTTCAGCCTTTCCATCCTCTCAGCATGGGATTCCTGTGGACACTACAGTGTCCTGGACACTACTGTTTCAGTAGTCTGATAGCCAGAGGAAGGGGACGAGTGTTTCACTTTTCAGAATGTCCTTATGTCCTGCATAGTAGATCTACGCCCCCTCCCATTTTTCTTTCTGCCCTGTCCCACCACCACCCAGCATCAAGTTGGCTAAACGAAATAATTCGTGTTAAGGTGCTATTCACACACAGTGGCATTATTTCTATGTCAATTTAACGGGAAGCTTAAGGAGGTTTCTCTTTGGCCAAGCAAACTTATTCTATGCCCTTCATGAGAGATAATAAAGTGGAGAGAGACAATGAGGGAGCAGAAGGAGCTTCAGAGGTTTAAAAGCACCCCTCCCCCTGCAAGAAAACATGAAAGGAAGAAAACTATATGGAAGATAATCAAGCAAGCTAAGCGTGGCAGACAGACAAGGGGCAGACTGCTGGAAGAACTTCCAAAGATGCTGAGGTAGAGATGAGGCCAGGTTAAAGGTGAGCAGGTGAGGCTTTAGGGTATTTTAGGGTTTTTTTTTTTTTTTTTTTCAGGAAATGCTAGTAAATATTGGACTATCTCTACAGATCATATGAGCTCTTGACCACATGAGAGGGTCCCCTGGAGCTGGAGTTACAGGTCACTAAGAGCCTCCCAGTACGTGTGCTGGAAACCAAACTTGGGTCATTTACGAGAGCAGCACGTACTCTGAGCTGCCCGCCCAGCCCTCCGGCCCAGTCCTCTCGGCCTCGTGCCGCTTTGGTTAGATATCTTGACACAGCAATGAGAGGTGGGAATCGAAGCTTTGCAGAGGAAATGACAGATCCATTGGGATTTGAGTGTGGTAGGTTGGCCTTGAGGTGCACTCATTGCTTTCGGGGAGAGGCTAAGCTGTTCTCAGACAAGATTGCTGGAAAGACAACCCCGCTAAGCCAAATGTCACCTCTTCTGCTGGGCCTCTCCCAGTGAGAGTGGCTATTCACCATTTGGAGAAGAAATGTTTTTCATCTGGCCCTTCCGCTCTCCATCCATGGCCATTCTGAGACCAAAACCCTGACCTGCTCTCCACAACATAGGCAAATTTGATCCAGCGGCTCCGCGAGTACCCTCTTAGGGTGCTTTTCTCTAAGCCGTAATCAGCTGGTGGCACTCCCCTTCTCTGGCTTGTGTCCTTGCTAACTTAAAGCAATGTGACACTGGAGAACCAGGAATCATGGGAGTTAGGCCTGAGGAAGAACTAGAAAGGGAAGCCTCTTATTGATGTTGGAACCAACCCATCTAGGTTAGCGCCAGAGATATTGGGAGGAGACATCTTTGCCAGACCCTGAGACTAGGCTTATGCTAGCTGTGGCTCCACCCACAGGGCTGGTGAGAACCTGTCAATCATATCCTGGCAACACCAGAGCAATATGTATCCATGGGCTCGGGAGGTGACGTTCCTGCAATTTTAGATTGAGAGAAAGATAATAAAACATTTGAGTCCAAGACTGACAGTCTCCAGATCATGGATCTAACGGCCAGTCCGTCTGCAGAGGATGCGTCCTGTCAATATTACTGGGTCCTTACACAAGCCATATTTCTGAGTCCACATCCATTGTTTGGAGCATCCAACTCACCAAGGACATGATCCACAGGGATTTATTCTGACCAGCAGCCCGGTGCTCAGGGGAAGGAGGGGCAGCACACAGGAACGGCCTCTCTAGCACAAGACATCCGTTCACGAGCTGTCCTGCCAGGTGCCCGTTAGTCTGAGCACCGAGAACCTGTGTGTATCAGTAAAGGACTAATCGTATCCCTGTCGCTCACTTACCACCAGCAGCAATGAGGACAGACTTCCCTTGAAGCAGCAGGATAAGGCTGGAGGAGGGGACCCCATGGGGCCATTGATTCCCTCTTCATTATGGCCAAGGCAGTGGTTATCTATGAGAGCCAAAGGCCCATTAATGATAATGCAGTCCGAGTGGAAACTCAAAACGGTTCAAGCCCAAGGGCAAGAGCAGAATCTGTGAATTAAGAGATTGAGTCATCTCCTAAGCGTAGAATGAGTGTTATCAATTTATAGATTACCACCTTGGTACCGGAAAGGAAGCCAGAGAGACAGCCGAAGGAGGCACGTGCAGAAGCGGAAGCTGCCCTGTGTTCTGCTGGGTTATCTGTAACAATAGTGCAAATAATAATAGTAAAAGGTTGTGACTGTTCCCATGACCAGGCGTGTTCTGAACCTCTCCCACATGTTATTTATCTATTCATCTGATCATTCTATCTTTCCTGCTTGGCCTGTATCTTCTTCTTCCCACTTGTCATATTTAGTATAATGTAAAGTCTCTCCTTGCTTCTTGCCTTTCCAGTGTGATGCTTTCTGGACCAGTGGACACTTGAGTGGCAACTTGAGCCATGTATTACATGTAAGGAATAACTTAGTCATTAATCTACAGCAAATGTATGAAATCATAAACCACCAGAGAGAATGATATTGGTTAAAAGCAGATACACCTAGAAGGAATATTGAAAACTCTCTATTAAATATCAACTACTTGTCAGGTACTGGGGTAAATTGCATTTTTAAAAAAATACTCACGAGGAATTTTAAAAAATTCCTATGTTCAGTGTAAACTAAGACTGGAGTCTAGAAATAAGTCATATTCTCCCAGTTAACAGGAGATAGACAAGCATGATAGTGCGTACCTGTAAGATTACTATATATGAGGATGGAGCAGTGGCGCAGTGATTAGGAACACTGGCTACTCTTACAGAGGACCTGGGTTCAGCTCCCAGAACCCTCCTGGCACCTCACAATCATCTGTAACTTCAGTTCCAAGACATCAGATGACATCTTCTGGCCCCCGGGGAAACTGAGAAAATATAGTGTCTATGTATATATGTATATACATATATACATGTATATATATACACACACACATACATACATACACACATATATACATATAAACACACACACATATATAGTGTCTCATATATATGTATATTATATATATATGTATATATATATATGCGAGACACCCATATCCAAAATAATGAAATAAACTAAAATGTAAAGATCACAACTTTACATTTGTAAAGGCTGAGACAGGAGGACACTAAGTGTAAGGCCAGGCTGGGCTATAGAACAAGATTCTGTTTCAGAAAAAAATAAACTAAAACCAGTAATAAATGCCAGGGTCTTATGGTAGCAGCATCCGGCAGGTTTCTTCTCCTGTGCTACATGGCCCTAGCAGTATTTTTACATTTGTTATTTTTAATAAGTAAGGATTTTTCCTTTTATAAGACTTAATGTAGTATAATGATCACTCCCAGCAACAGTGATAATAATTTACAATAAAACCTCACTAACATTTTCCCTGGTTGTCGTAAATAACTTGACTTAATTAAGTTTGTATCTAAGCAAGATCCACACCCTGTGGTCTTTGATTTTTTACTTGAAAGAACAAGAATATCTAAACTTACAGAGAAGCTGAAAAAAGTCTCTTATCTCTCTCCTCTCCCCCCCTTCTCTCCTACAGCCATGTATTTCTGAATGAAAATGTGTCACTTGAACAGCAGACTCTCCTGCGCACTTACTACATCTGGTTAATTACTCCTGCAGTCCTGATTACTCATGGATTTCTTTGAGACCAGCATTTTCTGTGAACTGGAGTCACACTAGAATTTGATTACATTTAGTTTCCTTGGGACATTTGGGAGCAGTGATACTTTGTGATAATGTTTAACAGTGATGTCATTGCTTCCTGTGTGCCCATCAGGATGTACATTTGGTCTTAGGTATGATGCTGAAATGGTGGGGCCCCAGGCAGCTGCTCAGGCTGCGGGAGGGTCTGCCCTGGAAAGGAACTAGGCTAGTTCTCCTGAGACTCTGGTTAGTTCCCAAGTTTGACATAAAATAGTAAGCCTGAGCCCCGAAGTCCCTCTCTGGCTTTTTTTTTTTAATTAAAGATTTATTTCACTTTTAATTATGTGCACCATGTGGGTGTTTGCATGTGAGTGCAGGTGCCCAAGCCCTGGATCTCCCTGGAGTTAGAGTGACAGGTGCCTGTGAGCTCTCCAATATGGACGGGTGCTGAGGACTGAGCTCAAGTCCTGGGCAACAGCAGTGTGCACTCTGAACCACCAAACCATCTCTCCAGCTCCTCCGCGGCTTCTTGTCTTGTCATTCTCTTTCTCTCTCCTCTCTCTCTCTCTCTCTCTCTCTCTCTCTCTCTCTCTCTCTCTCTCTCTCCCTCTCTCTCTCTTCCTCCCTTTCCTCCCTTCTCTCCTTTCCTCCTCCCTCCTTCCGTCCCCCCTCTCCACTCTTCCCCTTCGCTCTCACTTTCTAACAGTACTGGGAAATCTAAACCACAGCCTTACCATGCTAGGCAAGCGCTCTACCACTAAACTACGTCTCCACTGCTTTCTTAGGGTTGCCATGTTAGTGACTTCTCAATTCCAGCCTCCTCTCTGTACACACTAGTTAATATGACTTCTATAATGAACCAAGCCGTAACCATTTGATCGCTGCTAGGCACGGTTTAGGAAAGACCAGAATCTTCTTGGTTATTTCAATCAATTCTCAGCAAAATGAGTTGAGACTCTCCGGGTAACGAGGATGCTCTCTGGGGATGTGAGTAAAGTGGTTGTGGAGTATAGCCATAAACGGGAAAATTGTTGTATCTGCCTTATTTCAATCTACTGCAGTAATGCTCTAATGTTCAATGTGTCTCATCAATGGTCGATGGAAGCCTCTTGAAGCTGGCTGTCACAGCATTTGAGACCACGGTGATCTTTGCAGCTGCCTTGCTTTTAGGCATGACAAGATGTTCCAGTCAAGAAGTCCTTGTTCCCTTTAGCGGGAAGTGGCGTCTGATGATTACAACCTAGGAACTAGGGGTGATGGTTGTTATTAAGTTATTGTTACTTCTAAATCTTTTCCGTGAACACAACTAGGAAGTATCAAATTTTTAGAAAAAAAAAAGACAATAAGTCATGAGTTAATACAGATATTTCTAGTTTAAAGCGAGAATTGTTGAAATTTTATTTAAACTTTCTGGATTTAATTTATACTGCTACAGTTTTGTCACTTGAGCTGGGGCTGATGGCTCCCTCCTAACAAAATTGGACAAATGTACTTGGGTTTTTTTTTTCTGTTTCTATAATAACATTAGAGCTATCATCTCTAGTAGGACCACTGAATATAGAGTAAGATTTCTCGTTCTGTGAGTCTTTTTGTCTTTGGGATAGATTCCCACTAGCAATGTGAAATAAAAATGCATTTTAAAGTTATTTTAACTAAACCATCTACATATGGCCATTACACTAGTTGCTTTTCTCACTACTGTGACAAGGTACCCTGACATGAAGAAACCCAATGGATGAAGAGTTTGTCTCACAGACTGAGGGTATGACCCACCATGGTGGGAAGGGCAGCTTGTGTCTAGGCCTGGGGCAGCAGGACCTCATATGACGTTGCTTGCTCATATCTGGGCAGACCAGGAAGCAGGAGGGGACGTGGGAAGCAGATAGCTGGCTCCTCCCCCTTTTTATTCAGTCCAGAACTCAACCCACAGGATAGTGTCCACATCCAAGATGCTCCTCCCTTCTCTGGAAACACAAACAAACGCACAAAAAGGTGTACCTGACTGAAGATCTGGGATTTCTTGATTCAATTAGGATGTCAATCAAAATTAATTGCCACATTCGGAAATACTTCCTTTGGTTTGTGTTCTATTTTTAAGTTTTAAGAGCTAGTTAAAAGTGGTATAGAACACCCACTGGTTCCAGAATCACACGGCAAAGCAAGATTCGTTCAGAGAGGCCCAATTTGTATTTTCTTCTCTGTTCTTCCTCCAGCTCAACACTAACCTGTTCTAATGTATGTCTGCAGGAACAGTTGCCTGACGTATGTCAATCACTTCATAAGTTAGTTAAAACTGAGGTCTGGGTTGCAGGTCCTCAAGTAGCATGGTGAGCTTTCTGCTTATGTGTATGTTATGCTTTGCTTACACACTTCAGGCCATCCTCCTGTTGAGGATGGTCATGACTTAACTGCATTACCACACTGAATGTTCTCTCATTCCTTCATCTTTGGTATTGATTCAGTACACAGTAGGCCTAGGGATATGGAGAGTAGCCCACACCAGATTATCTGGATATGGAGTGAGATGTCTGGGAAATAAGGAGATATAAAAACTACAATGGCCAACGTTGTCAGGAGGGACCTGGGATGGGGGCACCAGGAAAGGCTTTCTTCTGAGTAGAGTGTCCAGACAGAGTCTTCAAAGTGTGTATATTTTGAAAGAACTAAGCCTGGAAAGGCTACAGTAAAAAGATGACACAGGGGGAGGAAATCTATGAAGACCTGAAGGTGCCAAGGGGCACAAGGTCTGTAGGATGATGAGTGTTTTTTGCTCTTGGGTAAAGTGGGGAGTAGCAGAGGGAGGTGAGATCTGCCAGGTTTAACTCCTACCCTACCAGCAAGGGACTCAGTTCATGCTCAAGTAAAGCCTGGTCTATAGGGTACAGGTGCCCATGTCCACACAGATACCTTGTTCTACTTTGTATTGTCCACAGCTATGATGCTGTGATGTCCTGAGATGTCTGCTTCACCACCTGTCATTCCATGGATCAGGGAGGTAAGTCCATTTCCATGTTGTTTAGTAGCAGATGTAAACTGAGAAATAAGACTAAGAAAAAACAAACCACCAAACACAGTTATAACTCAGTCTGCTCCAACTTTTGGGCACTGATCTTCATTAAAAAATTCAGGTTACCCGTTGGCCTTGATCAGATAAATATATACATGTTCACAATTACATGTACATAGGTGAGAATAAAATTACATAAAACATTATTTGTCCTTCCTATAGGCAATGCACCATGATATCTTAGTTTATCTCATTATGCTGGTTGCTATTTGCAAAGTTGATTTTTCTGACCTATAAATAGGTGGTAATTTTAATTTAAAAGCCAATATCCTTGCTTGCCTGGGATTTAGCCTGGAGTTCCAGGAGACCTTCAAGGAAGAAATGAGTATAGTCTCTTATCTTAGTACATGGCTTTGCCCGGACCTGTTGACAGTTCAGACAATGGGTTCACCAAATATGGGTGTAGTGGGCTAAGTGGTCTGTCCACTCTTCTAATATGTCCTGAAAGCTTAGACTGGGTTTTATATATTCATGTGTGGTATGTGCTTGCTAATATGTGTGTATACATGCATGTGTACACACATACACACATATATGGGGATATGGAAGTCAGAGGCTAATATTGGTGTCTTTTCTGAATGTTCTCTATCTTTATATTTTGATATAGGGTTCCCACTGGCCCTGAAGAATCTATGTTTTTTTCTCTGTGTTTCTTCTCAGCACAGAGGTTATGCATGCATTAGTCTGCCCAGATTTTTACATGGTTTCTGGAGATCCAAACTTAGTTCTTTGTATGTATCATGTATATTATCAATGAAGCCATCTCCTTAGTGGTTGTGGGACACTACTCCTGAGGACATTAAACATCTAATCACCCCAGAGAGAAAACCAGTAACAGACAAAAATATGGATAACACAAAAGTTGAAGTTGGTGAACCATTGACTTTTACTGTGGTCACTTATAAGAATATGGATGATGAGTTACTCCTTGGAGCAGAAATGACTCAAATACAGTAGCATCAACAAACCCCACCCCAGCATGGGTGATGGCTCATGAAAGGTGGAAGCTTGGAGCACACTGCACAACCTTTCAGGCGGATCAAGTTGGAATGTATCTTTTCAGGTAGTTCAGTTTCTGAGCTTTCCTCAGGTAGTTCTGCTAATCTCTATTTTGTTGGGGCAGCTTTGCTTGTCTGAAAGTGCTTCTCAGCAGTTCCCGCTGCTTGTATAAATATTTGAGGAGAGGGAAGCCTAGTGGATCTGTTCAGTTTCAGGGATTTCCTTAACCCTTTGAGTTGTTCACTTCCTGAGCTCAGTTTGTTCTGCTACAGGATTTTTCACCTCCACTTAGAATACCCTATATCTTAACAAGATTTCCTGTAAGATAGAAGTTTCATGCCCAAGAAAATTACCACACAGAAACAGCCTGGTTTTACATCTTTCCAAGCATAAAAAGACTATTTAGAGATGTAGCGATTATATGAAATTCAAATTTCAGGATCTATAAATATTTAAATGCTCATGGCCATGTTTCTATAGTTTTTTTTTTTGTTGTTGTTGTTTTTTGCAGCTGCCGTGTTCAGTGGTTTATATGTTGGTTACATTTGCCTTTTTACTACAGCGGCAGAGTTGCACAGTTGCAACTGTGCAGCTTTCAAAGCAAGTAATAGTCATTAGCTAGTCTTTAAGTGAGATGGCACACTCCTAATATCCCAGTTTTTGAGAGGGTGAGGCAAAAGGACTGTAAATCTGAGGCCAGCCTGAGTTATATAAGGAGATCTTGTCTTGAAATTAAAATTAAGAAAATTAAAGTACAGCAATAGGCTTTCCACGGGAGAAACTCTGAGAGTGCTCAGGCTTGGTTGTCTTTCTCTATGAACGTTTTGTGCCAACATTTTGACACTTCCATTTGTCCCTAATAGTACAGTCTACTAAAACTCCAGACTTTGGTCTTAACCCAATCTACACACATTTACCTGTCTCGATGCTGTGGCTTCCACTAAAGCCCCCTATCTAATCCTTTCTCAGCTAGAAAAAGAGATTGAAGAAGAGGGGTCAGAAGTTATAGGAGTAATAGCTTCTACAGGACAAACCTAGTAGTGGGGGTGGCAATCCTTTGGGAAACCCTATGACACCCTGACTCTCCTGACCTGGGAACTTACTGTGTGAGTTTTGCATTGAGGTACCAACTCCCTCATTGACTTTTTCATGGTCACCAATGAAGATGGTAAGAAAAGGTTGAGTTGAATTCATGTTCCTCATTGGTCGTTGACTTTACTCAAAAAAAAGAGCGTTTTAAAGTTCTCATCATGGTGAGAGGGAAGAGGTATGAAGCTGAATGTGTTCCTCCAAGAGAGGGAGAAAGAACCCTACATGCAGTAGAAGACAGGTGTCACAAAGTAACTTGGTTTGGGAAAAGTAGGGGAGAGAAGACCTTGATTCCACCAGAGGTATGGCAGCTCTGGGACACAGTCCCTAACTGTCATGACACTAGCCCTCATTCATGGACTGAGAGGTATGGCCTTCCTCAGGGACTGAACCTTTAATACATAGACTTTGGAGAAATTTAAGAAAACATTAACAAACCATATAGCCAATAGAAGTGTGAAGAGTTAAGCCTAGGGAGCTTTGCTCTTTAGTCAAAGCTTGTAGTTAACCACACACTTTATTTCCTATTTTCATTCTGGCTGGAAACCAGGAAATGAGCCATTAGTTATCTGTGGCTACAGCTGTTCTGTGGCGGTGGGGCAGTCAAACACAATGGACTGAGACTATAAGATGGAGCTCACGGCATGCATGTGTGGCATAGCCTGGCATGCCTGAGACCCTGACTTTGACTCCCAGAACCACAGAAACAAACAAACAAACAAACAAGCAAGCAAGCCAGGCCCATGGTACACACCTGTAGCCATGGCAATCAGGAGGCAGAGCCAGCAGAGGAACATGAGTTCAAGGCCAGCCTGGTCTACGTTCACAGTGAGAACCTGTCTTAAGAAAACAAAGCAAACAGCAACCCATGAAACTTTAGTGACATGGAACAATATATACTTTAAATAAGCAGTAAGGCATCTGCTGATGTTGGCAAGGCTCCTCCCCCCACCCTCTCCCCCCTTCACCCCCATACTCCACCCCCACATGTCTCTATTCAGCTAGGTAATTCAGCTGATCTGGGCTAGACTCACTGACTGACACATCTGGAGGATGTCTGGCTACCTACAAAGATGATGCAGGGGCATGGTGATGCCTGTGTCTTTTGTCCTCTAGTAGACTAACCCAAGTGACATTCTCAAGAAAGTGGGAGCAGTGTAAGAATTGTGTCCTTAAAGGTACATGCCCTTTTTAAGTCTCAGAGTCTATCGTGTTTACTAATATCCTCATTGGCTAAAGACAGTGAAGTGATGTGGATGGAGTCAGAATGGAGGTGCTTTGTGCCTCCCATAATCTCAGTTAACTCAGTCATTCTGGATTTCTGATGGGGTTGAAGACTTATAGTCTCATAGCCAATCCCGGCTATTTACTTTGAGAGAAAAGATTTGAGTGGATGGTTTTCAGCTGACATTCATTCTAAAGCCAAGAAAAAAAGCCAGGTTCAGAACTAAGTCTTTTATTTAGGAGAGATGACAGAGGTTCTGGTTTGTCAACAAAATGATGGATTGGGTATTAGGTCTATCTTGTAAGGAAAGGAAGAGGAGGAGTAAGGAGAGGAGGAAGAGGAAGAGGAGGAGGAGGAGGAGGAGGAGGAGGAGGAGAGGAGTAGCTAGGAGATGAGAGAAAGGAGAGAGAGAGAGAGAGAGAGAGAGAGAAACATGAAGGTGGATGTTCGCATGTCTCCGCCAGTCAAAGATAGTTGATGTATCTAGGTTGGGTATTGGGTTACACTTCTGATTGTATAAGCATCTTGTTATTGAGCATTACCAAACTTATAAAGCCCTTGATTAACATTAAACAAGTTGTATGAAAGCAAAAAGGAGGAGGGGGGTGGGATAGGGGTTTTCTAGGGAGGGGAAATGGGGAAAGGGGATGGCATCTGAAATGTAAATAAAATATCCAATAAAAAAATAAATTAAAAAAAGAAAAAATAAGATAAATGTCTACTAAGACCTAATAAAAATAAAATAATCGTGTGTGTTTACTAACTAGCCACACTTCCAAAGACTGCACTGGAGCCAAGCACAAGAATGCTAGCTCCAAGAGCCTAGCAATGCCGGTCCCGCCTGGCCCCCATGAATGTATGTGTGTGTGTGTGTATGTGTGTACCTGTGTATGTATGTATATATGTATGTATGCATATATGTATGTATGTGTGCGTGTATGTATGTGTATATATGTATGTGTGTATATGTATGTATGTATGTGTGTATGTGTATGTTTGTATGTGTGTATGTTTGTATGTGTGTATGTATGTCTGTGTGTACATATGTGTATATATGTGTATATATGTGTATGTGTGTATATATGTATGTGGGTATGTACATATATGTGTGTGCATGCATGTATGTATATGTATATATGTATTTATGTGTATATATGTATGTATGTTTGCATGCCTGTATGTATGTATGTATAGTTCCCTAATGGCCTAGGTAGACTGTTGGGTTAGATTATCCACTTACACCACTCATGCCTTTCTTCACCATGGTTGTCTCCTACCCTGCCCAGCTCAGCCACCCATGTAGTCTTAGGCCTTTCCTGGAGCAACACCCAAGCGAGGTGAGCAATAATGACAACACTTTCAGTGAGCAGAGAGAGGAGTGCACTGTGATAGCCCATGGGAGTCATGTGACACCTGTACATACTCTTCCTCCCTTCTTGTCCCTCTTGACATGTGCCTGTTTTTGGCTGTATTTTCAGTCCTACTGTCTTTCTCGACCAGAAATAGCCAGTACTCTCCCATACCCCAGACAAAGCCCTTCCCCCACTGATTTGAACTTTGAACTTATCTAGAAGGACAGCCTACCACTCGGGTACCTGCCCATCTCTGAGTAGAAAGACTGTGCCGCAGTGCCAAGCACTGCTGCTTCTGCATGCTGGGCCACAATTCAATGACACTGTTTTGGGAAGCAATATTCAAATCTTTAGGTGTGGTTGTAATTGTTCCCAGTGAAAATCAATAGCTACCAACTCAGCCACAAAATTCTAATAAAATTTGGGAACACTGGCGGGGGTGGGGGCGGGGGGCTAGCAGCCAAGTGGTATTTCAAAAGCCACTATTTCACAGTGTTTGGTGGCTACTGAGTCCACAAAGATTTATTTTGCCATGACAAAGCAGGGTGGCTTTTCTGAGCCAATAATCTCACACCAGACTCACCTCCAGTTGGCTAAAGTGTGTCTTCCAAGGCTCTGGAATCTAACAGTATCTCACTGCTGACCCTTGCTGATCCAAGTATGAGTCAGGGCTTTTCCAGAAACTTCTATGTGTGGCTTGAAAGCCGGGCACATGAGTTTGACAGCTCAACACTCAATGGATTTTTTTTTTCATCATTGAAACAGCCGGGCAATGAAAATTATAACAGAGAAGGCCCACACTGTGTCTGGGGGACGCTGTGGAGGAAGAAAACTAGGAACCTTCCACTCATGAACTGAATTCTTTAGATGGTTTAACACCAGCTCTGAGAAACTGACAGTAAGAAATAAATTAAAAAATAATCTGTACCCCTGTCCTGCCTACCATGATCTGAATTTTGGTTGCCAATGAAACTATCTAGACAAGTAGTCACTAATGTGTTCTGGCTGACCGTATTTTCCCATCCTCTCTTCCATGGCTTTAATTCAAGCTGTTCGTATCACTCAGTTGCTCTAACCATCTGCTGAGGGCTCTTTCCACTCACAGTCATACCTTTCAAGACAACCACAACACCCAGTCAAGCCCTGCTTATGTTAAAAATACATGTTACATCTCTCCATGATACAGAACATGCAAACTTTCTAACTCAGGAACAATATGACCTGAAGTCTCAAGGACAAAGATCTGCTCCTTTCCAGGGTCCCCAGACTCATTTCCCATCATTCCACACATGTACGCCATGTGTCAGGATAGGAATGCCTATAGTGTACTGACAGAAGCCCTCCCAGATTTCTGTGTTTTGGCACATAAGTGGTCTGTTTCATGTTTATGCAACTACCGTTGAGAGTCCAAGAACCTCACAGAGTGACTCAGAGACTCAGGCTGCCTTGATCCTGTGGTTCTGTCCTCTGAGATCAGAGCTGAGCTTTTTTCTGGAAGACATGGGGACAACTGGAGACTCATGCTGGTCTACTCCATCCCCCAACCCAGAATTGGCACACATCACATGCATTCACCTTTCATCGGTCAGAACTTGTCTATAGCCCCTGTTCCCTGCAAAGCAGAGGGCAATTTAGTTTTCTTTATACTTAAAAAAGGAGAACCAGATACTGTCAAGAACTAGCCAAGTTTATGCTGTGCCCCATTAATAATAATGTTCATTCATTTCAGAAGCTCTGTGTACTCTTCCTTACCCAGGGCTATGAATACTTCTCCCTCCTTCTGGGACACCCCTCTCCACTCTCCTTTCTCCACCCACACATTTCCAGTGCACTTGCACCCTCTGGACAGCCAAGCTTTGTTCGGAAGTCCACAAAGCCTTCCCTGATGGCCCTCCAGGCCAACCAGTGTGTATCTTTCACTCTATTCAGTGATATGGACATAGACATGCCATTGAGTTTACTCCCTGAATTGATAGCATCTATTGATATAGCAAGTCCTTCCTGATTCCTTATGTCCTGAGACCCCAACACAGAAAAGCAATTGCTCTTTACTGGGTTGAGCTAATGCCTTTCTCATTGGCCCCACCCCTAGGACCGACTTTCCAGTGTCATAGAGACTGGCTCAGTGGCCTGCCTTAGAATTGTCCTTGTCTCTTCCTGAACCCTCTGTTTGAGTGTCATGTGACAGGTCATCTTCTTGGACTCACCATGCTTTGCTAAGGACAACTGCTAGGTAGACAGGGTCAATGGTAAACAGTAACTGAGCCTCTGAGATGGTGGAGCTTCATCCTTCCTTCCCTTCCTGGTACGTAACCGCACAGGCTGATGCCTGACCCACAGGAATCCAGCAAGCACGCATCCCTGGAACTGCAGGGGATGAAGACACATCAATTCTAGTTGCCTTGAACACTTGCCTTGACTCCTCCCATGAGGAGGTCTCTTTCAACTAGCCTCTGCTTCTTGTAGGGCTGGAAGAGTACATCTCAACCACACTCATACAGTAAACACAGTCTCAAATTGCCTGGCTTCCTCTTTCCTGTCTTAGGAAAATGAATTTCTCAAGTAATGTCCCTGCCTTCTCTGGAGATCCCATTGCAGGCAGAGCTATGCTTCCTTAGTGTTGTGGCTGATATGTAACGCAGCAGTTGGTGTCTGCTTCCTGCAGAACTTTCCGACAGTCTACACGGATCTCTTCCCTCACATTTTCATTATTTATCATCAGAATCCATCCTGGCGTTTTCATTCCTTAAGAGCTCCGAGTAGAGTAAACACGTGTAGCATCTGTTGTCCTTGTCACCACCTCCCCCTGGCACCTTGCTGTGTCTTCTAGATTAGTATCCACAGAAGACTTAATTACTGGATTATTTGCCTCAGCGTCTTGCTCGTAAATAAAGATATCTCAGCAGAGAGAGCTCCAGTGACAGCCCCCCAGAGCCATAGTCAGGTATGTGAAGGGAAGATGATGCTCATTTGATTATTTGTGTGATAACTAATAAAATGATGTGTTCACAATCACTCCCCTAAAGGTTCAACATCCTTCTGAGATGCCTAGAAGCATCACGCGATTATTAGAGTTCTTTTCAAAGTGACATTTTTAAAAACAACTGTTTATAGTATCTTTTTTTTTTTTTTGTAGTTTTATTGTATGTTCATGGAAGTTCAGATCTCCATGTATGTCTGTGCACTAGATGCATACAGTGCCTGTAGAGGCCAGAAGAGGGCGTTAGATCTGTTGGTTTTGAGCCACCATGTTTATGCTGGGAATCAACCCTGAATCATCTGCAAGATGGCGGTATCCTCTGCAGGTCTCTTCAGTTGCCTGTTGTGGACTGGAATACATCTTATTTCAGGGCCAAGGTGGCAAAGGGCAATGCTAGGCATTCTGGGTAACATCGGGTATACTGGTACACTGGGCATTCTGGGTAACACTGGGCATTCTGGGTAACACTAGGCATTCTGGGTAACACTGGGCATGCTGGGTAACATTGGGCATTCCGAACCATCCACTGATCTAAATTTTTACCAACAAGAACTCATGTCTATGCAGAGAAAAATCATAAAACCTTCAGAGAAGACCTTTGCCTGCCATACACACAGTGTTAATTGCTGGCTCCAGACCATTGAGGGAATTTAGAAGAAGCAAAGAACTTTTAGCTTCAGTGCTCTACCCCAGAGGATCCCTCCCCCAGCCCCTGCACCCACAGCACATGTCAGGCTTTCTCTCTCATGTGCCCAATTCTTTACCTGCACATTACTTAAATCTATTTATTGTTTTTCTCATTTCTTCATAGTGAAATGAGAGCAGAGAATTTGTCTTTTATTCACTGGAAATATTGTCAGTACCAGATGGCAAAACGGAATATGTCAACTTACTGAACTCTTTCAGTCCGGCCGTGTCATTTTTATAAATGAGAACATGTTATCCCGTTAGATGGACAAATGACCTGCCCAAGGTTCCATAGCAAGACCATAGAGGACAAGCCTTCTGAGCTTAACTCCAACCTCCTGTCTACTTCCACTGTGGCCACGTGGACGCTTGGACCATTCTGCACTGACCCAATGCCCTCTTCACCCTTTGAAAAAGAAAATGATCACTTGTATGGCAATGTGCAATGTAGATCGTGTGCGGGCTGTAGGTCTCAATGCAGGGAGCAGGAACATTGGCCCAAGTTCTTTGGCTCCACCGCTCACCCTATGACATTTCTTCTGAGCCATGTGATGTCTCCTCCAGGAAGGGAACACAGTGAAGCACAGCAATCGAATTGGGGACTGTACAGAGAGGACCATGAACGAACCTGTTACAAGCGCTGCCCCTGGTCTTCAGTTCCTCTGTGCTTGTCCCGCACTTCAGCTCTGCAAGATGAATCACAGCTACCAAGACGCATTCCTTGAACTGAACCATGAGCCCTTCCTCCTCGTCCTTGTTCACCTAGGAAACAAACAGTGCACAAACTTGGAGCACACAGCATGGTGGAGGCAGAGCACCTGCGTGGTTAGACATGGGATTGTTGGTTTGGTTTTGAGTCAGAAGAGGGCTTTAGATTCTGTGTCAGGTGGGTGATCGGCTGGCCATTCTTCCCCCAGCTGGATCAGTGGAAGGACATGCTATGACAACAGTATTTATCCACACTTGTGTCTTTCAGAACACGTGTAGGGAATTGTTCCCATAGCAACAAGGGATTCAGTTTAAGCCAACTCCTGCAGAATCACATAATGCAGCCAGGGGGTTCTTCTTGGAGCAGATTCCCTTGAAAGGGGAATCTACTGTGTTCAGAAGAATGCAGCAACCTGTACTTCACTTCCAGATCTAGTGATTCAAAGTATAGCCAGAGGTCCCAGACAGCCAGCCTCTCCCAAGGACATGCAGGAACTACAGAGACCTGAAGCCTGCACACGTTGCTGGCCTTGCTGTTGAGTCTCTGCTTTATTCTGGGCCTCTGGTATTTTCTATCTTATTTATTAGCTAACTGGACTAGCCCCTGGGTTAGCACCTAGGTCTGAAACTCAGGGCTTCCCCATCCATTTCTCTCTTTCCTTGTTAAAGCGTAGTGAATTGCTAGGAATAGCCGTTAGGATTAGCAAGCCCTAGGGAAAGGCAACTGGGACTTGACCAGCTCTGTGATACTGAACAAATACATTTCTTAATCTCTCTGAGTTTTGTCAGCCTCGCTTCTAAGTGATATTTGTACACTATGGGATTATTCCAAAGGGTGCATACACTAGGAAATAGTACCTGAAAGCACCTGAGAGTATTTCCCTGCCAGTGGTACCTCTTCAAGCTCTCCTCTTCCCCACCCCACATTCCAAGTCCAGATCGAATCCTGTTTCAGGAAAAGAGACTCTTCCATGGAAAGAAGAAAAGGGATTTGGAGGCCAGGGATGCCTTGTTGGCAGGGGAGAGAAGAAAGTTGGTTGACAACAAAGGGGGGGGGTTACTGGAGGAGTTTGATGGGTGAAATTCAATTTCACGCTCATGTCCTGGGAATGTTGGAGAAATCTTCTAGGTGCCCTTAGAAAACCTGCACAGTACTTTCTCTGTCAGTTGCTGTTCCCTGCAGCCATGCGTCGCTTGTGAGTATTGCTGGAGTTGTGCAAACAAGGTTTCTGATCCAGAGGACAGGAGAAAGAACACTGATGGGCTGTGGAGGGATTCGAAGAAGGGCAGCTCTGTATGGTCTTTGCAACCCCCCCCCCCCCCCCCGGCTCACACACACACTGTGGACGTACCACAAACCCCGTTTTCACCAATACCAAAAAGAATGGCAGGGTTGGGGAAAATGGAAGAGGAATTTAATATTTTAAAATCTTTGTATACGTGTGTGTGTTCATGTTTCTGTGTGCAGGTTCATGTGCACACATTTATATGGGCGAGCAGTAGTTGACATCTAGTGTCTTCTTCAATTGCTTTTCCCCTTATGTTCTGAGGCAAAATCTCTAAGTAAAACTGCTTAGCAATCTGGCTACAGTGGATGGCCAGCACACGCCCAGGACCTTCCTGCTGCTGCTCCTTCGGTGCTGGGATTGCTGGCATGAATCACCATCCGGGGACCTTTACACAAGTGCTGTGGATCCCAACACAAGTACTCATGTTTGCACAGCACAGACCTTGCTGACTGTCATCTTTCTTGCACAAGTTATTTCACTTCTTTCTGCTGTCTCTAAACCATTGACCAGAGACCTGAGAAAACATTTTTAAAATTCAACCAATACCACAACATCTCTCAAGGCAGCTACAGCAAAACACAGCTCACTCTGCTTCCCCCAACATCCTGTGCCTCCTAGCAGAGACAGGATAAAGAGTAGAAAGAAAAGGAGGGAGACATCCCCATCACCCACATGTGCACTAGCCAACCTCACCAGTGAATTGACTCAGAGCACACATTTTCAGCTAGAAAACAGGAATGTTTGAAGCATTTGAAGGGCTGAGGTTAGCCTCTTGGATTAGCTCTGCTTGAAGAAAAGACCTAGGCGTTTCTCAAAAGTCCTTCAGAACATCTGGCCATGGGTCTGGCCAGAGGATAAACATAGAGATGAGGATCCAGGTATAAATGTCTGAGTACCCAAGGAGGATGCTGAGATGGCTTGTTGCCTAGCAACCGCTTGTAGGGCTCCTGCGAGTGCTGCAGGTGATGACAAGAGAAGCTGGAAAGGCAGGAAGGCCCCCGGGGCCTGTTTCTGAAGAACAGAGATACTGAGCTAAGTCCCATCTGTCCTACACAGACCCATCTTTCATATGCAGCAATGTCCTGTTCACCATGCTGTCGCAGCAATGGGGACATTCTGCATCTTCAGCACCTCAGTGGCCATGGCTACTAAAATGAAAGCGGCTGCCTGTAGAAAATAGAAAACCTCAGTTTTCACTGTTATGCGATGGATGGCTGTTGGATGTATGGTTTGGTGGCAACTACCGGGATGAGACCCAGGGCTCCATGATCTGCATCCCTGCCGAAGCCTGCCAGTCAGGGAAGCAACTCCCCTCGGGTCCTGGTTCACAGCTACTTCAATCCCGGGACCTCTAGGATTGAAATGGTTGCAGTGGCCATTTGAGAGTGCAGAGGAGACACAATGTCCTTACTCTAATTGATTTGCCTCAGAGAAAGCAAATGCTGGGCTGTATTTTTCTCTGTTGATTACTATTGTTGCTGCTCACACAGAATCATGCCAGTCAATCCTCAACGTAAAAGATTTCCACCTACATATGATGAAAATAAGCAGCATCCGGCCTCCACTCTTCCCCGCTCCGCCTCCCTCTAATGGCCTCCATTTCTCCGCCTAGAGTTCACTAGTCCTTGCCCCGCCTCCACTTGTCCTTGCCCCACCTCCACTCGTCCTTGCCCCGCCCCACTCTTCAGGCCTCCACTCTTCCCTGCCCCGCCTCCACCCTTCTGCCCTCTACTCTTTCTTGTCCAGCCTGAACCTGCCCTCCATTCCCAAGCTCCCACTTATGTGCTGGTACCAAATACAAGTGCGTAGGGTCTGAAGCCAGCCTGGATTCCAAGGCCTACTTAACTAGTTGTATGATCATGAACAAGTTTTTAAGCTGTTTCGTACCTCGTTGCGAAATTCATAAAACGGAGTCCCTCCCTTTTAACCATCTTCCTTAACTCTGCAGACGATTAGACAGTGTATGTAATCTGTATTCATGCCGGTCACATGTTATTATGAACAACATTACTATTGTCATCTGATATACACTGTGCAGGGCCTCATGGCGAAAGCTGAGACTTCGGTCAGTGGTCGCACTGTTCAAACTTTGCTTCTGCTAGTTAATGATATAATATTAGACAGGACTTTCTCATCTGGAAAGAAAAATAATTAACTATATCCCAGGTATAGTCAGCCCCACAGGAAGTCTTAAAATGCTTCTTCTCCCTAGAATTATTAAGGGTTCCTAACTTTATTCATTCATTCACTAATTTAACAAATGATGCATGTCAGATGCCTTGATGGACAAAAGAACCCCACTCCAGTGGATACCAGAGTCATCAATGAGATGCGGTAAGGCTTTGTTACCAGGCATGGTAACGCATTAGAAATGAGCCCCAGAGGAAGGACATTTCATAGCCATCCAGCCTCAGAAATGGGAGGCACAGGGTCACATGGGCTGCTGAGCAGACAGCATCTCAGGTGGGTCAGGATCTTACTGCTGTCTTCTCCTCAGGCAGGAGCAGGCGAACCCGTGGAGCACTGGCTGCTTGGAATAGCAGCAAGGGAGTCTGCAAGGGAGTCTGTGGGGGTGGGGTGGGAGTGACGGTGGGAGCAAGGACCACACTCCAAGTGCAAAGCTAAAGGCAGCGGGTGATTGGTAAACAAGGGCTCTGGACTGGTCAGTTTGCACTGCAAAGCTGAGGTCACAAGTGTGATCTAGGAGCTGGCTAGCTCTGGGAGGGGCACCCCCTCCAGGGACCACAGGGTGTCAGACAGCAGAGCATCATACTTATAAAATATGGTTCTCAGATGGACACAGAGTGGGTGTAAAGGAAAAATACAACGAACCCGCCGCTGGCTGGGGTCTGAAGCCTCCCTGCCACTCAGAAGTCTTGAACTTCCTCACAGTCACATGACAGTCCCCCAGGACAGCCCAGCTCAGACCAGATCCTGGCCAAGCTTCCCACACAGGAGCCATCAGCACCTGACTCCCGACAGCTGCATCTGAATCCAACAACCACCACCTCAGACTTAGTAAGATTCTTTGACTAGTGAAACATTAGAAATAACAGGAACAAAAGCTATCCCACTGACACAATTTTGACAAGGCTGTGTGGGCAGGTGGGTCAGGCAGCTTTATGGCTGAGTCAGTGTTTACTGAGCTCTTCGACAATTTTAAGTCCACACCTTGGCCCAGGAAAGAACTGTGCCTACACAAGGCCCGAGAGTCCTTGGCTTCTCCAGTTCACAGGACACCAGGACCCAGGAGCCACCTGAGGAGGTATGACCCAGCCCTTTGTGATCAGGTGTCCTCTGTGAACTGTCCATTTTGAAAAAGAAAGAAGTAGGGAAGCCAGAGAGGGAGGGGAGGGAGGGGGAAGGAAAGAAAGAAAAGAAAGAAAGGGAGGGAGGGAGGGAGGGAGGGAGGGAAGGGGAAGGAGGGAGGACAATAAGCCAAGGATGCAGATGAACAAACAATGAAACTCTTTTGCCAGCTCCCAATGCTATGACGCAGCAAGAAAAGGAGAGATCTCTCAGGCTTGTAAAAATGTTAACCTTGGCCCCCTGCTAACAAAGCTGAGCTCCTGAAACTGCAACCTGCAGAAACACCTGCCACCTCGTTCCGCTCTCTCTGCTGACAAATCCAGGCTTTGCAAAAAAAGGCCTTCCTCCCTGCCCTGATCGGCTGTTGTTAGGACTCTAACATTTCAAAGCGAATTTATTTCTTGTGTGTCTATCACGTGCCCAGCCTGTATTGGGTGCTTCTAAATTTTTACTGTTTTTACAGCCTTGCCCGAGGGAAAGGAAAGTCGCTGTGTCCCTATGCCAGGGCAGAGGTTGGGTGCTCAGGATCCCTGGAAGTGTGGCTCAGAGAAGCAAGGCCAGGCCTTGAGAGGCAGAAAGCTTGTCAGGCTGGGTAGTAGGGGGTGTTGGAGACAGAAGAAACAGCAACAGTGTGGGCAGGCGCCCAGAGGCTGGACCTGACGGAGTGCGCCTCTCTGGAGTAGTGGAGAAGAGTGGGGGACTGAATCATAACAGACCTCAGGTGCCCTTAGTCAAGAATTTTAACAACGAGAGAGAGAGAGAGAGAGAGAGAGAGAGAGAGAGAGAGAGAGAGAGAGACAGAGAGAGAGAGAGAGAGAGAGAGAGAGAGAGAGAGAGAGAGAGAGAGATTTTGTATGACTACATTTGAATTTAGGAATAATTTTGATGAAATACATAAGAAAGAAACCTATAGGAAGGTCCCTGTAAAACTCAAGATGGAGCTGGATAGATGGCTTGGCAAGTCAAAGTGCTTGCTGCGTGTGGTCCCCAGAGATGATAGATAGATAGATAGATAGATGATAGATAGATAGATAGATGCATAGATAGATAGCCAGCCAGCCAGCCAGATAGATATGTAGACAGAACTGATGCACAAAATTGTCCTGATTCCCACATGCTCACCAGAGCACCTGCACACTATCTCCATCGCCCTCGCATATAATACAATAAAGTAAAAAAAAAAAAAATTCAAATCAATAAAAAAGAAAAAAGAGGCAAAAGATGAGGAGGGGAGTCTGAACACGGCTGGGAAGTGACGAGAACAGAACAGACATCATCGTAGATTTTTCCAAGTGACCACCCAAGCAGGCGACTCTAGGTTCAGAGTGTTCTGAGAGTGCTGATGGTGGAGCCTGCTCACTTGCAGTCCCCTCTCTGCCACTTACGGGTTGTGTAGCGTTTGGCAAGGTGACTCATTTCTGAGTACCGCAGACCCCAATGGCTTTTGTGCATACAGACACGCCTGAATCCAAAGACTCAGATCAAAAATAGAACACGAGAAGGTACTGTGTTTAAATAGTGTGCATAACAAAGATACCACGGCTCTATCCATCTGGAACAAAGCAGATCTCAGGACAATGTACCAGGACAGATAAAGAGAAAATGCTTCATGTGAGCATCGAGGAGACATAAAATCCCTAATGACACAGCTTTTGAAATACACAGAGCAAAACGGATAAAACTGAAGAAAAACACAGACGCACTCATAGTCAGAGTGCAGGCTTTGACACTCTCCTCAATTCTTGATAGAACATCAGGAAGTTTATAAAGAAGGACATAAAATAGTTAGACAATACCATCAATAAGCTTGTCTAAGCTGATATTCATAAATTCTATAAAACCTGCTGGGTGGGCACCCTCAGAAATGCACAGGGACCCTTCTACAACATACAGTGACTGCTTGACCAAAGTCCTTTGTTGTTTCTTTTTTGAGATAGAGTCTCTCTATTAAGACCCTTGCTGTCCTGGAACTCACTATGTAAACAAGGCTGGCCTTGAACTCATAGAGTTCTGCCTGCCTCTGCCTCCTGAGTGCTGGGAGCACAGGTATATTCCACCACACCCAGCCAAAGTAAGTCTTAATACACTTCAAAAGAATGAAATTATAAAGAATGTTTTCCAGCTATAAAAATTAAATTATAAATTAATAGCAATAGTCTATCTGGAAAATCTCCCCCAAATATTGGAAAATGAAGCAACATGCTTCCAAATTATTTACACTTCCTATGGGGTTCATAAAAAAAAATCATTAGCAGAATTAGGAAATATTTTTCCTAACAATGGAAAATTTCAAGGTACAAGTAAGGCAGGGTTTCAAGAGAAATTCATAGCTCTGAGCACTAATATTAGAAAAAGAAGAGAGCTTTTCAATCAATAACCTAAAAATAATCCCACCTCCTACCTCCAGAACTCAGGAAGAAAAGCAAATTAAACTGCAAATAAAGAGTAGGTAGAGATAATAACAATAAGAACACGGTTCGACTGGAAAATAGGCAAATTACGGCGGAAGCCAGCAAAGCCGAGAGGCTCTGGTGCAGGTTTAGTGGAAGTAATGACTGCTTTAGACTATAGGGAGAAAGGAGGGGGTGGGGGCGGAAGAGGGGGGAGCACTCTCAGGATCGAGAGCAGAAGGGGGCATCTCCAGAGATTCCCCAAAGACCCTGAAAGGACAGTAAAATAATTTCGTGAGGATTTCTGCCACTAACCCGAACCATGTGGATGAGATAGACGCATGCTTGTGGTAGAAGCTAATTTTCTCCAAGTGACAAAGCGAATAAATAGGAAACTTGACTCTTTCCTACACTAAAGAAATAAATTTGCAATTACAAACTTTTCTAATACAAAAAAAAAAAAAAAAAAAAAAAAAAATCCAAGCCCAGGTGATTTCCCTAGTGAGTTCTGCAAAATTTTCCATCACACATGCGCACGCGCGCACACACACACACACACTCCATCAGAAAATAGGTGAAACATTTCCAGCTGATTGTATGTGGCCTCTCTAACCCTGATATGAGAATTTAATAAGGACACTCTAAGAAAAGAAAATAACTTATAAATTTCCCCATGAATATATAATCAAAACCGAATATAGAAAAATATTACAAAATATAACCAAATATGGTGACACACACCTGTAGTCCTAGTACTTAGGAGGTAGGGATGGGAGGACCGTAGTCCCTAGAGAGTTGGAGGCCAGCCTGGGCAACATGAAATCATCTCACAAATTAAAACAGTCAAGTAGTTTTCAAACAAGACCCCAGCTGCCCTGTTTCTCCTAAGATTGAGTGTAGGACCTGACCATATGTCCAAAGCATTGTGTACAGAATGTGGGTACTGGTAGGCCTGGCTTGTGATGGCTAAGCATGCCAGAGAGCAGGTGTGTCACTGCAGAACGCACATCCAAAGCCACCCCCAGGAATACGAGGAAAGAAAACGTTCTCAGAATTCAAGTGTGCTTATGCTAGGAGAGGAATGGGGCCTCTGGGGCTGCTCTGAGCATTTAGTTTCCCGGAAGTCTGGTCTTCTCTGAGATAACAGCTGTCCCATATATACGTGCTAATCTCTGTTTCTTGTTCCCCTGGAACAAGCCCATCCAGGTGCTGCCAGCCACAGCTCTCCCCATCCCCCATTCTTTCCCCCTTTGCCTCTTCAGAATTCATGATGTCCTCCCTCACTCCTTCCCTCCGAGACCTGATCACACTATATAGCTCGGGCTGGCCTCTTTACAGCAGGCTCCTGCCTCAGATTCCAGAGTGCTAGGATTATGAATGTGTACCACCAAACCTGGATGATCCTGTGTTTTCGTAGTTGGTAAAATGCTTTATTTTTCAGAGTCATTTAGGTACCTGGAAGACAGATTCCTTCTAGCAGACTCTGTGCCACTTTCCCTAAGTATAGCTCAGGGATGATCCGTCAGAAATGGCTCAGATAGAAATGGTGCTTGCTACCAAACCCAACGACCTGAGTTCAACTCCCCAAGACCCACATGGTGAAAAGAAAAAAAAATCAACTTCTGCAAGTTGTCCTCCATGTAATCATGCACATGTATGAGTGCATACACACACATGTATGAGTGCACACACACATATATGAGTGCACACACACACATGAGTGCACACACATGTATGAGTGCACACACACGTATGAATGCATACACACATGTATGAGTGCACACACACATGTATGAATGCATACACACATGTATCAGTGCACACACGTGCATGAGTGCACACATGTATGAGTGCACACACATGTATGAATGCATACACACATGCATGAGTGCACACACACATGTATGAGTACACACACATGTATGAATGGATACACACATGTATGAGTGCACACACATGTATGAATGCATACACACATGCATGAGTGCACACACATGTATGAGTGCACACACATGTATGAATGCATACACACATGCATGAGTGCACACACACATGTATGAGTGCACACACGTGCATGAGTGTGCACACGTGTATGAGTGCACACACATGTATGAGTGCACACACACATGTATGAGTGCACACACATGTATGAATGCATACACACATGCATGAGTGCACACACACATGTATGAGTGCACACACATGCATGAGTGCACACACATGTATGAGTGCACACACACATGTATGAGTACATACACACACATGTATGAGTACATACACACATGTATGAGTCCATCCATACATACACACCTCAGAAGACTTATGAAAAGAAAAGAAAAAAAGGAACCTGCCACCATGGGGTATGGAGAGATGGGGAGACAGTCAGCTTAGTCTCTTTAGTGTTTGTAGGGGTGAGACACCCAGAACTCACATCATTTTGTAATGATTTTAAATGCTGGGCTTAGTAGAGCACATCTTTAATTCTAGCACTGGGAAGAGGGAAACAGGAGGATCCTGGGGCGTGCTCACCAGCCAGTCTAGATGAACTGGTGAGCCCCAGGCACAGTGAGAGACTGTGTTCCAGACAGAAGACAGAAAGTGGCTGAATAAAGCACTCATTGTTGACCTTGCCCCCCACAGGCACACATGTGAGGGGCACTCACATGTACCCCATGTAACCATTCATACAACACAGATGCACATTCACACACACAAAACCCACCAGTGGATAACAAAGGAGCAATATGTGCTCTAGCATCTAAAGACAAGCATTGAAATCGGAGTAGGAAGCCTTCCACAGACACAGAGATAATCCTATAGCCAAATCATAATCCTAATCTTGGCAGCTGTAGCAGGAAGAACAAGGACCCCCAGAGATACCCCTACAGACACAACACCCTTACACATCAATCCCTACAGCCTGTGAACGAATCACTTTAAATGGGAGAGGGACTCTCGAAGTATAATTAAAGTCAAGTTTACTGAGATTATTAGCCTGAGTGGTTTAGGTGGGCCCCATCTCGTCACAGAATCTTTGAAAGCATTCAGCCCTCCTGTAATGTTGTCAACTAGATGAGACCTAGAATGGCCTGAGAGGTCTGCCTGTGGATGACTGTCTTGGTTAGGTGGAGATAGAAGGACCCAGCCCTAGGGGATGGTCCAATTCTCTGGGCAGGGTTACTGGACAGAAAAAGAGAGAAAGCGAACTGAATGCAGGCATTTCTCACTCTGCCTCTTGATTGTGGATGCTGTGTGAGCACCTGCTACATGCTTCTGCCACCTTCTCCCCGCCGTGATGGACAGTACCAGGAATCGGAGCCAAAGTGGAGCCTTCCACACTTGCTGATGTTGTTGGGGCACAGCAATGGGGAAAATAACATAAGAAGTCTCCCGTGTTAGTCAGTGGGAAGAGGAGGGCCATGACAGAGTGGGGGAAGGTAGAACATCCTTAGTCTTGAAGGTGGAAAGAAGATCAAGAATTTAGAGATGGAAAATGTTAGGAAAGTGATCTTCTGCTGGAGCCTCTGATCTGCAGTTGTGCCAGCCCTGGAAGAACCGTACAGGACTTGTAACAAGTCTGTAAGATAATGCATCTCTGTGGTTAAATGACAAATGAAACAACAAACCACACCATCAACAGGAGACAACATGGAGACTGAACTCTCCACAGGATTGCTGCTGACATTTGAAGCAGGCTGTTAGCAAAAGGAAAAGGATCGGTTGAGTGGGCTACTGGCCACACACTGTGGTGTCCAGTGCCGGTGTGAAGTGAGAGGCGGTTTTTAAGTGCTGAGGTAGTTTGAAGCTAACAAAATTGTTCCACTTTTCCTTTAGTTATTGGGGCTCTGGGAAGGCCAACTGAAACAGTGTTAATCCGAAAGATGGGAGAAGAAAGACCACCAAACCAGATACTTATGACCAAATTAATTAAAGAAAGCAATTAATTAACAGAAGCTTTTTGAATTCATGTACAAGGGTAGCTCCCCCTAAGTCGGGGTTCGAGAAGTCAGCACAGATGTGGTGAAGACAAGGCTTTCCTAGCTCAGAGGCAGGGGGTTTTCCCTGATGGGGATTTGGTAGCCAAAACAGGCATGGTTAGAGGAGCGAACACAAGCCTAACAGGTTAGTCCCTCTTAAAACAAAGACATGACTGTAAGGTGGGTGAAACAAGGTAGTTATAGGAGGTCATACAACATTTGAAACAAAGACATGATTGCCATTCTTGAAACAGGCAGGGCAGAGCCATTTGTACCATCTGAAAAACATAGAGCTAACCATAAACAGGAATGAGCCTAGTTTGTCTCTACTATAAGACGGCTTTTAAGCCTAAGATGGAGGCAGGCTGGTTCTTCAAGAGTGACCATCTCAGTAATGCCCTCCCTGGGACTCTACAAGAGGTGTTGTACCTCTGAGACTCACTTCTCAGCTCATACATACCTTTTGGTAGAGCCGAACACCCTTGGCACACAGGCCATTCCCATGTTTCAGCTGACTTATTTCACTGATACACTGGAGTGCTGAGCCCAAAGGCAAGACGTAGAAAGGTAGGGGTGGGGTGCTTGGGAAATTTGAGAGCAAATTTCTCAGCAGATGCTAGGCTTAGATACTTTGAAAGGCATATAGTTAAAGATAATAACTGATCTGTGGGCATGAAAACATGCTGGACCTTGTGCTGAAAATTCAGTGCTTACTCTTTAGTTTAGTGCACTTTATGTAGGCAAACCATAGAATATACTTGACAGTTCTTGGGACGTTTATTTCAAAAGGTGTTTAGCTACAATGTGAGGCCACGGGAAAATCCCTCACCATGCCACCAGGATCAGTCAGAGCAGCAGAATACCCAACACCCCTCCCCCAACCCCAGGAAGCGCTTCAGATCCCTGCTCATCACCAGCTGTGGGGTATTGCTCATCGGAACTCAGCCTGGCTTCTCCACATTTCCAGGTATTTGTACAGGAAAATGTTCACACATTGCAAATGTGGTGCGCATGTGGAATGCTATAAACAACGCATGAACCTGCCCTCAAACAACCCCACAATCCATCATGTAGGAGAGACATTGAACAATAAAGGCAGTGACAACTGATTTCTACGGTTTGTAAAAATCTGATAAGAAAATGGAGCAGGTGGAGCAAGAGGGGAGGCCTGGGTTGACAGGCTAAGTGGTGACTCTGAATAGAACAGTCACAGTGTGCACAGCTTGGGAAGAAACGACCTGCTAGAAATGGCGGCACTAGTTATAACATCCAGGAGAAGGGCATTCTGGGTAATGGGCGTGGCCAGTGCAAAGGTCCTATATCAGGAGTATACTTGTCTGCTGTGTTAGAGGGAGAGACCCACGGAGCTGGAGAATAGAAAGGGAAAGCAGAGGGAACAGGAGGGGGATGATTGTTTTGGCCTCAGAATAGGGACCTTGGAGAGCTCCATGCAGAGGCCCAGAGACTGACTTGCCCTGCCATGTGTGCTGCAACAAAGTTCTGCCTTCATTGAGGATGGAATGAGGGACCTTGGAGAGCTCCATGCCCAGGCTATAGAGACCCCGACTTGTCCTGCCATGTATGTTGTACTCAGAAAAGCTCTGCCTTCATTGACGATGGAATGAAGGTGGTCCAGGGCCAGCCACGGAGAAAAATGACCAGTTTCTGTTTCTCTTCGGAAAGAGAAGTCCAAAGGATGTGCCAAAAGATTTTCGTTACCTGGAAAATCTAAAGAAATCTCCAGGGTGACATTTCTTTCGCCCTGCATACCATCAACCAACCTTTTAAGCACTTCTCAGAAGTGAGGACTTCCTGCTCACAAGATCACTCCAAAATTCTGGGATCTCTGTCTCATTCACTAAGGAAAGAACAGCGCTTAACAGTGGAACTCAGAAATCAAACCGCTTGGGTTCAAATCCAAACGCATTTATTGCTGTGTGACCTTGCACAAGGGGCACAGAACTTCAGTTTAAACTATGGTGATGATCTAGTCAACACTGGGTCATACAATAGAAGCACGTGCCTGTGGCATGTTTGCAATCTATGGACATTCTCAGATGCAGCCAAAGTCAGCTGGGATCGGGCTCTGGAAACTCTAAGATGCCTGCTCAAACTGATTTCCTCCTCGAAGTCAAGCCCCACTTACAGCACCTAGGGCATGCTCAGTAGCTTCATCTAGGGTTTAGTCTGCCCTTCTGCACCACAGCAGAGGACCAGGTGTTCTCAGGGACCTCCAAGGCAATGGCACTCCTTCTCCATGAGAGAGACTTCAAAAGAGCATCACAACACTTACAGTCAAGAACCTCCAGGTCTGTGGGCGTGTTACCCTCCAATACTCTCACAGGAGTGGCTGACCTGCTACACTCCTTTTGGAGGGTCACTGTCTGCCTAGACTTGATAGGATGTAAGTGGAAAGAATGACTGGTGACACTTAAGACGCTGGGAAATGCTCTTCACACCGATGCTTGGCGACAGCTAAAATGTCAACGCTGTGTTTAGCTGGCATCTGTTCTTCTTCAACTGGTACCTCTCTTATTATTTTAAGAATTCCTTATGTTTCAGGATAATTGCTCCCTCTTAAGTATAAGAAAATGCCTGGGAAAATTAATTTCACTTGAAATAGAGACTTGTCATTGGAGTAGGAAAAGCAAATGCGCCAGATGAATCAAAGCCAATCTAAAATTAAATTGTGATACTCACTGTTTAGATAACCAAACACTGCATAAATATTGCATTCTTTCCACTGAATGGAGATGAGGGGGGTGCCAGGGGTGGGATTCTCCACTACGTCTCATTGTAATATGACTTCTAAATCAAATGTAACTTTTTTTAGCATTCTATATCACAAGATATTTCCTCAGTTAATATCATAGGACAAGTCCCTGCACATGTGCAGACACAAACTCATGTACAAGAACAAAGCAAAGTCATGCCTAGATCTTCTGTATGCAATTAATGTAATGCAGCACTATGCAGAATAGTGCACTATACACATATCTGTGTGCACACAGCCCTGTATAGCACACAGGCTCAGCAAATGCATAGCTAGTAAACACAGAACACCCTAGATCTTGAAACAACACACAGCATCTGGCTATCACATGCCCACACAAATCAAGCACAACACAAAACTGCACAATACAAAACACACACACACACACACACACACACACACACACACACATCCTTCTTGGCTTTTGAGCTCTGCAGTCTCATTGCAAGGATAGAAGTTGCTTACTTGGTCAGGGGAAAGGACTGCCTAATCCACTTCAAGTTACATTTTACCTCAACTGAAGGATTCCCCAGTAACCTAGGACCCTATCACAAATATCCCATGATAATCACAGCAGAACCACAATCAATAACTCACTCCCAGAACAGTTATGAAGCCTTTTGAATTAAAATTGAGATAGTCCATGGATTAAGGATGGGACAATGTGTCCTTTCTATAAAAAACAAAAACAAAAAAGAACTTGGTGTGAAGTACAGATCTGAGGCAATTTGTTTGATGTGCTAGAGAAGAGACAAGGAGCTGCAGTCAAAGATTTTGCACCTAGAAAAACGATCCCATGTGTAAGACTTAGTCTTGAATTCTCAATATTTCCCTGTGTATTTTGTAACTTTAAAATATATATAAATGTGGGTTGAAAAGTTGGCTCAGCAGTTAGAAAGCTTCCTGCTGTTCCAGAAGACCTGAGTTCAGTTCCCAACCCCCATGCTGGGTCATTCTCAGGTACCTGGAACTCCAGCTTCAGGAAATCCAACACTCTCTTCTGGCCTCTGCAGGTACTTGCACTCATGTTCTCTCTCTCTCTCTCTCTCTCTCTCTCTCTCTCTCTCTCTCTCTCTCTCTCTCTCTCTCCTTCCCTCTCCCTCTCCCCCTCTCTTTCTGTGTGTGTTTTCTCCAAAACAGAAACATATTTGAGCAAACAACTCAAAATAGCTTCAGGAAGTTCCTGAAACTGATCAGATTCACTACCCTCCCCCAAAAGTGATCAATAAAAACTGCTGAGAGTTACTCTCAGACAAGACAAGCTGCAAAGAAGTTCCTAAGATAAGACTTGCTGCCTGGAAGAAGCAGACATCGACTGTCTGGAAGAGGTTTAGATCTACTGAGTCACTTGAAAGGGTCATCCTTGATCCTGATGAACTGCCTGCAGGCCATGCAGTGTGCTCCAAGTTCCCAGCTGTTGTGAATTGTCACCTGTTCTGGGGTGGGTTTTGGTGATGCCACTGTCTTTGAGTCGTTTCTGCTCCTCTAAGTCACCCTTAGCCCATATTCCTATAAATAACCCCAATAAAACACATTGGTTCACAAGGTTGAACACTGGTGGAATCTATACTTTGATCTGTCTTGGGATCCCTATCTGGGGTGAATGGACATGTATTGTGTCTCACCAGGAAAAAGTCTTGTCATAACAGACACACATGTGTGCACATGTGAGCACATGCACACATACACACACACACACACACACACACACACAGAGAGAGAGAGAGAGAGAGAGAGAGAGAGAGAGAGAGAGAGGAGAAAGAGATTAAAATAATAAATAAATAAATAAATAAATAAATAAACAACGTGCATAAGCTAGGGTTAAGTCCAGCTGTCAAATGACAGCATGTGCTTACACTTCTCTGGGTAGAATTACATGAACACACCTAGCTGCAAGGGAGGCCTAGAATAGAGGCAGAAGTGACTGTGAGGCCTCTCACACATAAAGTTTTGTTACTGTGGGGTAAATAGAGGATGGACAGAGGTAATAGCTATTAGTTTCTGCACATATTTAAAAAAACATAAAAGCATTCACCAAGCATGGGTAATTACTGTATTCCGTATGTGGTATATGTGAGTGTGTACATAATTTCCTTTATAGGACGGAGTCTATATGATGCACTGTTTTGGTCTCATTCCATGTGTGTGTTTTCAGGAGTACATGTAGATACTTTTTTTTTTTTTTTAATCACAAAGTAAGATATAGTTCAGGTCTACCTAACAAAACAAACATCTTGCACCATTTCCTCAAATTAAAAAAAAAAAAAAAAAAGTTTTGCTTGCCGCATCCCTCAGTGTGGGAAACGGAACAAAAAGCTGAATGCTGAGGACTTGCAAGAGGAGAGGACCCTGGCCTCTGACATCTGAGGTATGAGACACTTCTGAGCATGAGAACCACACTGACTTATTTCTGTACACAGCAGAAGGAAGTGTTCAGGAAGGAGGCGGGGCACAGGTCCATGTTGGCTTCTTCCTTACCTCTAGGCCAACCCTCAAGTGCTGCTTGCTAGGGCCTGAAGCTCATGATATTCTGAGAGAATGATCCAATGGATTCTGTTGTTAGGATATTTTGGGCTGTATTCCCTGGAAACTTCACCTAGCATTTAGACTCCTTCAGGGAGGATCCAGGGATTACATTCAGATCAGTATCAAGCACAGGGACTTATCTCAGTGGCAAGTCAGAATGTCAGCTCTCTCTTCTCTCCTTTAACAGACTGGCTTCATCTGCTCAGAGCTCACAAATCTGTCACAGAAAAAGCATCTTACTTCTTCTTGCTACTCCTAATGTCTCCTAAAACATTGATTCAAACTAACTTTAGTTTGTTTGATTTAGCTAAGTTTCTGCTCAGATCCCCCCAGTGGCCCCTGCTTTCTCATGCACCACTCCCAAGCACTTTCCCAGACTTGGCATGCCTGACACAATGGTCTCCATACTCCTCCTGGCTCCCCTCCCCAGGCCACACATTACACAGAAGCCATTAGTAGCTCAGTTCCTGGCTCGGAATCAAGGTCATTTTTAAAGAAGTGAGGTTGCACCCCATGCGGTGGTATGTGCCTGTAATCCCAGCACTTGAAGGGAGCAGAGGCAGAAGGATTTTCAGTGGTGGAATAAGTGGTGGAATATTTGCCTGATGGGTTACAAGTCATTGGGTTCATCTTCAGAACTCTGAAAAAACGAGTTAGACTTTGAGAACCAAATGAGTTGCGTTTAGTAATATTATTAACCCCTTTGAGCCTTGACGTCCTTATACATTATATGGGAATGATAACAGCCACAGGGGGCAGATGTGACTAAACTGGGACCTTGCATGTCTGGTTTGTGGCAGGGGAGTCAGAAAAAGATATTTTTCCTCTCCCCACACCTTCTTCAGTAACTATTTTTCTCTGTGTAGGCTCTCAATATACAGAGTTGTGTTCCACCTCAATGCCACCTGTTTGGTGCTGCCTGCACCTTGTTCCCGCTCAACTGAATTGTTCAGCTGTCAGGGTCTATTGTATTACTGGATGCCCTTGCTATTGAGGTCTCAGGGAGCTTGTTGTCAGCACGTGAGGGATGCACCTTCCTGGCCATGCCCAAAGTCTGTGTCATCTTTAGATGCCACCATCCTTGAGAAAATTGCACCAGCCTCAGCCAGAGAGTCTGCCAGCCTAGTGATGACTACATCCGCTCTGGGTTCAGCCCCTTCCTGGAACATTTGACCTCCTCATATCTTGGTCCTTTTTCCTCTAGGAAAAGACTGTGTGTGCATTTCTGAGGCTAGAAGAGCCAATGCACATTATCTTCAAAAATCACACACACACACACACACCTATAAATATGCACATACATATATATCATATACACATACATATACATCTATACATATACACAAGCACATATACATCATATGCATACACATATATATGAAAGTAGAAAGAGAGACTACGTGGGAAGAGTCAGGGTTCTAAAGTGAGGGGAGGTACAAGAGAAAGTAATGGGGAAGAAAGACATGTATTGCTGTTCTTTTTCTCTGTGTGTAGAACCTAGATTTAAACACAGGCACGGATACTATTTCAGAGGGGGAACATGACCAGTGGGAAAGGGAAGAGGGGAGGAGAGTACTGGGGGTATGCGGTAAATATGGTGAAATAATGGAATCTATTATTTGCTATCAAAAAAAAAAAAAGTCAAAGTAATGTTACAAAGATGCAGTTTAGGCTGGGAAGACGGCTCAGTGGCAAAGTACCTGCATGTGAGCATGAAGAACTTAGCCCACTTAAAGCCAGACGTGGAAGAACACATCTGTCATCCCAGGACTCCTGTGGTGAGGTTGGAGGACCATCTCTGGAAACTTGCAAGACAGTCAACTTAGTGTGTGCCGTGGGAGACAGCATGAGACTGCAGCTCAAACCGGTAGACGGTGCATGCCACACCCAGATGCATGCACACACACATGTACACAATATTTGTTGAAATACAATTCACCTGGACAGTCAAAACTGAAGCTAAAAAGTAAACAGGAAACATTATCCTTAGTTTTCACATGCGAAGGCTTTATACCCACTGCAGATTTCTTTAGTTTCATGAAAGCATGGAAGCCTAACAAAGGGAAGGAAAGAACAGAGCGTGTAAGTAAGAGGAAGCACAAATTTTCTTGCAAATAAAGCCCAGTGTCATTGGTGATCAAATAAATATAATTTTAGTCTTTAAGAAGGTATCACTGGACTAAAATAATACTTAATATAATAAAGCCCAGAGCTACAACAGCCCAGAAACTGCTACATTCACAGTCTTTTTGACACCATAAATCGTTACCGGCATTTGGAAAAGCAATTTAGCCACTCATCTCAAGAAAACATTCATCTCAAGAGCCAGGAAAACATTTCTGCCCTTTGGTTGACAATGTTCATGGTAAGATATTCATACAAAATTAAAAAAATAATTATGTGGTGAAAGTAATCTTTGTATGGCTATTTGTAATAGCAATGTGTTAATAGCCTAAACATCTTAGCGTTAGAGAAATGGAGAGCTAAATGTTACCTCCTGTAATACTGTTCTTGAGGCCAGGCTGAGCCCCAGCTCAGAGTCTCCCTATTGCATCTGGCAGTGGCTTTCAAGCTGTGTCCTGCACTGGGTGACCCCATTTGGAGTGAAACGCAGAGACAGAAGAGCTGTGTCTCATTCTGCACAGATGCCACAAGCTGCACAGCACTGCAAGGCACAGACTGATAACACTCCCCAAACCAGGATGTTGCTCGCAGAGAAGTTATTCTCCACTCTTTCTCTAGGAAGCAGCTAGCCTGTTGTCCTTGCATGTGTCTGCAGCTCCCTATCTGACTCTTCACTCACGCACCACCTACTTAGCATGGCTGTCAATCGTCCCCACACTTTCAGTGACCTCAGCAGAAGCTACCTCTTCTCCCTTGGCTTTACCTCATCATATGACTGGATCTCTCTCTCTCTCTCTCTCTCTCTCTCTCTCTCTCTCTCTCTCCCTCTCTCTCTTTCTCTCTTCCCTCTCTCCTTTGTCTGAGTTCCTCTGCTGCTCCCTCTTCCTCCATCCGCCTGCAGAAACTTTGTTCCACAAGGGACTCTCATGAGTTCTCTCTTTAACTGGAGTCAGACAAATGGAGTCCAAACTCTAACTTTCCTGTTTCTTGGTTATATGGCATGGTTATCTGGCTTCTTAGGCCTTCATTTGCTAGAAAATGAAAGCTAATAATGGAACCTCCCTCGTGTGGTACCTAATATTTGGCACACATTCAATGAATGGTAGGGACAATGTCCTAACCTGCTTTTCTGGTCTAGACTCTGCAGGGCTTTGAGAAACTCCTGTGTTCCACTCAAACTCAGTGTGCCATGACTGTATTAACTGTGCTGCCAGTCCCCAAACCTTCCTGTACCGTAACATTGTTGTCATCGTCATCTTCAACAAATAACCATTAGTTGTATCTCCACATGTCTAGAAACACTCCTGTGACATTCCTAAGCTTCTTCCTCAACTGGCAGACTATGTAAGGCAGAGAAGCCCTCTAGTCCCAGAGGAGGAAGGACAGACTGCAGGACAGAAGGAGCTACATTCTAAGGCTGTCTGCCATGCAGAAGAGCCTGATGTGAGTTTCATGTGAGCAAGAACTAATTCTCTGGTAAATGATGCCACAATTGGCTTAATGACCACCTTTCACGGTAACTAGAGTTGTTCTCACTGAGACCGTCCAAACCATTGAAAGATCCATCATCTCTCACCATACCCACTGATACTTCCCTCCTTGAAGGCTTCATATCCATTTAAAAGAAGAGGTCACCATGACAGCTTGCTAACGGGTTGACCTGACTGTCATTCTTCTATGTCTATAATTCAGTGTCTATATAGTTGTTGGCGGAGCCTCTGTGAATTGTTTAAGGAACCCAAGTCTGATTTGATGAATCATTTCTCCTTAAGAACATCTATCACTATCCCCTCCCATTACTTTTGAGAGAAAACCACCTCTTCCCTGACACAAGGCTCTACCCTCGATGGCCCCTGTCACGTTTCTGTGCCTCCTCTTTCCCCTTAATTGCCAACCAGAGTTAGTGTCTGCAGCCCCAGTGATACCAGATTCCCTAGACTTTCACACTGTGAAGACATAGTTCCTCCTGCCTGGAATTCTTCTATTCCATCTTTATTTGGGGTCTAGTACTTCATACTTCAGCTTGGATATCACCTCATCTGAGAAGCCTCTGATTCACCCAGGCTGGTCAAGACTACTGGATACTACCCTAAGTGTTGTGATCACATCTTTGATAACTTGCAAGATGCTTTTCTCCTGGAGTCTATTGACTTATGTATTTACCTAATCAAGCATCTTCTCTTCTAGTACAATGTCTTATACACAGCTGGTGTTCAACAAATGTCTCTTGAACAAATAAATGACTAAATAAAAGAAACTCTGATTATGGCAAAACATAAAAATGTTAACAATACACATTGTATTACTAATGCATTTATTAAATTGTACAATATATTATATTATATATCATATATGTACATATTGTACATATATATTACACTATTGCTTCATGGTATATGCTATTCCTTTATAAAATATGTGTGCATATGGACAGTCCTGGAAGTAGCCATTTGATAGGCTTATTCAGTGCCTGTCCTGTGCCCTGTCAGTTACGGGAAGATTAGTCAACACTGTTGCATTACCCCAAGAGTTTGACCACCTGACTAGCAATCCCATTTGGCTGATGAAAATACTGACACATTACTTACTTTCAAAATTTGCCTTAATGGTAACAATGTATTTTAAAAGTAACCCATGAAGCAGAAACCGGTCATCTATAAAATGCTACCAGTAGTCATTGTGGGGTTGGAAATTCTCACCCCTGTCATTTTGGATTCATTTCTCCAGAGGTAATCCCCTGCCAGGTTTGGTGTATGCACAGGTTTGCACACACTGATGGATGTTGGCCTGTCTTCCTCATTGAAAGTGTTGGTAACTAGTCACAAGGCTATCTAGTTGCTCAATGGTGGCAGCCCCTAGCTACCTTAACTGTGCCGTGTGTCCTAACAGCAGCCTGCCTTTCTTATGAAGCAGAAGTCATAGAGGACGGTGGAATGGGAAGGAAGGCCTCTGTATTTCATTTTGATGTTTCAATTCCAGCCCGTAGTGATTGTTTACCCTCCAAGGGAAAGTTAAAGGAACCTATACTGGAGACTGTGCTGGGGTCAGCACCACCGGTAGCACACAGGGGATCCCTATTCTAGAGGACGGAGCCTACCGTGATAGGGCCCGCTCCTCCTCTGGCTCACCAGGTGCATCTGCACTCAGGTCCCAGAGAAAGAAACAGAGAAAGAAACAGATTAGCACCCGGAGGGCACAGGGGTCTCCCTCCTCCAAGGGGAAAGGGAGGAATAATCCCTCTTCTTCCCATTGACAAGTCCCTGAAGGAGCCCTTGGTAAATACCAGCTCCAAATGAAAGGAACTCAGTCTAGACGCAAGACACAGGCTTCCTGCCGGTGCCCTGCGTGCACGGGAACAGCGCCTTCTACCCCACTGAACCCGAGCTGCTCCAGGAGCAAAGATAATAGCCTCTAATCCCGTATGATTGTTTCAAAGAATAAAATGAAACAATGAGTATGAACCCACGAGTGTCAAAGCACTTTCAATATGTAGGGCACAGGTAGACTGCCTCTGCACTTCTTTTCAAATACACAGTAGAACGTCCTTGAATCCAACATGAGAGTCCAGTGCATCACCTAAGAAGGAAGACTATACCTTTTTCTATACAACTCAGTATTCTTGCTCTCTTTTTAAAACTGTGTGGTCTTAAAGACATTGCTTCTCCTGATTATTTTTTTCATATTGAAAAAGCAAAGCCATTTGCCCACATAGCTGAACTCCAGCCCTGAGCTGCTTGGCACAGGGTTGGGTTCACTGTTGCTCTGTTCCTAATGCCAATGGCCTGAGACCATGAGGTGGTACTGACCTCCAAGGATGTCAACACTTTAGAATAGAGACTATTCACTTGGCACAAAGAAAACACAGCCTTAAAGGTTTTGGACATTCCAAAGGAATGGTTATCTTGCATTGTGCTCCTCCCTTCTCTATGGGGCTGTTGGCTACCAGCCCATGAGGACAAAGGGACCAGAGCCAATAAACAGTATGCATAAAGGGTTGTGTAGTTTTGGGGAAGGGAGTGGGGGTTTCTAAGGTAGGTAAGTATCACTGGCTTGGGCTTAGGGTATGAAGATGCCTCATTTTCATGGGAGAGGCTTTCCAGGAATTCCAGGTTCTTATCAAGAGAAAGGAAGCCAACTCTGTGATCTCATCAAGGCTACAGGACATTCCATTGGTACAGAATGTGGGGGTCTGGCTCCCCAGACAGAGAAGAGGGAGCCCTGCTAAGAAAATGGAGTCGGTCCTCCATCTTGCACTGAGCTCAATAGAGCTGTCCAGACATGGAGGACATGGACCTTCAGCAGCAGGACTCGGCTTTGCAGTATGACAAACTTTTGATGCCAGAGACTGAGAAGATATTTGGACACAGGTGAACATACTGATAGGTTATTTCTCCACTGCCAGAGAAATTAACCACTTTAATCCAGATTAGATTATATTAAAGGCAGGTTAGTTGGGAAGTGCTCTTGAGTGGGTGAGTTCACTGGCCCCAAGGACCAAGGCCAGAGAAGTTGACATGAGGAAATGGGGGGTGGGGTGGGGAGGAGAAAGAGGTGTGCTTGCACAGAGAGGAGCCGAAGAGAGAAAAGACCAAAATGCCCGGATTATGTAAAGAGGAACCTCTGGGGGAAAGGCAGGCCAGCCCCTGGGCTGGAAATTTCAGGGTTGGGAGCAGGGTATGCCAGGTAGGGACTGGGGGATGTTGGAAGAACCTGGAGGTCAGGTGTGCTTTGGTATGTAAGATATGCACCTCAGTTCTTTGTCCCCGGTCAGAAACCAAACAAAAATAGAGAAATAAAGGAGACATTTAAAATAAAATTCACCTGTCTCAGCATGGAATATTAGTCCATCCAACATCCTGGAGCCATACTCAGTAATCCTTTATGGCTTCTGACTTTTTCAGGAGTACCCTTTCTCAATAAATAGCCTCAAATATCTTATCCAACATTTTCTGTCTTCCTGAACTGTCAGGACAAGGGCCAGTGTACCAGGAGATAGACACCTTATACTTTCCAGGAAAGAACTTGCTTACCTCTAAGAACCAATCTCTCTCTCTCTCTCTCTCTCTCTCTCTCTCTCTCTCTCTCTCTCGTGTGTGTGTGTGTGTGTGTGTGTGTCTGCAGATGCCCAGAGGTGGGGCAGAACAGCTATAGTTTTATAAAATTCTAAAGTTTGTCTAATTGGAGCTCTGATTTTATTAAACCAATTATTTGCAAAGACTTGAGCCCACAGTAAGTCACCTTAGAAGTAGCCAGGAGTGGCCAAAGTTTACTACTTCCTGATGAAGCCATTCTTCTAGGCCAAGAATGAATCAAGCGTCAACCTTCGTCACGGTACAGAAAGGAAAGTCTTGGAGAATGTAAAAAAAACTAAAGATCTGCAAAAAAGTTTTGCAAAAAGATCTGTAAAAAGTTAGTGGAAGAAACAAGAAACTATACTCACAGAGTGACATGCAGCTGGCTTGCTGCCAAAATTCCTTCCTTGTACCTATGATGAACTGCTTGGTGCTGTCTCAGAATTCACTGTACACGTACCTGGAAGGGGAATTGCATGATTGTCTCCATGAGTGTTCTTAATCTTGGCTCTACAGGTTGCAAGTAAAATATCTTAGCATCAAATAAAACGCCTAGGCATCACTTCAGATCAAATAAATCAATCCCTGGGCAAGGGGTGGGAGGGAGCAGCTTCAAGGTAATTCTGACACACAGTGAGGGTTGAGAGCCACTGATATAGGCTGAGATGGGGGAGACAGTAATGGGGCTAGAGAGAGGTGGGGTTGACAGATTAAACATCATCTCAGACAAGGCAAGTTTGCCCATGCTCACACTGGTGAGTGCTGGACTATGAAGAAGCAGAGGCTACAGGCTGTCACTGGACTGTTAACCTGTGACTCCAAGTTAGGAATCGAATTTTGAGGACTCCAAAAAGCAACCAGGATAAGACAAGCTGGTGCGTGAATAACATACTTCGTCGGGTACTTTTTATCAAGCCCAAAGAATTCACAGGATGAAAACAGACTCAAGGTAGGAAGATTTGTGGTGGTGACATAAAGGGAAGTTTCAAGGCTCCCGGGATGCCGGCTGGACACACAAAACCAGAAGCCAGCTGCTACTCAAGGGCCGAGGCCACGCCTCCACAGCTTGCTTCTGCTCACTTGTTCACGTCCAACTCTGCTCCTCTCACAGGTCTGTTGAGTTCTTCATGCCATCTAGCTACCTCTGGCTGTTCACCACATTTAAGGTCCAACGTGAGGGCTCCAGCCCTGGCTTGTTACTATGTATCAGATCCAGAACCAGCAGTAACTGACCATTGCTATGTTGTCTTCAGGCCAAAGTTTCAAGAGAGAAGATTTTGTCACCAGTTAAGCAAAGGATGGGTGATCTATGCTCCTCTGGTCTGCTGTATGGGGCGAGGGGAGGGCTGGAGCAGAGCATGGCATGTTATTTACAGGCTGGACATTCTAGCAGACCCTTGCAAGAACAGGATTCTGTGTATGAGAGATGGGAAAGCTAAACAACAAGTTACATCTAATATACACATATATAAGAACTATAAGCCTTTTTCTCCCTATCTACCTCCCAAAAGATGAGGAGATGGGGAAGAAATTTGAAAGAATGTGCCCCAACTGGTCTCAGGACCTACATCTAAGAAAGATAGCTACGTGACCCAGAGGCAGTTTACCAACCTTCCTCTGCATTCATGAATCGTATCTCATGAGCCATCTTAACCCCAATAGTGGTTCGGATACAATTGGCCCTCGTGGATTCATATATTTGAATGCTTAGGGAGTGGGAGTGGCATCAGGTTGTGTGTGACCCTGCTGGAAGTGTGTCACTGACAGTGGGCTTTGGGGTTCCAAAGGCTCGAGCAAGGACCAATGCCTCACTCTTCCTGATGTCTGCCCATTCAGATGTAGAATTCTCAGTTCCTTCTCCAGTACCCTGTCTACCTGTGTGCCATCACATTCCCTGCCATGATGACCATGGACTAATCTCTGAAACTGTAAGCCAGCCCCAATTAAATGTTTTTCTTATAAGAGCTGACATGTCAAAACAAAGTCAATAAGATGGTGCCCAATAATATTCTTCTATACTCTCAGATTGGTGTCTAACTGGGTTGTCAGAGAGGTTTCATCCAACAACTGATGGAAACAGTTGCAGAGACCCACTGCCTGCTGACAAACATTAGGTGGAGTTCGGAAAATCGTGCTGAAGAGGGGGCAGGGAGGAGCATAACAGTCAGAGGGTCAAGGACTCCACGAGAAAACTCAGAAAATCAACAGGGTCCCACTGAGATTGAATTAACAGTCAGGTAGCCTGCATGGGTCTAACCTAGGCCCTCGGGATATCTGTTAAAGTTGAGTGTGTGGTGTTTTAATGGGACTCCTAACAGAGGGAGCAGAGGCTGTTTCTGATGCTTTTGCCTGCTTTTGTGTCCCTTGTCCTCTTGCTTGGTTGCCTTGTCTAGTCTTAATATAAGAGGAGGTGCCTAACCTTACTGCAACTTGATGTGCCATGTTTGGTTCATATCCCTGGGAGGTCTGCCCTTTTCTGTAGGGAAACAGAGGAGTGGATAGGGAGGAAAGAGGTGGAAGGGAGAAGAAGGAGGTGAGGGACAGAGGGGTCAGGTTAGCTCAGATTCATTCTCTGTAGGCTGGTTGTGAAACTGTAACAGACTTGAGCCTCTCCTGCCAGGCATGTGCATCTTTTGGCATTGCAACAGTGTTATCATTTTACGATGTTCATGCTTAAGAACCACATGATCAAGCTACAAGGGAAAACTCTTTCTCTCCCCCCTCCCTCTCCCTTCCCCTCTCCCCCCCCCCACACTCATAATAAGATTTTATGTGGGCTTGCATTTTTAGCTGTCTTGGCCATGCTTGAGGGTTTGGGCTTGTACCTGATAGAATCATTTGCAAACTTTGCAATCCCTGTGCCAAGGCCGAGGTTTGACAGTTCACTTGACAGCTCCAAAACAAAGTTCTTGACGCTGACATGACAGTCTTCCACTGACATTCAAAGCATCTCTTTTCAGAAATGTGAAGAATCTGAAAGCTGAGTTTTAGGCTCATGACAATGCAGAATGCGTTAAGTTTTGAAACCCCTCAGATGGAGGTTAAATTCACGTGTAGCCCAGCATTAGCTACTGCCGTGAAGAACTGAACATTCTTAGACATGAACCCTCTCCCAGTTGCACTGAGGCAGGAGAAGGGGTGGTTTGGGAGGTCCTGTCTATAAAGTAGCCAACACAGGTATCCTCAAACCCCAGACTATGAGCTAGCTCTCTCTCTCTCTTCTCTCTCTTCTCTCTCTCTCTCTCTATCTCTCGATTTCTCTCTCTCTTTCTTTCTCCATCTTTGCATCCCTGGAGTTATTCCTAACAATGGAACCAAGCAGTAGTTGGGGAGGAGGCAAGAAGCACCTACAACGTGTGTTGCTTTATTTTACTTTGTCCAAACCAGGCAATGTGTGAAGGCCACAGCAGTGGCTCCAGTCCAGTGCTGTAATAGCAATGTGCAATCATTTCTTTTAGAGCCTCTTACAGAGTCAGATGCTTTAGCTTTGGCCCAAGTACAACTATTGGAGATTCTGTCTGGTTACAAAGGAAAGAGACAAATACTTGCATTTTACTGACAAACTCAAACACCTCTGAACCAAAAGGGTGATTTATCTGGGCTGAAAATAAAACCCGCGCCTTCTGAAGTCTGGTGCAGCTGAGTTATCACTATTTTGGTACTATAATTTGTTTTATAAGGTAGTAATTAACAGGGCAAGGTCTGCTGCCAGAAAAGTAAATCACATTTTGCTGTTTTCTTCTTTTCTAACAAGACACAGACCTTGTCTTCCATTAAAGACCAGTTGCAAGGGCACCAGCAAGAAAGGCTGAAGTGACAGTGGGGAGACCTGCCTGAGGGGGCTCGGAAAGGTAAAGAGAGAGAGGCCTCCTCAGGTAAATCTCTCTCGAGAAAGAAACTGTTTTCCGGTCTTGTCCTTCTTTTTATCTCGTCTCTTCTCTCGGCTCTGTGTTTCTTCCCTGGCTATACTCAAGTGTCAAAATGCTATAAACACTCTTACAAAGAGAACTTTTCTTTCTCTCCTTCAAGATGTTCCAACCGCCCCTTCTCCGTAGCTGCTTCGTCTCAGTGATCCTTGGCTCTGTCATTTGCTGTGAGGCTTATTGTCACTCACCCCTCGCCTTCCTTTTCCAGCTCACCCTCTTTTGCCCGGCCTCAGCTTCTCTTCAATCCTTTCTCCCTCTCCTCTCAGTCCTATTTCTGGAGGTATCTGGACTAGTGGAGACTCTGGCTTCTTCTTCTTCCTTCTGGAGTTCTCTGAAATGTTTCTGTGAGGAGTGGGGAGATGTCAAGAAGGATTGGCCGTGCGGGTGTGGCGAGTAATCCACTGGAACCAGAACCCAGAGCCTGACGTCACCGGGCCCCGCCTGTCAATCTTGGGCAGGCGCGCAGCTCGCAGCCTGCCTTCTCTGCCGCTGCCTCTCACTCGCTGCGACGGTGGCTCAGCGACAGGCGACCAGTACTTTCCTCTTCGACGTGGGGCAGCCTCCTGCAGACAGCTGCTCGGACCGCGCACGGAGGATAGCCGGGCACACAGCCGCGGAGCGCATGACCAGAGACTCCCGGTAGCCCTGACTCCCCAGGTGAGCGGCAGGCTCCTGAGGGTACTTTGAGCTTGTGGGGAAGGCGAAGGGGTAAAAGGCAGTCCCGGAGTGAGTCCGTCCCGGGAGTCAGAGAATCAGAGCTAGGCTTGACCACCGCACCCTAGCAGACTTAGTCTTTTAGTTCCCAGTTCCAGACCTGGGGTCTCTGGCTCCTCGAGATCTCAAACTTCGCTTTCAGAACCGCGGACAGCGGCTTTGCCCAGCTCAGACTTGCAAAGAGATGACTCTTTCAGGCTGATGTATTTAGATACTCGTGCATGCTAGTGCATAGTGGAATCTGTCTGTGCACCTCTGCCAAAGCTCAGAAGCCCCGTGCATTTCGTTCATTCATTCACTCAACAGGTGCTTATTTGTTTGGGGTTCGCACTTTATCCCCGCTCCCCTCACTATGCTCCATGCATGCTCCTGAGGTGAGACATGCAATTTGAGTGGAGCAGTTAGAGCAAGGAAAGCTCCCTGGTAGCTTGGACTGTACACCTGACAAACCGCGGTCCCTTTTATGCAGGGAGCAACATCTGGCGGCAATGAACGCTAGCGCCGCCGCGCTCAACGAGTCCCAGGTGGTGGCGGTAGCGGCCGAGGGAGCGGCAGCCGCGGCTACAGCAGCAGGGGCACCGGACACCAGCGAATGGGGACCTCCAGCAGCATCCGCGGCTCTGGGAGGCGGCGGCGGACCTAATGGGTCACTGGAGCTGTCCTCGCAGCTGCCAGCAGGGCCCTCGGGACTACTGCTTTCGGCAGTGAATCCCTGGGATGTGCTGCTGTGCGTGTCGGGGACTGTGATCGCAGGCGAAAATGCTCTGGTGGTGGCGCTCATCGCGTCCACTCCCGCGCTGCGTACGCCCATGTTTGTGCTCGTGGGTAGTCTAGCCACTGCTGACCTGCTCGCGGGCTGTGGCCTCATCCTACACTTCGTGTTCCAGTACGTGGTGCCCTCGGAGACTGTGAGCCTGCTCATGGTGGGCTTCCTGGTGGCGTCCTTCGCCGCCTCAGTCAGCAGCCTGCTAGCTATCACAGTGGACCGTTACCTGTCCCTTTACAACGCGCTCACCTACTACTCGCGCCGGACCCTGTTGGGCGTGCACCTCTTGCTAGCAGCCACCTGGACAGTGTCCCTCGGGTTGGGGTTGCTGCCTGTTCTAGGCTGGAACTGCTTAGCCGACCGCGCGTCCTGCAGCGTGGTGCGCCCCCTGACACGCAGCCATGTGGCGTTGCTCTCCACTTCCTTCTTTGTGGTCTTTGGCGTCATGCTGCACTTGTACGTGCGCATCTGCCAGGTGGTCTGGCGCCACGCCCACCAGATCGCTTTACAACAGCATTGCCTAGCACCGCCCCACTTAGCAGCCACCAGAAAGGGCGTAGGAACTTTGGCCGTGGTGCTAGGCACTTTTGGGGCCAGCTGGCTGCCCTTCGCCATCTATTGTGTGGTGGGTAGCCAAGAGGACCCGGCCATCTACACCTATGCCACCCTGCTGCCTGCCACCTATAACTCCATGATCAATCCCATCATCTATGCCTTCCGCAACCAGGAGATCCAGCGTGCCCTGTGGCTCTTGTTCTGTGGTTGTTTCCAATCCAAAGTGCCCTTCCGCTCCAGGTCCCCCAGTGAGGTCTGAAGGGCTCCCCCGTGTCCCCTCACCAACACCACAAACCCAACATGCCAGCCTTTGGTGAGCTTCTAGGTGCCTGCTGATGAACTCTCGAGGTCTCAGTGGTGCGAATCTGACTCTGCGGGAGCAAAGGGACCGAATGTGAACGCAACAAACGGACTCAGACAAAGAGGCTTGTTGGCATTTTATATATACAGTGTATACATGTGTACATATATATACAAATATTTGTATCTTCTGGAGGTGTTCAGGACCTGGAGCTTCCTGTTCTGTGAAAAACTAAAAAAAAAAAAAAAATGTGGTTGTATACTCAATCGTACATCACATTTATCAAGTGAAGACATTCCAATACTGCTTAATTAATAGCACTTTATTTTTAGCTGCTGAAATGCCAAGACAGTGTTGCCTTCCCCAAGAGCAGGAGAAGGGGAGTCAAAGATGTATTTTTGTTGTATGTGATAGAATATTTTGCTGCACATGCATCAGTAACTACAACATTTTGTACACAAATAAACACATTATAAAAATATAATCTTGGGTATGTGGTGGATTGTGGAATTATTTGGGGGCTGACTTGTGAGTGTGCTTATTTAAAAAGCCTATTACATACTGATCATCTCTTTCCAGGGAGAGCCACATCAAATACCCAGTCCACACCATGAGCTGTGGTAGGGTCATGGAGGAAGTAACATTCACATGGTATTCCCAGATCATGAAAAGGCTGGATGCTACTGGTGCAAGTTAACGTGCTCCCCTGGTTACTGGGTTGGGAAGATGTGTTTCAGAGGTCAGAATAATTCACACAGGTGCAGCTGTAAACTCTGAAGCCACAACTCCCCAAATATGGCAAGATTTCTCAACATGGCTTATTCAGGCTGTTGCTAGCCAGGTGTAGAACCTAATAAAGTGAGTGAAATTCTTCTAAAGCAGAATTCCCAGATCTTCATGGGGTAACTGAAGTGTGTCCCAGAGCCCTTTCTTTGGAACATCATCTTCCAAGCATGCATTAAGATCTTGAAAAAGCAAACATTCCTCTTTACCAGTGGGTCATGAATCAGTGCTAAATGGGGCAGGGCATACTGTGAGCCCATATGAAGAAATATACCCACAGACACATACATTACTATTTAGGAGGTTAGGGAAATACATGTAGATTTGTTCATGGCTTTCATATTTATTGGGCATTTATTGGATGTTGGGCACAGTTCTGAGCCTGGGGATATGGAAATAGAATAACTAGAAAAAAAATCCCTCCACACCCATGGTATTATATTCTAGTGGCGAGGCTGGCCTGAAAGCAAGCAAGTACCTAATTTTATTTGGGGATAAATGCCAAGGAAGAAAACAAGGGAGGGAGACAGCAGAGCATGCTCTCATGGTTGGAGTAACCGGGGCGGGGGTGGGGGGAGCTGCTGAGAGGAGCATTTAGGAGGTGACTACCGTGGAATGTGAGATGTGTTAGATTATATGGGGTCAAGGGTCAGCTTTCTGGGGAGAGGGAGCAGCAAATGCAAAGGCTTCAGGCCAGAATGCAACAGTCAAGTTCAAAGAGACCCAAGGTCAACTGAGCTGTATGAACTGAGCAGGAGAGGGGGAGGTCCAAGGACAGCGTGGGCAGTCTGTGAGGCTGTGTCACAGACTTACTCAGAGTGGAGATGGAGGGCAGAGGAATGGGGGAGAGAAGAGGAGATCCCAAACACAAACCTGGTAGTTGGTAAATTAATTAAAAACAAATGAACAAAAAAACAGAACAGGAAAAAAAAACCTAAAAATTTCTTCAGCTGTTCCATTGAAAATTAAGCCAAGTGTTGCTTTGAGTGTTCCCACCAACAAGGGAATAGTTCTTGTTCACACCAAAAGATCCTGGTAGGAACAACCGTACAGCAAAGAACAGACACAGTTACCACCACCACCACCACCACCACCACCACCACCACCACCACCACACCACCAGAGAAACAATAAGGAGGGCAGCCATGCTAATTATGTCTTCTGTCAACCTGACCAGACAACCAGTTACACAGATAACTGGGCAAACATTCCGAGTATTTTACTGAAGGGGATTTGGGATGACATTAACATCTAGCTGGGTAGACAGTGAATAAAGCTGACACCTCCCATGTAATCAGATGCCTCAGTCAGTCACTTCGTGGCTGTCTTCTGGCTTCACTGCCAACACGGGGTCTTTCTGGCTCTCCTGCCGATGGCCTTGAGACGGGAGCCACGTCAGGTTCCTCAGCCCTGGTCCTAGAACCTGTTCTGCAGATTCTGGGTGTGCTAGTTCCCACAAGAACACGGGTCCCTTCCCTATAATAAATTCCTCACCTCATGTACCCGTCTATTTCTTTCGTATCTCGTGCCCGATGTGCTAATAAAACCCATTGATTTTCCTTCTCATGGATGCACACATCTTAAAGGTTCTTTAGTCTGTTTCCTTGGAAAACCCTAATCCAGGAAGGTCAGGAGCTTTAAAATTAATTCTGGACTCCCAAATAGAGAGTACATGTGGGCAATTTCTCTATTTCACAAACACTCCTATAGCACTTATTATAAATTAGTCATTGGTGTAAACTTGTGAAAAATATCTAAATTAATCACTACACCAATCCCGGACTGATAAACTCCCAGCAAGAAACAAATAGCATGGTCTAATCAAGTAATGAAGTGGAATTTAATGAAGGGTCTCTTTCTAAAGGTGAATCTGGTCAAATGAACCCAACAAAGGTTCTGATATGGGGAGAGCTGGAATAGTTAATTATTGGGTCACCATCTCTTAGCTCCATGCTACCTCTTGACAATGACTTTAATTAATTAAACTCTGCCAGAACCAAGAGAGCAAAACAATCAGCTCTGATGTAAAGCACAAAGTCCGTTTCCCTGGAGTAGCTGAGGTGGAATGAAACAAATTTGCAAGTGAGAACAGAATAGTTACCACCATCACTATGAGATAGGTACTGGGTTTATGCCCATTTTACAGATGAGGAAATGAAGGTTCAGAGAGGTTACCTATACATGTCAGTAGTTTAGGAGCTGACAAAAACATGGAACCTACGAGCATAATGATGGTATTTAGAGCTATAGGTCTGGATAGGGTCATCTTGGGAGTATCTGTTGTGCGAGTTTTCCAGAGGAAATGAGAACAAATGTTTACTCAGTCCAGATATGGCACTAATGACAGACCCAAAGAAATGATTCAATTAAAGTCTAACTTAGAAAAAACAATAGTATATTGGGTTACTCATGGGAGTGTGGGTGAGGGGTAACTTACAGGATTCAAAGTAAGTGGGTGATTCAAAGGTAGCCCTGTCACTGAAAGGCTCACCAGCATATGTGACAATTCACAAAAGCCGCTGCTCAACTTGCTTGTAGATTGACGGGCCAAGAAAGCCTCCTTTTCTCAACAGTATAGCTTTTCTACTTATATAACCTCAGGGATAGAAGGATCTTATGAACCTTAAAAGTTTCAGGAACTTCCTGAGACTTGGGAGTTGTTTGCTGGCTGAGTCTTAAGTACCCACCCTCCAAGATGGAGAGCTTCAACGTGGAGGATATTGCTACATAACACTGTTGGACAGAGAAGAGGGCCAAGGACTGAGCTCTAGTAAACCGAAGTGTTTATAAATCAAAGCACAGGGAGGATCAAACAAAGGGAAGAAAGGTAAGAAGAAACAGAGTCCCCCAGAGAAAGAAGGAAACCATGCCTCAGGAAGGAGTTGCTGAGCAAATGAGTGAAATAGGGTCTTAAGAAATGATTTGAAATTTTATTATGTCAGGGCTGCTGATGAATTCACTCCATAAAGAAAACCTCAGGACAGGCAGAGGAGGAGTCTGGCTGTAGAAGGCCCGGGAGAAAAACTCACTAGAGATTCAGCCTCGAGCAGCTCCCAGCAGCAGGGTGACCTTTTCAATATTGGAACGCTCTGTGCTTCATGCATGTAGAATTCCACGATGCCCATAAACTTAGGTATGGAAAGATTAGCATTATTGCTCGTGGACTCTCCAGTCTTGTCACACATTGCTTGAAGTCCCCCTAAGCCTTCACATCTGGAATATGTTAGAGTGAGCTGAGACACAAGAACTGGCTGTCAGCATCCCCTAGATGTGAGGGGAGACAATGATCTAACTCTGTAGACTGAACAAAGGCACTGACAGTATGGTACATTTTATAACCATAAGGAAAATGCTTTCTCTAATAAGCACATTGAGACACTTCTATTTGAGACTTTACCACAGGCTATGAATCTGACTTCAGTCTACTTAAATGTTAGTTAATATTTAATGTCCTTCCCAGGCCTGATCAAGGTTTGGGGGAACTGAAAGCAGGAGGATGCTAAGCAATCAGCGTACTGATGCTGGCTCACGTGGTGGTTCAGTCTATGTAATGTCAATAGGTTTGACATTAGCTAACCTATGATGTAACAGTATAAAACTGTGGGCAGATCTCGAAACATTTCCACATGGAAATGTCACATATTCATTTGACCTATCAAAAACTAATTAAGAATCTCCTGTTACAAGGACCTATCTAGTTGTAGAAGCATAGGATCTTTGAGAAACACAAGCCTCACTCAAATATGCAGGTACTTCTCCACTTTGTTGTCTAATAAGAGTCCTACATCCGGCCACTGAGCCTCCCCGCCCCCCCTCCCACACAAGCCCTGTTATCTAGGTCTTATTTATGTTGATGGCAATGTCATCTTTGTGCTTAAGAGAATTAACAACTTTAGAAACTGTGATTAGCTTTCTGTTTTTTTCCTGATTCAGGCCAATTTTGCCATCAAATGCCATCATCTTTACTTCAAACACACAGAGAACCTAGCCAGTGACTTTTCAGGGCTGGCACCATTGCCTCTTGTCTGAATCTGGATCTTCAGTAGCCTTCTGTCAGGGTTCCTGCTGCAGCTCTTGTATCTAACAAGCCAACAGCAGCTTCCTTGGCTGCTCTTCAGAGGGAAACCTGTGATTGGGGGTGGGGTGGGAATAGTTTGCCTCTAAGGGACAAACTTGGGGAGGAGCCCATGGACCCTGGAAGCAAGGACTTTCTGTAGATATCTGATGCCTAGCCTTGAAGTGAGGACATAGATTTCACACACACACACACACACACACACACACACACACACACACACACACGAAGGCACATGGGCTTGGAACAAGCAGGATTCTCTAAAGTTGAAGCCCAGCGCCAGGCTCAAACTTGCATCAAGCTTGTTAATGTGCACAAAACAGCACACATTTTACATTGATGGGAACCCGAAGCCAGAAATCAACTTCCCATGGTCAGAAATCAGAATGGCAACAAGCCTTGCTTCTGCCAGCAACTCTATGGGGAAAATATTCCCGACCAGACTTTCCCAGTGTTCTAGGTTGCATTCCTTGATCCATGGCTCCTCCCTCAAGATCTCTTGTGTGTTTGTTATGAAAATGCAGTGGTTGCAGTCAAGTCCTGGCTAGGAAAATCCTAATACTGTCTCCATTCCAGGGTCCTTAATCACTTCTGTGAAGCCTTTGACATCTAAGTAACAGCCTTTGAGAGCAGTGCCAAGGTTCTAGCCGGAGGCACAGAAACATGGTAGACCAAAGAGAAGAGCAACCCTGGAGAGTGTTGAAGGAGCAAGTGCTGAGTGTGGAAAGTACTGAGAAAACAAGTGGGCCCAGGGCTGGGGAGTGTTCAGTTAAAAACGTGGTGGTGTCAGGTGAACAGCGGACAGCAAGACAGTCTGAGACTGGGTACAGGGAGGAGGACCATGCCACGCTCCCCTGTCTCTGTCTCTCTGTATCTCTCTGTGTCTCTGTCTCTCTCTCTCTCTCTCTCTCTCTCTCTCTCTCTCTCTCTCTCTCTCTCTCTCTCTCTCTTTCTCTTTCTCTCTTTCTCTTCCTTCCCTCTGAAAGCCAAGAATTGAATATGTAATTCTACTGAGGAGGCAGCAATATGTAGTTGAAAAAGACAAGAAAAACGCTTGAGAGACAAGACTTGATTAGGAAGGACGGGCTCCAAGGCACAGTGCAGGGAGTCAGTGGGGACACAGCTCCCCTGCTCTGCCAGGAGGCAAGGCAGAGGTAATTGGTACTGAGAGATCTAAGTTTATAGGTGGTGGGAGGAAGTTCACAGAGTTCCTACCTGACAACCTCCATTTGTCTGAAGGAGGAGTGCCAGTTAAGAGATGATTATAAGAATCCTCACGAACCTAGGCTGATGAGTTTTGGAATTAAGCCGGGTACGTGGTGATGCTGCAAACACTTGATCCAAGTTAAAGACCGTAGCAGGTGTAGAGGGATGGACAGCACCCACAAGCCTCAGGGACTGTCGACGGGGAGGCGGGATGGCACAAATGCTTTGAAAGATGATTTCTGTGGTTTCTTAAGAGATAAGACATCCTCTCACCACGTAATTGAATTGTCCTGCTAATATTTTTCTAAAAAGAAGTGAAGGAATGTGTCCAAATAAAGGCATGCGTGTGAAAGTTCACAGCAGCTTGGTTTGCAAGTCACTCAAATACTCATCAAGTGAGTACTAAATTGGGGTCCACCCATCTGACTGGATGCTGCTCAGAAGTGAAAAGAATGAATTAGTAATCTAGGCAGTGTTCGGAATGACTCTCCAAATAGTTATACCGAGTGACAGAGGCCAGGTAGGAAGAGAATAGAGTATACAAAATGCAGAATTCTTGAAAATACATGGCAATAGAAGTTAGATTATGGCTGGGACAGGTATGCAGGGATGTGAAAGGGGGGAAGAGATTGGAAAGGAGGCTTGAAGGAAATTCTGCGACGGCACATGTTGTCATTATCTTAATCTTGATTGTTCTGTTGAGGTAGATTGTGCCTTTGATGGTGGCACATGCCTGTAATCCCTCTAATGCCTGTGTTTTTGAGGCTAGAACATTGGTCTGCAAGTTCAAGGTCAGACTGGGATACATAGCAGGTTCAAAGCCAGTATTGGCTGTGCCCTGTATCCTTCGTTCATAAACCAAGGGCTTGGGCTGAGACTCTGTCTGAGCACGTACTTAATATATACAAAGCCGTGGCTTCAAGTATTGCATAAAAATATAAACAAGCAAACATTCATTTTGCATCAATTGTAGCTTGGTAAATTCGTACTGAGTAACTAATGGTCAGCAAAAGAACCACAGTATAACAGCATACATATGAAAAGATACAAATCAATATGATACCGTTAATTAGTCAGATGATGTGGTCCAGTCTCCATGTTATATCCACCTGCTACCCATTAAAGGGTCCAGTGATGTTGCTCTCAGTGCCTTGTGGTGTGTAAGAGTCTGGTAAGGATCGTATGAACTAACATACATTAGTTAAGCTGCAGTATCAAACAGCCCACAATCCTAGCACTTCATGTTTGCAATATCCGGCCAACATCTCCAGACACCTTTGATTACTGCACAGCAACAGAGATGTTCACTTTCTGGATCTACCCTCACCTTGAGGCCTTTACAATCACCCTGACAAAGAGAAGAGCGCTAGATCGGTAGTTCTCAACCTGTGGGTCGCGACCCTCTTCAGAAAGTCACATATTAGCTATCTTGTATATCAGGTATTCGCATTATGATTCATAACAGCAGCAAATTGCAGTTATGAAGCAGCAACAAAGTAATTTTATGTTGGGAGTCATCGCAGTATGAGGCACTGTATTAGAGGGTCACAGCATTATGAAGGTTGCGAGCCACTGCCCTAGAGAATGGCATGCAAATAACTAAGTGCTTAGGCCATAAATTGTATTTCCATTGTCAGCTCAGCATGTAAAACTAGTCACATGACTCCACCTGAGAACTGAGGTAATAAGCAGGGTCTCAGAAAGAAAGGTATCAGAAGTGGGTGGGTCTGATTTTTGACCACATAATTTTTGCCTTCCCTAAATGAAAATCAAGATGCACAGAGAAGAGACTCTGGAGACCCAAACTTGAATATTCAAATATTATTTGAAACTAAACAGACTCTTGTACTCTTAGTAAAATTTATGTAATGGTGTTGTTTAGTCAGTTAGCAAAGCATGGTGTAAAAAAAATTTCAAAAATTGGTGTAAGAAGAGTGTTTAAAAGAGGGGCCTGGTTTTCTAACTTTTACCAACCACTGTCCATCATAGATTGCCAGGGGGCGGGGGTTGCCCACAGGCAATACCCAGCTAGTGTGTGGCTGGGATGTTGTGGATATACTGATGGGGGCAACTCTGATAACTGATGTTGATCAGAGGTTCTAGAAATGTGTGAGTTCTAGCAGGAAGTGTACCAAGTCCTTTAGGGGTAGGGGAAGGGTCAGTGTCAAGCCATCATCAAAGACAGTTGTAGGAAGGAAGTTTGCCATGACTGTGACTTGTGGCTTCAATGTGCTTATGTGAGAAAGGGGAAAGGGGGAGAGGGAGAGAGGGGGAGAGGGGGAAGGAGGGGGAGAGGGAGAGGGGGAAGGGGAGGGGAAGAGGGAGAGGGGGAGGGGGAGGGGAGAGAAACAGGGAGAGGGGGAGGGGGAGGGGGAGGGGAGAGAAACAGGGAGAGGGGAGGGGGAGGGGGAGGGGGAGGGGGGAGGGGGAGGGGGAGGGGGAGGGAGAGGGGGAGGGGGAGGGAGAGGGAGAGGGAGAGGGAGAGGAGAGGGAGAGGGAGAGGGAGAGGGAGAGGGAGAGGGAGAGGGAGAGGGAGAGGGAGAGGGGAGAGGGAGAGAGGAGGAGGAGGGGGGGACGGAGGAGATCAGAGGACAACCTCAGCTCTCATTCCTCAGACTCCATCCACCTTACCCTAAGTCCAGTCTCTCACTAACTTGGAAGCTGTCAAGCAGGCCGGCTGCCAGTCGGCAAGCATCTCTCTAGCCCAGGTGCTACACCCATTTTCCCAGTGGACTGAAAGTGAGGTGTACATATACTGTCAACCCCTCGTTAATAAACTTTCCAATAAAATGTTTATACTTAGTAATAATATTAACATCCTCAACTCTGCTTCCTTTAAACAAGAATCATTTTCTAGTAAAATAAACAAAAACCATCCTCCTCACATACAGATCTCGGTCCATCACAAACAGGCAGGCAGGCAGACAGACAGACAGACAGACAGACAGACACACACACACACACACACACACACACACACACACAGAGCTCATGTACTTGGAGTCATTGCTACTTACCAAGACCCGCTCACTAGGACATACTACACTCTTAGTAGTTTGCATTCAAGGGTACTCTGAAAAGAAATGGATTACTCCCTTTAAAAATGCAGCTAGGAGAAAGAAATTCTTGAGTACAAACTCCACAGTACACAGAACCAGTCTAACCTGCCCGGCTTGGGCAATGACTCTGTGAGCATTTTGAATGGCAGCTTGAAGATGGAAGGAACAGGCAAGAATTCTCTCATGGCCATTGAGAGAATATTCTGTGTTCAGTCACTCATCAGCTGTAGGATTGGAGGGGGGTCTATATCTGGGTGTGCAGGTGACAACCCTCCTCCCTTACCCCCCACTGTCTATTAAGTTATGTCACAGTGTAACCAAAGCCAACAATGATTACAGCCCCTTGGGTGTTGTTGTAATATTGGAGTCTGCTCTGTATTAAAAGAATAATTGCTCCCTTAATTTTTTTAAATTGATGTTATTAATAGGAGCACAGAGTAACTGAGCATGACGAGGTATCCTTTCTTTTACTGGAAGGTTATTAAATGCCTGTTTTGTAAACACTGCACACACAAAGGTAATTATGAAAAGGAAGGCAGAATTACCAACGGTGAAAGGATCATTTGTTTTAGTCCATCTCAACAAATCTCATTTTCACTGCTGTGGACGAGCAGCCACTTTATTACTGAAACAGCTGACGGCTGATAGTGTTATCTTTTATTGCTGAGGCATTTAATCCCTGTGTGACAGATGTCACCGGTCTGGCTGGTACCAAGCTAGCAGACCTTTGCATATCATGCAGAGTGCACGTGATAGCCAACCTGCCTGGGCTTGTAGACTGTACTCAACTCCAGGGAGTCTGTGCCTGTTTGGGATCTTGTTGCTTTCCATATGGGGACCACTTCCCTTGTCCAGCTACATCTGCTGGGAAATTGGGCTGCAGCAACAGAAACAGACAAACGGGGGTAGAAAGGACTTTAGAGGTCATCTTGTATAGTCTCTTTGGGTTTCAGTGAGCTGGAGTTTCAAAGAGAAGTTGGTGAGAAGTCTTATTCAAGATTCCATAGCTTGTGGATAGCCGGAGTTCTGGAGTTTACCCAGAGTTCCTGGTTTTGCTACCCAATCACATGAGATGTTTAATAGGTCTTGGTCAAACAGGCCCAGGAACACTACTCTCTATCCATAGATTTTGCTCCACCTTCCTCTGCTCCCAGCTTCCTTACCTCTTGGTGCTTTAGGTGTGGTGAATTTCATATTCTTGACACTTCTTTTCCTCTCAAATTCCTACCACATGGAGGGAGGCTGAAAGAGAAGTATTTTGCTCTTGCCAGCAACTCTGCCTGCATATTCCATAGCTCCTCGTGGCCCCTAAAACAAGCCAATGCCTTAGCATGACCAGACACTTATAATCTAATCCCTGCAACCTGCTCAGATCAGTCCCCTCGACTGCCATGCCTAGTGGCCTACATGTTTGGAACATGCTAACTTTAATCAGCCTGCAAGACTTTGTGTGTCCATTGTTATCTACGGCTTCATCTGGTTTATTTGTTTGTTGTTTGTTTCTCTTCAGTGTCTCAGGTCCCACCATCTTCCTCCACACCTGGGTCTCACTCCCCACATCCCTCTACCCTGGGTCATTCCTCTAAGTGCCCTGAGCATCTTCAAGCTGGGTACTCCTCATCATTTATGATAATCATTCCTCTAAATTGTTTTTTCTCCTTGAGAGACTGCTTTTTAAGGGACCCTGTTTATCTTATTACCCCTACATCCAAAGGGTTTTAACAAGCCTTGTATATAAAAAAATACCCAAGTGGGCTGGAGGGATATCTTAGTGGTTAACAGCGCTGACTGCTCTTCCAGAGGTCCTGAGTTCAATTCCCAGCAACCACATGGTGGCTCACAACCATCTGGAATGGGATTCGATGCCCTCTTCTGGTGTGTCTGAAGAGAGCAACAGTGTACTTACATAAAATAAATAAATACATCTTTAAAAAGAGATTTAAAATAATACTTCAAACATGCATGTCAATAGAGAGTTAAAATCCACTCAAATCCTACTATGCCCTATGCACCTCCGTCCCACTAATGAAAAGTCTGGGTTACCAGAGGCAAGGAAAGTAAGGAGTCCCATTGGAAAGCCCTAGAAACCCATGAATATTTCAGGTTCTACTACTTAAATAGATACATAGCAGAGACCTAGCAAGATGCCCAGGAAGCCATTTACATAAGGACCTACCACAGCCATGTTCCTTACATCTTCAAAACAGCCACTGTTTTCACAGAAATAAAAAAAAAAAATCCTATCAGAATTAACTAAGAGACTCCATGTTGATTTTTAAAATATAATTGGAAATTCAACTCAGCTTTGAAAAAAAAAAAAAACAAAGGAAATGTCTATATCCAAACAATGATTTAAGGTATTATTTTGCACCCCAAGCCCCTTGACAGGGGAGGTCATCTTATCCCATTTTGCTCTAACATCAACTGAGCCTGCTGCCGTCAGACATTGGGTACTAATGGTTATTCTGGTGAATTTTTTTTTGTGCAGCTTTACCTAGTTTCTTCTCTGTGTTCTCGTGGATGTTTGCTTTGCAGTATCTTGTCCTCCGTTCCTAGAAGTTCATCACAAACCGCAGCATGTATCCACTCCAGGAACTATGGTCCAGAGAGAAAGGTTGGGTACGTGCTACCTGCATGCCCAGATCCATTCTGCTCACTCTTGGCCTGTTGTCTTCCTATTCATCATGTAAACTTTGGACGTTCCTCCAGTATAGATATACAAATGGTCGTCTCCTCGGCTTAGGAAGAACCGTGGCTGCTTGTAGTCTCCTGCTAATTATGTTTTCCAACCCAATTGGCAGTAAGACACTAAGGGACTCTGCCCCAAGTTGGTTCTGATTGGTAAATAAAGATGCCAACAGCCAATGGCTGGGCAGAACAGAAAGAGGTGGGACGCGTAGTATTCCAGGGCTAGGGGCAGACAGAGGAAGGAAGGAGATCCACCTTGATGGGAGAAAGAGGAAGAAGGCACCTCGCCCAATAAGGTGTAGTTGCCATGTAGGAAGAGTGGCCCCAAGAGCCTCCCCCCTCCCGCAACTGGGTATAGGTCAGCAAAAAACGGAATATAGATTTTAGTAAATAATGACTTGGGAATATCAGAGGGAGTGGATTAGCCATGTGGAGGTTAGGAAGTGGCCCAGCCATTGAGCTGTTTAAGGCATATAAAAATATAAAGGCTGTGTGTATGTGTGTTTCATTCAGGAACCCGGAACATTGGGGCAGGTATCGAGGAGCGCGAAGCCTCCGAGATCAATTGAGCAGATTGAGTGCTACCACAAAGAACCGAGAAACAATCTCAGATTCATGTGTGAAGATGTTTTGAAGTTCAAAGCTGTCTCTGCTCCAGGATCTTTGCACATTGCAAAGTTTTAAATGAAACTAGAAAAACCAGGTTTTGGAAGCTCTCAGTGGTAGAGCACCTATCAATGTGTACAGAGCACTGTGTTCCATACTGACATCCAGAGAGAAGACAGAAGAGACAGAGGCAGACAGAAAGAGAAAAAGATAGATGCAAATCTATCCAACATGATTAGAATGTAGGTTAAAGCCAAACAATTACTTGTAAAAGGCAAAATATTTCAAGAAAAGACAACAAATTCTGACTCTTAAAGACAGATCTGTGCTTCATTTTTTTCTAATTTTCTCTTTATTCAAAATCACACATGACACAGTGCATTAATAAAGAACTTGTAGTGGGAAAAGCATAACTTTAAGGGAGAGAATCTGGCCTTAGTACTAAGACAATGCAGAACCGTGACCTACTTCCAGTTACAAATGCAGTCCTGGCCTCTTTGTTCCAAATTTCTAGTTCAATTTCCTGCCAGAGTTCTTAGTGTGCAGTAGCAAGGGCAGCTCTTAATCAACTCTTAATCACCGTAGCGTGGAGCTACAGCGGCGTGGGCTCTGGCAATCATCTCCTTGAGAGCAATCCCTCTGCCACACATTTCAGAAGGAAGGATGAGTCACTCCAGTACAGGCTTGCTGGTGGGGAGAGACAAAAAGCCCCATGGGAACAGTAAAGCCATGTCCACGGGAGCCCACTGGACTGAAAGGCCAACTCTTATCCACAGAGGTTTTTTGAAAGCTTAAGAAGAACATTTCCTTCTTTTGGGTTGATTCATTCTAAATTAATTCATTTAGGAATTAAAAATGACAAAGAAAGCTTGAGCCACTGTTAAGCTTAAGAACCAACAGGACAACAGCTACACGGTCTATCTGTCTTTTGTGTTTGATTCACTCTAATGACCACAGAGATGGAAGTCAAAAGGACCCTTCTTTTCATGTATATTGGTGAAAAGATCTTTCTTTCTATGTATGTTGATGTCCTATGTATGTTGCTGCTCTAACAAATCACTCCAATTTCATTAAAACAACGGGAAATTCAGGCCAGACAACCTGAGTTCAACCTTTCCATGTTGGAAGCAGAGAACTGACTAATACAGTTGTCTTCTGACTTATGTATGGGTACAATGACATGTGAGTATGCACACATATACGCAGTGAATAAAATGTGAAACACACCACACACACACACACACACACACACACACACACACACACACACACACCATGCCTATCCTCCTCCAATACCTTCCATCCAGATTCTGACCCTCTTGCCTCCTCTTAAAAGGATCCTTCTGATTTCTTTCCACCTGTGTAAGTAATTCAGGACACTCTTCCCATGGTAGTGTCCTTCATCACATCTGCACCATCCATCTTGTCATCTATAGTAGTTGTCACTGGTCCCAAGGATTGGGATATGGACAATTCAGAGAGACAAAGGGCGTTATTCGACCTACAAGTCCATGGGATGGAGATCTCTTTCTGGGTATAATTAAGGAATACAACTGAAAATATAGAAATAATAAAGACATCAGTACCTTATATGTATCACAGAATGGCTCAGAAATATCTCCAAATTAGAGATTACTCATCTTTGACTACCTCCGTTGATTTTCCTGACAAAGACGAACATTTAAAATAAATTCACCTTTCATCTTTTAACTGTAACTTTAATTTTTTCAATGCCTATTTTTAATGATGGTTCTTAAGTGTTTTAACCTCCCTTTTAGCCCACCACCCACCAGAGGTAGTAGGAAATAAAGGATACAGGAAAGTGGACCCGTTTAGAAATGGTTCTTTGGAGCAACTCCCATCTGTGTTGACTGGAAATCAGCAGTTCAGTTCACGGGTCAGCAAAGGCAGTTCAAGCCGCTGCAAACACTTCACCAATACAACAGCAGTCCAGTTTCATCGAGTCAGGATAGCAAACAGGAATCAGCAGTGGTCGGACTACCTAGCAGAGACAACCAGGCCTCAGCCTCAGCACCAGTCAGCAGGAGGGACCAGGAAGAACCCCAGGAGAAGCTCTCAGCTGTGCCTCTCAGGGAAGCTAACATCAGCTCGAGACCCACAAGCACTGCACAGCTAGCTCTATAAGCAAGCCAAGCCCAGCCTCCATCACTGTCAGTCAAGTCGTATTTATACACTCCAAACATCAAGTGTCCTCCACAGGTCTTGCCTCAGCACATGACACTGTCTCCGTTGACATCACTGTGTGCAAAAGCTGTGGCACACTACCAGAAGTTTTTTGGTGGGTTTTTCTCTATGGAGTTGGGACAAATCGAGCTCTGCTATGCACTGTAAGGCGGACCAGTACATGCATGTTAGCAAAGAATCCTTCATCATGTGTCCTTTCACTTGCTGCTTTAGCAGAACATCCTCTCTCCTGTTTCTGCTTCAGTGAAATGTTCCTTCCCGAGTCTGCCTTAGCCTTTCACCTGTGTGCATTTCAGGAAAACACTCCTTCATGTGTTTGCCCCAGCAAAACACCATCCAACACAACTGACTTTTCAAAGACCCCTTAGGTTTCCACTTCATATCCCTCTTTCTGTTTAAGAATTGTCCTTTCCTCTAACATTAACAATCTATACACAATAGACATAATTATAAGAACCATCACGTTTTCACACGTGGCTTATGTACAATATAGTCAAATAATAGCCTAACAAAACAACCTTAAATTTCTATCAATATACATTGAAAAAATCCTAAATATCTATCAATATACAATAATCCAAACAAAACAACTTTAAATTTCTATCAATATACAACAATTAAGGAAAAAAACTTAGATTTCTATCAATATACAATGTCTTAGTGAGGGTTTTACTGATGTGAACAGACACCATGATCAAGGCAAGTCTTATAAGAACAACATTTAATTGGGGCTGGCTTACAGGTTCAGAGGTTCAGTCCATTATCATCAAGGCAGGAACATGGCAGCATCCAGGCAGACATGGTGCAGGAGGAGCTGAGAGTTCTACATCTTCATCTGAAGGCTGCTAGCAGAATACTGGATTCCAGGCAGCTAGGATGATGGTCTTATAACTCACACCCACAGTGACACACCTACTCCAACAGGGCCACACCTTCTAACAGTGCCACTCCCTGGGCCGAGCATATACAAACCATCACATACAATAATTAAGCAAAAAACTTAAATTTCTATTAATATAGAATAATTAAACAAAAAGTCTTAAATTTATATTGATCTACAATAATTAAACAAGAACCTACATTTCTATCAATGTCTATTAATATAGAATAATTAAACCAAAAAATCTTATATTTCTATCAATATAGAATACAATAATTAAACAAAACAACATGTCAACCTAGATGATACAATCATAACACATAAAGTGACCAAGATTACTCCCCCCAACTTAGGGACTGGGACGATGCTCTTCTTACATATATTTGTTTCCTGATGAATTGGGGTGAAGAATTCCTGTTTTGGGGCCTCAAGGGAAAAAAAAATCATTAGTCTGAGAAAAGCTAGCTGTAGCATCTATTGCCCAGTCTCAGTTTATCCAGTCTCTGCCTTGTCTGTCCAGTCTCTGTCTTGTCTGTCCAGTCTATGTATTATCCATCTCTTTGTAATCAATCACTTGGGCTAGCCCTTTTGAAGTTAATTTGCATGTTGGGTTTTTTTTTTTTTTTTGAGAAATCAATAATTGAGACAAGTCTGTGAATTATTTGGGCTGTTTGCTTTGTGAAGACATCCATATCTCAAATAATAAGAGGTTTTCCTTGGTGAGATCTAATCTTTATGTTTTGTTGGTATCCATATTTTTTATTCCCTGTAAATACATAGGCACAACCACGTCCGCATCTTAAAACTATTGCATGTTTCCATTCTAATGTCAACACGTCCTTATAGTACATTGGTTGACCTACTTTCGTGTTTTTTTTTTTTTTATAATCCAGTGTCTCTCAGCTACTGTTATTCCTTTTTCACCAACATTAAGAAAATTGAGAGTGAGCAACACATTATTTAGTCTGTCTCTGAGGGGTTTTACTCTCCCTTTTTGTTTAATAAGCATCTATTTTAAGGTATGATTGGCTTTCTTTTTTTATTTTATTTTTTTAGAGGACTGACATTTTATTGAAGATGTTGGTTCTAACAACTTTTCTCTTTTTTTCCTTCTTTTAAATTGGTTATAATATTTACATTTCAACTTTTATCCCCTAACCCCATTCCCCCCACCACCCAGGAACCCCTTATCCCATCCCAACTCCTTTTGCTTCTATGAGGGTGTGATTTTCCTGTTTCTATGATGCTGTTTTTGTTAACATAAACTGTCTCCTAAATTTCTAAATCCTTCCCTTTGTGTTATTAAATCACTTTTTTCTTTCTTTTTTTCCTTTTTTCTTTTTTTTTTCTTTTTTCATCTTTTTTTAAAAATTGGGTATTACATTTACATTTCAGATTTTATCCCCTTACCTTACTTCCTCCCACCACCCAGAAACCTCCTATCCCATCCCCCCTCCTCAAGCTTCTATGAGGATGTGCCCCCACCTACCCCCACCCCCACTACCCCCTCCCCACCCTCACATCCCCCCCCCCCTGTGTTCGTTTTTCATGGGCCAAGAATCTTCTCTCCCACCTATGCCCGACGAGGTCATCCTCCCCTACATATACCTCTGGAGTCATGGGTCCCTCCCTATGTGCTCCCAGGCTGGTGGTTTAGACCCTAGGGAGCTCTGGTTGTTTGGTATTGTTCCTTTCCTCCTGGGGTCACAAACCCTTTCTGCTCCTTCAATCCTCTCTCTAACTTCTCCATTGGGAAACCCTTGATCGTATTGGTGGTTAGCTGTGAGCATTGTCCTCTGAATGTGTCAGTCTCTGGCAGACCTCTAAGGAGACAGCTATATCATGTTCTTGACAGCATGCACTTCCAGCCATCCACATCAGTGTCTAGCTTAGGTGACTGTACATGGGATGGATACCCAGCTGGAATGGTCTCCAGATGGCCCCTCCCTCAGTTTCTGTCCCACATTTTGTCTCCGTATTTGCTCCCTTGTGTATTTTTGTTTCTCGTTCTAAGTAGAACTGAGGCATCCCCTCTTGGTTTTCCTTCTTCATAAGCTTCATGTGGTCTGTGGGTTGAGTCTTCTATATTCCAAGCTTTGGGCTAACATCCGCTTATCAGTGAGTAAATACCATGTGTGTTCTTTTGTGATTGGGTTAACTCACTCAGGATGATAATTTCTAGTTCCATCCATTTACCTAAGAATTTCTCTGATTCATTATTTTTAATAGCTGAGTAGTACTCCATTGTGTAAATGTACCACATTTTTTTTTTATCCATTCCTCTGTTGAAGGACATCTGGGTTCTTTCCAGCTTCTGGCTATTATAAATAAGGCTGCTATGAACATAGTGGAGCATATGTCCTTATTATATGTTGGAGAATCTTCTGGGTATATGCCCAAGAGTGGTATAGCTGGGTCCTCAGGTAGTGCTATGTCCAATTTTCTGAGGAACCTCCAGACTGATTTCCAGAGTGGTTGCACCAGCTTGCATTCCCACCAACAATGGAAGAGTGTTCCTCTTTCTCCACATCCTCGCCAGCATCTACCATCACTTGAATTTTTTATCTTAGCCATTCTGACTGGTGTGAGGTGGTATCTCAGGGTTGTTTTAATTTGCATTTCCCTGATGACAAAGGAAGTTGAGCATTTCTTAAGGTGCTTCTCGGCCATTTGAATTTCCTCAGTTGAGAATTCTTATTGGATACATATGTGGGAGCATTATCAGTTTTAATTTGTGACACTATCCCCATAATTGCCATTATTTCCAGTAATTTGAATAATTATGCAATCACTCTTTTCAGAACTTACAGCAGCTGTCCATTGAAATCCTGAGAATGTGTCAATGGTATAGAGTATATACCAAATTCTGTAAAATGGAACACATCCATCTGTCAGATGTCATTTCTTGGTACCCCTAGGGTTACTACCTGTAGGTAACAAAGTTTGGTTTGCATTTAAAATATTCCCTATAGACCCCTCACGTTTGAACATGTGTTCTCTAGCAGGTGATACTGTCTTGGGAAGCTGAAATCTAGTTTCAGGAGGTTTGTTCTAGCTCTAGGAAGCAGTTTTCTGGCCTGGCTTTAGAAGTGTGATGACCACCATTGCAGTGTGAGCAGTTACATGCTAACACCGCACACCACTCCTGCCACCATGTTTTCCCTGTTCCCTCAAAGTGTGAGCCAAAATGAACCCTTCTGTTGCTTCTTGTTGGGCACTTGGTAGCAGTGACTGCAGAGCAGCTAATACAGCCCTCTTGTGCAGTAGTGTGCCCATCCTTCATTGGTCCATGTCTTGCTCTGACCTCACAAGGAACCACTGTGATAAATGGCAGACACCTGCACATACCATGTACTGTCCAGGGCTGGTTATTGTCCTTCTAGTGCAGAGAGCTGATGGTGATTATCTGTGGGACTTGAACTTTGGTGAAGTTTTGGACTCGGATGCTGGTGACGTTTGGACTTGGATGCGGGTGAACCTGCTTGGACTTGGACAGATGGACCCCTTTCTCACTTTGCTGCTTGAGGTTTGCAGGTACTGGTTTTAGTTTTTCATTTTGCTTTTTTTTTTTTTTTAGTTTGTCTTTGATTTTAGATTTTTATTTTTACATATTTAAATTTTTCTTTGATAATTATCTTCAATTTGTCTTTTTCTACCTACTTATTTTTGTTGCCTTTTACATTTTAAAGTTTTTATTAATAAACATTAAGCATACAAAGTAAGACGCTTCACTGAAACAGTTCTGTATTGCACATAATGTACTTTGATAATATTCACCTGCTCTAAGATCCTGTACCCCCTCTTCTTGGATGAGGCACTCTGACTAAGGATTGTTGTGTCTGTGTTCACAGGTGTTGATTCTCTTTACTGTGCCCACCTGGCTTTGGTTTCTCAGTAATTGAGGCTCAAAGGATGACACTGGAAGCCTCTCTCCTCTTTCTATTTTATGGACTAGTTTGAGAAGCATTGGTGTGGGCTTTTCCTTAAAGAATTGATAGAAATCACCCATGACTTTGCCTGATCTGGCCTTTTTTTTTGTTACTGTTGTTAAAATATTCTTTTAAATTACTATTTCAATTTTGTTTCTTTTGTTTGTTTGTTTGTTTTAAATTAGCTCTTTGAGAATTTAAACCATATCTTTGGTCATATTTATCACTTCCCCTAACTCCTCCCAGATTCTCCACACCCCTTTTCCTACCATCTGGGTTTGGGTTTTTTTTTTTTTGTTGTTGTTGTTGTTTTGTTTTGTTTTGGGCCATGAAGTACAGTTTCTGATGTCTTTATGCTCTTGGATATGTGGTCTTCTGTTGAAGAGTGGTCTGTCCAACCTGATCAGGGGCCACACCCTGAAAATGTGTTCTCCCTGTCCTGGCAACTATCAATTGTGAAGACCTCATCAGCTAGGTATGTGACTTCTTATCCACCTCCCCTCTGCATGGTGAGATTTGGACTGGCTTGAGCCTGAAGGTCACAATGCTGTGAGTTCATATGTGCAACCACCCTACTGTGCCCAGAAACCACTGTTCCTCGTTGCCATCCACTGCCTCTGGCTCTTACCAGCTTTCAGTTTAGATGTTCTTTATCTTCTTAGTTCAGCTTTCATAATGTGTGTCTAGAGGTTTATCAATCTCTTCTAGAGTTTTCCAATTCACTGGAATATTTTTAAAATATTCCCTATCGACTGTTTGATGTCTGTATTTCAGCTGAATCTCTGGTATACTGCCTTAGTGTCTCTCTAATATTATTAATGTGTATCTTCCTATTTCTGTTAGTTATTTTGGTTAAGATTGCATTGGTTATATTTATCCTTAAACAAGTCTTTATTACTGTGGTAGTATGAATATGCTTGGCTCAGGGAGTGGCACTATAAAGAGGTGTTGCTTTGTTGGAGGAAATGTGTCACTGTGGGAGTGGGCTTTGAGGTCCTCCTCCTAACTTCCTAGAAGACCCAGTCTTCTCCTAATGATCTTCAGATGAAGATATAGAACTCTCAGTTCCTCCTGCTCTGTGCCTGCCTGGATGCTGCCATGCTCCCACCTTGATAATAATGGACCTCCTGAACCTTCAATACAGCTCCAATTAAATGTTGTCCTTATAAGAGTTGTCTTGGTCATGGTGTCTATTCACAGCTATAAAATCTTAACTAAGACAGTTACATCGGCCTTTGCATTATTCTAATCACCATTTGATCAATAAATGTTCTGAACTTGATTCTATTTCTTTTGGATTTGGCTTGTTTTTATTTTTCTATGACCTTGACCTGCATCATTCGGTTATTTGGGACACCTTTCTTCTTTACTGTAGGAATTTATACCTATAAATGTTTCTCTAAGACCCACCTTTAATTCACCTTTATCTTGCATCACTAGATGGTGTAGACACTGACCATGCCTATCAACAAAGACAAAGAGATGGCAAGTGTGTCAGGACAGAACATTATAAAATCTTAATGACCCTTGGCCAAGGAGCATTGGGGAAGTAAAACTGGCTGGCCATCCCTCACCCAGACAACAGTAGCAGTAAAAAGTTGTTGGGAGCCGACTTTTAGCAGAAAGCAGCTAGATCATCTTTACAGCCATCTGGAACCATATACGCTGACGAAAGATTTGGTTTTCAATAGCCTACAACAGCTGAAGCACATTCTGATATCCCACATATTTTGTGTTGTTGTTTACTGTCCCCAGCTGCAAGGCACATGTGATAGCCACACCTGCAAGGCATTGCAGTTCACGTGCTGCCCACGTGCTATCTAGGCCATATATGCCTGTAAGGCGCACGTGCTATCCATGCTATAGACGCCTGTAAGGCTTACGTCATATCAACACCTGCAAGGCACGTGGTATCCACGTGCCTACAAGGCACGTGGCAAAAGCGTATAAATACCTCAGAATTCCCTTCAATAAAGGAGACTTGAGACATGAGAAAGGAGACTTGGTCAGAGACTTGATCACACCCTGTCTTGTCTCCATTCTTCGCGTCTCCTGCCCCAAGAGCCCCACTCTCTCTCTTGACCAGAACACTTAGCCCTAAAACGTTGAGGCAGAGTACGGGCTGCAACAAAAAGTCTCCCCAAGAGCAGGAAAAACCCCATGTCAAATCAGAAATTGAAATAATGAAATCCCTCTATCATCCCCATATTATTAAGCTTTTGCACATAATCGACACCACAAAAAAAAATGTACATCATTCTAGAACACACTGTGGAAGGAGAGCTGCCAGGCAGAATTGTGGAATTTGGCTACCTACAGGAGGAGTCCCATAGGCTATTTAAACTGATGGTATGTGCCCTTCAGTGTTATCACCAGAAAGGGATTCCACAGAAATTTAAAGCCCAAAAATATTTTCGTAGACAGTAAAGAAAAATATAAAACTTAGTAATTTCAGATTGGGCTAATTGTGGACCAGAGGCTAGCAACTTTCTGTAGGACTCTCCCCAACTGCAACCCAGAACTCTTTGAAGGTAAAGAGTTGATGGCCATGCAGTTGATGTCTGGAGCTTTGGGTTGTGCTCTACTTTATGTCAAACAGGTGCCTCCCTTTCCAGGGACACACCTATAAAGGAATAAAGCAGAAGATCTTGGCAGGAAAGGACCCTATAAAATTCCAGCTGTCACCAGATCTTTGGGATGTGACTGCTAAGTTACTAACTGTAAACCCTGGACAAAGCCAACAGTACACGACATTGTGGGCTTCCAATGGCTGAAACATGACAATGAAGGTTCTCCCAGTTCCTTTAGAGAGAACACCAACAGTCACCCAGACCCCACTGTAATGGTCATCAGGGGTGTCATGGGACATAAGCGATGAGAGATAAAGAAAAGTTTACTGGAGAAAAAGTTTGACCGGGTGATGGCTACTTATTTGATGCTGAGGCAAGTCACCCTAGAAAGATAACTCAATAAAAAACCTAAGCCCAGGCAGTGGGATCAAACCTTGGGACCTACAGGGCCAACCATGAAACAACAAAAGCTATAAAAAGGGTGTCTAGTGTGCCTACCTTTCCCACATTCAATTTGCCCAGTCTTCCTGAAAGTCCTGAGAAGGGAAAAAAGACTATAGTGATGTACAACTTGCCGCCCTCCCTGAACTGCTTAAACAAGAAGACAACTCCCATTCACAGAGTCTGCCCCCAGTTTATCCACAAGGCTCACTCCATGGGCAGCACCTGGGGGAGACAGAGCAGTGACCCCTCAAATGAAAGCTAGACCAGAGTCTCAGAGTATTCATCACTAGACATCTACTCCAGCCAGTCATGCATGGATGTGTCCAAAGCTGCCTTTAACACTTCCAAGAGCAAGGTCTCTTCACAGGGTCGTGTATTATCTCAACATGCCTCTGTGGAGGAAGCCCAGCGTAAGGGCACCAACATTCCTGTCGCCTCCTGAACCGACCAGCAGACAGAAGACAACGGACACAGGATCTTCTTCCCAACACGGTTTATTCAGGAACCTTGAAGTACCGAAAAAAGCCCCCAAGCTCTAGCTTCCAGCCCTTAAATCTCTGTGTCCTCACCAATCAGAACCTGCCACGCGGTCATTCCCGATTGGTGCTAAGCACATACGTCACATGGCCCCATCTTATGTAACAATGAACAAGCAAAATGCATGCGCAGTAAAGCCTAGCCTATGTGCCACCCAGGCTTCCTGAAATGGTGAGCCAACAGGCCAGACACCATCTTGAGTTCCGCTCCCCACACATTGCCAGTGAAAAGAACAACTCATCTCTTCCACAAACCTCACCTCAGGAGGAGCTCACAAGACAGCTCCATGACATGACTACAGCTGGGTCAAAGGACAACACAACCTCACAGGATAGATCCATTCCCCAGCAAGGAGGCCCAGGGTAAGTGTTACACTAAGAGAGAGTCCAGTCTGTCTTCCCCAAATACACCCCAGTGACATCTCTGTGGCAGGTGTCAGATTGCACCCAAGTCTCCCTTTAATAGGCGGGTCTGGGAGACCTGGAGAATGGGCTTATAAAAGGATGGGGAACCTTATGTTCCTCCTGCCATTCCAAAAGAGAGCGTATCTAGCCAACAACAAAATCCTGACTGTGAGTTAAGATGTAGAAGCTACAATGCACTTCTACATCTAGGCTTTTTTTTTTTTTTTAAGTCCTTTTCTTTAAAGACAAAATATTTATTTACTGTCTGTGCATGGAGGTTAACTTGGTGGAGTCAGTTCTGTCTTTACACCATGTCTGTCCTGGGGAATGGATTAAGGTCCCCAGGCTTGGCAGCAAATGCCTTTATTCACTGAACTGTTTTCTGGACTAAATGATATGCTTTGAAATAAACAGATTATAAAAATATACATTTTAGGGGTTGGTGATAATATATGATCACACCCAAAACCCAACCCCACAGTATCCATCCCTGAGTGACTTGACTCGACAGCAGTGTGATGACGCTGGGCAAGGATGCTGGAGAAGAGTGGGTGAAGGAAGCCATGGGGTACTCGGAGAGTGGAGAGCAGCTTGCTGAGGATGCAGACAGATGCATGGGTGATCCAGGCAGGAATTTCCCACAGCTGGGTACCAGTGGAAAGCCATGTCTACATCACAAGCTGAAACTAAGAGCAAACTGTTCCTGTGTCTGCAGAAGAACAGTGTGGTCTGTGGAGGCGGGGCAGGGGAGGAGTGTCACACCCTTCTCAGATCCCCCCAGACCTGAGGACTGAGCAAGAATTCTGTGAGGCTTCATATGGCTCTTGGTTGTCCTGACTCTGCCCTCTAGGTTAGGTTCATGATGGGTGGTGGTTCCACAGTTGTGCCAGGCAAGTGAGGTAAACAAGAATTCTGTAAACCATGGGGTGTGGGTCATCATCAGGAACATAGGTCTCAGGGGGATCTCCCATGCAGAGTGAGATCATCAGCTGCCTGTCTCCAGATGTACCTGTGAGCCATTAGAAGAGACAGTGGGCACTGGCAGCTGAGGAGGAACCCAGAGGGCCTGGCCTCCTTGTGTTTGTGTCCAAGGTGACTGTTGCTGACCAGGCTGGAGCCAGGGACAGAGCGATGAGAGTGCAGGGAGTGTCTACCCGGTGCTCATTTGGAGGTAGAGTGCTCAGGAACAGGTGAGTTTATGGTGCAGCTCTCATCCTGGCTTGATAGACAGCTTGCTCCTCACCCACCAAAATGCAGAAACCATCACAACTCACCCCAGCAATAGTATTGGTGAGACTGCTTGTTGGTTTGTCAACCTGAGTCATCTGGATGCACTCTTCTGTACTCTACATCTGGACAGACAGGGACATGCAAACACACACACACACACACACACACACACACACCACTCCAGACATTCCTTGTGCACGGTTGATGCTCATGAAATTTGCTTGAAACAGAGAGACTCTACATTCTAAGTAAAGTTGTAAGGCCCCCACAAAGGGAGGACCTCACCCAAGCCTCAGGAATTCGCGGCCACCCAGTAACTCACAAGACACAGAACTTGATGCAATCAGCAAGAGGTATATTTCGATCAACATGTTGAGGTCAAGACCCATGACCCATGCAGGGGCAGTGGGGTCTGACCCTGGGGCTTTGGAGACAGAGAGAATTTAAAGCCAAAAATCACAACTCAGGGGGGAAACCACAACCCAAGGGAAGTAAAGGAGGGCTATTCAGTTTGTGACAGGGTCCAAGGAACAGTCATGGGGGAACATTTTGTATAGGCTATTCTCTAAGAGCCTATTTGTAACCAACCATCTATCTTGTGGTCAGCCAAGTTCCTGAAACACAGAGCTCATGACCAAGCTGACCGGCACTCTTGATTCTGCTCTGCCTGTTAGGAGTTTTTGAAAATTTTTAACCCTTTCAAAGTCATTTCATATTTTGTGTGACTCTAGGTGTCCCTCCAAGTCAGTTTTCTCTTGTCTCCACCTCCATCTGAAACATTAACCACCGCCTCTACTGCTTCAGAGGAGCCATGTGAAGCCAGTGCATGCCATGGTGCACACTTTACCCCCAGAGCATCCGACAGCATGCAAGGTGAGGCCCACCTACTGCGCTCTGGGTGGAGCCCAGGTGAGGGCTAGAAGGAATTGAGTGGAATTCAGAGCTGCAGCTGCTTCCAAGCACAGTCATGGATAAGAATCTGCTGATGGGGAAACAACTGAGACCCTTTGGTCTGACCGTGAGGGCTCTTCTTTGGGTGGCTTATGGTCTCCTGCCACCTTCCATCACCTAAAAAACCTCAGGGACATAAGGAGTCAGATTCACACCCCTCCTTACTCCCACACTCTAATATACCCTGCCTTTATTTTCAACAGTGTCTCACACAAAGATCCAAGCCGTTTTCCTCCTGATACCCTCTAGACATGTTGCTGTTACTGCAGCTTGTGTCCCCAGGCAGCAGGCTGAGAAAGTCTGGTGCCTTTGATGCCTGTGTGACCCTGTACTGGGGCTACCAAAAGACTCCTGGGACTACATGCAACAAAGACCAAAGCCTGAGGCCAGCTTCGTCTACATGGTGCATAGGACAGGGGATAGTCCTCAAGCCCTAACATACTGGACAGAAGGACACACAGGTGATTCTCCTTTGCTCAAGTCATGGGGAAGGAATGTTTGACTAACACCAAAACCCCTGTTTTCAGGTCTCCTTGATGGAAGAGGCTCCTGCTGACTGACAGAGAAGTAGCACCAGAGCCAGATGTAGCACCATCAGCCAGATGGACTTGGAGCAACAAGAGAAATAAAATGTGTTCTAATCCAAGGAACACCCAGCATCTTACCCTGACCCTTTGTTGTGGGAGAGCACCAAGTAAGGCAGCTTAGAGAAATTCCTCACTGGGGTCAGTTCCTCTCTCTCCTGGCAGGAGACGGGTGATCAGGGCAAGGTGCATCTCAAGTCTCCTCCATCTGCCACCTCCATTGCTGTGTGGATGGGACAAGGAGAGTCAGCTGGTGTCACTGCCCTCTCAGTTACCTAGGCATGGACACCACTTCTCCAGTAAGAACCCTCAAGAAAGACTGCTATCTGCAAAAGCCAGACATACATATAGAACAGTTGCAGTCACTGTGTGTGTGTGTGTGTGTGTGTGTGTGTGTGTGTGAGAGAGAGAGAGAGAGAGAGAGACAGAGAGAGAGAGAGAGAGAGAGAGAGAGAGAGAGAGAGAGAGACTCTTTATACTGGGGTCCCCTGTAAGACACTGACATCAACCAATGCCAGGAGACGTTCTTGGCTGCGCCTCTCTCAGTGAAGTGAAGATCAGCAAAGACTCGAAGACGAGCATTGCATAGCTGGCTCTATTAGCAAGCCAAGCTCCGCCTCCATCACTGTCCGTCGAGTTCTATTTATACCCTCCAAACATCACTCGTACTCCACGGTCTTGCCTCAGCACATGTCTTATCTCAGTGCATGAGTCTGTCTCAGCTGACACTACTCTTCCAATCAGCCTGAGTCCACAGAAGCGGCAAGAAGCTGTAGCACACCACCAGAAGTTTTTTGTTATGTTCCTCTCCAGGGAGTCCTAACTAATGCAGCTCAACTACACAGTGTAAGGTGGACTAATACATGCATGTTGTTAGCCAGGAATCCTTCATCACCTGTCCCTTCATGTGTTTGCTTTAGCAGAACATCCTCTCTCCTGTGTCTGCTTCAGTGAAATGTTCCTTCACGAGTCTGCCTTAGTCGCTCACCTGTGTCCTCTTCAGGAAAACACCATCCAACACAACTGACTCTCCAAAGACCCCTTAAGTTTCCACTTCATGTAACTATGATTCCAATAGGATTTTTAATGATAAAAATGTTTAAAATACTTGATTTGATTAGCAATAAACTGGTCTTATTTTAGAGGCTTAGAATTTCTAATCATCACTACCATGCTCTAACGACATGTTCTTCAATGTGTGTGATAAACGTAGAGTTCTAACCTAATCCTTTCTCTGAAGGGGAATAGGCAGACACAAGACAAGAGTATAACCCCAGCTCAGAATCGGTGTTCAGCCGTTACCTAAGCAGGACCCATTAAGATCAGACCAGTGAGAAGGAATGACTAACCTTCCAACTAGAAGTCCTGCAGGCCTCTACCCACAGCCACATCCATTTTACAGCTAATATTTTTATAATGAGATTATCCAATTTCCCAAGAGTGAGAAGTCTGTAGTTGAAGTCTGTAGTTAAAGTCTGGGTCCTGTGGGATACATTGGCTTATAGGTGGGCACAGTGACCACTGCAAGAGCAAAAGTCTGAGAACGGAGGGATACACAGGAATGCATGCATAGGAACACACACACTCATGCACTCACACAGTCACACACACAAACGCACAATTTCTCATGCACATTCACTTACACACACCATACACACTTATACATACACACAAATTCTCACACATAAACATACTCAATCTCTCATGCACACACACACACTCACTTATATGTTCACACACTCATACACACTTGCTGTACACACCCACACTCTTACATACACTCACTTATATACATACACACTCATACACTTGCTTTTACACACTGTCACACACTTACACACACTTTTATACACACATTCTCACACATATACATAATCTCTAGTGCACACTCACACACACACACACACACACACACACACACACATATATATATATATATATATATATATATATACATACACACATGCTTTTACACTCTCACTCACATATACACTCACATACACTACCTTAAACACACACTCATACACATACATACATTCATACATGCACACTCTCATACATTCTCTCTCTCTCTCTCTCTCTCTCTCTCTCTCTCTCTCTCTCTCTCTCTCTCTTCCCCCCCCCCGGGACTTGATTTTGAGTTGATAATAAATATTCCAAAGTCCTTGATAGTCCTCCAAACAAGCAAAATGACTGATAATTGTTGCTCAAAGCTTGTTTTAAATCTCTGACTTAGAACACAGCAAGCAAAGTATTGGACTATTTTATAATTTCATAGATGTCAAAGAAAAATATTCCTTCTCTGCTTGAAAGGACAAACCCCTCAAGCATCTAAACAGTGTGGCTTCCTACACCAGCTACTCTCTATGATGGAAATCGGCACACATTGTTTTTAGTAAGTTAAGTTTTCGTTAGTTTGCATTCCACAAATCCAGGATTTTAAATCCTAGGATATTTATAATTCCCATCTTTGCATGACATAGCATGAATTTCTCTGCCAAGTAAAGTCCTACCACAAATCAGACGTGCATGTTATCTGATTATCAGACGTGTAGATAGCGTACTCTGAACTTCTTCACTGCAGGCTGGAGCTGCCCAGGATGTGTGTTCGTTCATTGTTCTTCATGTGTGACTACCTTAGCATAAGTTTCAGTGCATGTAGCTGAAATTAAAAAAAAAAAAAAAGTATTTCTTCAAACATTTAAAATTTAGACCAGTTACCTCTGGTTGCCCAAGTTAATGAGAATTAATTCTTTTTTTCCCACATTAATTATATTTTAATTAAATCACCAGCAGTGACTGATAGTTCTAAAATGATTCAAGCAACATGAAAATATTTTTAAAGGCGCAATTATCTCTTAAAAGTGCAATTAAAACTATGAGCTATAATTAAAAGCCTTCCTTTGTGTGATGCCGAGATCAAACATCGTTTTCCATGGAGAAATGTTACCTGAGATATTAAATACCCAGCCCAAAGTATAAAGCCTTCATTGATACTTTCCAATTAGTCTCATGCTACTCCTACAGCCTTACCTCAACACTGAGGTGACAATTTTCATATTCTGTAAACCACAGCCATCATAGCCAACGGACACACTTCCACAAACACCAACACCGTAGTCTGCATATGCCTTGTGAGAAAAGGGTGACCTGGAACATTTGGGCAAAGCTGCAAACAAAGATACGGCTCTTGGAAGGGGCACCCAGGTTAGGGTCAGCATCTAGCATTTTCTAATGTGAAGCTGGTTCCTAGTTTTGATATTTTATACTGAGAAGAATTTGTAAATGGCAGCTGTGAGTGGTCAGCACACTATTTAAGGAACAGTATTAAGTTCTCCCGAACAATTTATTTGACGCTTTCTAATTATACGATTGGATGGGTCCAACAGTTTATGACTATGTAGGAATTAATTGATCGATAAATTTTATTTATACAGGATCAGTTCTTTCAGTTGTGGTTTGAAAACCAAAAGCTTGGCGATGAGGCTTTCTGTCAGTTGGTGGAATGGTTACTAGCATATACAAAGCCCTAGGTTCAATCCCCATCATTAAAAAAAAAAAAAAAATGGTGGCTTGTGCTTGTTATTCTAACATTTAGAAGATGGTAGGGCAGGAATTCAAGGTTATCCTTAGCTACATAGTGAAGTTTGAGACCAGTCTGAGATACAGGAGACCCTCTTCCCCCACACCAGGAAGGAGCCATTGATGGAATGATATTATAATATATTATAATATTATAGCTGACCAATCAGGGAGTGGAGATGGCTTACTATGAAGCCAGACGAGCCACAAGCAAGTAGGTGCTGCAGCTGGGTGACAGCACACAGCGGTCCCTTCAAGTCCCATCTCTACTTTGGGTATTTGATATTTTTCATAATAAAAAGGGAAAGGGAGAAATCGATGTGTGCTGATGATAGCTGGAAGAAAATAGGGCTGATTACTAGCTTTGCTGGGTCACCTCAGCCCAACCACCATTCAGACGTGATTGACCCTTAGGTAAACAGTGAAGGGATTTCTGTGTGAGTGTCCTGTGGGGCTTTTTTTTTTTTTTTTTTTTTTTTTTTTTTTTTTTTTTTTTTTTGCCAATCATCGGCCCCTCACTTGGTGAGAATTGATCATGATTCTGATTCTGGTTCCCCGTGAAAATAGGTGTGTAGGCATGAGCACACCCACACCTGCACTTTTTAAAATGTATAATTACACCCTTTCCTTGTTCCCAAGAGGATTTAAGATATTTGTGCCCATGTGAAATCAAATTTAAATAGTTTTGCCATTTAAAATTTCTCTCCCTAAAATAAAGCGCCATGAATATTTATTTTGCATTTGCATAAAAAAGGCAAAACACCTTGTCATGAGACCCTTTTGTTCAGTGGCTCACATCACTCAAGCTTGTGATGAGCGGAGTTCCTATTTATACACAGAGTGTTACATTTGCTTCTGATTAAGATCAGAAAAGTTACCTTGGTTCGGATTTTGCTGCTCTCCAGTAACATCTATCGCAAAATTTCCCGTCATGGTTTCTTGAGCTGTTTGAGGGTGGTTTGGAAATATGGGGTCTTCTGCCTTGTGTGTTTATTCATGTGAACAGAGCACCCATACTCCTCGCTGCTGGAAAGGTGAGTTCTGCAACAGTGTTACCATCTTCCACCCATCTTTTGTAAAAACTTGAGGATCAAGAAACGTAGCCACTCCCTTGCTAAACTAGAAAGAAACCAAGTCTCCAAAGACAGCTTTGACTGCTCACAGGCTTAAAAGTAGGAGGGGGAAAAATACATTCAATTGAAGCAGGGAATTACTGCATTCCTCCCACTTAAAATCAGTTTGCAGAATGAATTCCACGTGGCTGAAGGTCTCCAGTGAGTCCTTTAGCAACCAGAGTGTGATTGCTTGAGTAACCCAGAAGGGCAGGCACCCCTCAGGCACAATTGCTCCAATCTGAGGACCGGTGCCAGGCACTAACAATAGGTTTAGAATTCAAAGATGTCTAAATCCTGGTCACCCACGCTGTGCCTCTGAGACCTGTAATTTGTCCCACTGTGGAGGTCAGTTCTCATTACCGAATTTGGGAGCATTTTCATAGTCTGGACAACAGGTGCAATGGAAAGCTGCTGACTATAATCAATGATGAACAAAGGGTCCCCCAAAAGCCATCTGAGACAGCAGGGAGAATTCTCTTTTGAGCATACAGAGCAGAGGTAATTCTCCAAATTATTTGAGACATTAACTGTCAACCTCTCTGGAAAGCCCTTAAGTGTCCACACACGCTATAGATGATAGGCTCTCACTGGGGCTGTACCATCCAGGTACGTGGAGAGAGAGCTGGTAAGCTTCTTGATACCCAGCTCAGACCTCAGGCCAACTCAGTCACATGCAGACACCGATGTCAGGAGCAACTCTCTGGAGGGTTCTAGAACATGCCAAGTTTAAAAGCTGGTGTTCTAGACATACCATCTCATTTCGTTTTCAAAAGATTCCCAGGTGGCGGGTATGTCCCATTTCTGTTTCATGCGGGGAGAATAGGCGTAGCTATGCTGTTCTGTGGAGTTTGAAATTTACAAGTGGTTTCTGACCTAGATCTGTCTAATTCACAAACAAAGGCTTGGACCAGGGATTTCACTATATTACCTAAGGAAATTAGCTATTAAGATGTTGATCCTGATGTAGGACAACTCAATAGGAAACTGTTTCACCTACCTCACAAGCAAATGCCATGGACTTTGGAGAATGGAGCCCCTAGAGGAGGTTGGGATGCTCTGAGCCTCGGGTTACCATGACACTATGAGGGCTTAGGCTCATGCTTGCAGTCTGGTCTGAATGCCAGATTGTGTTGTGCTGAAGCAATTTTTTTTTTTTTATTAGAGCCAGAAGGATGGGTGCAATTTCCCTTGAAGGTGAAAGAGAAGATATCACCACCCCCAACAATAAAATGTCTTATTTGGGGGAGGAACTGGTTTGTTTGTTTTGTTTTGTTTTGTTTTTTCTTTTGCATCCGGAGTCTTTAGGAATCAAAAAGAAATTTAATAAGAAATGAATAAGGGAAGAAAAATGACATTTCCCTTAACAAAGCAAGCTGGGACCAGAAAGAAAGAAAGAAAGTGTATTTGGGGGCTTTGTTTGTTGGGTTGTTTGTTAGTGGTGCTATGGGTGGAAGGCAGGTCATCATTCATACTAGATAAGTAAGTGCCGTATCACTAAGGTGTACGATTAGGCCTGACACACAGTATTTAAAAACCCCATTGTGGATCCTCAACTTAGACACGTTTTTAATCCCCAGGCAACCACACAGGAAGGAATGGGTATTTGTCTCTAGATAAAGCTCTGCTTAGATGCCAGGGGTGGGGTGGGGGACTGACTGAGATGCTTGATGTATGTTATAAGGCTGGTTAATGACAAACTGAACTGGCTCTATCATTCCCTGGCCCACAGCACAGCACAGCACACACACACTTCAGCCTAGTCTGCTGTGCGATGAGACATCTCCTCAGACACATACTACCCTCAGGCCAGTGCAGCAATGGAGGGGTAGCTGTGAGTGCTTCCATAGTTGTGAGGTCTAAAAAAAGCCTGCTCTCTAAGCGGTGGCATTCCCATCTCTCAGATGCGAAACAAGTAAAGCATGGTGTCTATAATGTACTCGGTACAGTGTCTGTAGATGCTAGGATACAGTGTTTTTAAAACCCAGCTACCTTCCTTCTGTGATGATAAGCTTCCCTCTTTATGCTCAGATTTTCAATTTTATTTATTTTGCTATGAAATGTAATGTTTTCCTTCCATTCCCAGTCAAAAAGAGCTGTGCCTGAGTGAAGGATTCTTCTTTCATTTTGAGACAATCCCACTATGCTGTTCAGGCTAGCATGGAACTTATCAGTTCAATTGATCCTCCTGCCTCAGCATCCCAAATAGCTGGGACCACAAGTACACGCCACCATGTCTAACCCAAGTGATGGATGCTGTGCTTGTTTGAACAGGTATGGCCCCCATAGATAGATTCATGTGTTGGAATGCTTGGCCCATAGGGATGGCACTGTTAGTAGGTGTGGCCTTGTGGGAGGAAGTGTGTCACTGGGGAGGGGGCGGTCTTTGAGGTCTCCTATGCTCAAGCTCCGCCCAGTATAGAATCCAGTCTCCTCCTGGTTGCCTTCAGATCAACATGTAGAACTCTCGGCTTCTTCATCACCATGTCTACCTGGATGCTGGTATGCCTTGCACCATGATGATAGTGGACTGAGACTCTGAAACTGTAAGCCAGACCCAATTAAATGTTTTCCTTTATAAGATTTGCTTTGGTCACGGTGTCTCTTCATAGCAATACAATCCTAAGAGAAACGCTAATAATTAATAGTCAGGGGTGGGGCTGCTAAAGTAGCCTGGCCCCAGGTTAGGCAATGAACGCTTACAAACGTAGCTTGTATTTGAGGTAGAGCCATTGCTTACATTTCATGGTCACATTTCATGGTTAGTCCACAGTATGGAAAGTGACTGGGTTACTCGCGGAATCCCTGTCCAGCGTTAGACAAGATTCTTATCTTATAGAAGATCAGGTGCAAGGATGAGCTGGGCCTCTTCCAGCTTCCATTTCCAGATCTTCTCACCCATCCACCTTTACTGCAGACCCCAACCACCACAGGGTAGACCATCGTATTCAACAACTCTGTGATATGAACTGTATTCCTGTACTGTGACAGCTGATGGAAGACACACACAGGACAAACCTTCTCCGTACCGGAAGAGCCCTGCAGCCTGGTGACAGTATGTCTGCCTCCCTCTGTGGAGATGAGACCTGCACACGGGCTCGGCCCTTCCTCTGCGCTCGCCTCCCATTACTCTCCACTCACTCTGTCCCTGCCCAGTGCAGCCACTCGGCTCACTCTGGAATACAACCTGCTCCCACAGCAGGATCCCACATATACAAATACCACTTCTCTTGATGGCAGGATCCAAGCACCAACGTCACCTCTTTGGAAAGACACTTTTGCCTGAGGTTTTATTCATTTCCTTCTCAAGGATCAAAAAGCTGCAACGACTCGGGGCTTGGACAGCATTGTTGGCGTTTAATAAAGACTTTTCATAAGGGAATGAACAACACAGAAAGAGGAAATATGAGATAATTACAGAAATTAAGGAGATGGAAACTCTGAGATATAGGAGGAAGCCCTTTGGAGTCTCTTTACAGAGAGGTAAAATGTCACCAGTCTCTCCAGACGTACCAAGTGTTGGCCAATGCCTAGTGGTCTGTTGTCAGAAAGCCACCAGGATAACCATTCAAGAAGCCACTAGATACTCTAGGCATCTCCATAGGATGCCGTAAATAGTTCAGTGCCCCTGGGCCCTACTTTATTACTAGGATGAAGAGCTGTGATGACCCATTGTTCATGCCTACAGTGTCCTTGCTCTCCCCATGAGCAGTGTTGCTAGCTCCTGTGTGTCTATGCTGGACCTAAGCATTGCTGTTTATGCCTGCAGCCATGATATCACTCTGGAAACTGGCTAGAAGTAGCTCCGTGGTTTTGCACAGGTCACCTAAGCTCCCCAGAGCGTGTCCTCTGACCCCAGAATGGAGCTGCCTCCCCTCCCAAAGCTGTTCGCAGGCACCGGCAGCTGCGTTAACTGTCAGCTACTCCAGCCTACATGGAGCTCGCTAAATATTTAAGGCAATTATTTAGTTTGACAACTTCTTTTAGGAAACTCTGTGAACTCTTTTAAGAGTGTGGGAGCATAATTAATTTACCTACGATGGTAGCATGATCTTCACACACACACGCCAGAATGTTTTAACAACCCAAGTTCAGCACTTTCCCCAGGCCAAAACCAGCCTGGGGCTTGGGGTTGGGTGCCTGTTTAAAGTGCTGACTCGTGAAAATCAGTGGCCATGTCCTCTTCCCACCGATGAGGCCGCCTCCCACTCTTCCTCCTACTCCATCTCTCCTGGTTTTCTGCCTTTGTGTTTTGTATCCACTTTGGCCAGTGTACAATTTCACGTTAAAATGCTAGCTACAAGGCTGGCACACGCAGTCACGTGCCAAAAGGCTCACATGGATGCAGCAAGTGCTGCTGCTTCTGCTGAGTGGCCACTGGTGCCAGGCCTGGCATAAATTCTCAGTCTTTCTCATCCAAAATGCTAGTCACGAGAAACGTATAACCTCCATGACAAACCAAAAGTGGTGCTGGCTTTTCTTATCAGTTAGCAAGCAGTTACAACTGTCTATGTCATGGGAGTGTATGTGTGTGTTCTGTATGTCTGTGTGTGTGTGTGTGTGTGTGTGTGTATGCTGTGTGTATGAGTGTGTGTGTGTAAATATATGTGTGTGGTATGTGCATGTATGATGTGTGTGTGAGTGTGTATGAGTCTGTGTGTGTGGTATGTGTGAATGTGTGTGTGTGCCATGTGGTATGTGTGTGTGAATGTCTGTGGTATGTGTGTATAGTGTAGTATAGGTGTGGTATGTGTGTGCTGTGTGTGTGAGAGAGTGTGTGTGTGTGTGTGGTGTGTGAATGTGTGTGTATGTGGTATGTGTGTGTTCTGTATGTCTGTGTGTATGTGTGCTGTGTGTATGAGTGTGTGTGAGAGAGAGTATATGTGTGTGGTATGTGTATGTATGATGTGTGTGTGAGTGTATGTGTCTATGTGTGGTATGTGTGAATGTGTGTATGTGCTGTGTGGTGTATGTGTATAGTGTGGTATGGTGTGATATGTGTGTGCTGTGTGCGTGAGAATGTATATATGTGTGTGTGTGTGTGTGGTGTGGTATGTGTGTCTATGTGTGTGGTGTGTGAATGTGTGTATGTGGTATGTGTGTCCCATGCAGACAAGGGGATGAACTTTTTGTCTTGCTCTTTGGAATGTACCAGATCCTCACCTGGATCTTCCAGGAAGATTTGTGGGAGAGGTCACATGGGGGACAACAGTCACAGAATCAGACCTGCCTATAGCTGCTTCTTAATTCCAAATCCTTTATTCTGACGAAATGGGCATATGTGTCTAAAGGAGGACCCTGGAGGTGCACACATTGTTCTGGAACTCCACATTGTCAAAAGTCTGTGCCTTTCATGCCTGTGTCTGCTGCAATTCAAAACAGATTTTTATTTTCTCACTAGTCTATGCAAAACATAAATGTTACTGGTCAGGTTCTAGAAAACAAATTAAAGGTGGTTTTAATCCAAACTGTGTACTCTCTCTTTCTCCTGGCTGATTCTTGTGGATAAATGTTTCAGAGGACCATGCTTCTTTGGAGACATTTCCTGCAGGAAGAGCCAAGGCATCCTGCTGACAAGAACTTTCACATATACCTTGAGCAGAGCCATCAGGGGTCACGGTAAGACTATTAGTGAGAACACCACCAGGTGACTGCCACTGTTGACTTGGCTTTGCATGGTCTACTAAAGTTGAGACTATTGTTACCCTAAGCCTCCGCCATGTTCATTTCAGCAGTGTCAAAGAGTTTCCAGGTGGAACCAGGGCATCACTAATCAATAGAGTGTCTCAGATAGGCAGGTGTACAGAGATGCTCTTAACAGTAACACTTGGAATGGTGATGACTAGAAGCAGTCAGCATGCCTATCAACAGGGAAATGGGTGAATCGAGAGCCATCACACAATAGAATCCAACACACAATGAAAATGAGACATTGCTGCTACAGAAGGACAATACAGAGGAGTCTCCCACCCATGTTGGAAGCCAGACATACGGTTTGAATCAATCCACTGTAACCAGGTCAGAAAGTCTTGATCAATGTAGATACATTTGACCCTTATTATCTGAGTTATAGAATCCCTACAATAAATAGAAAATAAATAGCGGAGACTAGAGTCATTGAATCTCCTCAAACAGTTCTGGGGAAACTCCCTGTCCTCATCACCATCCTTCCTCCCACTCAAACCTGGGGGTAGAAGGCCAGAAGCCAAAGGTGAGTGTGTCTCTCTATGAGCCCATTGGGCTGCTCTAAGTTACGAGAAGTACTTAGGCTTGAACTTTAGAGTTTCGAATTCCATGTGACCTGCTTCCTAAGGCTTTTTACTTGACGGAAAAATTGCATGCCAAGGAAGCGTCAAAATTCTATCAAGATTAATTATGCAATTTCTGTCTATAAATGACATACCTCCTGTACCCAGTGGAACCCACCCATGCACTAATAGGATGTGACAGCCTCATCACTAACAAAGCCTCCTCCGCCTCAGTTCCCAAAGGTGAGTACCTGCTACTGGGGAGGCACTGGCACCCCTTGGGAGAGAGGGAATGAGGATGGTGTGAGAACCCCGGTTTGCCAAATGGGTGGCTCTGTCCAGGTGGGTCACCAAGAGGTAGTGCCAGGGAGTACAGAGGTAGGTGGACTCTGCCATATTTTCCACCTTTTGAACAGAAATCCATGCCTGCTGGAGGCTGTGACTTGCCCTCTTCCTATGAAGTTGTGTCTAACCACAGCATGAGGCTTTTCCATTGCTAAGGTTAAACAGAGTATTTCTTTCAGTTGGCCAGGAAACCAAAGGGCTCCCCTCTTAGCTACCCATGTTGAGGGCTCTGGACCCTCAAATTGTGGTTCCCTCTAAGACAAAGGGGGAACGATCTGTTCTCTTGTGTCTCCTTGTCTCCTCACCCTTTGTGAATGGACAAACAACCAAGAAGGACAGACAACTACAGTGTCTGAGTTTTCATGGAAACAATCATTTTTCTCACTCTTTTCCAGTGTATTTGAGCTGGAAAAAAAAAGATTTAAGCAAGTACAACGGAAATTTTTAAAAAGCAATAACCTCTCTCCAAATCCCCTTGCTGATTTCCCACTGGCTTTGAAGTCAAAGGAAGATGGCACAAGAGATGAGAAGAGACTCTCCAGGATATGCTGGCGGAGAGCGGATGGGGGTGGGGCCAAGAGACCTGCGGCCGAGGGGGAGAGAGGGGGCTGAGGCGATTCTTTATTTCTCTTCACAAATGTTAGCTAAAGAACTCTTTTTATGTTCAGAGGTAAAATCTGCAGGCAAAGCGGCAACACTATCCCGTTGGAGCTGATTTCACTAAAGTCTTCTGGAAACTGTTCCTTTGGAAGCGTTCTCGTGAGCAGCGAGGCCATTCTGAACATAGCGCTGAGGAAATGGGCGTGAATTTACAGAGCTGGTTCAAACCGATGGGAAGTTTCCCCCTGAATATATTTTTGTTTTAGAAAGAAAGGTGGAGAGAGTCAAACATTATAAAAATTAAAAATTTAAAAAAAAAAAAAAAGATTGAAAATTCCTGTACCAGGAGAAGTTAAAACGTTTTTTTACTGGTACCTCTTTTTAATGAGAAACCTCTAGATGACCCCAGGAATACACATCAAACATCTGCTGAGAGTACATCTTTTAAAAATGTCTTTAGAGTAATTATTTGAGATGCATATAATTTTGGTACACAGGAAAGAAAGAAAGCTGTAGACTAGTGAGCTGGAGAAGGGTTGTTTAGATCCACATAAGACTTAAATCTTAGTTGAATGTCTGCTTCTGCAGAACACGGAGCCTCCTAAATGCTTTTTATAGCTGACATATTTTGATTTTTATAATCCTCAGTGCTGAGAACTCTACTTCTTATAAACACATAATATAAATTGACAGAAGTACATTTAGAGCCATTTCAGGAATTATTGGAATTCTGTCTTAATACCAAGCTAAAATAAATTTGATGGGCTTTTATGCAATTCAAGTCATCAACTCAAAGCTCAATTTTTAAAATCAAACACCCTAACACAGTCTAGTCTAAAGACACACTAATTTGATACTTACATACCGAGAAATGGTGGGAGCGCTCTCTTCCTGTAATTAAACCGTTAGGTTTCTGTTCTGTAAGAGCAAAAGGCTTTGCATGTGCGATAAAAGCACCGTTAGTTATATGTTCACTTGATGGGCTCTGCAACCGGGTCAAGCAAGCCTCGGAGCACAGGTGTGAGGATTACGTTAATTGAGATAGGAAGACCCAGCCTAAAAATGGGCAGTGCTATTCCCTGGACTGGGTCCTAGGCTGCAAAAGAAAAGGAGAGAGTTGGGATAGTAAGATGGTTCAGTAGGTAAAACACATGCTGACCTGAATTTGATTCCCAGGACCCAAGTGGTAGAAGGGGAAAAAAAATCTATTTCTGCAAATAATCCTGTGACCCCTACATAGACACATAGACATCACAGTAAGCACACGCATGAAAACACACACATACAGGAAGAAAGAAAGAAAGAAAGAAAGAAAGAAAGAAAGAGAAAGAGAGAAAGAAAGAAAGAAAGAGAGAAAAAGAAAGAAAGAGAGAAAAAGAAAGAGAGAGAAAAGGAAAGAAGGAAAAATGTGATAGAAGCTGAAGACCTATGCTGCTTGTCTTTTTAAGGGGCCATCATGGAAGAATACAACAGTCTACAATGTCATATTTTTATTTTAGGTAGGAGAAATGATTACAAGAGGTCAACGAGCACCCATGCCTGTGAAAACCACTTCAGATAGCAGCAAGGAACAAATAAACCCCAGGTACGATGTTCCCAACTGTCTTTATCTGTATGACATTTTCTCTTCGTTATCACGTGCTGGAGAGGATGCAGCTCTCCGAGTGGTGTAAAAATTTAATGTTTGAAATGCTTCAGACCATTCACGTTCCTGTTTGTTTCAACTCCCGAGACTCTTGGCTTTCAAGACTGTTGATCTTCAAAACTTCAACCTGTGTCCATGCAGGTGCCAACTGCTTGTGTAGATGGTAGTAAGACCAACAATATCTATGATGACAACTGACATTTGCTGAATACTTGCTTTGTACCCCCATCAACCTATGGGGCTCAGCAGTTAAGAGTGCTGCCTGGTCTTCTGAAGGACCTGGGTTCAATTCCCAGCACCCACATGGTGGCTCACAACCATCTAAAACTCCAGTTACAGATCCAATGCAGTCTTTAGACCTCTGCATGCACCAGGCCAGCCAGTGATTTGCAGATAATCATGCAGACAAATCCCCATACACATAGTGAAATAAAATTGACTTTTTAAAAGGAAAAACCTAACTGAGCAGGCTTTCCGTTCTCTCTACTTCCTGACTGCTCACTCACAGTAAGACAGACCAACCACCATAGCTTTTTTTTTTTTTTAAAGTCACCTTGTCACAGTATTGTATCATAGCAATAGGAAAACCTGTCAAGGACACCATGATTCATAACCCACCGTAGTCTCAAAGCTGAGCCACGACAATTCAAGCAGGGTCATTGGTGTCATCACCTGATAGAACAGCATGTGAAATGCAAAATATGCATGCAGTGTGTTCAGAAGCAAGGTTGCAAGGGAGTCACATGACACACACGAGTGAATTGTCCATAAACAGCTCGGACGAATTAGGCACTAGGTTTTGAATTACTTTTGGTAGTTGCAAATTTCAGAAACGTTATACTGATACTGAACTTTACTTCCCAACAACATTCAGTGACATGACCCCATGTGGAGTCACATGTCACAATATAAGAAGCAGGGCTGTAAGCCAGCAGTCTTCCAAGTATGCCCCTTGACTGGCAGCTTTACATAACCACTCCCTGGACTACTTAGAAATATGAATTCAAAAGTCATACCAGACTCACTGGATGTAAATTTCTAAATGTCCTCAGGGTTTTAAAAGTCTGATTCCATTTTCAGTTTCTCTTCTTTGTATAAAAATAGCTGCTAACACCTTTGGATCTCTTGCTAGATATTATTTTAGGATGCTTGTGTGTACAATTTCATGTTAATACAAAACAAGCCGGCCTGCCTTCCTGTGTGTCAATAGGCTGCTCAGTGTGAACCGTGTCACTTCAGTGGCTCACTGATCTGGTTTCTACAAACCTGACAGTAGATAAGAAGGAAATTACCCGATGCAATCTCTCCCTCAGAATCGGCTTGCTTTTCTTCCTTATTCTTTTCTTACGGAAACCCCAGTATGAGCTAAACTAGGAATCTTTGAGTCTCCAAGGCAAAAGGAGCCATTTTTCACATCCATAAACATCTCAGATCTCCTGGGGGATGGGCGTTTGGTCAACAGGAGTCCAGGGGCAGGGTGGGCACAAGGGTGAGACCTGAAATAAATGAGAGGACAGAGGTGCCTTGGGAAATGTGTATCTGGAAGCTACCTGGAGGAGGCCTGTGTGCTTGGTTGTTCAAGGTGTTCTTTGTCTTCATGAAAGCGTTCAGGGACTTTTTTTCTGTTTTGGTAAACTCAAAGAAATAAATGTCAGGAAGCCCTGCTAAGATAAAAGTCTGACATCACTGGACAGTCTAGAGCTCAGTGCAAATGGGCTGGCTCTTTGTCAACCGGGCTTCCTCTTCTCCGGGACCCCACTTCAACCACCTGAGGAAGGTCAGGTAGTCCTGCACCTGAGATTTCTCCCCGTGCTAAGAAGGCATCTCAGTAGTCTTAGCTTTCAGATAATGACCTCAATGACCTTTGCCCACCCTGGATAGTCCCTCTCCCCCAAACAATACAACCCTCGATTCACTCTGAATAAAGTGTGTGTGTGTATAAGCCCACCCCAAATAAAGATGTATGCACAAGCTAAGATGTTCTCAGAGAGCTGTTTCATTGATGATCGATGGAGAAGTACCACACCCCCCACTAGCTCCCAGCTGACCCAGATCCTGTCAGTTCCGGATTCTGCTTCATCCTTCTAGTTGACTGTGCTTTGACATCTAGACACCTTAAGAGGGAGAAAGCAGAAGACCTGGAACCACCATGAAGAAGCATTGCATGACAGCACATGATATGGCCAGTAGTGCTCCCCTCCAGTGCTCCCTGCCTTCGCAGCTCAGGAAACCCTTTGGCAGAGCAGGCAAGAAGAGTGTAAGAACCAGAGGGGATGGGGAACACCAAAGAAACAAGGCCTTCTAAACACAGAATGACTGGAGCAACATGAACTCAGAGACTGGCGGCAGGCACGGGGCCTGCACAGGTCTGGGCCTGATGGGGTTCCAGTGCTGGGAGAGGAAGTGGACCCCGCCCCCTGCCCTAACCTAGAAGCAATCTCTAACTGATAACCTCTTGTAAATGAAAAGGTGGTTTTCTCCAATGGAATCTTCACTGGGTGTACTCTCTCTTAAGATCAGGCCCATAAAGTAAATTCAATTGTAGGGTTTGTTTGGTTTTGTTTAAGTTTATTTGTTTGTTTGTTTGTTTGTTTGTTTATTGGTCTTACCCTACAGATCTTTTGCTTATATATCATGGTTGCCGAATTCGTGTCTTTATGGGATTTCTGTGTTTGTCATTGCGTGTGTCTCTGCCTCTATATGTGTTTCTTGGGCTCTGCCTTTGTCTCTTTGTTCTTCCGTTCGTTCATTTGTTTTGTTCTAGTCAGGTTTGCTTGTTTTCGTTTTATCTTGCTTTTTTTTTTTTTTTTTTTTTTTCATTTTTAGATACCTGTTTGTAGTCCAATGAGAGAGAGAGCAAGAAAGGATGTGGATTTGGGTGGTGGGAGGAGCTGGGAAAGGAGGGGACCGTAATCAGGATATATTGTACGAAAATAATCTACTTTCAATAAAGATATTTAAATAGAAGTAACACATGGACAAACAAAAACCTCTAAGTTCCTTCATCATTTCTGATGACTAGGAGGAAAAAAAAAAGAAAAAGAAAAAACTTAAAATATTGTGAAACCAAGAGCAACTTCAAGAAAACTCAGATAATTTCCAGATTTCATAAGTGCCAGACAGGTCCCACCAGATGGCTCAGTTGGGGAATCATGATGTGACCTTAGAAAGAGGTCTTGACCCTCAGAATCCTCGACATCTAGACAAGACCAAGTGTTGGGTTCCCACCTGCAAAGGCCCATCTCCGTTGCATCCTCTGAAGAATCTATAAAAACTCAGTAACTAATAGGTTATTTCTACACATCTCAAATCAATAGGTGGACACAAAAATGTAGAATATTCACCCAACAGAATATTATTAAGCTGTGGAAAAGAAAGAATCACTAACATATGGTACAATATGGATGAATCTTGAAAACCTTGTTCTAAGCAAAAGAAGCTAGTCACACACAAAACCTCTATATTAGACTGTCCTCAGAATGGAGAAATCTACATAGAGCTGTGGTTCTCAGCCTCTTTAACGCTGTGACCCCTTAATCCTCATGTTGTGGGGACTCCAACCATAATATTATTTTTGTTACTACTTCTTAACTAATTTTGCTCCCATTATGGATCATAACATAAATATTTTTGTGGATAGAGGTTTGTCAAAGGGGATGTGACCCACAGGCTGAAAGCCACTAACACATATCGAAAGCAGATTAGTGTATCCTGGGTCTAGAGGTAGGAGTAGGGAAGAAATAGGAGATGACAGACTAGGACTTCCTTCTAACCCGTTGGGAGTGCTCTAAGCTGATTACATAATGGTTACATAGATCAGTGAGTTCACTGAAAACCAGTGACTTGTGTACTTTATTTGGTTAACTGTGTGGTATGTGAATTACATCTCAATAAAGCTATTTAAAGAGGAGTCTATAAAAACCCAGTATTCACAAGTTGCTAAGTTTCTGACAGAAAACAAGGCAGTAGAGTCAGGCCAAGAGTCTTTTATGAAACAGATATAAATTAGTCCGTGTACACCAACTCTTACGCCGCCTGACACTACCCTTGTGAAATAAAACATGGAGAGCAACTGAGTCTCAGGCTGTGGGCATTGGAAGGTCATGACACCAGTCCAATGAGAGAAAAATACAAAGCAAAACAGGACAATCGGGCAACGAAAAGTCACACAGGATTCAGGCTCTGGTCACACAGGAATCCTGACTCTGGATTGGGAGAAGTCAATGGGGTGAAAGTGGGGGCCGGTAGGAAGAACAGTCCCTGGTGATGCTAGAGTAGGGGACTCCCAAGGTCTGAGGCGGAACCAAGCAGGCTGGTGAGAAATGAGAGTGCTGGCGGGTAACTTGGCAACGTGTGGGGAGGGGCCAGGGCAGCCTAGAGGTGAGGGCCGGAAGCAGTGATGAGCGATTTCTAGATCACACAGCAGTCAGGGCCACTGTGCACTGGCCCGTCTGCTGGATGAAAGGCGTTTTCAGGTTACAGGACAGCAGCCAACACTCAGCAGAGTGTTCTAAGCACACAGAAGCAAATCTTGCAAAAGGGCAAATCTGGGGCGTGGCCATGAGCCTGCTCAAGACGTTCCCCTCTTCATAGAAGCCCTGGGATGGTCAGGAAACCCATCTGCACTAGCAGAAATATTAGCACCTACAGCTCCCAGGGACGGAGTTACAGGAGGGGACAAGGTCAGTGGACAGCTTTGTTCTTTCAGTCCTCAAGAGAGGGCTCCTATATTTCCAATTCTGGTCAATCCAAGGTAAAATCTGGTATCAATAGACTCAATACTTCCTAGAGACTTGTTAGAAATGCTTACTGAAGGAGTGGAGCCCAGGAATCTGTGCTTAACCAGGATTCTCTGAAGGTGAAAAACCACGGGCGACTTCCCTCCTCAGTTCAGTGGCCTGGATACTACAATGCTTCTGAGGAACAGCGAGTTGGAATGTATTAGCTGCTTTTCTATCACTGTGAATTTCTTATAGAAACACCACACAATTTAGAGAAGAGCTTGTTTGAGGCTTTCAGTTCTGGGGGTTGGGTCCATAAGGGTAGAGAGAGACACTGGGCAGCAGACATCATATCTGGAGCTGGAACCTACGGGCTGACAGCTGACATCTCGGACCACATACGGTCAGCAGAAGAGTGCACACTGAATACGGAGAGTGGCTGTCCTGGAGCTCACTATATGATTCAGGCTGGCCACGAACTCACAAAGATCCATCTACCTTTGCTTCCCCACTGCTGACGTCAACTCTTACATGACTTTTAAAACCCCAAATCTTGACCACAGAGGCAAACTTCCTCCAGCCCATCGAAGCCACACCTCCAAAATCCAACCCCAAACAGAATCACCATCTGCGCACCACGTATTCATATGGCTGAGAATATAAGGACCACCTCATTTTAAGCACCACATGGGGCATCAATAAAAAACAATACAGGCAACATCCACCAAGGTGACGTGCACCAGGATCAGAAAACAACCAGTCTTTCCCTTGCAGGCTCTTCAGAGACTCGCCATTGAGAGCAGGATGCAAAGTGAGCCTGAACTCAACAAAGCAAACCTCTCCGACCATCTTAGCAGGTCTGTCTTCCACACTTCCTACAGGGTAAGAACCCCTCCGGGTCTGACTGGACAGTGAGTTTCAATTTGTGAGATCCCAGGTGTGTGTGCATCCATCTCTGTGCTCACCGGTCTTTTGTGTGTGTAGATCAGAGGTGGTCAGCCTTCCTCCAAAGAGAAGGAAATGAAGGCTGGGCAGAATGTGGAGGCTCCCTAGAGATCACAAGGTGAGATCAGGCAGTATCATAAGAGCTGCTAAACACTCTGTTCAGGCCTACTTCCTCCTGTGGAAGTATATCTTTTCCTAGTAAGCTGGCCTTGCTTCTGAATAAAAAAAAAAAAATGAAATAAAATAAAATACCAGCTGAGAGAGGAGACCAGAACTTTAACCTTTTTCTCTCAGCAAAAGTTATTAAAAGGCTTCAAAGCCAACTCAAAGGCTACAGAGACTGTAGAGGTCATTACACTTTCTCTGAGGTTCTGCAACCCCTTCTGGAATCTACTAACTTCTTGGCCCATAAGATACATCCATCCATGTCTGGGTATGGACAGTGGTCCATCGGTGGGCATGAGCTGGAGGTAGCCATTCCCCATTCACCTTTGCTGTAGACCTAGTGGCCTCAAGAGACCCTTTCTT